>NC_140431.1:20630080-21257661 GCF_965140295.1 Lepidochelys olivacea | reverse complement strand
TGCTTGGAGAGAAGCTGAGCCCTGATTAGGGGGCGGGGCTTCACTGACTAGGGGTCCTATAAAGGTAGCAGCCAGTCAGGCAGCGGAACAGACAGCTGCAGTGGCACAGGAGCTAGCAAACAGAGCTGTGAACAGGGGAGTTTGAGTGGGAGTTCTGCTGGAGGAGAAGGTATTTGTGTGTGTTTTTGTATTGGTAGTATCTGTATGTGTAGAGGCTTTTAGGGGCTAGGTGCTGCGAGAGAAGCTGAGCCCTGATTAGGGGGCGGGGCTTCACTGACTAGGGGTCCTATAAAGGTAGCAGGCAGTCAGGCAGCGGAACAGACAGCTGCAGCGGCACAGGAGCTAGCAAACAGAGCTGTAAACAGGGTAGTTTGAGTGGGAGTTCTGTTGGAGGAGAAGGTATTTGTGTGTGTTTTTGTATTGGTATTATCTGTATGTGTAGAGGCTTGGAGGGGCTTTGTGATGGGAGAGAAGCTGGGCCCTGATTAGGGGGCGGGGCTTCACTGATTAGGGGTCCTAGAAAGGGAGCAGCCAGTCAGGCAGCGGCACAGACAGCTGCAGTGGCACAGGAGCTAGCAAACAGAGCTGTAAACAGGGGACTTTGAGTGGGAGTTCTGTTGGAGGAGAAGGTACTTGTGTGTGTTCGGTTTTGTATTGGTAGTATCTGTATGTGTACGGGCTTTGTGCTGGGAGAGAGGCTGAGCCCTGATTAGGGGGCGTGGCTTCCCTGACTAGGGGTCCTATGAAGGTAGCAGCCAGTCAGGCAGCGGCACAGGAGCTAGCAAACAGAGCTGTGAACAGGGGAGTTTGAGTGGGAGTTCTGTTGGAGGAGATGGTATTTGTGTGTGTTTTTGTATTGGTAGTATCTGTATGTGTAGAGGCTTTTAGGGGCTAGGTGCTGCGAGAGAAGCTGAGCCCTGATTAGGGGGCGGGGCTTCACTGACTAGGGGTCCTATAAAGGGAGCACCCAGTCAGGCAGCGGCAAGGAAGCTAGCAAACAGACCTGTAAACAGGGGAGTTTGAGTGGGAGTTCTGTTGGAGGAGAACGTATTTGTGTGTGTTTTTGTATTGGTATTATCTGTATGTGTAGAGGCTTGGAGGGGCTTTGTGCTGGGATAGAAGCTGAGCCCTGATTAGGGGGCGGGGCTTCACTGACTAGGGGTCCTATAAAGGTAGCAGCCAGTCAGGCAGCGGAACAGACAGCTGCAGTGGCACAGGAGCTAGCAAACAGAGCTGTGAACAGAGGAGTTGGAGTGGGAGTTCTGTTGGAGGAGAAGGTATTTGTGTGTGTTTTTGTATTGGTATTATCTGTATGTGTAGAGGCTTGGAGGGGCTAGGTGCTGCGAGAGAAGCTGAGCCCTGATTAGGGGGCGGGGCTTAACTGACTAGGGGTCCTATAAAGGTAGCAGCCAGTCAGGCAGCGGCACAGACAGCTGCAGCGGCACAGGAGCTAGCAAACAGAGCTGTAAACAGGGGAGTTTGAGTGGGAGTTCTGTTGGAGGAGAACGTATTTGTGTGTGTTTGGTTTTGTATTGTCAGTATCTGTATGTGCAGGGGCTTTGTGCTGGGAGAGAAGCTGAGCCCTGATTAGGGGGCGGGGCTTCCCTGACCAGGGGTCCTATAAAGGTAGCAGCCAGTCAGGCAGCGGCACAGGAGCTAGCAAACAGAGCTGTAAACAGGGGAGTTTGAGTGGGAGTTCTGTTGGAGGAGAAGGTATTTGTGTGTGTTTGGTTTTGTATAGGTAGTATCTGTATGTGTAGAGGCTTGGAGGGGCTTTGTTCTGGGAGAGAAGCTGAGCCCTGATTAGGGGGCGGGGCTTCACTGACTAGGGGTCCTCTAAAGGTAGCCGGCAGTCAGGCAGCGGAACAGACAGCTGCAGCGGCACAGGAGCTAGCAAACAGAGCTGTAAACAGGGTAGTTTGAGTGGGAGTTCTGTTGGAGGAGAAGGTATTTGTGTGTGTTTTTGTATTGGTATTATCTGTATATGTAGAGGCTTGGAGGGGCTTTGTGCTGGGAGAGAAGCTGAGCCCTGATCAGGGGGCGGGGCTTCACTGACTAGGGGTCCTAAAAAGGTAGGAGCCAGTCAGGCAGTGGCACAGGAGCTAGCAAACAGAGCTGTAAGCAGGGGAGTTTGAGTGAGAGTTCTTTTGGAGGAGAAGGTATTTGTGTGTCTTTTTGTATTGGTAGTATCTGTATGTGTAGAGGCTTGGAGGGGCTTTGTGCTGGGAGAGAAGCTGAGCCCTGATTGGGGGCGGGGCTTCACTGACTAGGGGTCCTATAAAGGTAGCAGCCAGTCAGGCAGCGGCACAGACAGCTGCAGCGGCATAGGAGCTAGCAAACAGACCTGTAAACAGGGGAGTTGGAGTGGGAGTTCTGTTGGAGGAGAAGGTATTTGTGTTTGTTTGGTTTTGTATTGGTACTATCTGTATATGTAGAGGCTTGGAGGGGCTTTGAGCTGGGAGAGAAGCTGAGCCCTGATTAGGGGGCGGGGCTTCAATGACTAGGGGTCCTATAAAGGTAGCAGCCAGTCAGGCAGCGGCACAGACAGCTGCAGTGGCACAGGAGCTAGCAAACAGACCTGTGAACAGGGGAGTTTGAGTGGGAGTTCTGTTGGAGGAGAAGGTATTTGTGTGTGTTTTTGTATTGGTATTATCTGTATGTGTAGAGGCTTGGAGGGGCTAGGTGCTGCGAGAGAAGCTGAGCCCTGATTAGGGGGCGGGGCTTCACTGACTAGGGGTCCTATAAAGGTAGCAGCCAGTCAGGCAGCGGCAGAGACAGCTGCAGTGGCACAGGAGCTAGCAAACAGAGCTGTGAACAGGGGAGTTTGAGTGGGAGTTCTGTTGGAGGAGAAGGTATTTGTTTGTTTTTTTGTATTGGTAGTATCTGTATGTGTAGAGGCTTGGAGGGGCTTTGTGCTGGGAGAGAAGCTGAGCCTTGATTAGGGGGCGGGGCTTCACTGACTAGGGGTCCTATAAAGCTAGCAGCCAGTCAGGCAGCGGCACAGGAGCTAGCAAACAGAGCTGTAAACAGGGGAGTTTGAGTGGGAGTTCTGTTGGAGGAGAACGTATTTGTGTGTGTTTTTGTATTGGTATTATCTGTATGTGTAGAGGCTTGGAGGGGCTTTGTGCTGGGAGAGAAGCTGGGCCCTGAGTAGGGGGCGGGGCTTCACTGACTAGGTGTCCTATAAAGGGAGCAGCCAGTCAGGCAGCGGCACAGGAGCTAGCAAACAGACCTGTAAACAGGGCAGTTTGAGTGGGAGTTCTGTTGGAGGAGAAGGTATTTGTGTGTGTTTGGTTTTGTATTGGTAGTATCTGTATGTGTACGGGCTTGGTGCTGGGACAGAAGCTGAGCCCTGATTAGGGGGCGGGGCTTCACTGACTAGCGGTCCTATAAAGGTAGCAGCCAGTCAGGCAGCGGCACAGGAGCTAGCAAACAGAGCTGTAAACAGGGGAGTTTGAGTGGGAGTTCTGTTGGAGGAGAAGGTATTTGTGTGTGTTTGGTTTTGCATTGGTAGTATCTGTATGTGTAGAGGCTTGGACTGGCTTTGTGCTGGGAGAGAAGCTGAGCCCTGATTAGGGGGCGGGGCTTCACTGACTAGGGGTCCTACAAAGGTAGCAGCCAGTCAGGCAGCGGCACAGGAGCTAGCAAAGAGAGCTGTGAACAGGGGAGTTTGAGTGGGAGTTCTGTTGGAGGAGAAGGTATTTGTGTGTGTTTTTGTATTGGTAGTATCTGTATGTGTAGAGGCTTGGAGGGGCTAGGTGCTGCGAGAGAAGCTGAGCCCTGATTAGGGGGCGGGGCTTCACTGACTAGGGGTCCTATAAAGGTAGCAGCCAGTCAGGCAGCGGCACAGTAGCTAGCAAACAGAGCTGTGAACAAGGGAGTTTGAGTGGGAGTTCTGTTGGAGGAGAAGCTATTTGTGTGTTTTTTTGTATTGGTAGTATCTGTATGTGTAGAGGCTTGGAGGGGCTAGGTGCTGCCAGAGAAGCTGAGCCCTGATTAGGGGGCGGGGCTTCACTGACTAGGGGTCCTATAAAGGTAGCAGCCAGTCAGGCAGCGGCAAGGGAGCTAGCAAACAGACCTGTAAACAGGGGAGTTTGAGTGGGAGTTCTGTTGGAGGAGAACGTATTTGTGTGTGTTTTTGTATTGGTATTATCTGTATGTGTAGAGGCTTGGAGGGGCTTTGTGCTGGGAGAGAAGCTGAGCCCTGATTAGGGGGCGGGGCCTCACTGACTAGGGGTCCTATAAACGTAGCAGCCAGTCAGGCAGCGGCACAGGAGCTAGCAAACAGAGCTGTGAACAGGGGAGTTTGAGTGGGAGTTCTGTTTGAGGAGAAGGTATTTGTGTGTGTTTTTGTATTGGTAGTATCTGTATGTGTAGAGGCTTGGAGGGGCTAGGTGCTGCGAGAGAAGCTGAGCCCTGATTAGGGGGCGGGGCTTCACTGACTAGGGGTCCTATAAAGGTAGTAGCCAGTCAGGCAGCGCCACAGACAGCTGCAGCGGCACAGGAGCTAGCAAACAGAGCTGTGAACAGGGGAGTTTGAGTGGGAGTTGTGTTGGAGGAGAAGGTATTTGTGTGTGTTTTTGTATTGGTATCTGTATGTGTAGAGGCTTGGAGGGGCTAGGTGCTGCGAGAGAAGTTTAGCCCTGATTAGGGGGCGGGGCTTCACTGACTAGGGGTCCTATAAAGGTATCAGCCAGTCAGGTATTGGCACAGACAGCTGCAGCGGCACAGGAGCTAGCAAACAGAGCTGTAAACAGGGGAGTTTGAGTGGTAGTTCTGTTGGAGGAGAAGGTATTTGTGTGTGTTTGGTTTTGTATTGTCAGTATCTGTATGTGCAGGGGCTTTGTGCTGGGAGAGAAGCTGAGCCCTGATTAGGCGGCGCGGCTTCCCTGACTAGGGGTCCTATAAAGGTAGCAGCCAGTCAGGCAGCGGCACAGGAGCTAGCAAACAGAGCTGTAAACAGGGGAGTTTGAGTGGGAGTTCTGTTGGAGGAGAAGGTATTTGTGTGTGTTTGGTTTTGCATTGGTAGTATCTGTATGTGTAGAGGCTTGGAGGGGCTTTGTGCTGGGAGAGAAGCTGAGCCATGATTAGGGGGCGGGGCTTAACTGACTAGGGGTCCTATAAAGGTAGCAGCCAGTCAGGCAGCGGCACAGGAGCTAGCAAACAGAGCTGTGAACAGGGGAGTTTGAGTGGGAGTTCTGTTGGAGGAGAAGGTAATTGTGTGTGTTTTTGTATTGGTAGTATCTGTATGTGTAGAGGCTTGGAGGGGCTAGGTGCTGCGAGAGAAGCTGAGCCCTGATTAGGGGGCGGGACTTCACTGACTAGGGGTCGTATAAAGGTAGCAGCCAGTCAGGCAGCGGCAAGGGAGCTAGCAAACAGACCTGTAAACAGGGGAGTTTGAGTGGGAGTTCTGTTGGAGGAGAACGTATTTGTGTGTGTTTTTGTATTGGTATTATCTGAAGTGTAGAGGTTTGGAGGGGCTAGGTGCTGCGAGAGAAGCTGAGCCCTGATTAGGGGGCGGGGCTTCCCTGACTAGGGGTCCTATAAAGGTAGCAGCCAGTCAGGCAACGGCACAGGAGCTAGCAAACAGAGCTGTGAACAGGGGAGTTTGAGTGGGAGTTCTGTTGGAGGAGAAGCTATTTGTGTGTGTTTTTGTATTGGTGGTATCTGTATGTGTAGAGGCTTTTAGGGGCTAGGTGCTGCGAGAGAAGCTGAGCCCTGATTAGGGGGCGGGGCTTCACTGACTAGGGGTCCTATAAAGGTAGCAGCCAGTCAGGCAGCGGCACAGGAGCTAGCAAACAGAGCTGTGAACAGGGGAGTTTGAGTGGGAGTTCTTTTGGAGGAGATGGTATTTGTGTGTGTTTGGTTTTGTATTGGTAGTATCTGTATGTGCAGGGGCTTTGTGCTGGGAGAGAAGTTGAGCCCTGATTAGGGGGCGGGGCTTCACTGATTAGGGGTCCTATAAAGGTATCAGCCAGTCAGGCATTGGCACAGACAGCTGCAGCGGCACAGGAGCTAGCAAACAGAGCTGTAAACAGGGGAGTTTGAGTGGTAGTTCTGTTGGAGGAGAAGGTATTTGTGTGTGTTTGGTTTTGTATTGTCAGTATCTGTATGTGCAGGGGCTTTGTGCTGGGAGAGAAGCTGAGCCCTGATTAGGGGGCGGGGCTTCCCTGACTAGGGGTCCTATAAAGGTAGCAGCCAGTCAGGCAGCGGCACAGGAGCTAGCAAACAGAGCTGTAAACAGGGGAGTTTGAGTGGGAGTTCTGTTGGAGGAGAAGGTATTTGTGTGTGTTTGGTTTTGCATTGGTAGTATCTGTATGTGTAGAGGCTTGGAGGGGCTTTGTGCTGGGAGAGAAGCTGAGCCCTGATTAGGGGGCGAGGCTTCACTGACTAGGGGTCCTATAAAGGTAGCAGCCAGTCAGGCAGCGGCACAGCAGCTAGCAAACAGAGCTGTGAACAGGGGAGTTTGAGTGGGAGTTCTGTTGGAGGAGAAGGTATTTGTGTGTGTTTTTGTATTGGTAGTATCTGTATGTGTAGAGGCTTGGAGGGGCTAGGTGCTGCGAGAGAAGCTGAGCCCTGATTAGGGGGCGGGGCTTCACAGACTAGGGGTCCTATAAAGGTAGCAGCCAGTCAGGCAGCGGCACAGGAGCTATCAAACAGAGCTGTGAACAGGGGAGTTTGAGTGGGAGTTCTGTTGGAGGAGAAGGTATTTGTGTGTGTTTTTGTATTGGTATTATCTGTATGTGTAGAGGCTTGGAGGGGCTAGGTGCTGCGAGAGAAGCTGAGCCCTGATTAAGGGGCGGGGCTTCACTGACTAGGGGTCCTATAAAGGTAGCAGCCAGTCAGGCATTGGCACAGACAGCTGCAGCGGCACAGGAGCTAGCAAACAGAGCTGTAAACAGGGGAGTTTGAGTGGGAGTTCTGTTGGAGGAGAAGGTATTTGTGTGTGTTTGGTTTTGTATTGTCAGTATCTGTATGTGCAGGGGCTTTGTGCTGGGAGAGAAGCTGAGCCCTGATTAGGCGGCGGGGCTTCCCTGACTAGGGGTCCTATAAAGGTAGCAGCCAGTCAGGCAGCGGCACAGGAGCTAGCAAACAGAGCTGAAAACAGGGGAGTTTGAGTGGGAGTTCTGTTGGAGGAGAAGGTATTTGTGTGTGTTTGG
This sequence comes from Lepidochelys olivacea, assembly GCF_965140295.1. Lineage (NCBI taxonomy): Eukaryota > Metazoa > Chordata > Testudines > Cheloniidae > Lepidochelys > Lepidochelys olivacea. The sequence continues at coordinate 21,250,501 of NC_140431.1, read as the reverse complement.
TTTTGCATTGGTAGTATCTGTATGTGCAGGGGCTTTGTGCTGGGAGAGAAGCTGAGCCCTGATTAGGGGGCGGGGCTTCCCTGACTAGGGGTCCTATAAAGGTAGCAGCCAGTACGGCAGCGGCACAGACAGCTGCAGCGGCACAGGAGCTATCAAACAGAGCTGTAAACAGGGGAGTTTGAGTGGGAGTTCTGTTGGAGGAGAAGGTATTTGTGTGTGTTTGGTTTTGTATTGTCAGTATCTGTATGTGCAGGGGCTTTGTGCTGGGAGAGAAGCTGAGCCCTGATTAGGCGGCGGGGCTTCCCTGACTAGGGGTCCTATAAAGGTAGCAGCCAGTCAGGCAGCGGCACAGGAGCTAGCAAACAGAGCTGTAAACAGGGGAGTTTGAGTGGGAGTTCTGTTGGAGGAGAAGGTATTTGTGTGTGTTTGGTTTTGCATTGGTAGTATCTGTATGTGTAGAGGCTTGGAGGGGCTTTGTGCTGGGAGAGAAGCTGAGCCATGATTAGGGGGCGGGGCTTCACTGACTAGGGGTCCTATAAAGGTAGCAGCCAGTCAGGCAGCGGCACAGGAGCTAGCAAACAGAGCTGTGAACAGGGGAGTTTGAGTGGGAGTTCTGTTGGAGGAGAAGGTATTTGTGTGTGTTTTTGTATTGGTAGTATCTGTATGTGTAGAGGCTTGGAGGGGCTAGGTGCTGCGAGAGAAGCTGAGCCCTGATTATGGGGCGGGGCTTCACTGACTAGGGGTCCTATAAAGGTAGCAGCCAGTCAGGCAGCGGCACAGACAGCTGAAGCGGCACAGGAGCTAGCAAACATAGCTGTAAACAGGGGAGTTTGAGTGGGAGTTCTGTTGGAGGAGAAGGTATTTGTGTGTCTTTGGTTTTGTATTGTCAGTATCTGTATGTGCAGGGGCTTTGTGCTGGGAGAGAAGCTGAGCCCTGATTAGGGGGCGGGGCTTCCCTGACTAGGGGTCCTATAAAGGTAGCAGCCAGTCAGGCAGCGGCACAGGAGCGAGCAAACAGAGCTGTGAACAGGGGAGTTTGAGTGGGAGTTCTGTTGGAGGAGAAGCTATTTGTGTGTGTTTTTGTATTGGTGGTATCTGTATGTGTAGAGGCTTTTAGGGGCTAGGTGGTGCGAGAGAAGCTGAGCCCTGATTAGGGGGCGGGGCTTCACTGACTAGGGGTCCTATAAAGGTAGCAGCCAGTCAGGCAGCGGCACAGGAGCTAGCAAACAGAGCTGTGAACAGGGGAGTTTGAGTGGGAGTTCTGTTGGAGGAGAAGGTATTTGTGTGTGTTTTTGTATTGGTAGTATCTGTATGTGTAGAGGCTTGGAGGGGCTAGGTGCTGCGAGAGAAGCTGAGCCCTGATTAGGGGGCGGGGCTTCACTGACTAGGGGTCCTATAAAGGTAGCAGCCAGTCAGGCAGCGGCACAGACAGCTGAAGCGGCACAGGTGCTAGCAAACAGAGCTGTAAACAGGGGAGTTTGAGTGGGAGTTCTGTTGGAGGAGAAGGTATTTGTGTGTGTTTGCTTTTGTATTGTCAGTATCTGTATGTGCAGGGGCTTTGTGCTGGGAGAGAAGCTGAGCCCTGATTAGGGGGCGGGGCTTCCCTGACTAGGGGTCCTATAAAGGTAGCAGCCAGTCAGGCAGCGGCAAGGGAGCTATCAAACAGACCTGTAAACAGGGGAGTTTGAGTGGGAGTTCTGTTGGAGGAGAAGGTATTTGTGTGTGTTTGCTTTTGTATTGTCAGTATCTGTATGTGCAGGGGCTTTCTGCTGGGAGAGAAGCTGAGCCCTGATTAGGGGGCGGGGCTTCCCTGACTAGGGGTCCTATAAAGGTAGCAGCCAGTCAGGCAGCGGCACAGGAGCTAGCAAACAGAGCTGTAAACAGGGGAGTTTGAGTGGGAGTTCTGTTGGAGGAGAAGGTATTTGTGTGTGTTTTTGTATTGGTAGTATCTGTGTAGAGGCTTGGAGGGGCTAGGTGCTGCGAGAGAAGCTGAGCCCTGATTAGGGGGCGGGACTTCACTGACTAGGGGTCGTATAAACGTAGCAGCCAGTCAGGCAGCGGCAAGGGAGCTAGCAAACAGACCTGTAAACAGGGGAGTTTGAGTGGGAGTTCTGTTGGAGGAGAGGCTATTTGTGTGTGTTTTTGTATTGGTAGTATCTGTATGTGTAGAGGCTTGGAGGGGCTAGGTGCTGCGAGAGAAGCTGAGCCCTGATTAGGGGGCGGGGCTTCACTGACTAGGGGTCCTATAAAGGTAGCAGCCAGTCAGGCAGCGGCACAGGAGCTAGCAAACAGAGCTGTAAACAGGGGAGTTTGAGTGGGAGTTCTGTTGGAGGAGATGGTATTTGTGTGTGTTTGGTTTTGTATTGGTAGTATCTGTATGTGTAGGGGTTTGGCGGGGCTTTGTGCTTGGAGAGAAGCTGAGCCCTGATTAGGGGGCGGGGCTTCACTGACTAGGGGTCCTATAAAGGTAGCAGCCAGTCAGGCAGCGGAACAGACAGCTGCAGTTGCACAGGAGCTAGCAAACAGAGCTGTGAACAGGGGAGTTTGAGTGGGAGTTCTGTTGGAGGAGAAAGTATTTGTGTGTGTTTGGTTTTGTATTGTCAGTATCTGTATGTGCAGGGGCTTTGTGCTGGGAGAGAAGCTGAGCCCTGATTAGGGGGCGGGGCTTCCCTGACTAGGGGTCCTATAAATGTAGCAGCCAGTCAGGCAGCGGAACAGGAGCTAGCAAACAGAGCTGTGAACAGGGGAGTTTGAGTGGGAGTTCTGTTGGAGGAGAAGCTATTTGTGTGTGTTTTTGTATTGGTAGTATATGTATGTGTAGAGGCTTGGAGGGGCAAGGTGCTGCGAGAGAAGCTGAGCCCTGATTAGGGGGCGGGGCTTCAAAGACTAGGAGTCCTATAAAGGTAGCAGCCAGTCAGGCAGCAGCACAGGAGCTAGCAAACAGAGCTGTGAACAGGGGAGTTTGAGTGGGAGTTCTGTTGGAGGAGAAGCTATTTGTGTGTGTTTTTGTATTGGTAGTATCTGTATGTGTAGAGGCTTGGAGGGGCTTGGTGCTGCGAGAGAAGCTGAGCCCTGATTAGGGGGCGGGACTTCACTGACTAGGGGTCGTATAAAGGTAGCAGCCAGTCAGGCAGCGGCAAGGGAGCTAGCAAACAGACCTGTAAACAGGGGAGTTTGAGTGGGAGTTATGTTGGAGGAGAACGTATTTGTGTGTGTTTTTGTATTGGTATTATCTGAAGTGTAGAGGCTTGGAGGGGCTTTGTGCTGGGAGAGAAGCTGAGCCCTGATTAGGGGGCGGGGCTTCACTGACTAGGGGTCCTATAAAGGTAGCAGCCGGTCAGGCAGCGGCACAGGAGCTAGCAAACAGAGCTGTGAACAGGGTAGTTTGAGTGGGAGTTCTGTTGGAGGAGAAGGTATTTGTTTGTGTTTTTGTATTGGTAGTATCTGTATGTGTAGAGGCTTGGAGGGGCTAGGTGCTGCGAGAGAAGCTGAGCCCTGATTAGGGGGCGGGGCTTCCCTGACTAGGGGTCCTATAAAGGTAGCAGCCAGTCAGGCAGCGGTACAGGAGCTAGCAAACAGAGCTGTGAACAGGGGAGTTTGAGTGGGAGTTCTGTTGGAGGAGAAGCTATTTGTGTGTGTTTTTGTATTGGTGGTATCTGTATGTGTAGAGGCTTTTAGGGGCTAGGTGCTGCGAGAGAAGCTGAGCCCTGATTAGGGGGCGGGGCTTCACTGACTAGGGGTCCTATAAAGGTAGCAGCCAGTCAGGCAGCGGCACAGGAGCTAGCAAACATAGCTGTGAACAGGGGAGTTTGAGTGGGAGTTCTGTTGGAGGAGAAAGTATTTGTGTGTGTTTGGTTTTGTATTGTCAGTATCTGTATGTGCAGGGGCTTTGTGCTGGGAGAGAAGCTGAGCCCTGATTAGGGGGCGGGGCTTCCCTGACTAGGGGTCCTATAAAGGTAGCAGCCAGTCAGGCTGCGGCACAGGAGCTAGCAAACAGAGCTGTGAACAGGGGAGTTTGAGTGGGAGTTCTGTTGGAGGAGAAGGTATTTGTGTGTGTTTTTGTATTGGTAGTATCTGTATGTGTAGAGGCTTGGAGGGGCTAGGTGCTGCGAGAGAAGCTGAGCCCTGATTAGGGGGCGGGGCTTCAAAGACTAGGAGTCCTATAAAGGTAGCAGCCAGTCAGGCAGCGGCACAGGAGCTAGCAAACAGAGCTGTGAACAGGGGAGTTTGAGTGGTAGTTCTGTTGGAGGAGAAGCTATTTGTGTGTGTTTTTGTATTGGTGGTATCTGTATGTGTAGAGGCTTTTAGGGGCTAGGTGCTGCGAGAGAATCTGAGCCCTGATTAGGGGGCGGGGCTTCACTGACTAGGGGTCCTATAAAGGTAGCAACCAGTCAGGCAGCGGCACAGGAGCTAGCAAACAGAGCTGTGAACAGGGGAGTTTGAGTGGGAGTTCTGTTGGAGGAGAAGGTATTTGTTTGTGTTTGGTTTTGTATTGGTAGTATCTGTATGTGTAGGGGTTTGGCGGGGCTTTGTGCTTGGAGAGAAGCTGAGCCCTGATTAGGGGGCGGGGCTTCACTGACTAGGGGTCCTACAAAGGTAGCAGCCAGTCAGGCAGCGGCACAGACAGCTGCAGCGGCACAGGAGCTAGCAAACAGAGCTGTAAACAGGGGAGTTTGAGTGGGAGTTCTTTTGGAGGAGAACGTATTTGTGTGTGTTTTTGTATTGGTATTATCTGTATGTGTAGAGGCTTGGAGGGGCTTTGTGCTGGGAGAGAAGCTGAGCCCTGATTAGGGGGCGGGGCTTCACTGACTAGGGGTCCTATAAAGGTAGCAGCCAGTCAGGCAGCGGCACAGACAGCTGCAGCGGCACAGGAGCTAGCAAACAGAGCTGTAAACAGGGGAGTTTGAATGGGAGTTCTGTTGGAGGAGATGGTATTTGTGTGTGTTTGGTTTTGTATTGTCAGTATCTGTATGTGCAGGGGCTTTGTGCTGGGAGAGAAGCTGAGCCCTGATTCGGGGGCGGGGCTTCCCTGACTAGGGGTCCTATAAAGGTAGCAGCCAGTCAGGCAGCGGCACAGGAGCTAGCAAACAGAGCTGTAAACAGGGGAGTTTGAGAGGGAGTTCTGTTGGAGGAGATGGTATTTGTGTGTGTTTGGTTTTGTATTGGTAGTATCTGTATGTGTAGGGGTTTGGCGGGGCTTTGTGCTTGGAGAGAAGCTGAGCCCTGATTAGGGGGCGGGGCTTAACTGACTAGGGGTCCTATAAAGGTAGCAGCCAGTCAGGCAGCGGAACAGACAGCTGCAGTGGCACAGGAGCTAGCAAACAGAGCTGTGAACAGAGGAGTTTGAGTGGGAGTTCTGTTGGAGGAGAAGGTATTTGTGTGTGTTTTTGTATTGGTATTATCTGTATGTGTAGAGGCTTGGAGGGGCTAGGTGCTGCGAGAGAAGCTGAGCCCTGATTAGGGGGCGGGGCTTCACTGACTAGGGGTCCTATAAAGGTAGGAGCCAGTCAGGCAGCGGCAAGGGAGCTAGCAAACAGACCTGTAAACAGGGGAGTTTGAGTGGGAGTTCTGTTGGAGGAGAACGTATTTGTGTGTGTTTTTGTTTTGGTATTATCTGTATGTGTAGAGGCTTGGAGGGGCTTTGTGCTGGGAGAGAAGCTGAGCCCTGATTAGGGGGCGGGCTTCACTGACTAGGGGTTCAATAAAGGTAGCAGCCAGTCAGGCAGCGGCACAGGAGCTAGCAAACAGAGCTGTGAACAGGGGAGTTTGAGTGGGAGTTCTGTTGGAGGAGAAGGTATTTGTGTGTGTTTTTGTATTGGTAGTATCTGTATGTGTAGAGGCTTGGAGGGGCTTTGTGCTGGGAGAGAAGCTGAGCCCTGATTAGGGGGCGGGGCTTCAATGACTAGGGGTCCTATAAAGTTAGCAGCCAGTCAGGCAGCGGAACAGACAGCTGCAGTGGCACAGGAGCTAGCAAACAGAGCTGTAAACAGGGGAGTTTGAGTGGGAGTTCTGTTGGAGGAGAAGGTATTTGTGTGTGTTTTTGGATTGGTAATATCTGTATGTGTAGATGCTTGGAGGGGCTAGGTGCTGGGAGAGAAGCAGAGCCCTGATTAGGGGGCGGGGCTTCACTGACTAGGGGTCCTATAAAGGTAGCAGCCAGTCAGGCATTGGCACAGACAGCTGCAGCGGCACAGGAGCTAGCAAACAGAGCTGTAAACAGGGGAGTTTGAGTGGGAGTTCTGTTGGAGGAGAAGGTATTTGTGTGTGTTTGGTTTTGTATTGTCAGTATCTGTATGTGCAGGGGCTTTGTGCTGGGAGAGAAGCTGAGCCTTGATTGGGGGTCGGGGCTTCACTGACTAGGGGTCCTATAAAGGTAGCAGCCAGTCAGGCATTGGCACAGACAGCTGCAGCGGCACAGGAGCTAGCAAACAGAGCTGTAAACAGGGGAGTTTGAGTGGGAGTTTTGTTGGAGGAGATGGTATTTGTGTGTGTTTGGTTTTGTACTGGTAGTATCTGTATGTGTAGGGGTTTGGCGGGGCTTTGTGCTTGGAGAGAAGCTGAGCCCTGATTAGGGGGCGGGGCTTCACTGACTAGGGGTCCTAGAAAGGGAGCAGCCAGTCAGGCAGCGGCACAGACAGCTGCAGTGGCACAGGAGCTAGCAAACAGAGCTGTAAACAGGGGAGTTTGAGTGGGAGTTCTGTTGGAGGAGAAGGTACTTGTGTGTGTTCGGTTTTGTATTGGTAGTATCTGCATGTGTACGGGCTTTGTGCTGGGAGAGAAGCTGAGCCCTGATTAGGGGGCGTGGCTTTCCTGACTAGGGGTCCTATGAAGGTAGCAGCCAGTCAGGCAGCGGCACAGGAGCTAGCAACCAGAGCGGTAAACAGGGGAGTTTGAGTGGGAGTTCTGTTGGAGGAGAAGGTATTTGTGTGTTTTTTTGTATTGGTAGTATCTGTATATGTAGAGGCTTGGAGGGGCTTTGTGCTGGGAGAGAAGCTGAGCCCTGATCAGGGGGCGGGGCTTCACTGACTAGGGGTCCTATAAAGGTAGCAGCCAGTGAGGCAGCGGCACAGGAGCTAGCAAACAGACCTGTAAACAGGGGAGTTTGAGTGGGAGTTCTGTTGGAGGAGAAGGTACTTGTGTGTGTTCGGTTTTGTATTGGTAGTATCTGTATGTGTACGGGCTTTGTGCTGGGAGAGAAGCTGAGCCCTGATTAGGGGGCGTGGCTTCCCTGACTAGGGGTCCTATGAAGGTAGCAGCCAGTGAGGCAGCGGCACAGGAGCTAGCAAACAGACCTGTAAACAGGGGAGTTTGAGTGGGAGTTCTGTTGGAGGAGAAGGTACTTGTGTGTGTTCGGTTTTGTATTGGTAGTATCTGTATGTGTACGGGCTTTGTGCTGGGAGAGAAGCTGAGCCCTGATTAGGGGGCGTGGCTTCCCTGACTAGGGGTCCTATGAAGGTAGCAGCCAGTCAGGCATTGGCACAGACAGCTGCAGCGGCACAGGAGCTAGCAAACAGAGCTGTAAACAGGGGAATTTGAGTGGGAGTTCTGTTGGAGGAGAAGGTATTTGTGTGTGTTTGGTTTTGTATTGTCAGTATCTGTATGTGCAGGGGCTTTGTGCTGGGAGAGAAGCTGAGCCTTGATTAGGGGGCGGGGCTTCCCTGACTAGGGGTCCTATAAAGGTAGCAGCCAGTCAGGCAGCGGCACAGGAGCTAGCAAACAGAGCTGTGAACAGGGGAGTTTGAGTGGTAGTTCTGTTGGAGGAGAAGCTATTTGTGTGTGTTTTTGTATTGGTGGTATCTGTATGTGTAGAGGCTTTTAGGGGCTAGGTGCTGCGAGAGAAGCTGAGCCCTGATTAGGGGGCGGGGCTTCACTGACTAGGGGTCCTATAAAGGTAGCAACCAGTCAGGCAGCGGCACAGGAGCTAGCAAACAGAGCTGTGAACAGGGGAGTTTGAGTGGGAGTTCTGTTGGAGGAGAAGGTATTTGTGTGTGTTTTTGTATTGGTATTATCTGTATGTGTAGAGGCTTGGAGGGGCTTTGTGCTGGGAGAGAAGCTGAGCCCTGATTCGGGGGCGGGGCTTCCCTGACTAGGGGTCCTATAAAGGTAGCAGCCAGTCAGGCAGCGGCACAGGAGCTAGCAAACAGAGCTGTAAACAGGGGAGTTTGAGAGGGAGTTCTGTTGGAGGAGATGGTATTTGTGTGTGTTTGGTTTTGTATTGGTAGTATCTGTATGTGTAGGGGTTTGGCGGGGCTTTGTGCTTGGAGAGAAGCTGAGCCCTGATTAGGGGGCGGGGCTTAACTGACTAGGGGTCCTATAAAGGTAGCAGCCAGTCAGGCAGCGGAACAGACAGCTGCAGTGGCACAGGAGCTAGCAAACAGAGCTGTGAACAGAGGAGTTTGAGTGGGAGTTCTGTTGGAGGAGAAGGTATTTGTGTGTGTTTTTGTATTGGTATTATCTGTATGTGTAGAGGCTTGGAGGGGCTAGGTGCTGCGAGAGAAGCTGAGCCCTGATTAGGGGGCGGGGCTTCACTGACTAGGGGTCCTATAAAGGTAGCAGCCAGTCAGGCAGCGGCAAGGGAGCTAGCAAACAGACCTGTAAACAGGGGAGTTTGAGTGGGAGTTCTGTTGGAGGAGAACGTATTTGTGTGTGTTTTTGTTTTGGTATTATCTGTATGTGTAGAGGCTTGGAGGGGCTTTGTGCTGGGAGAGAAGCTGAGCCCTGATTAGGGGGCGGGCTTCACTGACTAGGGGTTCAATAAAGGTAGCAGCCAGTCAGGCAGCGGCACAGGAGCTAGCAAACAGAGCTGTGAACAGGGGAGTTTGAGTGGGAGTTCTGTTGGAGGAGAAGGTATTTGTGTGTGTTTGGTTTTGTATTGTCAGTATCTGTATGTGCAGGGGCTTTGTGCTGGGAGAGAAGCTGAGCCCTGATTAGGGGGCGGGGCTTCCCTGACTAGGGGTCCTATAAAGGTAGCAGCCAGTCAGGCAGCGGCACAGGAGCTAGCAAACAGAGCTCTAAACAGGGGAGTTTGAGTGGGAGTTCTGTTGGAGGAGAAGGTATTTGTGTGTGTTTGGTTTTGCATAGGTAGTATCTGTATGTGTAGAGGCTTGGAGGGGCTTTGTGCTGGGAGAGAAGCTGAGCCCTGATTAGGGGGCGGGGCTTCAATGACTAGGGGTCCTATAAAGTTAGCAGCCAGTCAGGCAGCGGAACAGACAGCTGCAGTGGCACAGGAGCTAGCAAACAGAGCTGTAAACAGGGGAGTTTGAGTGGGAGTTCTGTTGGAGGAGAAGGTATTTGTGTGTGTTTTTGGATTGGTAATATCTGTATGTGTAGATGCTTGGAGGGGCTAGGTGCTGGGAGAGAAGCAGAGCCCTGATTAGGGGGCGGGGCTTCACTGACTAGGGGTCCTATAATGGTAGCAGCCAGTCAGGCATTGGCACAGACAGCTGCAGCGGCACAGGAGCTAGCAAACAGAGCTGTAAACAGGGGAGTTTGAGTGGGAGTTCTGTTGGAGGAGAAGGTATTTGTGTGTGTTTGGTTTTGTATTGTCAGTATCTGTATGTGCAGGGGCTTTGTGCTGGGAGAGAAGCTGAGCCTTGATTGGGGGTCGGGGCTTCACTGACTAGGGGTCCTATAAAGGTAGCAGCCAGTCAGGCATTGGCACAGACAGCTGCAGCGGCACAGGAGCTAGCAAACAGAGCTGTAAACAGGGGAGTTTGAGTGGGAGTTTTGTTGGAGGAGATGGTATTTGTGTGTGTTTGGTTTTGTATTGGTAGTATCTGTATGTGTAGGGGTTTGGCGGGGCTTTGTGCTTGGAGAGAAGCTGAGCCCTGATTAGGGGGCGGGGCTTCACTGACTAGGGGTCCTAGAAAGGGAGCAGCCAGTCAGGCAGCGGCACAGACAGCTGCAGTGGCACAGGAGCTAGCAAACAGAGCTGTAAACAGGGGAGTTTGAGTGGGAGTTCTGTTGGAGGAGAAGGTACTTGTGTGTGTTCGGTTTTGTATTGGTAGTATCTGCATGTGTACGGGCTTTGTGCTGGGAGAGAAGCTGAGCCCTGATTAGGGGGCGTGGCTTCCCTGACTAGGGGTCCTATGAAGGTAGCAGCCAGTCAGGCAGCGGCACAGGAGCTAGCAACCAGAGCGGTAAACAGGGGAGTTTGAGTGGGAGTTCTGTTGGAGGAGAAGGTATTTGTGTGTTTTTTTGTATTGGTAGTATCTGTATATGTAGAGGCTTGGAGGGGCTTTGTGCTGGGAGAGAAGCTGAGCCCTGATCAGGGGGCGGGGCTTCACTGACTAGGGGTCCTATAAAGGTAGCAGCCAGTGAGGCAGCGGCACAGGAGCTAGCAAACAGACCTGTAAACAGGGGAGTTTGAGTGGGAGTTCTGTTGGAGGAGAAGGTACTTGTGTGTGTTCGGTTTTGTATTGGTAGTATCTGTATGTGTACGGGCTTTGTGCTGGGAGAGAAGCTGAGCCCTGATTAGGGGGCGTGGCTTCCCTGACTAGGGGTCCTATGAAGGTAGCAGCCAGTCAGGCATTGGCACAGACAGCTGCAGCGGCACAGGAGCTAGCAAACAGAGCTGTAAACAGGGGAATTTGAGTGGGAGTTCTGTTGGAGGAGAAGGTATTTGTGTGTGTTTGGTTTTGTATTGTCAGTATCTGTATGTGCAGGGGCTTTGTGCTGGGAGAGAAGCTGAGCCTTGATTAGGGGGCGGGGCTTCCCTGACTAGGGGTCCTATAAAGGTAGCAGCCAGTCAGGCAGCGGCACAGGAGCTAGCAAACAGAGCTGTGAACAGGGGAGTTTGAGTGGTAGTTCTGTTGGAGGAGAAGCTATTTGTGTGTGTTTTTTTTGTATTGGTATTATCTGTATGTGTAGAGGCTTGGAGGGGCTAGGTGCTGCGAGAGAAGCTGAGCCCTGATTAGGGGGCGGGGCTTCACTGACTAGGGTTCCTATAAAGGTAGCAGCCAGTCAGGCAGCGGCAAAGGAGCTAGCAAACAGAGCTGTAAGCAGGGGAGTTTGAGTGGGAGTTCTGTTGGAGGAGAAGGTATTTGTGTGTGTTTGGTTTTGTATTGGTAGTATCTGTATGTGTAGAGGCTTGGAGGGGATTTGTGCTGGGAGAGAAGCTGAGCCCTGATTAGGGGGCGGGGCTTCACTGACTAGGGGTCCTATAAAGGTAGCAGCCAGTCAGGCAGCGCAACAGACAGCTGCAGCGGCACAGGAGCTAGCAAACAGAGGTGTAAAGAGGGGAGTTTGAGTGGGAGTTCTGTTGGAGGTGAAGGTATTTGTGTGTGTTTGGTTTTGTATTGGTAGTATCTGTATGTGTAGGGGCTTTGTGCTGGAAGAGAAGCTGAGCCCTGATTAGGGGGCGGGGCTTCACTGACTAGGGGTCCTATAAAGGTAGCAGCCAGTCAGGCAGCGGTACAGATGGCTGCAGTGGCACAGGAGCTAGCAAACAGAGCTGTGAACAGGGGAGTTTGAGTGGGAGTTCTGTTAGAGGAGAAGGTATTTGTTTGTGTTTTTGTATTGGTATTATCTGAATGTGTAGAGGCTTGGAGGGGGTAGGTGCTGCGAGAGAAGCTGAGCCCTGATTAGGGGGCGGGGCTTCACTGACTAGGGGTCCTATAAAGGTAGCAGCCAGTCAGGCATTGGCACAGACAGCTGCAGCGGCACAGGAGCTAGCAAACAGAGCTGTAAAGAGGGGAGTTTGAGTGGGAGTTCTGTTGGAGCAGAAGGTATTTGTGTGTGTTTGGTTTTGTATTGGTAGTATCTGTATGTGTAGGGGCTTTGTGCTGGGAGAGAAGCTGAGCCCTGATTAGGGGGCGGGGCTTCACTGACTAGGGGTCCTATAAAGGTAGCAGCCAGTCAGGCAGCGGCACAGGGGCTAGCAAACAGAGCTGTAAGCAGGGGAGTTTGAGTGGGAGTTCTTTTGGAGGAGAAGGTATTTGTGTGTTTTTTTGTATTGGTAGTATCTGTATGTGTCGGGGTTTGGCGGGGCTTTGTGCTTGGAGAGAAGCTGAACCCTGATTAGGGGGCGGGGCTTCACTGACTAGGGGTCCTATAAAGGTAGCAGCCAGTCAGGCAGCGGCACAGACAGCTGCAGTGGCACAGAAGCTAGCAAACAGAGCTGTGAACAGGGGAGTTTGAGTGGGAGTTCTGCTGGAGGAGAAGGTATTTGTGTGTGTTTGGTTTTGCATTGGTAGTATCTGTATGTGCAGGGGCTTTGTGCTGGGAGAGAAGCTGAGCCCTGATCAGGGGGCGGGGCTTCACTGACTAGGGGTCCTATTAAGGTAGCAGCCAGTCAGGCATTGGCACAGACAGCTGCAGCGGCACAGGAGCTAGCAAACAGAGCTGTAAAGAGGGGAGTTTGAGTGGGAGTTCTGTTGGAGCAGAAGGTATTTGTGTGTGTTTGGTTTTGTATTGGTAGTATCTGTATGTGTAGGGGCTTTGTGCTGGAAGAGAAGCTGAGCCCTGATTAGGGGGCGGGGCTTCACTGACTAGGGGTCCTATAAAGGTAGCAGCCAGTCAGGCAGCGGCACAGGAGCTAGCAAACAGAGCTGTAAGCAGGGGAGTTTGAGTGGGAGTTCTTTTGGAGGAGAAGGTATTTGTGTGTTTTTTTGTATTGGTAGAATCTGTATGTGTCGGGGTTTGGCGGGGCTTTGTGCTTGGAGAGAAGCTGAACCCTGATTAGGGGGCGGGGCTTCACTGACTAGGGGTCCTATAAAGGTAGCAGCCAGTCAGGCAGCGGCACAGACAGCTGCAGCGGCACAGGAGCTAGCAAACAGAGCTCTAAACGGGAGTTTGAGTGGGAGTTCTGTTGGAGGTGAAGGTATTTGTGTGTGTTTGGTTTTGTATTGGTAGTATCTGTATGTGCAGGGGCTTTGTGCTGGGGGAGAAGCTGAGCCCTGATCAGGGGGCGGGGCTTCACTGACTAGGGGTCCTATAAAGGTAGCAGCCAGTCAGGCAGCGGCACAGACAGCTGCAGTGGCACAGGAGCTAGCAAACAGAGCTGTGAACAGGGGACTTTGAGTGGGAGTTCTGCTGGAGGAGAAGGTATTTGTGTGTGTTTGGTTTTGCATTGGTAGTATCTGTATGTGCAGGGGCTTTGTGCTGGGAGAGAAGCTGAGCCCTGATCAGGGGGCGGGGCTTCACTGACTAGGGGTCCTATTAAGGTAGGAGCCAGTCAGGCAGAGGCACAGGAGCTAGCAAACAGAGCTGTAAGCAGGGGAGTTTAAGTGGGAGTTCTTTTGGAGGAGAAGGTATTTGTGTGTTTTTTTGTATTGGTAGTATCTGTATGTGTAGAGGCTTGGAGGGGCTTTGTGCTGGGAGAGAAGCTGAGCCCTGATTAGGGGGCGGGGCTTCACTGACTAGGGGTCCTATAAAGGTAGCAGCCAGTCAGGCAGCGGAACAGACAGCTGCAGCGGCACAGGAGCTAGAAAACAGAGCTGTAAACAGGGGAGTTTGAGTGGGAGTTCTGTTGGAGGAGAAGGTATTTGTGTGTGTTTTTGTATTGGTAGTACCTGTATGTGTAGAGGTTTGAAGGGGCTTTGTGCTGGGAGAGAAGCTGAGCCCTGATTAGGGGGCGGGGCTTCACTGACTAGGGGTCCTATAAAGCTAGCAGCCAGTCAGGCAGCGGCACAGACAGCTGCAGCGGCACAGGAGCTAGCAAACAGAGCTCTAAACAGGGGAGTTTGAGTGGGAGTTCTGTTGGAGGAGAAGGTATTTGTGTGTGTTTGGTTTTGTATTGGTAGTATCTGTATGTGTAGGGGCTTTGTGCTGGGAGAGAAGCTGAGCCCTGATTAGGGGGCGGGGCTTCACTGACTAGGGGTCCTATAAAGGTAGCAGCCAGTCAGGCAGCGGCACAGGAGCTAGCAAAAAGAGCTCTATACAGGGGAGTTTGAGTGGGAGTTCTGTTGGAGGAGATGGTATTTGTGTGTGTTTGGCTTTCTATTGGTAGCATCTGTATGTGTAGGGGTTTGGCGGGGCTTTGTGCTTGGAGAGAAGCTGAACCCTGATTAGGGGGCGGGGCTTCACTGACTAGGGGTCCTATAAAGGTAGCAGCCAGTCAGGCAGCGGAACAGACAGCTGCAGTGGCACAGGAGCTAGCAAACAGAGCTGTGAACAGGGGAGTTTGAGTGGGAGTTCTGTTGGAGGAAAAGGTATTTGTGTGTGTTTTTGTATTGGTATTATCTGTATGTGTAGAGGCTTGGAGGGGCTAGGTGCTGCGAGAGAAGCTGAGCCCTGATTAGGGGGCGGGGCTTCACTAACTAGGGGTCCTATAAAGGTAGCAGCCAGTCAGGCAGCGGCACAGACAGCTGCAGTGGCACAGGAGCTAGCAAACAGAGCTGTGAACAGGGGAGTTTGAGTGGGAGTTCTGTTGGAGGAGAAGGTATTTGTGTGTGTTTGGTTTTGCATTGGTAGTATCTGTATGTGCAGGGGCTTTGTGCTGGGAGAGAAGCTGAACCCTGATTAGTGGGCGGGGCTTCACTGACTAGGGGTCCTATAAAGGTAGCAGCCAGTCAGGCAGCGGCACAGGAGCTAGCAAACAGAGCTATAAACAGGGCAGTTTGAGTGGGAGTTCTGTTGGAGGAGAAGGTATTTGTGTGTTTTTTTGTATTGGTAGTATCTGTATATGTAGAGGCTTGGAGGGGCTTTGTGCTGGGAGAGAAGCTGAGCCCTGATTAGGGGGCGGGGCTTCACTGACTAGGTGTCCTATAAAGGGAGCAGCCAGTCAGGCAGCGGCACAGACAGCTGCAGCGGCACAGGAGCTAGCAAACATAGCTGTAAACAGGGGAGTTTGAGTGGCAGTTCTGTTGGAGGAGATGGTATTTGTGTGTGTTTGGTTTTTTATTGGTAGTATCTGTATGTGTAGAGGCTTGGAGGGGCTAGGTGCTGCGAGAGAAGCTGAGCCCTGATTAGGGGGCGGGGCTTCACTGACTAGGGGTCCTATAAAGGTAGCAGCCAGTCAGGCAGCGGCACAGACAGCTGCAGCGGCACAGGAGCTAGCAAACAGAGCTCTAAACGGGAGTTTAAGTGGGAGTTCTGTTGGAGGTGAAGGTATTTGTGTGTGTTTGGTTTTGTATTGGTAGTATCTGTATGTGCAGGGGCTTTGTGCTGGGAGGGAAGCTGAGCCCTGATCAGGGGGCGGGGCTTCACTGACTAGGGGTCCTATAAAGGTAGCAGCCAGTCAGGCAGCGGCACAGACAGCTGCAGTGGCAGAGGAGCTAGCAAACAGAGCTGTGAACAGGGGAGTTTGAGTGGGAGTTCTGCTGGAAGAGAAGGTATTTGTGTGTGTTTGGTTTTGTATTGGTAGTATCTGTATGTGTAGGGGCTTTGTGCTGGGAGAGAAGCTGAGCCCTGATCAGGGGGCGGGGCTTCACTGACTAGGGGTCCTATAAAGGTAGCAGCCAGTCAGGCAGCGGCACAGACAGCTGCAGCGGCACAGGAGCTAGCAAACAGAGCTCTAAACAGGGGAGTTTGAGTGGGAGTTCTGTTGGAGGTGAAGGTATTTGTGTGTGTTTGGTTTTGTATTGGTAGTATCTGTATGTGCAGGGGCTTTGTGCTGGGAGAGAAGCTGAGCCCTGATCAGGGGGCGGGGCTTCACTGACTAGGGGTCCTATTAAGGTAGGAGCCAGTCAGGCAGCGGCACAGGAGCTAGCAAACAGAGCTGTAAGCAGGGGAGTTTAAGTGGGAGTTCTTTTGGAGGAGAAGGTATTTGTGTGTGTTTGGTTTTGTATTGGTAGTATCTGTATGTGTAGAGGCTTGGAGGGGCTTTGTGCTGGGAGAGAAGCTGAGCCCTGATTAGGGGGCGGGGCTTCACTGACTAGGGGTCCTATAAAGCTAGCAGCCAGTCAGGCAGCGGCACAGACAGCTGCAGCGGCACAGGAGCTAGCAAACAGAGCTCTAAACAGGGGAGTTTGAGTGGGAGTTCTGTTGGAGGAGAAGGTATTTGTGTGTGTTTGGTTTTGTATTGGTAGTATCTGTATGTGTAGGGGCTTTGTGCTGGGAGAGAAGCTGAGCCCTGATTAGGGAGCGGGGCTTCACTGACTAGGGGTCCTATAAAGGTAGCAGCCAGTCAGGCAGCGGCACAGACAGCTGCAGCGGCACAGGAGCTAGCAAACAGAGCTGTAAACAGGGGAGTTTGAGTGGGAGTTCTTTTGGAGGAGAAGGTATTTGTGTGTTTTTTTGTATTGGTAGTATCTGTATGTGTAGAGGCTTGGAGGGGCTTTGTGCTGGGAGAGAAGCTGAGCCCTGATTAGGGGGCGGGGCTTCACTGACTAGGGGTCCTATAAAGCTAGCAGCCAGTCAGGCAGCGGCACAGGAGCTAGCAAAAAGAGCTCTAAACAGGGGAGTTTGAGTGGGAGTTCTGTTGGAGGAGATGGTATTTGTGTGTGTTTGGCTTTCTATTGGTAGCATCTGTATGTGTAGGGGTTTGGCGGGGCTTTGTGCTTGGAGAGAAGCTGAACCCTGATTAGGGGGCGGGGCTTCACTGACTAGGGGTCCTATAAAGGTAGCAGCCAGTCAGGCAGCGGAACAGACAGCTGCAGTGGCACAGGAGCTAGCAAACAGAGCTGTGAACAGGGGAGTTTGAGTGGGAGTTCTGTTGGAGGAAAAGGTATTTGTGTGTGTTTTTGTATTGGTATTATCTGTATGTGTAGAGGCTTGGAGGGGCTTTGTGCTGGGAGAGAAGCTGAGCCCTGATTAGGGGGCGGGGCTTCACTGACTAGGTGTCCTATAAAGGGAGCAGCCAGTCAGGCAGCGGCACAGACAGCTGCAGCGGCACAGGAGCTAGCAAACATAGCTGTAAACAGGGGAGTTTGAGTGGCAGTTCTGTTGGAGGAGATGGTATTTGTGTGTGTTTGGTTTTTTATTGGTAGTATCTGTATGTGCAGGGGCTTTGTGCTGGGAGGGAAGCTGAGCCCTGATTAGGGGGCGGGGCTTCACTGACTAGGGGTCCTATAAAGGTAGCAGCCAGTCAGGCAGCGGCACAGACAGCTGCAGTGGCAGAGGAGCTAGCAAACAGAGCTGTGAACAGGGGAGTTTGAGTGGGAGTTCTGCTGGAAGAGAAGGTATTTGTGTGTGTTTGGTTTTGTATTGGTAGTATCTGTATGTGTAGGGGCTTTGTGCTGGGAGAGAAGCTGAGCCCTGATCAGGGGGCGGGGCTTCACTGACTAGGGGTCCTATAAAGGTAGCAGCCAGTCAGGCAGCGGCACAGACAGCTGCAGCGGCACAGGAGCTAGCAAACAGAGCTCTAAACAGGGGAGTTTGAGTGGGAGTTCTGTTGGAGGTGAAGGTATTTGTGTGTGTTTGGTTTTGTATTGGTAGTATCTGTATGTGCAGGGGCTTTGTGCTGGGAGAGAAGCTGAGCCCTGATCAGGGGGCGGGGCTTCACTGACTAGGGGTCCTATTAAGGTAGGAGCCAGTCAGGCAGCGGCACAGGAGCTAGCAAACAGAGCTGTAAGCAGGGGAGTTTAAGTGGGAGTTCTTTTGGAGGAGAAGGTATTTGTGTGTGTTTGGTTTTGTATTGGTAGTATCTGTATGTGTAGAGGCTTGGAGGGGCTTTGTGCTGGGAGAGAAGCTGAGCCCTGATTAGGGGGCGGGGCTTCACTGACTAGGGGTCCTATAAAGCTAGCAGCCAGTCAGGCAGCGGCACAGACAGCTGCAGCGGCACAGGAGCTAGCAAACAGAGCTCTAAACAGGGGAGTTTGAGTGGGAGTTCTGTTGGAGGAGAAGGTATTTGTGTGTGTTTGGTTTTGTATTGGTAGTATCTGTATGTGTAGGGGCTTTGTGCTGGGAGAGAAGCTGAGCCCTGATTAGGGAGCGGGGCTTCACTGACTAGGGGTCCTATAAAGGTAGCAGCCAGTCAGGCAGCGGCACAGACAGCTGCAGCGGCACAGGAGCTAGCAAACAGAGCTGTAAACAGGGGAGTTTGAGTGGGAGTTCTTTTGGAGGAGAAGGTATTTGTGTGTTTTTTTGTATTGGTAGTATCTGTATGTGTAGAGGCTTGGAGGGGCTTTGTGCTGGGAGAGAAGCTGAGCCCTGATTAGGGGGCGGGGCTTCACTGACTAGGGGTCCTATAAAGCTAGCAGCCAGTCAGGCAGCGGCACAGGAGCTAGCAAAAAGAGCTCTAAACAGGGGAGTTTGAGTGGGAGTTCTGTTGGAGGAGATGGTATTTGTGTGTGTTTGGCTTTCTATTGGTAGCATCTGTATGTGTAGGGGTTTGGCGGGGCTTTGTGCTTGGAGAGAAGCTGAACCCTGATTAGGGGGCGGGGCTTCACTGACTAGGGGTCCTATAAAGGTAGCAGCCAGTCAGGCAGCGGAACAGACAGCTGCAGTGGCACAGGAGCTAGCAAACAGAGCTGTGAACAGGGGAGTTTGAGTGGGAGTTCTGTTGGAGGAAAAGGTATTTGTGTGTGTTTTTGTATTGGTATTATCTGTATGTGTAGAGGCTTGGAGGGGCTAGGTGCTGCGAGAGAAGCTGAGCCCTGATTAGGGGGCGGGGCTTCACTGACTAGGGGTCCTATAAAGGTAGCAGCGAGTCAGGCAGCGGCACAGACAGCTGCAGTGGCACAGGAGCTAGCAAACAGAGCTGTGAACAGGGGAGTTTGAGTGGGAGTTCTGTTGGAGGAGAAGGTATTTGTGTGTGTTTGGTTTTGCATTGGTAGTATCTGTATGTGCAGGGGCTTTGTGCTGGGAGAGAAGCTGAGCCCTGATCAGGGGGCGGGGCTTCACTGACTAGGGGTCCTATAAAGGTAGGAGCCAGTCAGACAGCGGCACAGGAGCTAGCAAACATAGCTGTAAGCAGGGGAGTTTGAGTGGGAGTTCTGTTGGAGGAGAAGGTATTTGTTTGTGTTTTTGTATTGGTAGTATCTGTATGTGTAGAGGCTTGGAGGGGCTAGGTGCTGCGAGAGAAGCTGAGCCCTGATTAGGGGGCGGGGCTTCACTGACTAGGGGTCCTATAAAGGTAGCAGCCAGTCAGGCAGCGGCACAGGAGCTAGCAAACCGACCTGTAAACAGGGGTGTTTGAGTGGGAGTTCTGTTGGAGGAGAACGTATTTGTGTGTGTTTTTGTATTGGTATTATCTGTATGTGTAGAGGCTTGGAGGGGCTTTGTGCTGGGAGAGAAGCTGGGCCCTGATTAGGGGGCGGGGCTTCACTGACTAGGTGTCCTATAAAGGGAGCAGCCAGTCAGGCAGCGGCACAGACAGCTGCAGCGGCACAGGAGCTAGCAAACAGAGTTGTAAACAGGGGAGTTTGAGTAGGAGTTCTGTTGGAGGAGAAGGTATTTGTGTGTGTTTGGTTTTGTATTGGTAGTATCTGTATGTGTAGAGGCTTGGAGGGGCTCTGTGCTGGGAGAGAAGCTGAGCCCTGATTAGGGGGCGGGGCTTCACTGACTAGGGGTCCTATAAAGGTACCAGCCAGTCAGGCAGCGGCACAGGAGCTAGCAAAAAGACCTGTAAACAGGGCAGTTTGAGCGGGAGTTCTGTTGGAGGAGAAGGTATTTGGGTGTGTTCGGTTTTGTATTGGTAGTATCTGTATGTGTACGGGCTTTGTGCTGGGACAGAAGCTGAGCCCTGATTAGGGGGCGGGGCTTCACTGACTAGCGGTCCTATAAAGGTAGCAGCCAGTCAGGCAGCAGCATAGGAGCCAGCAAACAGAGCTGTAAGCAGGGGAGTTTGAGTGAGAGTTCTGTTGGAGGAGAAGGTATTTATGTATTTTTTTGTATTGGTAGTACCTGTATGTGTAGAGGTTTGAAGGGGCTTTGTGCTGGGAGAGAAGCTGAGCCCTGATTAGGGGGCGGGGCTTCACTGACTAGGGGTCCTATAAAGCTAGCAGCCAGTCAGGCAGCGGCACAGACAGCTGCAGCGGCACAGGAGCTAGCAAACAGAGCTCTAAACAGGGGAGTTTGAGTGGGAGTTCTCTTGGAGGAGAACGTATTTGTGTGTGTTTTTGTATTGGTATTATCTGTATGTGTAGAGGCTTGGAGGGGCTTTGTGCTGGGAGAGAAGCTGAGCCCTGATTAGGGGGCGGGGCTTTACTGACTAGGGGTCCTATAAAGCTAGCAGCCAGTCAGGCAGCGGCACAGACAGCTGCAGCGGCACAGGAGCTAGCAAACAGAGCTCTAAACAGGGGAGTTTGAGTGGGAGTTCTGTTGGAGGAGAAGGTATTTTTGTGTGTTTTTGTATTGGTAGTATCTGTATGTGTAGAGGCTTGGAGGGGCTAGGTGCTTTGAGAGAAGCTGAGCCCTGATTAGGGGGCGGGGCTTCACTGACTAGGGGTCCTATAAAGGTAGCAGCCAGTCAGGCAGCGGCACAGGAGCTAGCAAAGAGACCTGTAAACAGGGGAGTTTGAGTGGGAGTTCTGTTGGAGGAGAAGGTATTTGTGTGTGTTTTTGTATTGGTATTATCTGTATGTGTAGAGGCTTGGAGGGGCTTTGTGCTGGGAGAGAAGCTGGGCCCTTATTAGGGGGCGATGCTTCACTGACTAGGTGTCCTATAAAGGGAGCAGCCAGTCAGGCAGCGGCACAGACAGCTGCAGCGGCACAGGAGCTAGCAAACAGAGTTGTAAACAGGGGAGTTTGAGTAGGAGTTCTGTTGGAGGAGAAGGTATTTTTGTGTGTTTGGTTTTGTATTGGTAGTATCTGTATGTGTAGAGGCTTGGAGAGGCTCTGTGCTGGGAGAGAAGCTGAGCCGTGATTAGGGGGCGGGGCTTCACTGACTAGGGGTCCTATAAAGGTAGCAGCCAGTCAGGCAGCGGCACAGGAGCTAGCAAACAGACCTGTAAACAGGACAGTTTGAGTGGGAGTTCTGTTGGAGGAGAAGGTATTTGTGTGTGTTCGGTTTTGTATTGGTAGTATCTGTATGTGTAGAGGCTTGGAGGGGCTTTGTGATGGGAGAGAAGCTGGGCCCTGATTAGGGGCGGGGCTTCACTGATTAGGGGTCCTATAAAGGTAGGAGCCAGTCAGACAGCGGCACAGGAGCTAGCAAACAGAGCTGTAAGCAGGGGCGTTTGAGTGGGAGTTCTGTTGGAGGAGAAGGTATTTGTTTGTTTTTTTGTATTGGTAGTATCTGTATATGTAGAGGCTTGGAGGGGCTTTGTGCTGGGAGAGAAGCTGAACCCTGATTAGGGGGCGGGGCTTCACTGACTAGGGGTCCTAGAAAGGGAGCAGCCAGTCAGGCAGCGGCACAGACAGCTGCAGTGGCACAGGAGCTAGCAAACAGACCTGTAAACAGGGCAGTTTGAGTGGGAGTTCTGTTGGAGGAGAAGGTATTTGTGTGTGTTCGGTTTTGTATTGGTAGTATCTGTATGTGTACGGGCTTTGTGCTGGGACAGAAGCTGAGCCCTGATTAGGGGGCGGGGCTTCACTGACTAGCGGTCCTATAAAGCTAGCAGCCAGTCAGGCAGCGGCACAGACAGCTGCAGCGGCACAGGAGCTAGCAAACAGAGCTGTGAACAGGGGAGTTTGAGTGGGAGTTCTGTTGGAGGAGAAGGTATTTGTGTGTGTTTTTGTATTGGTAGTATCTGTATGTGTAGAGGCTTGGAGGGGCTAGGTGTTGCGAGAGAAGCTGAGCCCTGATTAGGGGCGGGGCTTCACTGACTAGGGGTCCTATAAAGGTAGCAGCCAGTCAGGCCGCGGCACAGGAGCTAGCAAACAGACCTGTAAACAGGGGAGTATGAGTGGGAGTTCTGTTGGAGGAGAACGTATTTGTGTGTGTTTTTGTATTGGTATTATCTGTATGTGTAGAGGCTTGGAGGGGCTTTGTGCTGGGAGAGAAGCTGGGCCGTGATTAGGGGGCGGGGCTTCACTGACTAGGTGTCCTACAAAGGGAGCAGCCAGTCAGGCAGCGGCACAGACAGCTGCAGTGGCACAGGAGCTAGCAAACAGAGCTGTAAAGAGGGGAGTTTGAGTGGGAGTTCTGTTGGAGGAGAAGGTATTTGTGTGTTTTTTTGTATTGGTAGTATCTGTATATGTAGAGGCTTGGAGGGGCTTTGTGCTGGGAGAGAAGCTGAGCCCTGATCAGGGGGCGGGTCTTCACTGACTAGGGGTCCTATAAAGGTAGGAGCCAGTCAGACAGCGGCACAG
Organism: Lepidochelys olivacea; assembly: GCF_965140295.1. NCBI lineage: Eukaryota > Metazoa > Chordata > Testudines > Cheloniidae > Lepidochelys > Lepidochelys olivacea. The sequence continues at coordinate 21,228,427 of NC_140431.1, read as the reverse complement.
GAGCTAGCAAACAGAGCTGTAAGCAGGGGAGTTTGAGTGGGAGTTCTGTTGGAGGAGAAGGTATTTGTGTGTGTTTTTGTATTGGTAGTATCTGTATATGTAGAGGCTTGGAGGGGCTTTGTGCTGGGAGAGAAGCTGAGCCCTGATTAGGGGGCGGGGCTTCACTGACTAGGGGTCCTATAAAGGTAGCAGCCAGTCAGGCAGCGGCACAGGAGCTAGCAAACAGACCTGTAAACAGGGGAGTTTGAGTGGGAGTTCTGTTGGAGGAGAAGGTATTTGTTTGTGTTTTTGTATTGGTAGTATCTGTATGTGTAGAGGCTTGGAGGGGCTTTGTGCTGGGAGAGAAGCTGGGCCCTTATTAGGGGGCGATGCTTCACTGACTAGGTGTCCTATAAAGGGAGCAGCCAGTCAGGCAGCGGCACAGACAGCTGCAGCGGCACAGGAGCTAGCAAACAGACCTGTAAACAGGACAGTTTGAGTGGGAGTTCTTTTGGAGGAGAAGGTATTTGTGTGTGTTCGGTTTTGTATTGGTAGTATCTGTATGTGTACGGGCTTTGTGCTGGGACAGAAGCTGAGCCCTGATTAGGGGGCGGGGCTTCACTGACTAGCGGTCCTATAAAGGTAGCAGCCAGTCATGCAGCGGCACAGGAGCTAGCAAACAGAGCTGTAAGCAGGGGAGTTTGAGTGGGAGTTCTGTTGGAGGAGAAGGTATTTATGTATTTTTTTGTATTGGTAGTACCTGTATGTGTAGAGGCTTGGAGGGGCTTTGTGCTGGGAGAGAAGCTGAGCCCTGATTAGGGGGCGGGGCTTCACTGACTAGGGGTCCTATAAAGGTAGCAGCCAGTCAGGCAGCGGCACAGGAGCTAGCAAACAGAGCTGTGAACAGGGGAGTTTGAGTGGGAGTTCTGTTGGAGGAGAAGGTATTTGTGTGTGTTTTTGTCTTGGTAGTATCTGTATGTGTAGAGGCTTGGAGTGGCTAGGTGCTGCGAGAGAAGCTGAGCCCTGATTAGGGGGCGGGGCTTCACTGACTAGGGGTCCTATAAAGGTAGCAGCCAGTCAGGCAGCGGCACAGGAGCTAGCAAACAGAGCTGTGAACAGGGGAGTTTGAGTGGGAGTTCTGTTGGAGGAGAAGGTATTTGTGTGTGTTTTTGTATTGGTAGTATCTGTATGTGTAGAGGCTTGGAGGGGCTAGGTGCTGCGAGAGAAGCTGAGCCCTGATTAGGGGGCGGGGCTTCACTGACTAGGGGTCCTATAAAGGTAGCAGCCAGTCAGGCAGCGGCACAGGAGCTAGCAAACAGACGTGTAAACAGGGGAGTTTGAGTGGGAGTTCTGTTGGAGGAGAAGGTATTTGTGTGTGTTTTTTTATTGGTAGTATCTGTATGTGTAGAGGCTTGGAGGGGCTTTGTGATGGGAGAGAAGCTGGGCCCTGATTAGGGGCGGGGCTTCACTGATTAGGGGTCCTAGAAAGGGAGCAGCCAGTCAGGCAGCGGCACAGACAGCTGCAGTGGCACAGGAGCTAGCAAACAGAGCTGTAAAGAGGGGAGTTTGAGTGGGAGTTCTGTTGGAGGAGAACGTATTTGTGTGTGTTTTTGTATTGGTATTATCTGTATGTGTAGAGGCTTGGAGGGGCTTTGTGCTGGGAGAGAAGCTGAGCCCTGATTAGGGGGCGGGGCTTCACTGACTAGGGGTCCTATAAAGGGAGCAGCCAGTCAGGCAGCGGCACAGACAGCTGCAGCGGCACAGGAGCTAGCAAACAGAGTTGTAAACAGGGGAGTTTGAGTAGGAGTTCTGTTGGAGGAGAAGGTATTTGTGTGTGTTTGGTTTTGTATTGGTAGTATCTGTATGTGTAGAGGCTTGGAGGGGCTTTGTGCTGGGAGAGAAGCTGAGCCCTGATTAGGGGGCGGGGCTTCACTGACTAGGGGTCCTATAAAGGTAGCAGCCAGTCAGGCAGCGGCACAGGAGCTAGCAAACAGAGCTGTGAACAGGGGAGTTTGAGTGGGAGTTCTGTTGGAGGAGAAGGTATGTGTGTGTGTTTTTGTATTGGTAGTATCTGTATGTGTAGGGTCTTTGTGCTGGGAGAGAAGCTGAGCCCTGATCAGGGGGCGGCGCTTCACTGACTAGGGGTCCTATAAAGGTAGCAGCCAGTCAGGCAGCGGAACAGACAGCTGCAGTGGCACAGGAGCTAGCAAACAGAGCTGTAAACAGGGGAGTTTGAGTGGGAGTTCTGTTGGAGGAGAAGGTATTTGTGTGTATTTTTGTATTGGTAGTATCTGTATGTGTAGAGGTTTGAAGATGCTTTGTGCTGGGAGAGAAGCTGAGGCCTGATTAGGGGGCGGGACTTCACTGACTAGGGGTCCTATAAAGGTAGCAGCCAGTCAGGCAGCGGCACAGGAGCTAGCAAACAGAGCTGTGAACAGGGGAGTTTGAGTGGGAGTTCTGTTGGAGGGGAAGTTATTTCTGTGTGTTTGGTTTTGTATTGTCAGTATCTGTATGTGCAGGGGCTTTGTGCTGGGAGAGAAGCTGAGCCCTGATTAGGGGGCGGGGCTTCACTGACTAGGGGTCCTATAAAGGTAGCAGCCAGTCAGGCAGCGGCACAGGAGCTAGCAAACAGAGCTGTAAACAGGGGAGTCTGAGTGGGAGTTCTGTTGGAGGGGAAGTTATTTCTGTGTGTTTGGTTTTGTATTGGTAGTATCTGTATGTGTAGGGGCTTTGTGCTGGGAGAGAAGCTGAGCCCTGATCAGGGGGCGGGGCTTCACTGACTAGGGTTCCTATAAAGGTAGCAGCCAGTCAGGCAGCGGAACAGACAGCTGCAGCGGCACAGGAGCTAGCAAACAGAGCTGTAAACAGGGGAATTTGAGTGGGAGTTCTGTTGGAGGAGAAGGTATTTGTGTGTGTTTTTGGATTGGTAGTATCTGTATGTGTAGAGGCTTGAAGGGGCTTTGTGCTGGGAGAGAAGCTGAGCCCTGATTAGGGGGCGGGGCTTCACTGACTAGGGGTCCTATAAAGGTAGCAGCCAGTCAGGCAGCGGCACAGGAGCTAGCAAACATAGCTGTGAACAGGGGAGTTTGAGTGGGAGTTCTGTTGGAGGAGAAGGTATTTGTGTGTGTTTTTGTATTGGTAGTATGTGTATGTGTAGAGGCTTGGAGGGGCTAGGTGCTGGGAGAGAAGCTGAGCCCTGATTAGGGGGCGGGGCTTCACTGACCAGGGGTCCTATAAAGGTAGCAGCCAGTCAGGCAGCGGCACAGGAGCTAGCAAACATAGCTGTGAACAGGGGAGTTTGAGTGGGAGTTCTGTTGGAGGAGAAGGTATTTTTGTGTGTTTTTGTATTGGTAGTATCTGTATGTGTAGAGGCTTGGAGGGGCTAGGTGCTGGGAGAGAAGCTGAGCCCTGATTAGGGGGCGGGGCTTCACTGACTAGGGGTCCTATAAAGGTAGCAGCCAGTCAGGCAGCGGCACAGGAGCTAGCAAACATAGCTGTGAACAGGGGAGTTTGAGTGGGAGTTCTGTTGGAGGAGAAAGTATTTGTGTGTGTTTGGTTTTGTATTGTCAGTATCTGTATGTGCAGGGGCTTTGTGCTGGGAGAGAAGCTGAGCCCTGATTAGGGGGCGGGGCTTCACTGACTAGGGGTCCTATAAAGGTAGCAGCCAGTCAGGCAGCGGCTAAGACAGATGCAGCGGCACAGGAGCTAGGAAACAGAGCTGTAAACAGGGGAGTTGGAATTCTGTTGGAGGAGAAGGTATTTGTGTGTGTTTGGATTTGTATTGTCAGTATCTGTATGTGCAGGGGCTTTGTGCTGGGAGAGAACCTGAGCCCTGATTAGGGGCGGGGCTTCACTGACTAGGGGTCCTATAAAGGTAGGAGCCAGTCAGGCAGCGGCACAGGAGCGAGCAAACAGGGCTGTAAGCAGGGGAGTTTGAGTGGGAGTTCTGTTGGAGGAGAAGGTATTTGTGTGTGTTTTTGTATTGGTAGTACCTGTATGTGTAGAGGTTTGAAGGGGCTTTGTGCTGGGAGAGAAGCTGAGCCCTGATTAGGGGGCGGGGCTTCCCTGACTAGGGGTCCTATAAAGGTAGCAGCCAGTCAGGCAGAGGCAAAGGAGCTAGCAAACAGAGCTGTAAGCAGGGGAGTTTGAGTGGGAGTTCTGTTGGAGGAGAAGGTATTTGTGTGTGTTTGGTTTTGCATTGGTAGTATCTGTATGTGTAGAGGCTTGGAGGGGCTTTGTGCTGGGAGAGAAGCTGAGCCCTGATTAGGGGGCGGGGCTTCACTGACTAGGGGTCCTATAAAGGTAGCAGCCAGTCAGGCAGCGGCACAGGAGCTAGCAAACAGAGCTGTAAACAGGGGAATTTGAGTGGGAGTTCTGTTGGAGGAGAAGGTATTTGTGTGTGTTTTTGTATTGGTAGTATCTGTATGTGTAGAGGCTTGGAGGGGCTAGGTGCTGGGAGAGAAGCTGAGCCCTGATTAGGGGGCGGGGCTTCACTGACTAGGGGTCCTATAAAGGTAGCATCCAGTCAGGCAGCGGCACAGACAGCTGCAGGGGCACAGGAGCTAGCAAAGAGAGCTGTGAACAGGGGAGTTTGAGTGGGAGTTCTGTTGGAGGGGAAGGTATTTCTGTGTGTTTGGTTTTGTATTGTCAGTATCTGTATGTGCAGGGGCTTTGTGCTGGGAGAGAAGCTGAGCCCTGATTAGGGGGCGGGGCTTCACTGACTAGGGGTCCTATAAAGGTAGCAGCCAGTCAGGCAGCGGCACAGGAGCTAGCAAACAGAGCTGTAAACAGGGGAGTCTGAGTGGGAGTTCTGTTGGAGGAGATTTATTTGTGTGTGTTTGGTTTTGTATTGGTAGTATCTGTATGTGTAGGGGCTTTGTGCTGGGAGGGAAGCTGAGCCCTGATTAGGGGGCGGGGCTTCACTGAGTAGGGGTCCTATAAAGGTAGCAGCCAGTCAGGCAGCGCAACAGACAGCTGCAGCGGCACAGGAGCCAGCAAACAGAGCTGTAAACAGGGGAGTTTGAGTGGGAGTTCTGTTGGAGGAGAAGGTATTTGTGTGTGTTTGGTTTTGTATTGGTAGTATCTGTATGTGTATTGGTTTGGCGGGGCTTTGTGCTTGGAGAGAAGCTGAGCCCTGATTAGGGGGCGGGGCTTCACTGACTAGGGTTCCTATAAAGGTAGCAGCCAGTCAGGCAGCGGAACAGACAGCTGCAGCGGCACAGGAGCTAGCAAACAGAGCTGTAAACAGGGTAATTTCAGCGGGAGTTCTGTTGGAGGAGAAGGTATTTGTGTGTGTTTTTGTATTGGTAGTATCTGTATGTGTAGAGGCTGGGAGGGGCTAGGTGCTGGGAGAGAAGCTGAGTCCTGATTAGGGGGCGGGGCTTCCCTGACTAGGGGTCCTATAAAGGTAGCAGCCAGTCAGGCAGCGGCACAGGAGCTAGCAAACAGAGCTGTAAACAGGGGAGTCTGAGTGGGAGTTCTGTTGGAGGAGATTTATTTGTGTGTGTTTGGTTTTGTATTGGTAGTATCTGTATGTGTAGGGGCTTTGTGCTGGGAGAGAAGCTGAGCCCTGATCAGGGGGCGGGGCTTCACTGACTAGGGGTCCTATAAAGGTAGTAGCCAGTCAGGCAGCGGCACAGGAGCTAGCAAACAGAGCTGTAAGCAGGGGAGTTTGAGTGGGAGTTCTTTTGGAGGAGAAGGTATTTGTGTGTTTTTTTGTATTGGTAGTATCTGTATGTGTAGAGGCTTGGAGGGGCTTTGTGCTGGGAGAGAAGCTGAGCCCTGATTAGGGGGCGGGGCTTCCCTGACTAGGGGTCCTATAAAGGTAGCAGCCAGTCAGGCAGCGGCACAGGAGCTAGCAAACAGAGCTGTAAACAGGGGAGTCTGAGTGGGAGTTCTGTTGGAGGAGATTTATTTGTGTGTGTTTGGTTTTGTATTGGTAGTATCTGTATGTGTAGGAGCTTTGTGCTGGGAGGGAAGCTGAGCCCTGATTAGGGGGCGGGGCTTCACTGACTAGGGGTCCTATAAAGGTAGCAGCCAGTCAGGCAGCGGAACAGACAGCTGCAGCGGCACAGGAGCTAGCAAACAGAGCTGTAAACAGGGTAATTTGAGCGGGAGTTCTGTTGGAGGAGAAGGTATTTGTGTGTGTTTGGTTTTGTATTGGTAGTATCTGTATGTGTAGGGTCTTTGTGCTGGGAGAGAAGCTGAGCCCTGATCAGGGGGCGGGGCTTCACTGACTAGGGGTCCTATAAAGGTAGGAGCCAGTCAGGCAGCGGCACAGGAGCTAGCAAACAGAGCTGTAAGCAGGGGAGTTTGAGTGGGAGTTCTTTTGGAGGAGAAGGTATTTGTGTGTTTTTTTGTATTGGTAGTATCTGTATGTGTAGAGGCTTGGAGGGGCTTTGTGCTGGGAGAGAAGCTGAGCCCTGATTAGGGGGCGGGGCTTCACTGACTAGGGGTCCAAAAAAGGTATCAGCCAGTCAGGCAGCGGCACAGAGAGCTGCAGCGGCACAGGAGCTAGGAAACAGAGCTGTAAACAGGGGAGGTTGAGTGGGAGTTCTGTTGGAGTAGAAGGTACTTGTGTGTGTTTGGTTTTGTATTGGTAGTATCTGTGTGTGTAGGGGCTTTGTGCTGGGAGAGAAGCTGAGCCCTGATTAGAGGGCGGGGCTTCCCTGACTAGGGGTCCTATAAAGGTTGCAGCCAGTCAGGCAGCGGCACAGGAGCTATCGAAGAGATCTGTAAACAGGGGAGTTTGAGTGGGAGTTCTGTTGGAGTAGAAGGTATTTGTGTGTGTTTGGTTTTGTATTGGTAGTATCTGTGTGTGTAGGGGCTTTGTGCTGGGACAGAAGCGGAGCCCTGATTAGGGGGCGGGGCTTCCCTGACTAGGGGTCCTATAAAGGTAGCAGCCAGTCAGGCAGCGGAACAGGAGTTAGCAAACAGAGCTGTAAACAGGGGAGTTTGAGTGGGAGTTCTGTTGGAGGAGAACGTATGTGTACGTATTTGGTTTTGTATTGGTAGTATCTGTATGTGTAGGGGCTCTGTGCTGGGAGAGAAGCTGAGCCCTGATTAGGGGGCGGGGCTTCACTGACTAGGGGTCCTATAAAGGTAGCAGCCAGTCAGGCAGCGCAACAGACAGCTGCAGCGGCACAGGAGCCAGCAAACAGAGCTGTAAACAGGGGAGTTTGAGTGGGAGTTTTGTTGGAGGAGAAGGAATTTTTGTGTGTTTTTGTATTGGTAGTACCTGTATGTGTAGAGGCTTGGAGGGGCTAGGTGCTGCGAGAGAAGCTGAGCCCTGATTAGGGGCGGGGCTTCACTGACTAAGGGTCCTATAAAGGTAGCAGCCAGTCAGGCAGCGGCACAGGAGCTGGCAAACAGACCTGTAAACAGGGGAGTTTGAGTGGGAGTTCTGTTGGAGGAGAAAGTATTTGTGTGTGTTTGGTTTTGTATTGTCAGTATCTGTATGTGCAGGGGCTTTGTGCTGGGAGAGAAGCTGAGCCCTGATTAGGGGGCGGGGCTTGACTGACTAGGGGTCCTATAAAGGTAGCAGCCAGTCAGGCAGCGGCTAAGACAGATGCAGCGGCACAGGAGCTAGCAAACAGAGCTGTAAACAGGGGAGTTGGAGTTCTGTTGGAGGAGAAGGTATTTGTGTGTGTTTGGATTTGTATTGTCAGTATCTGTATGTGCAGGGGCTTTGTGCTGGGAGAGAAGCTGAGCCCTGATTAGGGGGCGGGGCTTCCCTGACTAGGGGTCCTATAAAGGTAGGAGCCAGTCAGGCAGCGGCAAAGGAGCTAGCAAACAGAGCTGTAAGCAGGGGAGTTTGAGTGGGAGTTCTGTTGGAGGAGAAGGTATTTGTGTGTGTTTGGTTTTGTATTGGTAGTATCTGTATGTGTAGAGGCTTGGAGGGGCTTTGTGCTGGGAGAGAAGCTGAGCCCTGATTAGGGGGCGGGGCTTCACTGACTAGGGGTCCTATAAAGGTAGCAGCCAGTCAGGCAGCGGCACAGGAGCTAGCAAACAGAGCTGTGAACAGGGGAGTTTGAGTGGGAGTTCTGTTGGAGGAGAAGGTATTTGTGTGTGTTTTTGTATTGGTAGTACCTGTATGTGTAGAGGCTTGGAGGGGCTAGGTGCTGGGAGAGAAGCTGAGCCCTGATGAGGGGCGGGGCTTCCCTGACTAGGGGTCCTATAAAGGTAGCAGCCAGTCAGGCAGCGGCACAGACAGCTGCAGAGGCACAGGAGCTAGCAAACAGAGCTGTAAACAGGGGAATTTGAGTGGGAGTTCTGTTGGAGGAGAAGGTATTTGTGTGTGTTTGGTTTTGCATTGGTAGTATCTGTATGTGTAGAGGCTTGGAGGGGCTTTGTGCTGGGAGAGAAGCTGAGCCCTGATTAGGGGGCGGGGCTTCACTGACTAGGGGTCCTATAAAGGTAGCAGCCAGTCAGGCAGCGGCACAGGAGCTAGCAAACAGAGCTGTGAACAGGGGAGTTTGAGTGGGAGTTCTGTTGGAGGAGAATTATTTGTGTGTGTGTGTTTTTGTATTGGCAGTATCTGTATGTGTAGAGGCTTTGAGGGGCTTTGTGCTGGGAGAGAAGCTGAGCCCTGATTAGGGGGCGGGGCTTCACTGACTACGGGTCCTATAAAGGTAGCAGCCAGTCAGGCAGCGGAACAGACAGCTGCAGTGGCACAGGAGCTAGCAAACAGAGCTCTAAACAGGGCAGTTTGAGTGGGAGTTCTGTTGGAGGAGAAGGTATTTGTGTGTGTTTGGTTTTGTATTGGTAGTATCTGTATGTGTAGAGGCTTGGAGGGGCTTTGTGCTGGGAGAGAAGCTGAGCCCTGATTAGGGGGCGGGGCTTCACTGACTAGGGGTCCTATAAAGGTAGCAGCCCGTCAGGCAGCGGAACAGACAGCTGCAGCGGCACAGGAGCTAGCAAACAGAGCTCTAAACAGGGGAGTTTGAGTGGGAGTTCTGTTGGAGGAGAAGGTATTTGTGTGTGTTTGGTTTTGTATTGGTAGTATCTGTATGTGTAGAGGCTTGGAGGGGCTTTGTGCTGGGAGAGAAGCTGAGCCCTGATTAGGGGGCGGGGCTTCACTGACTAGGGGTCCTATAAAGGTAGCATCCAGTCAGGCAGCGGCACAGACAGCTGCAGTGGCACAGGAGCTAGCAAACAGAGCTGTGAACAGGGGAGTTTGAGTGGGAGTTCTGTTGGAGGAGAAGGTATTTGTGTGTGTTTGGTTTTGTATTGGTAGTATCTGTATGTGTAGGGTCTTTGTGCTGGGAGAGAAGCTGAGCCCTGATCAGGGGGCGGGGCTTCACTGACTAGGGGTCCTATAAAGGTAGGAGCCAGGCAGCGGCACAGGAGCTAGCAAACAGAGCTGTAAGCAGGGGAGTTTGAGTGGGAGTTCTGTTGGAGGAGAAGGTATTTGTGTGTGTTTTTGTATTGGTAGTATCTGTATGTGTAGAGGTTTGAAGGGGCTTTGTGCTGGGAGAGAAGCTGAGCCCTGATTAGGGGGCGGGGCTTCACTGACTAGGGGTCCTATAAAGGTAGCAGCCAGTCAGGCAGCGGCACAGGAGCTAGCAAACAGAGCTGTGAACAGGGGAGTTTGAGTGGGAGTTCTGTTGGAGGGGAAGGTATTTCTGTGTGTTTGGTTTTGTATTGTAAGTATCTGTATGTGCAGGGGCTTTGTGCTGGGAGAGAAGCTGAGCCCTGATTAGGGGGCGGGGCTTCCCTGACTAGGGGTCCTATAAAGGTAGCAGCCAGTCAGGCAGCGGCACAGGAGCTAGCAAACAGAGCTGTAAACAGGAGAGTTTGAGTGGGAGTTCTCTTGGAGGAGAAGGTATTTGTGTGTGTTCGGTTTTGTATTGGAAGTATCTTTATGTGTACGGGCTTTGTGCTGGGAGAGAAGCTGAGCCCTGATTAGGGGGCGGGGCTTCACTGACTAGGGGTCCTATAAAGGTAGCAGCCAGTCAGGCAGCGGCACAGGAGCTAGCAAACAGAGCTGTAAGCAGGGGAGTTTGAGTGAGAGTTCTGTTGGAGGAGAAGTTATTTGTGTGTGTGTGTTTTTGTATTGGTAGTATCTGTATGTGTAGAGGCTTTGAGGGGCTTTGTGCTGGGAGAGAAGCTGAGCCCTGATTAGGGGGCGGGGCTTCACTGACTACGGGTCCTATAAAGGTAGCAGCCAGTCAGGCAGCGGAACAGACAGCTGCAGCGGCACAGGAGCTAGCAAAGAGAGCTGTAAACAGGAGAGTTTGAGTGGGAGTTCTGTTGGAGGAGAAGGTATTTGTGTGTGTTTTTGTATTTGTAGTATCTGTATGTGTAGAGGTTTGAAGGGGCTTTGTGCTGGGAGAGAAGCTGAGCCCTGATTAGGGGGCGGGGCTTCACTGACTAGGGGTCCTATAAAGGTAGCAGCCAGTCAGGCAGCGGCACAGGAGCTAGCAAACAGAGCTGTGAACAGGGGAGTTTGAGTGGGAGTTCTGTTGGAGGGGAAGGAATTTCTTTGTGTTTGGTTTTGTATTGTCAGTATCTGTATGTGCAGGGGCTTTGTGCTGGGAGAGAAGCTGAGCCCTGATTAGGGGGCGGGACTTCCCTGACGAGGGTTCCTATAAAGGTAGCAGCCAGTCAGGCAGCGGCACAGGAGCAAGCAAACAGTGCTGTAAACACGGTAGTTTGAGTGGGAGTTCTGTTGGAGGAGAAGGTATTTGTGTGTTTTTTTGTATTGGTAGTATGTGTATATGTAGAGGCTTGGAGGGGCTTTGTGCTGGGAAAGAAGCTGAGCCTTGATTAGGGGGCGGGGCTTCACTCACTAGGGGTCCTATAAAGCTAGCAGCCAGTCAGGCAGCGGCACAGGAGCTGGCAAACAGACCTGTAAACAGGGGATTTTGAGTGGGAGTTCTGTTGGAGGAGAAGGTATTTGTGTGTGTTTGGTTTTGTATTGGTAGTATCTGTATGTGTAGAGGCTTGGAGGGGCTAGGTGCTGGGAGAGAAGCTGAGCCCTGATTAGGGGGCGGGGCTTCACTGACTAGGGGTCCTATAAAGGTAGCAGCCAGTCAGGCAGCGGCACAGACAGCTACAGCGGCACAGGAGCTAGCAAACAGAGCTGTAAACAGGGGAGTTTGAGTGGGAGTTCTGTTGGAGGAGAAAGTATTTGTGTGTGTTTGGTTTTGTATTGTCAGTATCTGTATGTGCAGGGGCTTTGTGCTGGGAGAGAAGCTGAGCCCTGATTAGGGGGCGGGGCTTGACTGACTAGGGGTCCTATAAAGGTAGCAGCCAGTCAGGCAGCGGCACAGACAGCTACAGCGGCACAGGAGCTAGCAAACAGAGCTGTAAACAGGGGAGTTTGAGTGAGAGTTCTGTTGGAGGAGAAGGTATTTGTGTGTGTTTGGTTTTGCATTGGTAGTATCTGTATGTCTAGAGGCTTGGAGGGGCTTTGTGCTGGGAGAGAAGCTGAGCCCTGATTAGGGGGCGGGGCTTCACTGACTAGGGGTCCTATAAAGGTAGCAGCCAGTCAGGCAGCGGCACAGGAGCTAGCAGGCAGAGCTGTAAGCAGGGGAGTTTGAGTGGGAGTTCTGTTGGAGGAGAAGGTATTTGTGTGTGTTTTTGTATTGGTATTATCTGTATGTGTAGAGCTTTGAAGGGGTTTTGTGCTGGGAGAGAAGCTGAGCCCTGATTAGGGGGCGGGGCTTCACTGACTAGGGGTCCTATAAAGGTAGCAGCCAGTCAGGCAGCGGCACAGACAGCTGCAGTGGCACAGGAGCTAGCAAACAGATCTGTGAACAGGGGAGTTTGAGTGGGAGTTCTGTTGGAGGAGAAGGTATTTGTGTGTGTTTGGTTTTGTATTGGTAGTATCTGTATGTGTAGGGTCTTTGTGCTGGGAGAGAAGCTGAGCCCTGATCAGGGGGCGGGGCTTCACTGACTAGGGGTCCTATAAAGGTAGGAGCCAGTCAGGCAGCGGCACAGGAGCTAGCAAACAGAGCTGTAAGCAGGGGAGTTTGAGTGGGAGTTCTGTTGGAGGAGAAGGTATTTGTGTGTGTTTTTGTATTTTTAGTATCTGTATGTGTAGAGGTTTGAAGGGGCTTTGTGCTGGGAGAGAAGCTGAGCCCTGATTAGGGGGCGGGGCTTGACTGACTAGGGGTCCTATAAAGGTAGCAGCCAGTCAGGCAGCGGCACAGGAGCTAGCAAACAGAGCTGTAAACAGGGGAGTTTGAGTGGGAGTTCTGTTGGAGGAGAAGGTATTTGTGTGTGTTTGTTTTTGCATTGGTAGTATCTGTATGTGTAGAGGCTTGGAGGGGCTTTGTGCTGGGAGAGAAGCTGAGCCCTGATTAGGGGGCGGGGCTTCACTGACTAGGGGTCCTATAAAGGTAGCAGCCAGTCAGGCAGCGGCACAGGAGCTAGCAAACAGAGCTGTGAACAGGGGAGTTTGAGTGGGAGTTCTGTTGGAGGAGAAGTTATTTGTGTGTGTGTGTTTTTGTATTGGTTGTATCTGTATGTGTAGAGGCTTTGAGGGGCTTTGTGCTGGGAGAGAAGCTGAGCCCTGATTAGGGGGCGGGGCTTCACTGACTACGGGTCCTATAAAGGTAGCAACCAGTCAGGCAGCGGCACAGACAGCTGCAGCGGCAGAGGAGCTAGCAAACAGAGCTGTAAAGAGGGGAGTTTGAGTGGGAGTTCTGTTGGAGGAGAAGGTATTTGTGTGTGTTTGGTTTTGTATTGGTAGTATCTGTATGTGTAGGGGTTTGGCGGGGCTTTTTGCTGGGAGAGAAGCTGAGCCCTGATTAGGGGGCGGGGCTTCACTGACTAGGGGTCCTATAAAGGTAGCAGCCAGTCAGGCAGCGGCACAGACAGCTGCAGTGGCACAGGAGCTAGCAAAGAGAGCTGTGAACAGGGGAGTTTGAGTGGGAGTTCTGTTGGAGGGGAAGGTATTTCTGTGTGTTTGGTTTTGTATTGTCAGTATCTGTATGTGCAGGGGCTTTGTTCTGGGAGAGAAGCTGAGCCCTGATTAGGGGGCGGGGCTTCCCTGACTAGGGGTCCTATAAAGGTAGCAGCCAGTCAGGCAGCGGCACAGGAGCTAGCAAACAGAGCTGTAAACAGGGGAGTCTGAGTGGGAGTTCTGTTGGAGGAGATTTCTTGGTGTGTGTTTGGTTTTGTATTGGTAGTATCTGTATGTGTAGGGTCTTTGTGCTGGGAGAGAAGCTGAGCCCTGATCAGGGGGCGGGGCTTCACTGACTAGGGGTCCTATAAAGGTAGGAGCCAGTCAGGCAGCGGCACAGGAGCTAGCAAACAGGGCTGTAAGCAGGGGAGTTTGAGTGGGGGTTCTGTTGGAGGAGAAGGTATTTGTGTGTGTTTGGTTTTGTATTGGTAGTATCTGTATGTGTAGGGCCTTTGTGCTGGGGGAGAAGCTGAGCCCTGATCAGGGGGCGGGGCTTCCCTGACTAGGGGTCCTATAAAGGTAGCAGCCAGTCAGGCAGCGGCACAGGAGCTAGCAAACAGAGCTGTAAACAGGGGAGTCTGAGTGGGAGTTCTGTTGGAGGAGATTTCTTTGTGTGTGTTTGGTTTTGTACTGGTAGTATCTCTATGTGTAGGGGCTTTGTGCTGGGAGGGAAGCTGAGCCCTGATTAGGGGGCGGGGCTTCACTGACTAGGGGTCCTATAAAGGTAGCAGCCAGTCAGGCAGCGCAACAGACAGCTGCAGCGGCATAGGAGCCAGCAAACAGAGCTGTAAACAGGGGAGTTTGAGTGGGAGTTCTGTTGGAGGAGAAGGTATTTGTGTGTGTTTGGTTTTGTATTGGTAGTATCTGTATGTGTATTGGTTTGGCGGGGCTTTGTGCTTGGAGAGAAGCTGAGCCCTGATTAGGGGGCGGGGCTTCACTGACTAGGGTTCCTATAAAGGTAGCAGCCAGTCAGGCAGCGGAACAGACAGCTGCAGCGGCACAGGAGCTAGCAAACAGAGCTGTAAACAGGGGAATTTGAGTGGGAGTTCTGTTGGAGGAGAAGGTATTTGTGTGTGTTTGGTTTTGCATTGGTAGTATCTGTATGTGTAGAGGCTTGGAGGGGCTTTGTGCTGGGAGAGAAGCTGAGCCCTGATCAGGGGGCGGGGCTTCACTGACTAGGGGTCCTATAAAGGTAGGAGCCAGTCAGGCAGCGGCACAGGAGCTAGCAAACAGAGCTGTAAGCAGGGGAGTTTGAGTGGGAGTTCTGTTGGAGGAGAAGGTATTTGTGTGTTTTTGTATTGGTAGTATCTGTATGTGTAGAGGTTTGAAGGGGTTTTGTGCTGGGAGAGAAGCTGAGCCCTGATTAGGGGGCGGGGCTTCACTGACTAGGGGTCCTATAAAGGTAGCAGCCAGTCAGGCAGCGGCACAGGAGCTAGCAAACAGAGCTGTGAACAGGGGAGTTTGAGTGGGAGTTCTGTTGGAGGGGAAGGTATTTCTTTGTGTTTGGTTTTGTATGGTCAGTATCTGTATGTGCAGGGGCTTTGTGCTGGGAGAGAAGCTGAGCCCTGATTAGGGGGCGGGGCTTCCCTGACTAGGGGTCCTATAAAGGTAGCAGCCAGTCAGGCAGCGGCACAGGAGCTAGCAAACAGAGCTGTAAACAGGGGAGTTTGAGTGGGAGTTCGGTTGGAGGAGAAAGTATTTGTGTGTTTGGTTTTGTATTGTCAGTATCTGTATGTGCAGGGGCTTTGTGCTGGGAGAGAAGCTGAGCCCTGATTAGGGGGCGGGGCTTCACTGACTAGGGGTCCTATAAAGGTAGCAGCCAGTCAGGCAGCGGCACAGGAGCTAGCAAACAGAGCTGTGATCAGGGGAGTTTGAGTGGGAGTTCTGTTGGAGGAGAAGGTATTTGTGTGTGTTTTTGTATTGGTAGTACCTGTATGTGTAGAGGCTTGGAGGGGCTAGGTGCTGGGAGAGAAGCTGAGCCCTGATTAGGGGCGGGGCTTCCCTGACTAGGGGTCCTATAAAGGTAGCAGCCAGTCAGGCAGCGGCACAGACAGCTGCAGAGGCACAGGAGCTAGCAAACAGAGCTGTAAACAGGGGAATTTGAGTGGGAGTTCTGTTGGAGGAGAAGGTATTTGTGTGTGTTTGGTTTTGCATTGGTAGTATCTGTATGTGTAGAGGCTTGGAGGGGCTTTGTGCTGGGAGAGAAGCTGAGCCCTGATTAGGGGGCGGGGCTTCACTGACTAGGGGTCCTATAAAGGTAGCAGCCAGTCAGGCAGCGGCACAGGAGCTAGCAAACAGAGCTGTGAACAGGGGAGTTTGAGTGGGAGTTCTGTTGGAGGAGAATTATTTGTGTGTGTGTGTTTTTGTATTGGTAGTATCTGTATGTGTAGAGGCTTTGAGGGGCTTTGTGCTGGGAGAGAAGGTGAGCCCTGATTAGGGGGCGGGGCTTCACTGACTAGGGGTCCTATAAAGGTAGCAGCCAGTCAGGCAGCGGCACAGACAGCTGCAGCGGCACAGGAGCTAGCAAACAGAGCTGTAAACAGGGGAGTTTGAGTGGGAGTTCTGTTGGAGGAGAAGGTATTTGTGTGTGTTTGGTTTTGCATTGGTAGTATCTGTATGTGTAGAGGCTTGGAGGGGCTTTGTGCTGGGAGAGAAGCTGAGCCCTGATTAGGGGGCGGGGCTTCACTGACTAGGGGTCCTATAAAGGTAGCAGCCAGTCAGGCAGCGGCACAGGAGCTAGCAAACAGAGCTGTAAGCAGGGGAGTTTGAGTGGGAGTTCTGTTGGAGGAGAAGTTATTTGTGTGTGTTTGGTTTTGTATTGGTAGTATCTGTATGTGTGGGGGCTTTGTGCTGGGAGAGAAGCTGAGCCCTGATTAGGGGGCGGGGCTTCACTGACTAGGGGTCCTATAAAGGTAGCAGCCAGTCAGGCAGCGGCACAGACAGCTGCAGTGGCACAGGAGCTAGCAAACAGAGCTGTGAACAGGGGAGTTTGAGTGGGAGTTCTGCTGGAGGGGAAGGTATTTCTGTGTGTTTGGTTTTGTATTGTCAGTATCTGTATGTGCAGGGGCTTTGTGCTGGGAGAGAAGCTGAGCCCTGATTAGGGGGCGGGGCTTCACTGACTAGGGGTCCTATAAAGGTAGCAGCCAGTCAGGCAGCGGCACAGGAGCTAGCAAACAGAGCTGTAAACAGGGGAATTTGAGTGGGAGTTCTGTTGGAGGAGAAGGTATTTGTGTGTGTTTTTGTATTGGTAGTATCTGTATGTGTAGAGGCTTGAAGGGGCTTTGTGCTGGGAGAGAAGCTGACCCCTGATTAGGGGGCGGGTCTTCACTGACTAGGGGTCCTATAAAGGTAGCAGCCAGTCAGGCAGCGGCACAGGAGCTAGCAAACAGAGCTGTAAACAGGGGAATTTGAGTGGGAGTTCTGTTGGAGGAGAAGGTATTTGTGTGTGTTTTTGTATTGGTAGTATCTGTATGTGTAGAGGCTTGGAGGGGCTAGGTGCTGCGAGAGAAGCTGAGCCCTGATTAGGGGGCGGGGCTTCACTGACTAGGGGTCCTATAAAGGTAGCATCCAGTCAGGCAGCGGCACAGACAGCTGCAGTGGCACAGGAGCTAGCAAACAGAGCTGTGAACAGGGGAGTTTGAGTGGGAGTTCTGCTGGAGGGGAAGGTATTTCTGTGTGTTTGGTTTTGTATTGTCAGTATCTGTATGTGCAGGGGCTTTGTGCTGGGAGAGAAGCTGAGCCCTGATTAGGGGGCGGGGCTTCACTGACTAGGGGTCCTATAAAGGTAGCAGCCAGTCAGGCAGCGGCACAGGAGCTAGCAAACAGAGCTGTAAACAGGGGAATTTGAGTGGGAGTTCTGTTGGAGGAGAAGGTATTTGTGTGTGTTTTTGTATTGGTAGTATCTGTATGTGTAGAGGCTTGAAGGGGCTTTGTGCTGGGAGAGAAGCTGACCCCTGATTAGGGGGCGGGTCTTCACTGACTAGGGGTCCTATAAAGGTAGCAGCCAGTCAGGCAGCGGCACAGGAGCTAGCAAACAGAGCTGTAAACAGGGGAATTTGAGTGGGAGTTCTGTTGGAGGAGAAGGTATTTGTGTGTGTTTTTGTATTGGTAGTATCTGTATGTGTAGAGGCTTGAAGGGGCTTTGTGCTGGGAGAGAAGCTGACCCCTGATTAGGGGGCGGGTCTTCACTGACTAGGGGTCCTATAAAGGTAGCAGCCAGTCAGGCAGCGGCACAGGAGCTAGCCAACAGAGCTGTAAACAGGGGAGTCTGAGTGGGAGTTCTGTTGGAGGAGATTTATTTGTGTGTGTTTGGTTTTGTATTGGTAGTATCTGTATGTGTAGGGGCTTTGTGCTGGGAGGGAAGCTGAGCCCTGATTAGGGGGCGGGGCTTCACTGAGTAGGGGTCCTATAAAGGTAGCAGCCAGTCAGGCAGCGCAACAGACAGCTGCAGCGGCACAGGAGCCAGCAAACAGAGCTGTAAACAGGGGAGTTTGAGTGGGAGTTCTGTTGGAGGAGAAGGTATTTGTGTGTGTTTGGTTTTGTATTGGTAGTATCTGTATGTGTATTGGTTTGGCGGGGCTTTGTGCTTGGAGAGAAGCTGAGCCCTGATTAGGGGGCGGGGCTTCACTGACTAGGGTTCCTATAAAGGTAGCAGCCAGTCAGGCAGCGGAACAGACAGCTGCAGCGGCACAGGAGCTAGCAAACAGAGCTGTAAACAGGGTAATTTCAGCGGGAGTTCTGTTGGAGGAGAAGGTATTTGTGTGTGTTTTTGTATTGGTAGTATCTGTATGTGTAGAGGCTTGGAGGGGCTAGGTGCTGGGAGAGAAGCTGAGTCCTGATTAGGGGGCGGGGCTTCCCTGACTAGGGGTCCTATAAAGGTAGCAGCCAGTCAGGCAGCGGCACAGGAGCTAGCAAACAGAGCTGTAAACAGGGGAGTCTGAGTGGGAGTTCTGTTGGAGGAGATTTATTTGTGTGTGTTTGGTTTTGTATTGGTAGTATCTGTATGTGTAGGGGCTTTGTGCTGGGAGAGAAGCTGAGCCCTGATCAGGGGGCGGGGCTTCACTGACTAGGGGTCCTATAAAGGTAGTAGCCAGTCAGGCAGCGGCACAGGAGCTAGCAAACAGAGCTGTAAGCAGGGGAGTTTGAGTGGGAGTTCTTTTGGAGGAGAAGGTATTTGTGTGTTTTTTTGTATTGGTAGTATCTGTATGTGTAGAGGCTTGGAGGGGCTTTGTGCTGGGAGAGAAGCTGAGCCCTGATTAGGGGGCGGGGCTTCACTGACTAGGGGTCCTATAAAGGTAGCAGCCAGTCAGGCAGCGGCACAGACAGCTGCAGTGGCACAGGAGCTAGCAAACAGAGCTGTAAACAGGGGAGTTTGAGTGGGAGTTCTGTTGGAGGAGAAGGTATTTGTGTGTATTTTTGTATTGGTAGTATCTGTATGTGTAGAGGTTTGAAGGGGCTTTGTGCTGGGAGAGAAGCTGAGGCCTGATTAGGGGGCGGGACTTCACTGACTAGGGGTCCTATAAAGGTAGCAGCCAGTCAGGCAGCGGCACAGGAGCTAGCAAACAGAGCTGTGAACAGGGGAGTTTGAGTGGGAGTTCTGTTGGAGGGGAAGGTATTTCTGTGTGTTTGGTTTTGTATTGTCAGTATCTGTATGTGCAGGGGCTTTGTGCTGGGAGAGAAGCTGAGCCCTGATTAGGGGGCGGGGCTTCACTGACTAGGGGTCCTATAAAGGTAGCAGCCAGTCAGGCAGCGGCACAGGAGCTAGCAAACATAGCTGTGAACAGGGGAGTTTGAGTGGGAGTTCTGTTGGAGGAGAAAGTATTTGTGTGTGTTTGGTTTTGTATTGTCAGTATCTGTATGTGCAGGGGCTTTGTGCTGGGACAGAAGCTGAGCCCTGATTAGGGGGCGGGGCTTGACTGACTAGGGGTCCTATAAAGGTAGCAGCCAGTCAGGCAGCGGCTAAGACAGATGCAGCGGCACAGGAGCTAGCAAACAGAGCTGTAAACAGGGGAGTTGGAATTCTGTTGGAGGAGAAGGTATTTGTGTGTGTTTGGATTTGTATTGTCAGTATCTGTATGTGCAGGGGCTTTGTGCTGGGAGAGAAGCTGAGCCCTGATTAGGGGGCGGGGGTTCCCTGACTAGGGGTCCTATAAAGGTAGCAGCCAGTCAGGCAGCGGCAAAGGAGCTAGCAAACAGAGCTGTAAGCAGGGGAGTTTGAGTGGGAGTTCTGTTGGAGGAGAAGGTATTTGTGTGTGTTTTTGTATTGGTAGTACCTGTATGTGTAGAGGCTTGGAGGGGCTAGGTGCTGCGAGAGAAGCTGAGCCCTGATTAGGGGCGGGGCTTCACTGACTAGGGGTCCTATAAAGGTAGGAGCCAGTCAGGCAGCGGCACAGGAGCTAGCAAACAGGGCTGTAAGCAGGGGAGTTTGAGTGGGAGTTCTGTTGGAGGAGAAGGTATTTGTGTGTGTTTTTGTATTGGTAGTACCTGTATGTGTAGAGGTTTGAAGGCGCTTTGTGCTGGGAGAGAAGCTGAGCCCTGATTAGGGGGCGGGGCTTCCCTGACTAGGGGTCCTATAAAGGTAGCAGCCAGTCAGGCAGAGGCAAAGGAGCTAGCAAACAGAGCTGTAAGCAGGGGAGTTTGAGTGGGAGTTCTTTTGGAGGAGAAGGTATTTGTTTGTTTTTTTGTATTGGTAGTATCTGTATGTGTAGAGGCTTGGAGGGGCTTTGTGCTGGGAGAGAACCTGAGCTCTGATTAGGGGGCGGGGCTTCACTGACTTGGGGTCCTATAAAGGTAGCAGCCAGTCAGGCAGCGGAACAGACAGCTGCAGTGGCACAGGAGCTAGCAAACAGAGCTGTAAACAGGGGAGTTTGAGTGGGAGTTCTGTTGGAGGAGAAGGTATTTGTGTGTGTTTTTGTATTGGTAGTATCTGTATGTGTAGAGGTTTGAAGGGGCTTTGTGCTGGGAGAGAAGCTGAGCCCTGATTAGGGGGCGGGGCTTCACTGACTAGGGGTCCTATAAAGGTAGCAGCCAGTCAGGCAGCGGCACAGGAGCTAGCAAACAGAGCTGTAAACAGGGGAGTCTGAGTGGGAGTTCTGTTGGAGGAGATTTATTTGTGTGTGTTTGGTTTTGTATTGGTAGTATCTGTATGTGTAGGGGCTTTGTGCTGGGAGGGAAGCTGAGCCCTGATTAGGGGGCGGGGCTTCACTGAGTAGGGGTCCTATAAAGGTAGCAGCCAGTCAGGCAGCGCAACAGACAGCTGCAGCGGCACAGGAGCCAGCAAACAGAGCTGTAAACAGGGGAGTTTGAGTGGGAGTTCTGTTGGAGGAGAAGGTATTTGTGTGTGTTTGGTTTTGTATTGGTAGTATCTGTATGTGTATTGGTTTGGCGGGGCTTTGTGCTTGGAGAGAAGCTGAGCCCTGATTAGGGGGCGGGGCTTCACTGACTAGGGTTCCTATAAAGGTAGCAGCCAGTCAGGCAGCGGAACAGACAGCTGCAGCGGCACAGGAGCTAGCAAACAGAGCTGTAAACAGGGTAATTTCAGCGGGAGTTCTGTTGGAGGAGAAGGTATTTGTGTGTGTTTTTGTATTGGTAGTATCTGTATGTGTAGAGGCTTGGAGGGGCTAGGTGCTGGGAGAGAAGCTGAGTCCTGATTAGGGGGCGGGGCTTCCCTGACTAGGGGTCCTATAAAGGTAGCAGCCAGTCAGGCAGCGGCACAGGAGCTAGCAAACAGAGCTGTAAACAGGGGAGTCTGAGTGGGAGTTCTGTTGGAGGAGATTTATTTGTGTGTGTTTGGTTTTGTATTGGTAGTATCTGTATGTGTAGGGGCTTTGTGCTGGGAGAGAAGCTGAGCCCTGATCAGGGGGCGGGGCTTCACTGACTAGGGGTCCTATAAAGGTAGTAGCCAGTCAGGCAGCGGCACAGGAGCTAGCAAACAGAGCTGTAAGCAGGGGAGTTTGAGTGGGAGTTCTTTTGGAGGAGAAGGTATTTGTGTGTTTTTTTGTATTGGTAGTATCTGTATGTGTAGAGGCTTGGAGGGGCTTTGTGCTGGGAGAGAAGCTGAGCCCTGATTAGGGGGCGGGGCTTCACTGACTAGGGGTCCTATAAAGGTAGCAGCCAGTCAGGCAGCGGCACAGACAGCTGCAGTGGCACAGGAGCTAGCAAACAGAGCTGTAAACAGGGGAGTTTGAGTGGGAGTTCTGTTGGAGGAGAAGGTATTTGTGTGTATTTTTGTATTGGTAGTATCTGTATGTGTAGAGGTTTGAAGGGGCTTTGTGCTGGGAGAGAAGCTGAGGCCTGATTAGGGGGCGGGACTTCACTGACTAGGGGTCCTATAAAGGTAGCAGCCAGTCAGGCAGCGGCACAGGAGCTAGCAAACAGAGCTGTGAACAGGGGAGTTTGAGTGGGAGTTCTGTTGGAGGGGAAGGTATTTCTGTGTGTTTGGTTTTGTATTGTCAGTATCTGTATGTGCAGGGGCTTTGTGCTGGGAGAGAAGCTGAGCCCTGATTAGGGGGCGGGGCTTCACTGACTAGGGGTCCTATAAAGGTAGCAGCCAGTCAGGCAGCGGCACAGGAGCTAGCAAACAGAGCTGTAAACAGGGGAGTCTGAGTGGGAGTTCTGTTGGAGGAGATTTATTTGTGTGTGTTTGGTTTTGTATTGTCAGTATCTGTATGTGCAGGGGCTTTGTGCTGGGAGAGAAGCTGAGCCCTGATTAGGGGGCGGGGCTTCCCTGACTAGGGGTCCTATAAAGGTAGCAGCCAGTCAGGCAGCGGCACAGGAGCTAGCAAACAGAGCTGTAAACAGGGGAGTCTGAGTGGGAGTTCTGTTGGAGGAGATTTATTTGTGTGTGTTTGGTTTTGTATTGGTAGTATCTGTATGTGTAGGGGCTTTGTGCTGGGAGGGAAGCTGAGCCCTGATTAGGGGGCGGGGCTTCACTGACTAGGGGTCCTATAAAGGTAGCAGCCAGTCAGGGAGCGCAACAGACAGCTGCAGCGGCACAGGAGCCAGCAAACAGAGCTGTAAACAGGGTAATTTCAGCGGGAGTTCTGTTGGAGGAGAAGGTATTTGTGTGTGTTTGGTTTTGTATTGGTAGTATCTGTATGTGTATTGGTTTGGCGGGGCTTTGTGCTTGGAGAGAAGCTGAGCCCTGATTAGGGGGCGGGGCTTCACTGACTAGGGTTCCTATAAAGGTAGCAGCCAGTCAGGCAGCGGAACAGACAGCTGCAGCGGCACAGGAGCTAGCAAACAGAGCTGTAAACAGGGTAATTTGAGCGGGAGTTCTGTTGGAGGAGAAGGTATTTGTGTGTGTTTTTGTATTGGTAGTATCTGTATGTGTAGAGGCTTGGAGGGGCTAGGTGCTGGGAGAGAAGCTGAGCCCTGATTAGGGGGCGGGGCTTCACTGACTAGGGGTCCTATAAAGGTAGCAGCCAGTCAGGCAGCGGCACAGGAGCTAGCAAACAGAGCTGTAAACAGGGGAGTTTGAGTGGGAGTTCTGTTGGAGGAGAAAGTATTTGTGTGTGTTTGGTTTTGTATTGTCAGTATCTGTATGTGCAGGGGCTTTGTGCTGGGAGAGAAGCTGAGCCCTGATTAGGGGGCGGGGCTTGACTGACAAGGGGTCCTATAAAGGTAGCATCCAGTCAGGCAGCGGCACAGACAGCTGCAGTGGCACAGGAGCTAGCAAACAGAGCTGTGAACAGGGGAGTTTGAGTGGGAGTTCTGTTGGAGGAGAAGGTATTTGTGTGTGTTTGGTTTTGTATTGGTAGTATCTGTATGTGTAGGGTCTTTGTGCTGGGAGAGAAGCTGAGCCCTGATCAGGGGGCGGGGCTTCACTGACTAGGGGTCCTATAAAGGTAGGAGCCAGTCAGGCAGCGGCACAGGAGCTAGCAAACAGAACTGTAAGCAGGGGAGTTTGAGTGGGAGTTCTTTTGGAGGAGAAGGTATTTGTGTGTTTTTTTGTATTGGTAGTATCTGTATGTGTAGAGGCTTGGAGGGGCTTTGTGCTGGGAGAGAAGCTGAGCCCTGATTAGGGGGCGGGGCTTCACTGACTAGGGGTCCTATAAAGGTAGCAGCCAGTCAGGCAGCGGAACAGACAGCTGCAGTGGCACAGGAGCTAGCAAACAGAGCTGTAAACAGGGGAGTTTGAGTGGGAGTTCTGTTGGAGGAGAAGGTATTTGTGTGTATTTTTGTATTGGTAGTATCTGTATGTGTAGAGGTTTGAAGATGCTTTGTGCTGGGAGAGAAGCTGAGGCCTGATTAGGGGGCGGGACTTCACTGACTAGGGGTCCTATAAAGGTAGCAGCCAGTCAGGCAGCGGCACAGGAGCTAGCAAACAGAGCTGTGAACAGGGGAGTTTGAGTGGGAGTTCTGTTGGAGGGGAAGTTATTTCTGTGTGTTTGGTTTTGTATTGTCAGTATCTGTATGTGCAGGGGCTTTGTGCTGGGAGAGAAGCTGAGCCCTGATTAGGGGGCGGGGCTTCACTGACTAGGGGTCCTATAAAGGTAGCAGCCAGTCAGGCAGCGGCACAGGAGCTAGCAAACAGAGCTGTAAACAGGGGAGTCTGAGTGGGAGTTCTGTTGGAGGAGATTTATTTGTGTGTGTTTGGTTTTGTATTGGTAGTATCTGTATGTGTAGGGGCTTTGTGCTGGGAGGGAAGCTGAGCCCTGATTAGGGGGCGGGGCTTCACTGACTAGGGATCCTATAAAGGTAGCAGCCAGTCAGGCAGCGCAACAGACAGCTGCAGCGGCACAGGAGCCAGCAACCAGAGCTGTAAACAGGGGAGTTTGAGTGGGAGTTCTGTTGGAGGAGAAGGTATTTGTGTGTGTTTGGTTTTGTATTGGTAGTATCTGTATGTGTATTCGTTTGGCGGGGCTTTGTGCTTGGAGACAAGCTGAGCCCTGATAAGGGGGCGGGGCTTCACTGACTAGGGTTCCTATAAAGGTAGCAGCCAGTCAGGCAGAGGCAAAGGAGCTAGCAAACAGAGCTGTAAGCAGGGGAGTTTGAGTGGGAGTTCTGTTGGAGGAGAAGGTATTTGTGTGTGTTTGGTTTTGCATTGGTAGTATCTGTATGTGTAGAGGCTTGGAGGGGCTTTGTGCTGGGAGAGAAGCTGAGCCCTGATTAGGGGCGGGGCTTCACTGACTAGGGGTCCTATAAAGGTAGCAGCCAGTCAGGCAGCGGCACAGACAGCTAGCAAACAGAGCTGTGAACAGGGGAGTTTGAGTGGGAGTTCTGTTGGAGGAGAAGTTATTTGTGTGTGTGTGTTTTTGTATTGGTAGTATCTGTATGTGTAGAGGCTTGGAGGGGCTTTGTGATGGGAGAGAAGCTGGGCCCTGATTAGGGGGCGGGGCTTCACGGATTACGGGTCCTAGAAAGGGAGCAGCCAGTCAGGCAGCGGCACAGACAGCTGCAGTGGCACAGGAGCTAGCAAACAGAGCTGTAAAGAGGGGAGTTTGAGTGGGAGTTCTGTTGGAGGAGAAGGTATTTGTGTGTGTTTGGTTTTGTATTGGTAGTATCTGTATGTGTAGGGGTTTGGCGGGGCTTTGTGCTGGGAGAGAAGCTGAGCCCTGATTAGGGGGCGGGGCTTCACTGACTAGGGGTCCCATAAAGGTAGCAGCCAGTCAGGCAGCGGCACAGACAGCTGCAGTGGCACAGGAGCTAGCAAACAGAGCTGTGAACAGGGGAGTTTGAGTGGGGGTTCTGTTGGAGGAGAAGGTATTTGTGTGTGTTTGGTTTTGTATTGGTAGTATCTGTATGTGTAGGGTCTTTGTGCTGGGAGAGAAGCTGAGCCCTGATCAGGGGGCGGGGCTTCACTGACTAGGGGTCCTATAAAGGTAGGAGCCAGTCAGGCAGCGGCACAGGAGCTAGCAAACAGAGCTGTAAGCAGGGGAGTTTGAGTGGGAGTTCTTTTGGAGGAGAAGGTATTTGTGTGTTTTTTTGTATTGGTAGTATCTGTATGTGTAGAGGCTTGGAGGGGCTTTGTGCTGGGAGAGAACCTGAGCTCTGATTAGGGGGCGGGGCTTCACTGACTAGGGGTCCTATAAAGGTAGCAGCCAGTCAGGCAGCGGAACAGACAGCTGCAGTGGCACAGGAGCTAGCAAACAGAGCTGTAAACAGGGGAGTTTGAGTGGGAGTTCTGTTGGAGGAGAAGGTATTTGTGTGTGTTTTTGTATTGGTAGTATCTGTATGTGTAGAGGTTTGAAGGGGCTTTGTGCTGGGAGAGAAGCTGAGCCCTGATTAGGGGGCGGGGCTTCACTGACTAGGGGTCCTATAAAGGTAGCAGCCAGTCAGGCAGCGGCACAGGAGCTAGCAAACAGAGCTGTGAACAGGGGAGTTTGAGTGGGAGTTCTGTTGGAGGGGAAGGTATTTCTGTGTGTTTGGTTTTGTATTGTCAGTATCTGTATGTGCAGGGGCTTTGTGCTGGGAGGGAAGCTGAGCCCTGATTAGGGGGCGGGGCTTCCCTGACTAGGGGTCCTATAAAGGTAGCAGCCAGTCAGGGAGCGGCACAGGAGCTAGCAAACAGAGCTCTAAACAGGGGAGTCTGAGTGGGAGTTCTGTTGGAGGAGATTTATTTGTGTGTGTTTGGTTTTGTACTGGTAGTATCTGTATGTGTAGGGGCTTTGTGCTGGGAGGGAAGCTGAGCCCTGATTAGGGGGCGGGGCTTCACTGACTAGGGGTCCTATAAAGGTAGCAGCCAGTCAGGCAGCGGCACAGGAGCTAGCAAACAGAGCTGTAAACAGGGGAATTTGTGTGGGAGTTCTGTTGGAGGAGAAGGTATTTGTGTGTGTTTTTGTATTGGTAGTATCTGTATGTGTAGAGGCTTGAAGGGGCTTTGTGCTGGGAGAGAAGCTGACCCCTGATTAGGGGGCGGGTCTTCACTGACTAGGGGTCCTATAAAGGTAGCAGCCAGTCAGGCAGCGGCACAGGAGCTAGCAAACAGAGCTGTAAACAGGGGAATTTGAGTGGGAGTTCTGTTGGAGAAGAAGGTATTTGTGTGTGTTTTTGTATTGGTAGTATCTGTATGTGTAGAGGCTTGGAGGGGCTAGGTGCTGGGAGAGAAGCTGAGCCCTGATTAGGGGGCGGGGCTTCACTGACTAGGGGTCCTATAAAGGTAGCATCCAGTCAGGCAGCGGCACAGACAGCTGCAGTGGCACAGGAGCGAGCAAACAGAGCTGTGAACAGGGGAGTCTGAGTGGGAGTTCTGTTGGAGGAGATTTATTTGTGTGTGTTTGGTTTTGTATTGGTAGTATCTGTATGTGTAGGGGCTTTGTGCTGGGAGGGAAGCTGAGCCCTAATTAGGGGGCGGGGCTTCACTGACTAGGGGTCCTATAAAGGTAGCAGCCAGTCAGGGAGCGCAACAGACAGCTGCAGCGGCACAGGAGCCAGCAAACAGAGCTTTAAACAGGGGAGTTTGAGTGGGAGTTCTGTTGGAGGAGAAGGTATTTGTGTGTGTTTGGTTTTGTATTGGTAGTATCTGTATGTGTATTGGTTTGGCGGGGCTTTGTGCTTGGAGAGAAGCTGAGCCCTGATTAGGGGGCGGGGCTTCACTGACTAGGGTTCCTATAAAGGTAGCAGCCAGTCAGGCAGCGGAACAGACAGCTGCAGCGGCACAGGAGCTAGCAAACAGAGCTGTAATAAGGGTAATTTGAGCGGGAGTTCTGTTGGAGGAGAAGGCATTTGTGTGTGTTTTTGTATTGGTAGTATCTGTATGTGTAGAGGCTTGGAGGGGCTAGGTGCTGGGAGAGAAGCTGAGCCCTGATTAGGGGGCGGGGCTTGACTGACAAGGGGTCCTATAAAGGTAGCATCCAGTCAGGCAGCGGCACAGACAGCTGCAGTGGCACAGGAGCTAGCAAACAGAGCTGTGAACAGGGGAGTTTGAGTGGGAGTTCTGTTGGAGGAGAAGGTATTTGTGTGTGTTTGGTTTTGTATTGGTAGTATCTGTATGTGTAGGGTCTTTGTGCTGGGAGAGAAGCTGAGCCCTGATCAGGGGGCGGGGCTTCACTGACTAGGGGTCCTATAAAGGTAGGAGCCAGTCAGGCAGCGGCACAGGAGCTAGCAAACAGAGCTGTAAGCAGGGGAGTTTGAGTGGGAGTTCTTTTGGAGGAGAAGGTATTTGTGTGTTTTTTTGTATTGGTAGTATCTGTATGTGTAGAGGCTTGGAGGGGCTTTGTGCTGGGAGAGAAGCTGAGCCCTGATTAGGGGGCGGGGCTTCACTGACTAGGGGTCCTATAAAGGTAGCAGCCAGTCAGGCAGCGGAACAGACAGCTGCAGTGGCACAGGAGCTAGCAAACAGAGCTGTAAACAAGGGAGTTTGAGTGGGAGTTCTGTTGGAGGAGAAGGTATTTGTGTGTATTTTTGTATTGGTAGTATCTGTATGTGTAGAGGTTTGAAGATGCTTTGTGCTGGGAGAGAAGCTGAGGCCTGATTAGGGGGCGGGACTTCACTGACTAGGGGTCCTATAAAGGTAGCAGCCAGTCAGGCAGCGGCACAGGAGCTAGCAAACAGAGCTGTGAACAGGGGAGTTTGAGTGGGAGTTCTGTTGGAGGGGAAGTTATTTCTGTGTGTTTGGTTTTGTATTGTCAGTATCTGTATGTGCAGGGGCTTTGCGCTGGGAGAGAAGCTGAGCCCTGATTAGGGGGCGGGGCTTCACTGACTAGGGGTCCTATAAAGGTAGCAGCCAGTCAGGCAGCGGCACAGGAGCTAGCAAACAGAGCTGTAAACAGGGGAGTCTGAGTGGGAGTTCTGTTGGAGGAGATTTATTTGTGTGTGTTTGGTTTTGTATTGGTAGTATCTGTATGTGTAGGGGCTTTGTGCTGGGAGGGAAGCTGAGCCCTGATTAGGGGGCGGGGCTTCACTGACTAGGGATCCTATAAAGGTAGCAGCCAGTCAGGCAGCGCAACAGACAGCTGCAGCGGCACAGGAGCCAGCAACCAGAGCTGTAAACAGGGGAGTTTGAGTGGGAGTTCTGTTGGAGGAGAAGGTATTTGTGTGTGTTTGGTTTTGTATTGGTAGTATCTGTATGTGTATTGGTTTGGCGGGGCTTTGTGCTTGGAGAGAAGCTGAGCCCTGATAAGGGGGCGGGGCTTCACTGACTAGGGTTCCTATAAAGGTAGCAGCCAGTCAGGCAGAGGCAAAGGAGCTAGCAAACAGAGCTGTAAGCAGGGGAGTTTGAGTGGGAGTTCTGTTGGAGGAGAAGGTATTTGTGTGTGTTTGGTTTTGCATTGGTAGTATCTGTATGTGTAGAGGCTTGGAGGGGCTTTGTGCTGGGAGAGAAGCTGAGCCCTGATTAGGGGCGGGGCTTCACTGACAAGGGGTCCTATAAAGGTAGCAGCCAGTCAGGCAGCGGCACAGACAGCTAGCAAACAGAGCTGTGAACAGGGGAGTTTGAGTGGGAGTTCTGGTGGAGGAGAAGTTATTTGTGTGTGTGTGTTTTTGTATTGGTAGTATCTGTATGTGTAGAGGCTTGGAGGGGCTTTGTGATGGGAGAGAAGCTGGGCCCTGATTAGGGGGCGGGGCTTCACGGATTACGGGTCCTAGAAAGGGAGCAGCCAGTCAGGCAGCGGCACAGACAGCTGCAGTGGCACAGGAGCTAGCAAACAGAGCTGTAAAGAGGGGAGTTTGAGTGGGAGTTCTGTTGGAGGAGAAGGTATTTGTGTGTGTTTGGTTTTGTATTGGTAGTATCTGTATGTGTAGGGGTTTGGCGGGGCTTTGTGCTGGGAGAGAAGCTGAGCCCTGATTAGGGGGCGGGGCTTCACTGACTAGGGGTCCTATAAAGGTAGCAGCCAGTCAGGCAGCGGCACAGACAGCTGCAGTGGCACAGGAGCTAGCAAACAGAGCTGTGAACAGGGGAGTTTGAGTGGGAGTTCTGTTGGAGGGGAAGGTATTTCTGTGTGTTTGGTTTTGTATTGTCAGTATCTGTATGTGCAGGGGCTTTGTGCTGGGAGGGAAGCTGAGCCCTGATTAGGGGGCGGGGCTTCCCTGACTAGGGGTCCTATAAAGGTAGCAGCCAGTCAGGCAGCGGCACAGGAGCTAGCAAACAGAGCTGTAAACAGGGGAATTTGAGTGGGAGTTCTGTTGGAGAAGAAGGTATTTGTGTGTGTTTTTGTATTGGTAGTATCTGTATGTGTAGAGGCTTGGAGGGGCTAGGTGCTGGGAGAGAAGCTGAGCCCTGATTAGGGGGCGGGTCTTCACTGACTAGGGGTCCTATAAAGGTAGCAGCCAGTCAGGCAGCGGCACAGGAGCTAGCAAACAGAGCTGTAAACAGGGGAATTTGAGTGGGAGTTCTGTTGGAGAAGAAGGTATTTGTGTGTGTTTTTGTATTGGTAGTATCTGTATGTGTAGAGGCTTGGAGGGGCTAGGTGCTGGGAGAGAAGCTGAGCCCTGATTAGGGGGCGGGGCTTCACTGACTAGGGGTCCTATAAAGGTAGCATCCAGTCAGGCAGCGGCACAGACAGCTGCAGTGGCACAGGAGCGAGCAAACAGAGCTGTGAACAGGGGAGTCTGAGTGGGAGTTCTGTTGGAGGAGATTTATTTGTGTGTGTTTGGTTTTTTTATTGGTAGTATCTGTATGTGTAGGGGCTTTGTGCTGGGAGGGAAGCTGAGCCCTAATTAGGGGGCGGGGCTTCACTGACTAGGGGTCCTATAAAGGTAGCAGCCAGTCAGGGAGCGCAACAGACAGCTGCAGCGGCACAGGAGCCAGCAAACAGAGCTTTAAACAGGGGAGTTTGAGTGGGAGTTCTGTTGGAGGAGAAGGTATTTGTGTGTGTTTGGTTTTGTATTGGTAGTATCTGTATGTGTATTGGTTTGGCGGGGCTTTGTGCTTGGAGAGAAGCTGAGCCCTGATTAGGGGGCGGGGCTTCACTGACTAGGGTTCCTATAAAGGTAGCAGCCAGTCAGGCAGCGGAACAGACAGCTGCAGCGGCACAGGAGCTAGCAAACAGAGCTGTAATAAGGGTAATTTGAGCGGGAGTTCTGTTGGAGGAGAAGGCATTTGTGTGTGTTTTTGTATTGGTAGTATCTGTATGTGTAGAGGCTTGGAGGGGCTAGGTGCTGGGAGAGAAGCTGAGCCCTGATTAGGGGGCGGGGCTTCACTGACTAGGGGTCCTATAAAGGTAGCAGCCAGTCAGGCAGCGGCACAGGAGCTAGCAAACAGAGCTGTAAACAGGGGAGTTTGAGTGGGAGTTCTGTTGGAGGAGAAAGTATTTGTGTGTGTTTGGTTTTGTATTGTCAGTATCTGTATGTGCAGGGGCTTTGTGCTGGGAGAGAAGCTGAGCCCTGATTAGGGGGCGGGGCTTGACTGACAAGGGGTCCTATAAAGGTAGCATCCAGTCAGGCAGCGGCACAGACAGCTGCAGTGGCACAGGAGCTAGCAAACAGAGCTGTGAACAGGGGAGTTTGAGTGGGAGTTCTGTTGGAGGAGAAGGTATTTGTGTGTGTTTGGTTTTGTATTGGTAGTATCTGTATGTGTAGGGTCTTTGTGCTGGGAGAGAAGCTGAGCCCTGATCAGGGGGCGGGGCTTCACTGACTAGGGGTCCTATAAAGGTAGGAGCCAGTCAGGCAGCGGCACAGGAGCTAGCAAACAGAGCTGTAAGCAGGGGAGTTTGAGTGGGAGTTCTTTTGGAGGAGAAGGTATTTGTGTGTTTTTTTGTATTGGTAGTATCTGTATGTGTAGAGGCTTGGAGGGGCTTTGTGCTGGGAGAGAAGCTGAGCCCTGATTAGGGGGCGGGGCTTCACTGACTAGGGGTCCTATAAAGGTAGCAGCCAGTCAGGCAGCGGAACAGACAGCTGCAGTGGCACAGGAGCTAGCAAACAGAGCTGTAAACAAGGGAGTTTGAGTGGGAGTTCTGTTGGAGGAGAAGGTATTTGTGTGTATTTTTGTATTGGTAGTATCTGTATGTGTAGAGGTTTGAAGATGCTTTGTGCTGGGAGAGAAGCTGAGGCCTGATTAGGGGGCGGGACTTCACTGACTATTGGTCCTATAAAGGTAGCAGCCAGTCAGGCAGCGGCACAGGAGCTAGCAAACAGAGCTGTGAACAGGGGAGTTTGAGTGGGAGTTCTGTTGGAGGGGAAGTTATTTCTGTGTGTTTGGTTTTGTATTGTCAGTATCTGTATGTGCAGGGGCTTTGCGCTGGGAGAGAAGCTGAGCCCTGATTAGGGGGCGGGGCTTCACTGACTAGGGGTCCTATAAAGGTAGCAGCCAGTCAGGCAGCGGCACAGGAGCTAGCAAACAGAGCTGTAAACAGGGGAGTCTGAGTGGGAGTTCTGTTGGAGGAGATTTATTTGTGTGTGTTTGGTTTTGTATTGGTAGTATCTGTATGTGTAGGGGCTTTGTGCTGGGAGGGAAGCTGAGCCCTGATTAGGGGGCGGGGCTTCACTGACTAGGGATCCTATAAAGGTAGCAGCCAGTCAGGCAGCGCAACAGACAGCTGCAGCGGCACAGGAGCCAGCAACCAGAGCTGTAAACAGGGGAGTTTGAGTGGGAGTTCTGTTGGAGGAGAAGGTATTTGTGTGTGTTTGGTTTTGTATTGGTAGTATCTGTATGTGTATTGGTTTGGCGGGGCTTTGTGCTGGGAGAGAAGCTGAGCCCTGATTAGGGGCGGGGCTTCACTGACTAGGGGTCCTATAAAGGTAGCAGCCAGTCAGGCAGCGGCACAGACAGCTAGCAAACAGAGCTGTGAACAGGGGAGTTTGAGTGGGAGTTCTGGTGGAGGAGAAGTTATTTGTGTGTGTGTGTTTTTGTATTGGTAGTATCTGTATGTGTAGAGGCTTGGAGGGGCTTTGTGATGGGAGAGAAGCTGGGCCCTGATTAGGGGGCGGGGCTTCACGGATTACGGGTCCTAGAAAGGGAGCAGCCAGTCAGGCAGCGGCACAGACAGCTGCAGTGGCACAGGAGCTAGCAAACAGAGCTGTAAAGAGGGGAGTTTGAGTGGGAGTTCTGTTGGAGGAGAAGGTATTTGTGTGTGTTTGGTTTTGTATTGGTAGTATCTGTATGTGTAGGGGTTTGGCGGGGCTTTGTGCTGGGAGAGAAGCTGAGCCCTGATTAGGGGGCGGGGCTTCACTGACTAGGGGTCCTATAAAGGTAGCAGCCAGTCAGGCAGCGGCACAGACAGCTGCAGTGGCACAGGAGCTAGCAAACAGAGCTGTGAACAGGGGAGTTTGAGTGGGAGTTCTGTTGGAGGGGAAGGTATTTCTGTGTGTTTGGTTTTGTATTGTCAGTATCTGTATGTGCAGGGGCTTTGTGCTGGGAGGGAAGCTGAGCCCTGATTAGGGGGCGGGGCTTCCCTGACTAGGGGTCCTATAAAGGTAGCAGCCAGTCAGGCAGCGGCACAGGAGCTAGCAAACAGAGCTCTAAACAGGGGAGTCTGAGTGGGAGTTCTGTTGGAGGAGATTTATTTGTGTGTGTTTGGTTTTGTACTGGTAGTATCTGTATGTGTAGGGGCTTTGTGCTGGGAGGGAAGCTGAGCCCTGATTAGGGGGCGGGGCTTCACTGACTAGGGGTCCTATAAAGGTAGCAGCCAGTCAGGCAGCGGCACAGGAGCTAGCAAACAGAGCTGTAAACAGGGGAATTTGTGTGGGAGTTCTGTTGGAGGAGAAGGTATTTGTGTGTGTTTTTGTATTGGTAGTATCTGTATGTGTAGAGGCTTGAAGGGGCTTTGTGCTGGGAGAGAAGCTGACCCCTGATTAGGGGGCGGGTCTTCACTGACTAGGGGTCCTATAAAGGTAGCAGCCAGTCAGGCAGCGGCACAGGAGCTAGCAAACAGAGCTGTAAACAGGGGAATTTGAGTGGGAGTTCTGTTGGAGAAGAAGGTATTTGTGTGTGTTTTTGTATTGGTAGTATCTGTATGTGTAGAGGCTTGGAGGGGCTAGGTGCTGGGAGAGAAGCTGAGCCCTGATTAGGGGGCGGGGCTTCACTGACTAGGGGTCCTATAAAGGTAGCATCCAGTCAGGCAGCGGCACAGACAGCTGCAGTGGCACAGGAGCGAGCAAACAGAGCTGTGAACAGGGGAGTCTGAGTGGGAGTTCTGTTGGAGGAGATTTATTTGTGTGTGTTTGGTTTTGTATTGGTAGTATCTGTATGTGTAGGGGCTTTGTGCTGGGAGGGAAGCTGAGCCCTAATTAGGGGGCGGGGCTTCACTGACTAGGGGTCCTATAAAGGTAGCAGCCAGTCAGGGAGCGCAACAGACAGCTGCAGCGGCACAGGAGCCAGCAAACAGAGTTTAAACAGGGGAGTTTGAGTGGGAGTTCTGTTGGAGGAGAAGGTATTTGTGTGTGTTTGGTTTTGTATTGGTAGTATCTGTATGTGTATTGGTTTGGCGGGGCTTTGTGCTTGGAGAGAAGCTGAGCCCTGATTAGGGGGCGGGGCTTCACTGACTAGGGTTCCTATAAAGGTAGCAGCCAGTCAGGCAGCGGAACAGACAGCTGCAGCGGCACAGGAGCTAGCAAACAGAGCTGTAATAAGGGTAATTTGAGCGGGAGTTCTGTTGGAGGAGAAGGCATTTGTGTGTGTTTTTGTATTGGTAGTATCTGTATGTGTAGAGGCTTGGAGGGGCTAGGTGCTGGGAGAGAAGCTGAGCCCTGATTAGGGGGCGGGGCTTCACTGACTAGGGGTCCTATAAAGGTAGCAGCCAGTCAGGCAGCGGCACAGGAGCTAGCAAACAGAGCTGTAAACAGGGGAGTTTGAGTGGGAGTTCTGTTGGAGGAGAAAGTATTTGTGTGTGTTTGGTTTTGTATTGTCAGTATCTGTATGTGCAGGGGCTTTGTGCTGGGAGAGAAGCTGAGCCCTGATTAGGGGGCGGGGCTTGACTGACAAGGGGTCCTATAAAGGTAGCATCCAGTCAGGCAGCGGCACAGACAGCTGCAGTGGCACAGGAGCTAGCAAACAGAGCTGTGAACAGGGGAGTTTGAGTGGGAGTTCTGTTGGAGGAGAAGGTATTTGTGTGTGTTTGGTTTTGTATTGGTAGTATCTGTATGTGTAGGGTCTTTGTGCTGGGAGAGAAGCTGAGCCCTGATCAGGGGGCGGGGCTTCACTGACTAGGGGTCCTATAAAGGTAGGAGCCAGTCAGGCAGCGGCACAGGAGCTAGCAAACAGAGCTGTAAGCAGGGGAGTTTGAGTGGGAGTTCTTTTGGAGGAGAAGGTATTTGTGTGTTTTTTTGTATTGGTAGTATCTGTATGTGTAGAGGCTTGGAGGGGCTTTGTGCTGGGAGAGAAGCTGAGCCCTGATTAGGGGGCGGGGCTTCACTGACTAGGGGTCCTATAAAGGTAGCAGCCAGTCAGGCAGCGGAACAGACAGCTGCAGTGGCACAGGAGCTAGCAAACAGAGCTGTAAACAAGGGAGTTTGAGTGGGAGTTCTGTTGGAGGAGAAGGTATTTGTGTGTATTTTTGTATTGGTAGTATCTGTATGTGTAGAGGTTTGAAGATGCTTTGTGCTGGGAGAGAAGCTGAGGCCTGATTAGGGGGCGGGACTTCACTGACTAGGGGTCCTATAAAGGTAGCAGCCAGTCAGGCAGCGGCACAGGAGCTAGCAAACAGAGCTGTGAACAGGGGAGTTTGAGTGGGAGTTCTGTTGGAGGGGAAGTTATTTCTGTGTGTTTGGTTTTGTATTGTCAGTATCTGTATGTGCAGGGGCTTTGCGCTGGGAGAGAAGCTGAGCCCTGATTAGGGGGCGGGGCTTCACTGACTAGGGGTCCTATAAAGGTAGCAGCCAGTCAGGCAGCGGCACAGGAGCTAGCAAACAGAGCTGTAAACAGGGGAGTCTGAGTGGGAGTTCTGTTGGAGGAGATTTATTTGTGTGTGTTTGGTTTTGTATTGGTAGTATCTGTATGTGTAGGGGCTTTGTGCTGGGAGGGAAGCTGAGCCCTGATTAGGGGGCGGGGCTTCACTGACTAGGGATCCTATAAAGGTAGCAGCCAGTCAGGCAGCGCAACAGACAGCTGCAGCGGCACAGGAGCCAGCAACCAGAGCTGTAAACAGGGGAGTTTGAGTGGGAGTTCTGTTGGAGGAGAAGGTATTTGTGTGTGTTTGGTTTTGTATTGGTAGTATCTGTATGTGTATTGGTTTGGCGGGGCTTTGTGCTTGGAGAGAAGCTGAGCCCTGATAAGGGGGCGGGGCTTCACTGACTAGGGTTCCTATAAAGGTAGCAGCCAGTCAGGCAGAGGCAAAGGAGCTAGCAAACAGAGCTGTAAGCAGGGGAGTTTGAGTGGGAGTTCTGTTGGAGGAGAAGGTATTTGTGTGTGTTTGGTTTTGCATTGGTAGTATCTGTATGTGTAGAGGCTTGGAGGGGCTTTGTGCTGGGAGAGAAGCTGAGCCCTGATTAGGGGCGGGGCTTCACGGATTACGGGTCCTAGAAAGGGAGCAGCCAGTCAGGCAGCGGCACAGACAGCTGCAGTGGCACAGGAGCTAGCAAACAGAGCTGTAAAGAGGGGAGTTTGAGTGGGAGTTCTGTTGGAGGAGAAGGTATTTGTGTGTGTTTGGTTTTGTATTGGTAGTATCTGTATGTGTAGGGGTTTGGCGGGGCTTTGTGCTGGGAGAGAAGCTGAGCCCTGATTAGGGGGCGGGGCTTCACTGACTAGGGGTCCTATAAAGGTAGCAGCCAGTCAGGCAGCGGCACAGACAGCTGCAGTGGCACAGGAGCTAGCAAACAGAGCTGTGAACAGGGGAGTTTGAGTGGGGGTTCTGTTGGAGGAGAAGGTATTTGTGTGTGTTTGGTTTTGTATTGGTAGTATCTGTATGTGTAGGGTCTTTGTGCTGGGAGAGAAGCTGAGCCCTGATCAGGGGGCGGGGCTTCACTGACTAGGGGTCCTATAAAGGTAGGAGCCAGTCAGGCAGCGGCACAGGAGCTAGCAAACAGAGCTGTAAGCAGGGGAGTTTGAGTGGGAGTTCTTTTGGAGGAGAAGGTATTTGTGTGTTTTTTTGTATTGGTAGTATCTGTATGTGTAGAGGCTTGGAGGGGCTTTGTGCTGGGAGAGAACCTGAGCTCTGATTAGGGGGCGGGGCTTCACTGACTAGGGGTCCTATAAAGGTAGCAGCCAGTCAGGCAGCGGAACAGACAGC
The DNA here is from genome assembly GCF_965140295.1 of Lepidochelys olivacea. NCBI lineage: Eukaryota > Metazoa > Chordata > Testudines > Cheloniidae > Lepidochelys > Lepidochelys olivacea. The sequence continues at coordinate 21,192,499 of NC_140431.1, read as the reverse complement.
TGCAGTGGCACAGGAGCTAGCAAACAGAGCTGTAAACAGGGGAGTTTGAGTGGGAGTTCTGTTGGAGGAGAAGGTATTTGTGTGTGTTTTTGTATTGGTAGTATCTGTATGTGTAGAGGTTTGAAGGGGCTTTGTGCTGGGAGAGAAGCTGAGCCCTGACTAGGGGGCGGGGCTTCACTGACTAGGGGTCCTATAAAGGTAGCAGCCAGTCAGGCAGCGGCACAGGAGCTAGCAAACAGAGCTGTGAACAGGGGAGTTTGAGTGGGAGTTCTGTTGGAGGGGAAGGTATTTCTGTGTGTTTGGTTTTGTATTGTCAGTATCTGTATGTGCAGGGGCTTTGTGCTGGGAGGGAAGCTGAGCCCTGATTAGGGGGCGGGGCTTCCCTGACTAGGGGTCCTATAAAGGTAGCAGCCAGTCAGGCAGCGGCACAGGAGCTAGCAATCAGAGCTCTAAACAGGGGAGTCTGAGTGGGAGTTCTGTTGGAGGAGATTTATTTGTGTGTGTTTGGTTTTGTACTGGTAGTATCTGTATGTGTAGGGGCTTTGTGCTGGGAGGGAAGCTGAGCCCTGATTAGGGGGCGGGGCTTCACTGACTAGGGGTCCTATAAAGGTAGCAGCCAGTCAGGCAGCGGCACAGGAGCTAGCAAACAGAGCTGTAAACAGGGGAATTTGTGTGGGAGTTCTGTTGGAGGAGAAGGTATTTGTGTGTGTTTTTGTATTGGTAGTATCTGTATGTGTAGAGGCTTGAAGGGGCTTTGTGCTGGGAGAGAAGCTGACCCCTGATTAGGGGGCGGGTCTTCACTGACTAGGGGTCCTATAAAGGTAGCAGCCAGTCAGGCAGCGGCACAGGAGCTAGCAAACAGAGCTGTAAACAGGGGAATTTGAGTGGGAGTTCTGTTGGAGGAGAAGGTATTTGTGTGTGTTTTTGTATTGGTAGTATCTGTATGTGTAGAGGCTTGGAGGGGCTAGGTGCTGGGAGAGAAGCTGAGCCCTGATTAGGGGGCGGGGCTTCACTGACTAGGGGTCCTATAAAGGTAGCATCCAGTCAGGCAGCGGCACAGACAGCTGCAGTGGCACAGGAGCTAGCAAACAGAGCTGTGAACAGGGGAGTTTGAGTGGGAGTTCTGTTGGAGGGGAAGGTATTTCTGTGTGTTTGGTTTTGTATTGTCAGTATCTGTCTGTGCAGGGGCTTTGTGCTGGGAGAGAAGCTGAGCCCTGATTAGGGGGCGGGGCTTCACTGACTAGGGGTCCTATAAAGGTAGCAGCCAGTCAGGCAGCGGCACAGGAGCTAGCAAACAGAGCTGTAAACAGGGGAGTCTGAGTGGGAGTTCTGTTGGAGGAGATTTATTTGTGTGTGTTTGGTTTTGTATTGGTAGTATCTGTATGTGTAGGGGCTTTGTGCTGGGAGGGAAGCTGAGCCCTGATTAGGGGGCGGGGCTTCACTGAGTAGGGGTCCTATAAAGGTAGCAGCCAGTCAGGCAGCGCAACAGACAGCTGCAGCGGCACAGGAGCCAGCAAACAGAGCTGTAAACAGGGGAGTTTGAGTGGGAGTTCTGTTGGAGGAGAAGGTATTTGTGTGTGTTTTTGTATTGGTAGTATCTGTATGTGTAGAGGCTTGGAGGGGCTAGGTGCTGGGAGAGAAGCTGAGTCCTGATTAGGGGGCGGGGCTTCCCTGACTAGGGGTCCTATAAAGGTAGCAGCCAGTCAGGCAACGGCACAGGAGCTAGCAAACAGAGCTGTAAACAGGGGAGTCTGAGTGGGAGTTCTGTTGGAGGAGATTTATTTGTGTGTGTTTGGTTTTGTATTGGTAGTATCTGTATGTGTAGGGGCTTTGTGCTGGGAGAGAAGCTGAGCCCTGATCAGGGGGCGGGGCTTCACTGACTAGGGGTCCTATAAAGGTAGTAGCCAGTCAGGCAGCGGCACAGGAGCTAGCAAACAGAGCTGTAAGCAGGGGAGTTTGAGTGGGAGTTCTTTTGGAGGAGAAGGTATTTGTGTGTTTTTTTGTATTGGTAGTATCTGTATGTGTAGAGGTTTGAAGGGGCTTTGTGCTGGGAGAGAAGCTGAGCCCTGATTAGGGGGCGGGGCTTCACTGTTTAGGGGTCCTATAAAGGTAGCAGCCAGTCAGGCAGCGGAACAGACAGCTGCAGCGGCACAGGAGCTAGCAAACAGAGCTGTAAACAGGGTAATTTGAGCGGGAGTTCTGTTGGAGGAGAAGGTATTTGTGTGTGTTTTTGTATTGGTAGTATCTGTATGTGTAGAGGCTTGGAGGGGCTAGGTGCTGGGAGAGAAGCTGAGCCCTGATTGGGGGCGGGGCTTCACTGACTAGGGGTCCTATAAAGGTAGCAGCCAGTCAGGCAGCGGCACAGGAGCTAGCAAACAGAGCTGTAAACAGGGGAGTTTGAGTGGGAGTTCTGTTGGAGGAGAGAGTATTTGTGTGTGTTTGGTTTTGTATTGTCAGTATCTGTATGTGCAGGGGCTTTGTGTTGGGAGAGAAGCTGAGCCCTGATTAGGGGGCGGGGCTTGACTGACAAGGGGTCCTATAAAGGTAGCATCCAGTCAGGCAGCGGCACAGACAGCTGCAGTGGCACAGGAGCTAGCAAACAGAGCTGTGAACAGGGGAGTTTGAGTGGGAGTTCTGTTGGAGGAGAAGGTATTTGTGTGTGTTTGGTTTTGTATTGGTAGTATCTGTATGTGTAGGGTCTTTGTGCTGGGAGAGAAGCTGAGCCCTGATCAGGGGGCGGGGCTTCACTGACTAGGGGTCCTATAAAGGTAGGAGCCAGTCAGGCAGCGGCACAGGAGCTAGCAAACAGAGCTGTAAGCAGGGGAGTTTGAGTGGGAGTTCTTTTGGAGGAGAAGGTATTTGTGTGTTTTTTTGTATTGGTAGTATCTGTATGTGTAGAGGCTTGGAGGGGCTTTGTGCTGGGAGAGAAGCTGAGCCCTGATTAGGGGGCGGGGCTTCACTGAGTAGGGGTCCTATAAAGGTAGCAGCCAGTCAGGCAGCGGAACAGACAGCTGCAGTGGCACAGGAGCTAGCAAACAGAGCTGTAAACAGGGGAGTTTGAGTGGGAGTTCTGTTGGAGGAGAAGGTATTTGTGTGTATTTTTGTATTGGTAGTATCTGTATGTGTAGAGGTTTGAAGATGCTTTGTGCTGGGAGAGAAGCTGAGGCCTGATTAGGGGGCGGGACTTCACTGACTAGGGGTCCTATAAAGGTAGCAGCCAGTCAGGCAGCGGCACAGGAGCTAGCAAACAGAGCTGTGAACAGGGGAGTTTGAGTGGGAGTTCTGTTGGAGGGGAAGTTATTTCTGTGTGTTTGGTTTTGTATTGTCAGTATCTGTATGTGCAGGGGCTTTGTGCTGGGAGAGAAGCTGAGCCCTGATTAGGGGGCGGGGCTTCACTGACTAGGGGTCCTATAAAGGTAGCAGCCAGTCAGGCAGCGGCACAGGAGCTAGCAAACAGAGCTGTAAACAGGGGAGTCTGAGTGGGAGTTCTGTTGGAGGAGATTTATTTGTGTGTGTTTGGTTTTGTATTGGTAGTATCTGTATGTGTAGGGGCTTTGTGCTGGGAGGGAAGCTGAGCCCTGATTAGGGGGCGGGGCTTCACTGACTAGGGATCCTATAAAGGTAGCAGCCAGTCAGGCAGCGCAACAGACAGCTGCAGCGGCACAGGAGCCAGCAACCAGAGCTGTAAACAGGGGAGTTTGAGTGGGAGTTCTGTTGGAGGAGAAGGTATTTGTGTGTGTTTGGTTTTGTATTGGTAGTATCTGTATGTGTATTGGTTTGGCGGGGCTTTGTGCTTGGAGAGAAGCTGAGCCCTGATAAGGGGGCGGGGCTTCACTGACTAGGGTTCCTATAAAGGTAGCAGCCAGTCAGGCAGAGGCAAAGGAGCTAGCAAACAGAGCTGTAAGCAGGGGAGTTTGAGTGGGAGTTCTGTTGGAGGAGAAGGTATTTGTGTGTGTTTGGTTTTGCATTGGTAGTATCTGTATGTGTAGAGGCTTGGAGGGGCTTTGTGCTGGGAGAGAAGCTGAGCCCTGATTAGGGGCGGGGCTTCACTGACTAGGGGTCCTATAAAGGTAGCAGCCAGTCAGGCAGCGGCACAGACAGCTAGCAAACAGAGCTGTGAACAGGGGAGTTTGAGTGGGAGTTCTGTTGGAGGAGAAGTTATTTGTGTGTGTGTGTTTTTGTATTGGTAGTATCTGTATGTGTAGGGGTTTGGCGGGGCTTTGTGCTGGGAGAGAAGCTGGGCCCTGATTAGGGGGCGGGGCTTCACTGACTAGGGGTCCTATAAAGGTAGCAGCCAGTCAGGCAGCGGCACAGACAGCTGCAGTGGCACAGGAGCTAGCAAACAGAGCTGTGAACAGGGGAGTTTGAGTGGGGGTTCTGTTGGAGGAGAAGGTATTTGTGTGTGTTTGGTTTTGTATTGGTAGTATCTGTATGTGTAGGGTCTTTGTGCTGGGAGAGAAGCTGAGCCCTGATCAGGGGGCGGGGCTTCACTGACTAGGGGTCCTATAAAGGTAGGAGCCAGTCAGGCAGCGGCACAGGAGCTAGCAAACAGAGCTGTAAGCAGGGGAGTTTGAGTGGGAGTTCTTTTGGAGGAGAAGGTATTTGTGTGTTTTTTTGTATTGGTAGTATCTGTATGTGTAGAGGCTTGGAGGGGCTTTGTGCTGGGAGAGAACCTGAGCTCTGATTAGGGGGCGGGGCTTCACTGACTAGGGGTCCTATAAAGGTAGCAGCCAGTCAGGCAGCGGAACAGACAGCTGCAGTGGCACAGGAGCTAGCAAACAGAGCTGTAAACAGGGGAGTTTGAGTGGGAGTTCTGTTGGAGGAGAAGGTATTTGTGTGTGTTTTTGTATTGGTAGTATCTGTATGTGTAGAGGTTTGAAGGGGCTTTGTGCTGGGAGAGAAGCTGAGCCCTGATTAGGGGGCGGGGCTTCACTGACTAGGGGTCCTATAAAGGTAGCAGCCAGTCAGGCAGCGGCACAGGAGCTAGCAAACAGAGCTGTGAACAGGGGAGTTTGAGTGGGAGTTCTGTTGGAGGGGAAGGTATTTCTGTGTGTTTGGTTTTGTATTGTCAGTATCTGTATGTGCAGGGGCTTTGTGCTGGGAGGGAAGCTGAGCCCTGATTAGGGGGCGGGGCTTCCCTGACTAGGGGTCCTATAAAGGTAGCAGCCAGTCAGGCAGCGGCACAGGAGCTAGCAAACAGAGCTCTAAACAGGGGAGTCTGAGTGGGAGTTCTGTTGGAGGAGATTTATTTGTGTGTGTTTGGTTTTGTACTGGTAGTATCTGTATGTGTAGGGGCTTTGTGCTGGGAGGGAAGCTGAGCCCTGATTAGGGGGCGGGGCTTCACTGACTAGGGGTCCTATAAAGGTAGCAGCCAGTCAGGCAGCGGCACAGGAGCTAGCAAACAGAGCTGTAAACAGGGGAATTTGTGTGGGAGTTCTGTTGGAGGAGAAGGTATTTGTGTGTGTTTTTGTATTGGTAGTATCTGTATGTGTAGAGGCTTGGAGGGGCTAGGTGCTGGGAGAGAAGCTGAGCCCTGATTAGGGGGCGGGGCTTCACTGACTAGGGGTCCTATAAAGGTAGCATCCAGTCAGGCAGCGGCACAGACAGCTGCAGTGGCACAGGAGCTAGCAAACAGAGCTGTGAACAGGGGAGTTTGAGTGGGAGTTCTGTTGGAGGGGAAGGTATTTCTGTGTGTTTGGTTTTGTATTGTCAGTATCTGTCTGTGCAGGGGCTTTGTGCTGGGAGAGAAGCTGAGCCCTGATTAGGGGGCGGGGCTTCACTGACTAGGGGTCCTATAAAGGTAGCAGCCAGTCAGTCAGCGGCACAGGAGCTAGCAAACAGAGCTGTAAACAGGGGAGTCTGAGTGGGAGTTCTGTTGGAGGAGATTTATTTGTGTGTGTTTGGTTTTGTATTGGTAGTATCTGTATGTGTAGGGGCTTTGTGCTGGGAGGGAAGCTGAGCCCTGATTAGGGGGCGGGGCTTCACTGAGTAGGGGTCCTATAAAGGTAGCAGCCAGTCAGGCAGCGCAACAGACAGCTGCAGCGTCACAGGAGCCAGCAAACAGAGCTGTAAACAGGGGAGTTTGAGTGGGAGTTCTGTTGGAGGAGAAGGTATTTGTGTGTGTTTTTGTATTGGTAGTATCTGTATGTGTAGAGGCTTGGAGGGGCTAGGTGCTGGGAGAGAAGCTGAGTCCTGATTAGGGGGCGGGGCTTCCCTGACTAGGGGTCCTATAAAGGTAGCAGCCAGTCAGGCAGCGGCACAGGAGCTAGCAAACAGAGCTGTAAACAGGGGAGTCTGAGTGGGAGTTCTGTTGGAGGAGATTTATTTGTGTGTGTTTGGTTTTGTATTGGTAGTATCTGTATGTGTAGGGGCTTTGTGCTGGGAGAGAAGCTGAGCCCTGATCAGGGGGCGGGGCTTCACTGACTAGGGGTCCTATAAAGGTAGTAGCCACTCAGGCAGCGGCACAGGAGCTAGCAAACAGAGCTGTAAGCAGGGGAGTTTGAGTGGGAGTTCTTTTGGAGGAGAAGGTATTTGTGTGTTTTTTTGTATTGGTAGTATCTGTATGTGTAGAGGCTTGGAGGGGCTTTGTGCTGGGAGAGAAGCTGAGCCCTGATTAGGGGGCGGGGCTTCACTGACTAGGGGTCCTATAAAGGTAGCAGCCAGTCAGGCAGCGGCACAGACAGCTGCAGTGGCACAGGAGCTAGCAAACAGAGCTGTAAACAGGGGAGTTTGAGTGGGAGTTCTGTTGGAGGAGAAGGTATTTGTGTGTATTTTTTGTATTGGTAGTATCTGTATGTGTAGAGGTTTGAAGGGGCTTTGTGCTGGGAGAGAAGCTGAGGCCTGATTAGGGGGCGGGACTTCACTGACTAGGGGTCCTATAAAGGTAGCAGCCAGTCAGGCAGCGGCACAGGAGCTAGCAAACAGAGCTGTGAACAGGGGAGTTTGAGTGGGAGTTCTGTTGGAGGGGAAGGTATTTCTGTGTGTTTGGTTTTGTATTGTCAGTATCTGTATGTGCAGGGGCTTTGTGCTGGGAGAGAAGCTGAGCCCTGATTAGGGGGCGGGGCTTCACTGACTAGGGGTCCTATAAAGGTAGCAGCCAGTCAGGCAGCGGCACAGGAGCTAGCAAACAGAGCTGTAAACAGGGGAGTCTGAGTGGGAGTTCTGTTGGAGGAGATTTATTTGTGTGTGTTTGGTTTTGTATTGTCAGTATCTGTATGTGCAGGGGCTTTGTGCTGGGAGAGAAGCTGAGCCCTGATTAGGGGGCGGGGCTTCCCTGACTAGGGGTCCTATAAAGGTAGCAGCCAGTCAGGCAGCGGCTAAGACAGATGCAGCGGCACAGGAGCTAGCAAACAGAGCTGTAAGCAGGGGAGTTTGAGTGGGAGTTCTGTTGGAGGAGAAGGTATTTGTGTGTGTTTGGTTTTGTATTGGTAGTATCTGTATGTGTAGAGGCTTGGAGGGGCTTTGTGCTGGGGGAGAAGCTGAGCCCTGATTAGGGGGCGGGGCTTCACTGACTAGGGGTCCTATAAAGGTAGCAGCCAGTCAGGCAGCGGCACAGGAGCTAGCAAACAGAGCTGTGAACAGGGGAGTTTGAGTGGGAGTTCTGTTGGAGGAGAAGGTATTTGTGTGTGTTTTTGTATTGGTAGTATCTGTATGTGTAGAGGCTGGGAGGGGCTTTGTGCTGGGAGAGAAGCTGAGCCCTGATTAGGGGGCGGGGCTTCACTGACTAGGGGTCCTATAAAGGTAGCATCCAGTCAGGCAGCGGCACAGACAGCTGCAGTGGCACAGGAGCTAGCAAACACAGCTGTGAACAAGGGAGTTTGAGTGGGAGTTCTGTTGGAGGAGAAGGTATTTGTGTGTATTTTTGTATTGGTAGTATCTGTATGTGTAGAGGTTTGAAGATGCTTTGTGCTGGGAGAGAAGCTGAGGCCTGATTAGGGGGCGGGACTTCACTGACTAGGGGTCCTATAAAGGTAGCAGCCAGTCAGGCAGCGGCACAGGAGCTAGCAAACAGAGCTGTGAACAGGGGAGTTTGAGTGGGAGTTCTGTTGGAGGGGAAGTTATTTCTGTGTGTTTGGTTTTGTATTGTCAGTATCTGTATGTGCAGGGGCTTTGCGCTGGGAGAGAAGCTGAGCCCTGATTAGGGGGCGGGGCTTCACTGACTAGGGGTCCTATAAAGGTAGCAGCCAGTCAGGCAGCGGCACAGGAGCTAGCAAACAGAGCTGTAAACAGGGGAGTCTGAGTGGGAGTTCTGTTGGAGGAGATTTATTTGTGTGTGTTTGGTTTTGTATTGGTAGTATCTGTATGTGTAGGGGCTTTGTGCTGGGAGGGAAGCTGAGCCCTGATTAGGGGGCGGGGCTTCACTGACTAGGGATCCTATAAAGGTAGCAGCCAGTCAGGCAGCGCAACAGACAGCTGCAGCGGCACAGGAGCCAGCAACCAGAGCTGTAAACAGGGGAGTTTGAGTGGGAGTTCTGTTGGAGGAGAAGGTATTTGTGTGTGTTTGGTTTTGTATTGGTAGTATCTGTATGTGTATTGGTTTGGCGGGGCTTTGTGCTTGGAGAGAAGCTGAGCCCTGATAAGGGGGCGGGGCTTCACTGACTAGGGTTCCTATAAAGGTAGCATCCAGTCAGGCAGAGGCAAAGGAGCTAGCAAACAGAGCTGTAAGCAGGGGAGTTTGAGTGGGAGTTCTGTTGGAGGAGAAGGTATTTGTGTGTGTTTGGTTTTGCATTGGTAGTATCTGTATGTGTAGAGGCTTGGAGGGGCTTTGTGCTGGGAGAGAAGCTGAGCCCTGATTAGGGGCGGGGCTTCACTGACTAGGGGTCCTATAAAGGTAGCAGCCAGTCAGGCAGCGGCACAGACAGCTAGCAAACAGAGCTGTGAACAGGGGAGTTTGAGTGGGAGTTCTGTTGGAGGAGAAGTTATTTGTGTGTGTGTGTTTTTGTATTGGTAGTATCTGTATGTGTAGAGGCTTGGAGGGGCTTTGTGATGGGAGAGAAGCTGGGCCCTTATTAGGGGGCGGGGCTTCACGGATTACGGGTCCTAGAAAGGGAGCAGCCAGTCAGGCAGCGGCACAGACAGCTGCAGTGGCACAGGAGCTAGCAAACAGAGCTGTAAAGAGGGAAGTTTGAGTGGGAGTTCTGTTGGAGGAGAAGGTATTTGTGTGTGTTTGGTTTTGTATTGGTAGTATCTGTATGTGTAGGGTCTTTGTGCTGGGAGAGAAGCTGAGCCCTGATTAGGGGGCGGGGCTTCACTGACTAGGGGTCCTATAAAGGTAGCAGCCAGTCAGGCAGCGGCACAGGAGCTAGCAAACAGAGCTGTAAGCAGGGGAGTTTGAGTGGGAGTTCTTTTGGAGGAGAAGGTATTTGTGTGTTTTTTTGTATTGGTAGTATCTGTATGTGTAGAGGCTTGGAGGGGCTTTGTGCTGGGAGAGAACCTGAGCTCTGATTAGGGGGCGGGGCTTCACTGACTAGGGGTCCTATAAAGGTAGCAGCCAGTCAGGCAGCGGAACAGACAGCTGCAGTGGCACAGGAGCTAGCAAACAGAGCTGTAAACAGGGGAGTTTGAGTGGGAGTTCTGTTGGAGGAGAAGGTATTTGTGTGTGTTTTTGTATTGGTAGTATCTGTATGTGTAGAGGTTTGAAGGGGCTTTGTGCTGGGAGAGAAGCTGAGCCCTGATTAGGGGGCGGGGCTTCACTGACTAGGGGTCCTATAAAGGTAGCAGCCAGTCAGGCAGCGGCACAGGAGCTAGCAAACAGAGCTGTGAACAGGGGAGTTTGAGTGGGAGTTCTGTTGGAGGGGAAGGTATTTCTGTGTGTTTGGTTTTGTATTGTCAGTATCTGTATGTGCAGGGGCTTTGTGCTGGGAGGGAAGCTGAGCCCTGATTAGGGGGCGGGGCTTCCCTGACTAGGGGTCCTATAAAGGTAGCAGCCAGTCAGGCAGCGGCACAGGAGCTAGCAAACAGAGCTCTAAACAGGGGAGTCTGAGTGGGAGTTCTGTTGGAGGAGATTTATTTGTGTGTGTTTGGTTTTGTACTGGTAGTATCTGTATGTGTAGGGGCTTTGTGCTGGGAGGGAAGCTGAGCCCTGATTAGGGGGCGGGGCTTCACTGACTAGGGGTCCTATAAAGGTAGCAGCCAGTCAGGCAGCGGCACAGGAGCTAGCAAACAGAGCTGTAAACAGGGGAATTTGTGTGGGAGTTCTGTTGGAGGAGAAGGTATTTGTGTGTGTTTTTGTATTGGTAGTATCTGTATGTGTAGAGGCTTGAAGGGGCTTTGTGCTGGGAGAGAAGCTGACCCCTGATTAGGGGGCGGGTCTTCACTGACTAGGGGTCCTATAAAGGTAGCATCCAGTCAGGCAGCGGCACAGACAGCTGCAGTGGCACAGGAGCTAGCAAACAGAGCTGTGAACAGGGGAGTTTGAGTGGGAGTTCTGTTGGAGGGGAAGGTATTTCTGTGTGTTTGGTTTTGTATTGTCAGTATCTGTCTGTGCAGGGGCTTTGTGCTGGGAGAGAAGCTGAGCCCTGATTAGGGGGCGGGGCTTCACTGACTAGGGGTCCTATAAAGGTAGCAGCCAGTCAGTCAGCGGCACAGGAGCTAGCAAACAGAGCTGTAAACAGGGGAGTCTGAGTGGGAGTTCTGTTGGAGGAGATTTATTTGTGTGTGTTTGGTTTTGTATTGGTAGTATCTGTATGTGTAGGGGCTTTGTGCTGGGAGGGAAGCTGAGCCCTGATTAGGGGGCGGGGCTTCACTGAGTAGGGGTCCTATAAAGGTAGCAGCCAGTCAGGCAGCGCAACAGACAGCTGCAGCGTCACAGGAGCCAGCAAACAGAGCTGTAAACAGGGGAGTTTGAGTGGGAGTTCTGTTGGAGGAGAAGGTATTTGTGTGTGTTTTTGTATTGGTAGTATCTGTATGTGTAGAGGCTTGGAGGGGCTAGGTGCTGGGAGAGAAGCTGAGTCCTGATTAGGGGGCGGGGCTTCCCTGACTAGGGGTCCTATAAAGGTAGCAGCCAGTCAGGCAGCGGCACAGGAGCTAGCAAACAGAGCTGTAAACAGGGGAGTCTGAGTGGGAGTTCTGTTGGAGGAGATTTATTTGTGTGTGTTTGGTTTTGTATTGGTAGTATCTGTATGTGTAGGGGCTTTGTGCTGGGAGAGAAGCTGAGCCCTGATCAGGGGGCGGGGCTTCACTGACTAGGGGTCCTATAAAGGTAGTAGCCACTCAGGCAGCGGCACAGGAGCTAGCAAACAGAGCTGTAAGCAGGGGAGTTTGAGTGGGAGTTCTTTTGGAGGAGAAGGTATTTGTGTGTTTTTTTGTATTGGTAGTATCTGTATGTGTAGAGGCTTGGAGGGGCTTTGTGCTGGGAGAGAAGCTGAGCCCTGATTAGGGGGCGGGGCTTCACTGACTAGGGGTCCTATAAAGGTAGCAGCCAGTCAGGCAGCGGCACAGACAGCTGCAGTGGCACAGGAGCTAGCAAACAGAGCTGTAAACAGGGGAGTTTGAGTGGGAGTTCTGTTGGAGGAGAAGGTATTTGTGTGTATTTTTTGTATTGGTAGTATCTGTATGTGTAGAGGTTTGAAGGGGCTTTGTGCTGGGAGAGAAGCTGAGGCCTGATTAGGGGGCGGGACTTCACTGACTAGGGGTCCTATAAAGGTAGCAGCCAGTCAGGCAGCGGCACAGGAGCTAGCAAACAGAGCTGTGAACAGGGGAGTTTGAGTGGGAGTTCTGTTGGAGGGGAAGGTATTTCTGTGTGTTTGGTTTTGTATTGTCAGTATCTGTATGTGCAGGGGCTTTGTGCTGGGAGAGAAGCTGAGCCCTGATTAGGGGGCGGGGCTTCACTGACTAGGGGTCCTATAAAGGTAGCAGCCAGTCAGGCAGCGGCACAGGAGCTAGCAAACAGAGCTGTAAACAGGGGAGTCTGAGTGGGAGTTCTGTTGGAGGAGATTTATTTGTGTGTGTTTGGTTTTGTATTGTCAGTATCTGTATGTGCAGGGGCTTTGTGCTGGGAGAGAAGCTGAGCCCTGATTAGGGGGCGGGGCTTCCCTGACTAGGGGTCCTATAAAGGTAGCAGCCAGTCAGGCAGCGGCTAAGACAGATGCAGCGGCACAGGAGCTAGCAAACAGAGCTGTAAGCAGGGGAGTTTGAGTGGGAGTTCTGTTGGAGGAGAAGGTATTTGTGTGTGTTTGGTTTTGTATTGGTAGTATCTGTATGTGTAGAGGCTTGGAGGGGCTTTGTGCTGGGAGAGAAGCTGAGCCCTGATTAGGGGGCGGGGCTTCACTGACTAGGGGTCCTATAAAGGTAGCAGCCAGTCAGGCAGCGGCACAGGAGCTAGCAAACAGAGCTGTGAACAGGGGAGTTTGAGTGGGAGTTCTGTTGGAGGAGAAGGTATTTGTGTGTGTTTTTGTATTGGTAGTATCTGTATGTGTAGAGGCTTGGAGGGGCTTTGTGCTGGGAGAGAAGCTGAGCCCTGATTAGGGGGCGGGGCTTCACTGACTAGGGGTCCTATAAAGGTAGCATCCAGTCAGGCAGCGGCACAGACAGCTGCAGTGGCACAGGAGCTAGCAAACAGAGCTGTGAACAGGGGAGTTTGAGTGGGAGTTCTGTTGGAGGAGAAGGTATTTGTGTGTGTTTGGTTTTGTATTGGTAGTATCTGTATGTGTAGGGTCTTTGTGCTGGGAGAGAAGCTGAGCCCTGATCAGGGGGCGGGGCTTCACTGACTAGGGGTCCTATAAAGGTAGGAGCCAGTCAGGCAGCGGCACAGGAGCTAGCAAACAGAGCTATAAGCAGGGGAGTTTGAGTGGGAGTTCTTTTGGAGGAGAAGGTATTTGTGTGTTTTTTTGTATTGGTAGTATCTGTATGTGTAGAGGCTTGGAGGGGCTTTGTGCTGGGAGAGAAGCTGAGCCCTGATTAGGGGGCGGGGCTTCACTGACTAGGGGTCCTATAAAGGTAGCAGCCAGTCAGGCAGCGGAACAGACAGCTGCAGTGGCACAGGAGCTAGCAAACAGAGCTGTAAACAGGGGAGTTTGAGTGGGAGTTCTGTTGGAGGAGAAGGTATTTGTGTGTATTTTTGTATTGGTAGTATCTGTATGTGTAGAGGTTTGAAGATGCTTTGTGCTGGGAGAGAAGCTGAGGCCTGATTAGGGGGCGGGACTTCACTGACTAGGGGTCCTATAAAGGTAGCAGCCAGTCAGGCAGCGGCACAGGAGCTAGCAAACAGAGCTGTGAACAGGGGAGTTTGAGTGGGAGTTCTGTTGGAGGGGAACTTATTTCTGTGTGTTTGGTTTTGTATTGTCAGTATCTGTATGTGCAGGGGCTTTGTGCTGGGAGAGAAGCTGAGCCCTGATTAGGGGGCGGGGCTTCACTGACTAGGGGTCCTATCAAGGTAGCAGCCAGTCAGGCAGCGGCACAGGAGCTAGCAAACAGAGCTGTAAACAGGGGAGTCTGAGTGGGAGTTCTGTTGGAGGAGATTTATTTGTGTGTGTTTGGTTTTGTATTGGTAGTATCTGTATGTGTAGGGGCTTTGTGCTGGGAGGGAAGCTGAGCCCTGATTAGGGGGCGGGGCTTCACTGACTAGGGATCCTATAAAGGTAGCAGCCAGTCAGGCAGCGCAACAGACAGCTGCAGCGGCACAGGAGCCAGCAACCAGAGCTGTAAACAGGGGAGTTTGAGTGGGAGTTCTGTTGGAGGAGAAGGTATTTGTGTGTGTTTGGTTTTGTATTGGTAGTATCTGTATGTGTATTGGTTTGGCGGGGCTTTGTGCTTGGAGAGAAGCTGAGCCCTGATAAGGGGGCGGGGCTTCACTGACTAGGGTTCCTATAAAGGTAGCAGCCAGTCAGGCAGCGGAACAGACAGCTGCAGCGGCACAGGAGCTAGCAAACAGAGCTGTAAACAGGGTAATTTGAGCGGGAGTTCTGTTGGAGGAGAAGGTATTTGTGTGTGTTTTTGTATTGGTAGTATCTGTATGTGTAGAGGCTTGGAGGGGCTAGGTGCTGGGAGAGAAGCTGAGCCCTGATGAGGCGGCGGGGCTTCACTGACTAGGGGTCCTATAAAGGTAGCAGCCAGTCAGGCAGCGGCACAGGAGCTAGCAAACAGAGCTGTAAACAGGGGAGTTTGAGTGGGAGTTCTGTTGGAGGAGAAAGTATTTGTGTGTGTTTGGTTTTGTATTGTCAGTATGTGTATGTGCAGGGGCTTTGTGCTGGGAGAGAAGCTGAGCCCTGATTAGGGGGCGGGGCTTCACTGACTAGGGGTCCTATAAAGGTAGCAGCCAGTGAGGCAGCGGCACAGGAGCTAGCAAACATAGCTGTGAACAGGGGAGTTTGAGTGGGAGTTCTGTTGGAGGAGAAGGTATTTGTGTGTGTTTTTGTATTGGTAGTATCTGTATGTGTAGAGGCTTGGAGGGGCTAGGTGCTGGAAGAGAAGCTGAGCCCTGATTAGGGGGCGGGGCTTCACTGACTAGGGGTCCTATAAAGGTAGCAGCCAGTCAGGCAGCGGCAAAGGAGCTAGCAAACAGAGCTGTAAGCAGTGGAGTTTGAGTGGGAGTTCTGTTGGAGGAGAAGGTATTTGTGTGTGTTTGGTTTTCTATTGGTAGTATCTGTATGTGTAGAGGCTTGGAGGGGCTTTGTGCTGGGAGAGAATCTGAGCCCTGATTAGGGGGCGGGGCTTCCCTGACTAGGGGTCCTATAAAGGTAGCAGCCAGTCAGGCAGCGGCACAGGAGCTAGCAAACAGAGCTGTGAACAGGGGAGTTTGAGTGGGAGTTCTGTTGGAGGAGAAGGTATTTGTGTGTGTTTTTGTATTGGTAGTATCTGTATGTGTAGAGGCTTGGAGGGGCTTTGTGCTGGGAGAGAAGCTGAGCCCTGATTAGGGGGCGGGGCTTCACTGACTTGGGGTCCTATAAAGGTAGCAGCCAGTCAGGCAGCGGCACAGGAGCTAGCAAACAGAGCTGTAAACAGGAGAGTTTGAGTGGGAGTTCTCTTGGAGGAGAAGGTATTTGTGTGTGTTCGGTTTTGTATTGGTAGTATCTGTATGTGTACGGGCTTTGTGCTTGTAGAGAAGCTGAGCCCTGATTAGGGGGCGGGGCTTCACTGACTAGGGGTCCTATAAAGGTAGCAGCCAGTCAGGCAGCGGCACAGACAGCTACAGCGGCACAGGAGCTAGCAAACAGAGCTGTAAACAGGGGAGTTGGAGTTCTCTTGGAGGAGAAGGTATTTGTGTGTGTTTGGATTTGCATTGGTAGTATCTATATGTGCAGGGGCTTTGTGCTGGGAGAGAAGCTGAGCCCTGATTAGGGGGCGGGGCTTCCCTGACTAGGGGTCCTATAAAGGTAGCAGCCAGTCAGGCAGCGGCACAGGAGCTAGCAAACAGAGCTGTGAACAGGGGAGTTTGAGTGGGAGTTCTGGTGGAGGAGAAGTTATTTGTGTGTGTGTGTTTTTGTATTGGTAGTATCTGTATGTGTAGAGGCTTTGAGGGGCTTTGTGCTGGGAGAGAAGCTGAGCCCTGATTAGGGGGCGGTGCTTCACTGACTACGGGTCCTAGAAAGGGAGCAGGCAGTCAGGCAGCGGCACAGACAGCTGCAGTGGCACAGGAGCTAGCAAACAGAGCTGTAAAGAGGGGAGTTTGAGTGGGAGTTCTGTTGGAGGAGAAGGTATTTGTGTGTGTTTGGTTTTGTATTGGTAGTATCTGTATGTGTAGGGGCTTTGTGCTGGGAGGGAAGCTGAGCCCTGATTAGGGGGCGGGGCTTCACTGACTAGGGGTCCTATAAAGGTAGCAGCCAGTCAGGCAGCGGAACAGTCAGCTGCAGCCGCACAGGAGCTAGCAAACAGCTGTGAACAGGGGAGTTTGAGTGGGAGTTCTGTTGGAGGAGAAGGTATTTGTGTGTGTTTTTGTATTGGTAGTATCTGTATGTGTAGAGGCTTGGAGGGGCTTTGTGCTGGTAGAGAAGCTGAGCCCTGATTAGGGGGCGGGGCTTCACTGACTAGGGGTCCTATAAAGGTAGCAGCCAGTCAGGCAGCGGCACAGACAGCTACAGCGGCACAGGAGCTAGCAAACAGAGCTGTAAACAGGGGAGTTGGAGTTCTGTTGGAGGAGAAGGTATTTGTGTGTGTTTGGATTTGCATTGGTAGTATCTATATGTGCAGGGGCTTTGTGCTGGGAGAGAAGCTGAGCCCTGATTAGGGGGCGGGGCTTCCCTGACTAGGGGTCCTATAAAGGTAGCAGCCAGTCAGGCAGCGGCACAGGAGCTAGCAAACAGAGCTGTAAACAGGAGAGTTTGAGTGGGAGTTCTCTTGGAGGAGAAGGTATTTGTGTGTGTTCGGTTTTGTATTGGTAGTATCTGTATGTGTATTGGTTTGGCGGGGCTTTGTGCTTGTAGAGAAGCTGAGCCCTGATTAGGGGGCGGGGCTTCACTGACTAGGGTTCCTATAAAGGTAGCAGCCAGTCAGGCAACGGCACAGGAGCTAGCAAACAGAGCTGTGAACAGGGGAGTTTGAGTGGGAGTTCTTTTGGAGGAGAAGGTATTTGTGTGTGTTTTTGTATTGGTAGTATCTGTATGTGTAGAGGCTCGGAGGGGCTAGGTGCTGGGAGAGAAGCTGAGCCCTGATTAGGGGGCGGGGCTTCACTGACTAGGGGTCCTATAAAGGTAGCAGCCAGTCAGGCAGCGGCAAAGGAGCTAGCAAACAGAGCTGTAAGCAGGGGAGTTTGAGTGGGAGTTCTGTTGGAGGAGAAGGTATTTGTGTGTGTTTGGTTTTCTATTGGTAGTATCTGTATGTGTAGAGGCTTGGAGGGGCTTTGTGCTGGGAGAGAATCTGAGCCCTGATTAGGGGGCGGGGCTTCCCTGACTAGGGGTCCTATAAAGGTAGCAGCCAGTCAGGCAGCGGCACAGGAGCTAGCAAACAGAGCTGTGAACAAGGGAGTTTGAGTGGGAGTTCTGTTGGAGGAGAAGGTATTTGTGTGTGTTTTTGTATTGGTAGTATCTGTATGTGTAGAGGCTTGGAGGGGCTTTGTGCTGGGAGAGAAGCTGAGCCCTGATTAGGGGGCGGGGCTTCACTGACTTGGGGTCCTATAAAGGTAGCAGCCAGTCAGGCAGCGGCACAGGAGCTAGCAAACAGAGCTGTAAACAGGAGAGTTTGAGTGGGAGTTCTCTTGGAGGAGAAGGTATTTGTGTGTGTTCGGTTTTGTATTGGTAGTATCTGTATGTGTACGGGCTTTGTGCTGGGAGAGAAGCTGAGCCCTGATTAGGGGGCGGGGCTTCACTGACTGGGGTCCTATAAATGTAGCAGCCAGTCAGGCAGCGGCACAGACAGCTGCAGCGGCACAGGAGCTAGCAAACAGAGCTGTAAACAGGGGAGTTTGAGTGGGAGTTCTGTTGGAGGAGATGGTATTTGTGTGTGTTTGGTTTTGTATTGGTAGTATCTGTATGTGTATTGGTTTGGCGGGGCTTTGTGCTTGTAGAGAAGCTGAGCCCTGATTAGGGGGCGGGGCTTCACTGACTAGGGTTCCTATAAAGGTAGCAGCCAGTCAGGCAGCGGCACAGGAGCTAGCAAACAGAGCTGTGAACAGGGGAGTTTGAGTGGGAGTTCTTTTGGAGGAGAAGGTATTTGTGTGTGTTTTTGTATTGGTAGTATCTGTATGTGTAGAGGCTCGGAGGGGCTAGGTGCTGGGAGAGAAGCTGAGCCCTGATTAGGGGGCGGGGCTTCACTGACTAGGGGTCCTATAAAGGTAGCAGCCAGTCAGGCAGCGGCACAGACAGCTACAGCGGCACAGGAGCTAGCAAACAGAGCTGTAAACAGGGGAGTTGGAGTTCTCTTGGAGGAGAAGGTATTTGTGTGTGTTTGGATTTGCATTGGTAGTATCTATATGTGCAGGGGCTTTGTGCTGGGAGAGAAGCTGAGCCCTGATTAGGGGGCGGGGCTTCCCTGACTAGGGGTCCTATAAAGGTAGCAGCCAGTCAGGCAGCGGCACAGGAGCTAGCAAACAGAGCTGTGAACAGGGGAGTTTGAGTGGGAGTTCTGTTGGAGGAGAAGTTATTTGTGTGTGTGTGTTTTTGTATTGGTAGTATCTGTATGTGTAGAGGCTTTGAGGGGCTTTGTGCTGGGAGAGAAGCTGAGCCCTGATTAGGGGCGGTGCTTCACTGACTATGGGTCCTAGAAAGGGAGCAGGCAGTCAGGCAGCGGCACAGACAGCTGCAGTGGCACAGGAGCTAGCAAACAGAGCTGTAAAGAGGGGAGTTTGAGTGGGAGTTCTGTTGGAGGAGAAGGTATTTGTGTGTGTTTGGTTTTGTATTGGTAGTATCTGTATGTGTAGGGGCTTTGTGCTGGGAGAGAAGCTGAGCCCTGATTAGGGGGCGGGGCTTCACTGACTAGGGGTCCTATAAAGGTAGCAGCCAGTCAGGCAGCGGAACAGTCAGCTGCAGCCGCACAGGAGCTAGCAAACAGCTGTGAACAGGGGAGTTTGAGTGGGAGTTCTGTTGGAGGAGAAGGTATTTGTGTGTGTTTTTGTATTGGTAGTATCTGTATGTGTAGAGGCTTGGAGGGGCTTTGTGCTGGGAGAGAAGCTGAGCCCTGATTAGGGGGCGGGGCTGCACTGACTAGGGGTCCTATAAAGGTAGCAGCCAGTCAGGCAGCGGCACAGACAGCTACAGCGGCACAGGAGCTAGCAAACAGAGCTGTAAACAGGGGAGTTGGAGTTCTGTTGGAGGAGAAGGTATTTGTGTGTGTTTGGATTTGCATTGGTAGTATCTATATGCGCAGGGGCTTTGTGCTGGGAGAGAAGCTGAGCCCTGATTAGGGGGCGGGGCTTCCCTGACTAGGGGTCCTATAAAGGTAGCAGCCAGTCAGGCAGCGGCACAGGAGCTAGCAAACAGAGCTGTGAACAGGGGAGTTTGAGTTGGAGTTCTGTTGGAGGAGAAGTTATTTGTGTGTGTGTGTTTTTGTATTGGTAGTATCTGTATGTGTAGAGGCTTTGAGGGGCTTTGTGCTGGGAGAGAAGCTGAGCCCTGATTAGGGGGCGGGGCTTCACTGACTACGGGTCCTATAAAGGTAGCAGCCAGTCAGGTAGCGGCACAGACAGCTGCAGCGGCACAGGAGGTAGCAAACAGAGCTCTAAACAGGGGAGTTTGAGTGGGAGTTCTGTTGGAGGAGAAGGTATTTGTGTGTGTTTGGTTTTGTATTGGTAGTATCTGTATGTGTAGGGGCTTTGTGCTGGGAGAGAAGCTGAGCCCTGATTAGGGGGCGGGGCTTCACTGACTAGGGGTCCTATAAAGGTAGCAGCCAGTCAGGCAGCGGAACAGTCAGCTGCAGCCGCACAGGAGCTAGCAAACAGCTGTGAACAGGGGAGTTTGAGTGGGAGTTCTGTTGGAGGAGAAGGTATTTGTGTGTGTTTTTGTATTGGTAGTATCTGTATGTGTAGAGGCTTGGAGGGGCTTTGTGCTGGGAGAGAAGCTGAGCCCTGATTAGGGGGCGGGGCTGCACTGACTAGGGGTCCTATAAAGGTAGCAGCCAGTCAGGCAGCGGCACAGACAGCTACAGCGGCACAGGAGCTAGCAAACAGAGCTGTAAACAGGGGAGTTGGAGTTCTGTTGGAGGAGAAGGTATTTGTGTGTGTTTGGATTTGCATTGGTAGTATCTATATGCGCAGGGGCTTTGTGCTGGGAGAGAAGCTGAGCCCTGATTAGGGGGCGGGGCTTCCCTGATTAGGGGTCCTATAAAGCTAGCAGCCAGTCAGGCAGCGGCACAGGAGCTAGCAAAAAGAGCTCTAAACAGGGGAGTTTGAGTGGGAGTTCTGTTGGAGGAGATGGTATTTGTGTGTGTTTGGTTTTTTATTGGTAGTATCTGTATGTGTAGGGGTTTGGCGGGGCTTTGTGCTTGGAGAGAAGCTGAACCCTGATTAGGGGGCGGGGCTTCACTGACTAGGGGTCCTATAAAGGTAGCAGCCAGTCAGGCAGCGGAACAGACAGCTGCAGTGGCACAGGAGCTAGCAAACAGAGCTGTGAACAGGGGAGTTTGAGTGGGAGTTCTGTTGGAGGAAAAGGTATTTGTGTGTGTTTTTGTATTGGTATTATCTGTATGTGTGGAGGCTTGGAGGGGCTAGGTGCTGCGAGAGAAGCTGAGCCCTGATTAGGGGCGGGGCTTCACTGACGAGGGTTCCTATAAAGGTAGCAGCCAGTCAGGCAGCGGCAAAGGAGCTAGCAAACAGAGCTGTAAGCAGGGGAGTTTGAGTGGGAGTTCTGTTGGAGGAGAAGGTATTTGTGTGTGTTTGGTTTTGTATTGGTAGTATCTGTATGTGTAGAGGCTTGGAGGGGATTTGTGCTGGGAGAGAAGCTGAGCCCTGATTAGGGGGCGGGGCTTCACTGACTAGGGTTCCTATAAAGGTAGCAGCCAGTCAGGCAGCGGCAAAGGAGCTAGCAAACAGAGCTGTAAGCAGGGGAGTTTGAGTGGGAGTTCTGTTGGAGGAGAAGGTATTTGTGTGTGTTTGGTTTTGTATTGGTAGTATCTGTATGTGTAGAGGCTTGGAGGGGATTTGTGCTGGGAGAGAAGCTGAGCCCTGATTAGGGGGCGGGGCTTCACTGACTAGGGGTCCTATAAAGGTAGCAGCCAGTCAGGCAGCGGCACAGGAGCTAGCAAACAGAGCTGTGAACAGGGGAGTTTGAGTGGGAGTTCTGTTGGAGGAGAAGGTATTTGTGTGTGTTTTTGTATTGGTAGTATCTGTATGTGTAGAGGCTTGGAGGGGCTAGGTGCTGCGAGAGAAGCTGAGCCCTGATTAGGGGGCGGGACTCCACTGACTAGGGGTCCTATAAAGGTAGCAGCCAGTCAGGCAGCGGAAGAGACAGCTGCAGCGGCACAGGAGCTAGCAAACAGAGCTGTGAACAGGGGAGTTTGAGTGGGAGTTCTGTTAGAGGAGAAGGTATTTGTGTGTGTTTTTGTATTGGTATTATCTGTATGTGTAGAGGCTTGGAGGGGCTAGGAGCTGCGAGAGAAGCTGAGCCCTGATTAGGGGGCGGGGCTTCACTGACTAGGGGTCCTATAAAGGTAGCAGCCAGTCAGGCAGCGCAACAGACAGCTGCAGCGGCACAGGAGCCAGCAAACAGAGCTGTAAACAGGAGAGTTTGAGTGGGAGTTCTGTTGGAGGAGATGGTATTTGTGTGTGTTTGGTTTTTTATTGGTAGTATCTGTATGTGTAGGGGTTTGGCGGGGCTTTGTGCTTGGAGAGAAGCTGAACCCTGATTAGGGGGCGGGGCTTCACTGACTAGGGGTCCTACAAAGGTAGCAGCCAGTCAGGCAGCGGAACAGACAGCTGCAGCGGCACAGGAGCTAGCAAACAGAGCTCTAAACAGGGGAGTTTGAGTGGGAGTTCTCTTGGAGGAGAAGGTATTTGTGTGTGTTCGGTTTTGTATTGGTAGTATCTGTATGTGTACGGGCTTTGTGCTGGGAGAGAAGCTGAGCCCTGATTAGGGGGCGGGGCTTCACTGACTAGGGGTCCTATAAAGGTAGCAGCCAGTCAGGCAGCGGCACAGACAGCTGCAGCGGCACAGGAGCTAGCAAACAGAGCTGTAAACAGGGGAGTTTGAGTGGGAGTTCTGTTGGAGGAGATGGTATTTGTGTGTGTTTGGTTTTGTATTGGTAGTATCTGTATGTGTATTGGTTTGGCGGGGCTTTGTGCTTGTAGAGAAGCTGAGCCCTGATTAGGGGGCGGGGCTTCACTGACTAGGGTTCCTATAAAGGTAGCAGCCAGTCAGGCAGCGGAACAGACAGCTGCAGCGGCACAGGAGCTAGCAAACAGAGCTGTAAACAGGGGAATTTGAGTGGGAGTTCTGTTGGAGGAGAAGGTATTTGTGTGTGTTTTTGTTTTGGTAGTATCTGTATGTGTAGAGGCTTGAAGGGGCTTTGTGCTGGGAGAGAAGCTGAGCCCTGATGAGGGGCGGGGCTTCACTGACTAGGGGTCCTATAAAGGTAGCAGCCAGTCAGGCAGCGGCACAGGAGCTAGCAAACAGAGCTGTGAACAGGGGAGTTTGAGTGGGAGTTCTTTTGGAGGAGAAGGTATTTGTGTGTGTTTTTGTATTGGTAGTATCTGTATGTGTAGAGGCTTGGAGGGGCTAGGTGCTGGGAGAGAAGCTGAGCCCTGATTAGGGGGCGGGGCTTCACTGACTAGGGGTCCTATAAAGGTACCAGCCAGTCGGGCAGCGGCACAGGAGCTAGCAAACAGAGCTGTGAACAGGGGAGTTTGAGTGGGAGTTCTGTTGGAGGAGAAGTTATTTGTGTGTGTGTGTTTTTGTATTGGTAGTATCTGTATGTGTAGAGGCTTGGAGGGGCTTTGTGATGGGAGAGAAGCTGGGCTCTGATTAGGGGGCGGGGCTTCACTGATTACGGGTCCTAGAAAGGGAGCAGCCAGTCAGGCAGCGGCACAGACAGCTGCAGTGGCACAGGAGCTAGCAAACAGAGCTGTAAAGAGGGGAGTTTGAGTGGGAGTTCTGTTGGAGGAGAAGGTATTTGTGTGTGTTTTTGTATTGGTAGTATCTGTATGTGTAGAGGCTTGAAGGGGCTTTGTGCTGGGAGAGAAGCTGAGCCCTGATTAGGGGGCGGGGCTTCACTGACTAGGGGTCCTATAAAGGTAGCAGCCAGTCAGGCAGCGGCACAGACAGCTGCAGTGGCACAGGAGCTAGCAAACAGAGCTGTAAAGAGGGGAGTTTGAGTGGGAGTTCTGTTGGAGGAGAAGGTATTTGTGTGTGTTTGGTTTTGTATTGGTAGTATCTGTATGTGTAGGGGCTTTTTGCTGGGAGAGAAGCTGAGCCCTGATTAGGGGGCGGGGCTTCACTGACTAGGGGTCCTATAAAGGTAGCAGCCAGTCAGGCAGCGGCACAGACAGCTGCAGCGGCACAGGAGCTAGCAAACAGAGCTGTAAACAGGGGAGTTTGAGTGGGAGTTCTTTTGGAGGAGAAGGTATTTGTGTGTTTTTTTGTATTGGTAGTATCTGTATGTGTAGAGGCTTGGAGGGGCTTTGTGCTGGGAGAGAAGCTGAGCCCTGATTAGGGGGCGGGGCTTCACTGATTAGGGGTCCTATAAAGCTAGCAGCCAGTCAGTCAGCGGCACAGGAGCTAGCAAAAAGAGCTCTAAACAGGGGAGTTTGAGTGGGAGTTCTGTTGGAGGAGAAGTTATTTGTGTGTTTTTTTGTATTGGTAGTATCTGTATGTGTAGAGGCTTGGAGGGGCTTTGTGATGGGAGAGAAGCTGGGCTCTGATTAGGGGGCTGGGCTTCACTGATTACGGGTCCTATAAAGGTAGCAGCCAGTCAGGCAGCGGAACAGTCAGCTGCAGCCGCACAGGAGCTAGCAAACAGCTGTGAACAGGGGAGTTTGATGGGAGTTCTGTTGGAGGAGAAGGTATTTGTGTGTGTTTTTGTATTGGTAGTATCTGTATGTGTAGAGGCTTGGAGGGGCTTTGTGCTGGGAGAGAAGCTGAGCCCTGATTAGGGGGCGGGGCTTCACTGACTAGGGGTCCTATAAAGGTAGCAGCCAGTCAGGCAGCGGCACAGACAGCTACAGCGGCACAGGAGCTAGCAAACAGAGCTGTAAACAGGGGAGTTGGAGTTCTGTTGGAGGAGAAGGTATTTGTGTGTGTTTGGATTTGCATTGGTAGTATCTATATGTGCAGGGGCTTTGTGCTGGGAGAGAAGCTGAGCCCTGATTAGGGGGCGGGGCTTCCCTGACTAGGGGTCCTATAAAGGTAGCAGCCAGTCAGGCAGCGGCACAGGAGCTAGCAAACAGAGCTGTGAACAGGGGAGTTTGAGTGGGAGTTCTGTTGGAGGAGAAGTTATTTGTGTGTGTGTGTTTTTGTATTGGTAGTATGTGTATGTGTAGAGGCTTTGAGGGGCTTTGTGCTGGGAGAGAAGCTGAGCCCTGATTAGGGGGCAGGGCTTCACTGACTACGGGTCCTATAAAGGTAGCAGCCAGTCAGGTAGCGGCACAGACAGCTGCAGCGGCACAGGAGGTAGCAAACAGAGCTCTAAACAGGGGAGTTTGAGTGGGAGTTCTGTTGGAGGAGAAGGTATTTGTGTGTGTTTGGTTTTGTATCGGTAGTATCTGTATGTGTAGAGGCTTGGAGGGGCTTTGTGATGGGAGAGAAGCTGGGCCCTGATTAGGGGGCGGGGCTTCACTGATTACGGGTCCTAGAAAGGGAGCAGCCAGTCAGGCAGCGGCACAGACAGCTGCAGTGGCACAGGAGCTAGCAAACAGAGCTGTAAAGAGGGGAGTTTGAGTGGGAGTTCTGTTGGAGGAGAAGGTATTTGTGTGTGTTTGGTTTTGTATTGGTAGTATCTGTATGTGTAGGGGCTTTTTGCTGGGAGAGAAGCTGAGCCCTGATTAGGGGGCGGGGCTTCACTGACTAGGGGTCCTATAAAAGTAGCAGCCAGTCAGGCAGCAGCACAGACAGCTGCAGCGGCACAGGAGCTAGCAAACAGAGCTGTAAACAGGGGAGTTTGAGTGGGAGTTCTTTTGGAGGAGAAGGTATTTGTGTGTTTTTTTGTATTGGTAGTATCTGTATGTGTAGAGGATTGGAGGGGCTTTGTGCTGGGAGAGAAGCTGAGCCCTGATTAGGGGGCGGGGCTTCACTGATCAGGGGTCCTATAAAGCTAGCAGCCAGTCAGGCAGCGGCACAGGAGCTAGCAAAAAGAGCTCTAAACAGGGGAGTTTGAGTGGGAGTTCTGTTGGAGGAGATGGTATTTGTGTGTGTTTGGTTTTTTATTGGTAGTATCTGTATTTGTAGGGGTTTGGCGGGGCTTTGTGCTTGGAGAGAAGCTGAACCCTGATTAGGGGGCGGGGCTTCACTGACTAGGGGTCCTATAAAGGTAGCAGCCAGTCAGGCAGCGGAACAGACAGCTGCAGTGGCACAGGAGCTAGCAAACAGAGCTGTGAACAGGGGAGTTTGAGTGGGAGTTCTGTTGGAGGAAAAGGTATTTGTGTGTGTTTTTGTATTGGTATTATCTGTATGTGTAGAGGCTTGGAGGGGCTAGGTGCTGCGAGAGAAGCTGAGCCCTGATTAGGGGCGGGGCTTCACTGACGAGGGTTCCTATAAAGGTAGCAGCCAGTCAGGCAGCGGCAAAGGAGCTAGCAAACAGAGCTGTAAGCAGGGGAGTTTGAGTGGGAGTTCTGTTGGAGGAGAAGGTATTTGTGTGTGTTTGGTTTTGTATTGGTAGTATCTGTATGTGTAGAGGCTTGGAGGGGATTTGTGCTGGGAGAGAAGCTGAGCCCTGATTAGGGGGCGGGGCTTCACTGACTAGGGTTCCTATAAAGGTAGCAGCCAGTCAGGCAGCGGCAAAGGAGCTAGCAAACAGAGCTGTAAGCAGGGGAGTTTGAGTGGGAGTTCTGTTGGAGGAGAAGGTATTTGTGTGTGTTTGGTTTTGTATTGGTAGTATCTGTATGTGTAGAGGCTTGGAGGGGATTTGTGCTGGGAGAGAAGCTGAACCCTGATTAGGGGGCGGGGCTTCACTGACTAGGGGTCCTATAAAGGTAGCAGCCAGTCAGGCAGCGGAACAGACAGCTGCAGCGGCACAGGAGCTAGCAAACAGAGCTGTGAACAGGGGAGTTTGAGTGGGAGTTCTGTTAGAGGAGAAGGTATTTGTGTGTGTTTTTGTATTGGTATTATCTGTATGTGTAGAGGCTTGGAGGGGCTAGGAGCTGCGAGAGAAGCTGAGCCCTGATTAGGGGGCGGGGCTTCACTGACTAGGGGTCCTATAAAGGTAGCAGCCAGTCAGGCAGCGCAACAGACAGCTGCAGCGGCACAGGAGCCAGCAAACAGAGCTGTAAACAGGAGAGTTTGAGTGGGAGTTCTGTTGGAGGAGATGGTATTTGTGTGTGTTTGGTTTTTTATTGGTAGTATCTGTATGTGTAGGGGTTTGGCGGGGCTTTGTGCTTGGAGAGAAGCTGAGCCCTGATTAGGGGCCGGGGCTTCACTGACTAGGGGTCCCATAAAGGTAGCAGCCAGTCAGGCATTGGCACAGACAGCTGCAGCGGCACAGGAGCTAGCAAACAGAGCTGTAAACAGGGGAGTTTGAGTGGGAGTTCTGTTGGAGGAGATGGTATTTGTGTGTGTTTGGTTTTGTATTGGTAGTATCTGTATGTGTATTGGTTTGGCGGGGCTTTGTGCTTGTAGAGAAGCTGAGCCCTGATTAGGGGGCGGGGCTTCACTGACTAGGGTTCCTATAAAGGTAGCAGCCAGTCAGGCAGCGGCACAGGAGCTAGCAAACAGAGCTGTGAACAGGGGAGTTTGAGTGGGAGTTCTTTTGGAGGAGAAGGTATTTGTGTGTGTTTTTGTATTGGTAGTATCTGTATGTGTAGAGGCTCGGAGGGGCTAGGTGCTGGGAGAGAAGCTGAGCCCTGATTAGGGGGCGGGGCTTCACTGACTAGGGGTCCTATAAAGGTAGCAGCCAGTCAGGCAGCGGCACAGGAGCTAGCAAACAGAGCTGTGAACAGGGGAGTTGGAGTTCTCTTGGAGGAGAAGGTATTTGTGTGTGTTTGGATTTGCATTGGTAGTATCTATATGTGCAGGGGCTTTGTGCTGGGAGAGAAGCTGAGCCCTGATTAGGGGGCGGGGCTTCCCTGACTAGGGGTCCTATAAAGGTAGCAGCCAGTCAGGCAGCGGCACAGGAGCTAGCAAACAGAGCTGTGAACAGGGGAGTTTGAGTGGGAGTTCTGTTGGAGGAGAAGGTATTTGTGTGTGTTTGGTTTTGTATTGGTAGTATCTGTATGTGTAGAGGCTTGGAGGGGATTTGTGCTGGGAGAGAAGCTGAGCCCTGATTAGGGGGCGGGGCTTCACTGACTAGGGTTCCTATAAAGGTAGCAGCCAGTCAGGCAGCGGCAAAGGAGCTAGCAAACAGAGCTGTAAGCAGGGGAGTTTGAGTGGGAGTTCTGTTGGAGGAGAAGGTATTTGTGTGTGTTTGGTTTTGTATTGGTAGTATCTGTATGTGTAGAGGCTTGGAGGGGATTTGTGCTGGGAGAGAAGCTGAACCCTGATTAGGGGGCGGGGCTTCACTGACTAGGGGTCCTATAAAGGTAGCAGCCAGTCAGGCAGCGGAACAGACAGCTGCAGCGGCACAGGAGCTAGCAAACAGAGCTGTGAACAGGGGAGTTTGAGTGGGAGTTCTGTTAGAGGAGAAGGTATTTGTGTGTGTTTTTGTATTGGTATTATCTGTATGTGTAGAGGCTTGGAGGGGCTAGGAGCTGCGAGAGAAGCTGAGCCCTGATTAGGGGGCGGGGCTTCACTGACTAGGGGTCCTATAAAGGTAGCAGCCAGTCAGGCAGCGCAACAGACAGCTGCAGCGGCACAGGAGCCAGCAAACAGAGCTGTAAACAGGAGAGTTTGAGTGGGAGTTCTGTTGGAGGAGATGGTATTTGTGTGTGTTTGGTTTTTTATTGGTAGTATCTGTATGTGTAGGGGTTTGGCGGGGCTTTGTGCTTGGAGAGAAGCTGAGCCCTGATTAGGGGCCGGGGCTTCACTGACTAGGGGTCCCATAAAGGTAGCAGCCAGTCAGGCATTGGCACAGACAGCTGCAGCGGCACAGGAGCTAGCAAACAGAGCTGTAAACAGGGGAGTTTGAGTGGGAGTTCTGTTGGAGGAGATGGTATTTGTGTGTGTTTGGTTTTGTATTGGTAGTATCTGTATGTGTATTGGTTTGGCGGGGCTTTGTGCTTGTAGAGAAGCTGAGCCCTGATTAGGGGGCGGGGCTTCACTGACTAGGGTTCCTATAAAGGTAGCAGCCAGTCAGGCAGCGGCACAGGAGCTAGCAAACAGAGCTGTGAACAGGGGAGTTTGAGTGGGAGTTCTTTTGGAGGAGAAGGTATTTGTGTGTGTTTTTGTATTGGTAGTATCTGTATGTGTAGAGGCTCGGAGGGGCTAGGTGCTGGGAGAGAAGCTGAGCCCTGATTAGGGGGCGGGGCTTCACTGACTAGGGGTCCTATAAAGGTAGCAGCCAGTCAGGCAGCGGCACAGGAGCTAGCAAACAGAGCTGTGAACAGGGGAGTTGGAGTTCTCTTGGAGGAGAAGGTATTTGTGTGTGTTTGGATTTGCATTGGTAGTATCTATATGTGCAGGGGCTTTGTGCTGGGAGAGAAGCTGAGCCCTGATTAGGGGGCGGGGCTTCCCTGACTAGGGGTCCTATAAAGGTAGCAGCCAGTCAGGCAGCGGCACAGGAGCTAGCAAACAGAGCTGTGAACAGGGGAGTTTGAGTGGGAGTTCTGTTGGAGGAGAAGGTATTTGTGTGTGTTTGGTTTTGTATTGGTAGTATCTGTATGTGTAGGGGCTTTTTGCTGGGAGAGAAGCTGAGCCCTGATTAGGGGGCGGGGCTTCACTGAATAGGGGTCCTATAAAGGTAGCAGCCAGTCAGGCAGCGGCACAGACAGCTGCAGCGGCACAGGAGCTAGCAAACAGAGCTGTAAACAGGGGAGTTTGAGTGGGAGTTCTTTTGGAGGAGAAGGTATTTGTGTGTTTTTTTGTATTGGTAGTATCTGTATGTGTAGAGGCTTGGAGGGGCTTTGTGCTGGGAGAGAAGCTGAGCCCTGATTAGGGGGCGGGGCTTCAGTGATTAGGGGTCCTATAAAGCTAGCAGCCAGTCAGGCAGCGGCACAGGAGCTAGCAAAAAGAGCTCTAAACAGGGGAGTTTGAGTGGGAGTTCTTTTGGAGGAGAAGGTATTTGTGTGTTTTTTTGTATTGGTAGTATCTGTATGTGTAGAGGCTTGGAGGGGCTTTGTGCTTGGAGAGAAGCTGAACCCTGATTAGGGGGCGGGGCTTCACTGACTAGGGGTCCTATAAAGGTAGCAGCCAGTCAGGCAGCGGAACAGACAGCTGCAGTGGCACAGGAGCTAGCAAACAGAGCTGTGAACAGGGGAGTTTGAGTGGGAGTTCTGTTGGAGGAAAAGGTATTTGTGTGTGTTTTTGTATTGGTATTATCTGTATGTGTAGAGGCTTGGAGGGGCTAGGTGCTGCGAGAGAAGCTGAGCCCTGATTAGGGGCGGGGCTTCACTGACTAGGGTTCCTAGAAAGGTAGCAGCCAGTCAGGCAGCGGCAAAGGAGCTAGCAAACAGAGCTGTAAGCAGGGGAGTTTGAGTGGGAGTTCTGTTGGAGGAGAAGGTATTTGTGTGTGTTTGGTTTTGTATTGGTAGTATCTGTATGTGTAGAGGCTTGGAGGGGATTTGTGCTGGGAGAGAAGCTGAGCCCTGATTAGGGGGCGGGGCTTCACTGACTAGGGTTCCTATAAAGGTAGCAGCCAGTCAGGCAGCGGCAAAGGAGCTAGCAAACAGAGCTGTAAGCAGGGGAGTTTGAGTGGGAGTTCTGTTGGAGGAGAAGGTATTTCTGTGTGTTTTTGTATTGGTAGTTTCTGTATGTGTAGAGGCTTGGAGGGGCTAGGTGCTGCGAGAGAAGCTGAGCCCTGATTAGGGGGCGGGGCTTCACTGACTAGGGGTCCTATAAAGGTAGCAGCCAGTCAGGCAGCGGCACAGACAACTGCAGCGGCACAGGAGCTAGCAAACAGAGCTGTAAACAGGGGAGTTTGAGTGGGAGTTCTGTTGGAGGAGAAGGTATTTGTGTGTGTTTTTTTTTGTATTGGTAGTATCTGTATGTGTAGGGGCTCTGTGCTGGGAGAGAAGCTGAGCCCTGATTAGGGGGCGGGGCTTCACTGACTAGGGGTCCTATAAAGGTAGCAGCCAGTCAGGCAGCGGCACAGACAGCTGCAGCGGCACAGGAGCTAGCAAACAGAGCTGTAAACAGGGGAGTTTGAGTGGGATTTCTGTTGGAGGAGATGGTATTTGTGTGTGTTTGGTTTTGTATTGGTAGTATCTGTATGTGTATTGGTTTGGCGGGGCTTTGTGCTTGTAGAGAAGCTGAGCCCTGATTAGGGGGCGGGGCTTCACTGACTAGGGTTCCTATAAAGGTAGCAGCCAGTCAGGCAGCGGAACAGACAGCTGCAGCGGCACAGGAGCTAGCAAACAGAGCTGTAAACAGGGGAATTTGAGTGGGAGTTCTGTTGGAGGAGAAGGTATTTGTGTGTGTTTTTGTATTGGTAGTATCTGTATGTGTAGAGGCTTGAAGGGGCTTTGTGCTGGGAGAGAAGCTGAGCCCTGATTAGGGGCGGGGCTTCACTGACTAGGGGTCCTATAAAGGTAGCAGCCAGTCAGGCAGCGGCACAGGAGCTAGCAAACAGAGCTGTGAACAGGGGAGTTTGAGTGGGAGTTCTTTTGGAGGAGAAGGTATTTGTGTGTGTTTTTGTATTGGTAGTATCTGTATGTGTAGAGGCTCGGAGGGGCTAGGTGCTGGGAGAGAAACTGAGCCCTGATTAGGGGGCGGGACTTCACTGACTAGGGGTGCTATAAAGGTAGCAGCCAGTCAGGCAGCGGCACAGACAGCTACAGCGGCACAGGAGCTAGCAAACAGAGCTGTAAACAGG
The DNA here is from genome assembly GCF_965140295.1 of Lepidochelys olivacea. Lineage (NCBI taxonomy): Eukaryota > Metazoa > Chordata > Testudines > Cheloniidae > Lepidochelys > Lepidochelys olivacea. The sequence goes on along the minus strand of NC_140431.1, from coordinate 21,162,088 downwards.
GGAGTTGGAGTTCTCTTGGAGGAGAAGGTATTTGTGTGTGTTTGGATTTGCATTGGTAGTATCTATATGTGCAGGGGCTTTGTGCTGGGAGAGAAGCTGAGCCCTGATTAGGGGGCGGGGCTTCCCTGACTAGGGGTCCTATAAAGGTAGCAGCCAGTCAGGCAGCGGCACAGGAGCTAGCAAACAGAGCTGTGAACAGGGGAGTTTGAGTGGGAGTTCTGTTGGAGGAGAAGTTATTTGTGTGTGTGTGTTTTTGTATTGGTAGTATCTGTATGTGTAGAGGCTTTGAGGGGCTTTGTGCTGGGAGAGAAGCTGAGCCCTGATTAGGGGGCGGGGCTTCACTGACTACGGGTTCTATAAAGGTAGCAGCCAGTCAGGCAGCGGCACAGGAGCTAGCAAACAGAGCTGTGAACAGGGGAGTTTGAGTGGGAGTTCTGTTGGAGGAGAAGGTATTTGTGTGTGTTTGGTTTTGTATTGGTAGTATCTGTATGTGTAGAGGCTTGGAGGGGCTTTGTGATGGAAGAGAAGCTGGGCTCTGATTAGGGGGCGGGGCTTCACTGATTACGGGTCCTAGAAAGGGAGCAGCCAGTCAGGCAGCGGCACAGACAGCTGCAGTGGCACAGGAGCTAGCAAACAGAGCTGTAAAGAGGGGAGTTTGAGTGGGAATTCTGTTGGAGGAGAAGGTATTTGTGTGTGTTTGGTTTTGTATTGGTAGTATCTGTATGTGTAGGGGCTCTGTGCTGGGAGAGAAGCTGAGCCCTGATTAGGGGGCGGGGCTTCACTGACTAGGGGTCCTATAAAGGTAGCAGCCAGTCAGGCAGCGGCACAGACAGCTGCAGCGGCACAGGAGCTAGCAAACAGAGCTGTAAACAGGGGAGTTTGAGTGGGATTTCTGTTGGAGGAGATGGTATTTGTGTGTGTTTGGTTTTGTATTGGTAGTATCTGTATGTGTATTGGTTTGGCGGGGCTTTGTGCTTGTAGAGAAGCTGAGCCCTGATTAGGGGGCGGGGCTTCACTGACTAGGGTTCCTATAAAGGTAGCAGCCAGTCAGGCAGCGGAACAGACAGCTGCAGCGGCACAGGAGCTAGCAAACAGAGCTGTAAACAGGGGAATTTGAGTGGGAGTTCTGTTGGAGGAGAAGGTATTTGTGTGTGTTTTTGTATTGGTAGTATCTGTATGTGTAGAGGCTTGAAGGGGCTTTGTGCTGGGAGAGAAGCTGAGCCCTGATTAGGGGCGGGGCTTCACTGACTAGGGGTCCTATAAAGGTAGCAGCCAGTCAGGCAGCGGCACAGGAGCTAGCAAACAGAGCTGTGAACAGGGGAGTTTGAGTGGGAGTTCTTTTGGAGGAGAAGGTATTTGTGTGTGTTTTTGTATTGGTAGTATCTGTATGTGTAGAGGCTCGGAGGGGCTAGGTGCTGGGAGAGAAACTGAGCCCTGATTAGGGGGCGGGACTTCACTGACTAGGGGTGCTATAAAGGTAGCAGCCAGTCAGGCAGCGGCACAGACAGCTACAGCGGCACAGGAGCTAGCAAACAGAGCTGTAAACAGGGGAGTTGGAGTTCTCTTGGAGGAGAAGGTATTTGTGTGTGTTTGGATTTGCATTGGTAGTATCTATATGTGCAGGGGCTTTGTGCTGGGAGAGAAGCTGAGCCCTGATTAGGGGGCGGGGCTTCCCTGACTAGGGGTCCTATAAAGGTAGCAGCCAGTCAGGCAGCGGCACAGGAGCTAGCAAACAGAGCTGTGAACAGGGGAGTTTGAGTGGGAGTTCTGTTGGAGGAGAAGTTATTTGTGTGTGTGTGTTTTTGTATTGGTAGTATCTGTATGTGTAGAGGCTTTGAGGGGCTTTGTGCTGGGAGAGAAGCTGAGCCCTGATTAGGGGGCGGGGCTTCACTGACTACGGGTTCTATAAAGGTAGCAGCCAGTCAGGCAGCGGCACAGGAGCTAGCAAACAGAGCTGTGAACAGGGGAGTTTGAGTGGGAGTTCTGTTGGAGGAGAAGGTATTTGTGTGTGTTTGGTTTTGTATTGGTAGTATCTGTATGTGTAGAGGCTTGGAGGGGCTTTGTGATGGAAGAGAAGCTGGGCTCTGATTAGGGGGCGGGGCTTCACTGATTACGGGTCCTAGAAAGGGAGCAGCCAGTCAGGCAGCGGCACAGACAGCTGCAGTGGCACAGGAGCTAGCAAACAGAGCTGTAAAGAGGGGAGTTTGAGTGGGAATTCTGTTGGAGGAGAAGGTATTTGTGTGTGTTTGGTTTTGTATTGGTAGTATCTGTATGTGTAGGGGCTTTGTGCTGGGAGAGAAGCTGAGCCCTGATTAGGGGGCGGGGCTTCACTGACTAGGGGTCCTATAAAGGTAGCAGCCAGTCAGGCAGCGGAACAGTCAGCTGCAGCCGCACAGGAGCTAGCAAACAGAGCTGTAAACACGGGAATTTGAGTGGGAGTTCTGTTGGAGGAGAAGGTATTTGTGTGTGTTTTTGTATTGGTAGTATCTGTATGTGTAGAGGCTTGAAGGGGCTTTGTGCTGGGAGAGAAGCTGAGCCCTGATTAGGGGGCGGGGCTTCACTGACTAGGGGTCCTATAAAGGTAGCAGCCAGTCAGGCAGCGGCACAGGAGCTAGCAAACAGAGCTGTGAACAGGGGAGTTTGAGTGGGAGTTCTGTTGGAGGAGAAGGTATTTGTGTGTGTTTTTGTATTGGTAGTATATGTATGTGTAGAGGCTTGGAGGGGCTAGGTGCTGGGAGAGAAGCTGAGCCCTGATTAGGGGGCGGGGCTTCACTGACTAGGGGTCCTATAAAGGTAGCAGCCAGTCAGGCAGCGGCACAGACAGCTACAGCGGCACAGGAGCTAGCAAACAGAGCTGTAAACAGGGGAGTTGGAGTTCTGTTGGAGGAGAAGGTATTTGTGTGTGTTTGGATTTGCATTGGTAGTATCTATATGTGCAGGGGCTTTGTGCTGGGAGAGAAGCTGAGCCCTGATTAGGGGGCGGGGCTTCCCTGACTAGGGGTCCTATAAAGGTAGCAGCCAGTCAGGCAGCGGCGCAGGAGCTAGCAAACAGAGCTGTGAACAGGGGAGTTTGAGTGGGAGTTCTGTTGGAGGAGAAGGTATTTGTGTGTGTGTGTTTTTGTATTGGTAGTATCTGTATGTGTAGAGGCTTGGAGGGGCTTTGTGATGGGAGAGAAGCTGGGCCCTGATTAGGGGGCGGGGCTTCACTGATTACGGGTCCTAGAAAGGGAGCAGCCAGTCAGGCAGCGGCACAGACAGCTGCAGTGGCACAGGAGCTAGCAAACAGAGCTGTAAAGAGGGGAGTTTGAGTGGGAGTTCTGTTGGAGGAGAAGGTATTTGTGTGTGTTTGGTTTTGTATTGGTAGTATCTGTATGTGTAGGGGCTTTTTGCTGGGAGAGAAGCTGAGCCCTGATTAGGGGGCGGGGCTTCACTGACTAGGGGTCCTATAAAGGTAGCAGCCAGTCAGGCAGCGGCACAGACAGCTGTAGCGGCACAGGAGCTAGCAAACAGAGCTGTAAACAGGGGTGTTTGAGTGGGAGTTCTTTTGGAGGAGAAGGTATTTGTGTGTTTTTTTGTATTGGTAGTATCTGTATGTGTAGAGGCTTGGAGGGGCTTTGTGCTGGGAGAGAAGCTGAGCCCTGATTAGGGGGCGGGGCTTCACTGATTAGGGGTCCTATAAAGCTAGCAGCCAGTCAGGCAGCGGCACAGGAGCTAGCAAAAAGAGCTCTAAACAGGGGAGTTTGAGTGGGAGTTCTGTTGGAGGAGATGGTATTTGTGTGTGTTTGGTTTTTTATTGGTAGTATCTGTATGTGTAGGGTTTTGGCGGGGCTTTGTGCTTGGAGAGAAGCTGAACCCTGATTAGGGGGCGGGGCTTCACTGACTAGGGGTCCTATAAAGGTAGCAGCCAGTCAGGCAGCGGAACAGACAGCTGCAGTGGCACAGGAGCTAGCAAACAGAGCTGTGAACAGGGGAGTTTGAGTGGGAGTTCTGTTGGAGGAGAAGGTATTTGTGTGTGTGTGTTTTTGTATTGGTATTATCTGTATGTGTAGAGGCTTGGAGGGGCTAGGTGCTGCGAGAGAAGCTGAGCCCTGATTAGGGGCGGGGCTTCACTGACTAGGGTTCCTAGAAAGGTAGCAGCCAGTCAGGCAGCGGCAAAGGAGCTAGCAAACAGAGCTGTAAGCAGGGGAGTTTGAGTGGGAGTTCTGTTGGAGGAGAAGGTATTTGTGTGTGTTTGGTTTTGTATTGGTAGTATCTGTATGTGTAGAGGCTTGGAGGGGATTTGTGCTGGGAGAGAAGCTGAGCCCTGATTAGGGGGCGGGGCTTCACTGACTAGGGTTCCTATAAAGGTAGCAGCCAGTCAGGCAGCGGCAAAGGAGTTAGCAAACAGAGCTGTAAGCAGGGGAGTTTGAGTGGGAGTTCTGTTGGAGGAGAAGGTATTTGTGTGTGTTTGGTTTTGTATTGGTAGTATCTGTATGTGTAGAGGCTTGGAGGGGATTTGTGCTGGGAGAGAAGCTGAGCCCTGATTAGGGGGCGGGGCTTCACTGACTAGGGGTCCTATAAAGGTAGCAGCCAGTCAGGCAGCGGCACAGGAGCTAGCAAACAGAGCTGTAAACAGGGGAGTTTGAGTGGGAGTTCTGTTGGAGGAGATGGTATTTGTGTGTGTTTGGTTTTGTATTGGTAGTATCTGTATATGTAGGGGTTTGGCGGGGCTTTGTGCTTGGAGAGAAGCTGAGCCCTGATTAGGGGGCGGGGCTTCACTGACTAGGGGTCCTATAAAGGTAGCAGCCAGTCAGGCATTGGCACAGACAGCTGCAGCGGCACAGGAGCTAGCAAACAGAGGTGTAAAGAGGGGAGTTTGAGTGGGAGTTCTGTTGGAGGTGAAGGTATTTGTGTGTGTTTGGTTTTGTATTGGTAGTATCTGTATGTGTAGGGGCTTTGTGCTGGAAGAGAAGCTGAGCCCTGATTAGGGGGCGGGGCTTCACTGACTAGGGGTCCTATAAAGGTAGCAGCCAGTCAGGCAGCGGCACAGATGGCTGCAGTGGCACAGGAGCTAGCAAACAGAGCTGTGAACAGGGGAGTTTGAGTGGGAGTTCTGTTAGAGGAGAAGGTATTTGTTTGTGTTTTTGTATTGGTATTATCTGAATGTGTAGAGGCTTGGAGGGGGTAGGTGCTGCGAGAGAAGCTGAGCCCTGATTAGGGGGCGGGGCTTCACTGACTAGGGGTCCTATAAAGGTAGCAGCCAGTCAGGCATTGGCACAGACAGCTGCAGCGGCACAGGAGCTAGCAAACAGAGCTGTAAAGAGGGGAGTTTGAGTGGGAGTTCTGTTGGAGCAGAAGGTATTTGTGTGTGTTTGGTTTTGTATTGGTAGTATCTGTATGTGTAGGGGCTTTGTGCTGGGAGAGAAGCTGAGCCCTGATTAGGGGGCGGGGCTTCACTGACTAGGGGTCCTATAAAGGTAGCAGCCAGTCAGGCAGCGGCACAGGGGCTAGCAAGCAGAGCTGTAAGCAGGGGAGTTTGAGTGGGAGTTCTTTTGGAGGAGAAGGTATTTGTGTGTTTTTTTGTATTGGTAGTATCTGTATGTGTCGGGGTTTGGCGGGGCTTTGTGCTTGGAGAGAAGCTGAACCCTGATTAGGGGGCGGGGCTTCACTGACTAGGGGTCCTATAAAGGTAGCAGCCAGTCAGGCAGCGGCACAGACAGCTGCAGTGGCACAGAAGCTAGCAAACAGAGCTGTGAACAGGGGAGTTTGAGTGGGAGTTCTGCTGGAGGAGAAGGTATTTGTGTGTGTTTGGTTTTGCATTGGTAGTATCTGTATGTGCAGGGGCTTTGTGCTGGAAGAGAAGCTGAGCCCTGATTAGGGGGCGGGGCTTCACTGACTAGGGGTCCTATAAAGGTAGCAGCCAGTCAGGCAGCGGCACAGGAGCTAGCAAACAGAGCTGTAAGCAGGGGAGTTTGAGTGGGAGTTCTTTTGGAGGAGAAGGTATTTGTGTGTTTTTTTGTATTGGTAGAATCTGTATGTGTCGGGGTTTGGCGGGGCTTTGTGCTTGGAGAGAAGCTGAACCCTGATTAGGGGGCGGGGCTTCACTGACTAGGGGTCCTATAAAGGTAGCAGCCAGTCAGGCAGCGGCACAGACAGCGGCAGCGGCACAGGAGCTAGCAAACAGAGCTCTAAACGGGAGTTTGAGTGGGAGTTCTGTTGGAGGTGAAGGTATTTGTGTGTGTTTGGTTTTGTATTGGTAGTATCTGTATGTGCAGGGGCTTTGTGCTGGGGGAGAAGCTGAGCCCTGATCAGGGGGCGGGGCTTCACTGACTAGGGGTCCTATAAAGGTAGCAGCCAGTCAGGCAGCGGCACAGACAGCTGCAGTGGCACAGGAGCTAGCAAACAGAGCTGTGAACAGGGGACTTTGAGTGGGAGTTCTGCTGGAGGAGAAGGTATTTGTGTGTGTTTGGTTTTGCATTGGTAGTATCTGTATGTGCAGGGGCTTTGTGCTGGGAGAGAAGCTGAGCCCTGATCAGGGGGCGGGGCTTCACTGACTAGGGGTCCTATTAAGGTAGGAGCCAGTCAGGCAGAGGCACAGGAGCTAGCAAACAGAGCTGTAAGCAGGGGAGTTTAAGTGGGAGTTCTTTTGGAGGAGAAGGTATTTGTGTGTTTTTTTGTATTGGTAGTATCTGTATGTGTAGAGGCTTGGAGGGGCTTTGTGCTGGGAGAGAAGCTGAGCCCTGATTAGGGGGCGGGGCTTCACTGACTAGGGGACCTATAAAGGTAGCAGCCAGTCAGGCAGCGGAACAGACAGCTGCAGCGGCACAGGAGCTAGCAAACAGAGCTGTAAACAGGGGAGTTTGAGTGGGAGTTCTGTTGGAGGAGAAGGTATTTGTGTGTGTTTTTGTATTGGTAGTACCTGTATGTGTAGAGGTTTGAAGGGGCTTTGTGCTGGGAGAGAAGCTGAGCCCTGATTTGGGGGCGGGGCTTCACTGACTAGGGGTCCTATAAAGCTAGCAGCCAGTCAGGCAGCGGCACAGACAGCTGCAGCGGCACAGGAGCTAGCAAACAGAGCTCTAAACAGGGGAGTTTGAGTGGGAGTTCTGTTGGAGGAGAAGGTATTTGTGTGTGTTTGGTTTTGTATTGGTAGTATCTGTATGTGTAGGGGCTTTGTGCTGGGAGAGAAGCTGAGCCCTGATTAGGGGGCGGGGCTTCACTGACTAGGGGTCCTATAAAGGTAGCAGCCAGTCAGGCAGCGGCACAGGAGCTAGCAAAAAGAGCTCTATACAGGGGAGTTTGAGTGGGAGTTCTGTTGGAGGAGATGGTATTTGTGTGTGTTTGGCTTTCTATTGGTAGCATCTGTATGTGTAGGGGTTTGGCGGGGCTTTGTGCTTGGAGAGAAGCTGAACCCTGATTAGTGGGCGGGGCTTCACTGACTAGGGGTCCTATAAAGGTAGCAGCCAGTCAGGCAGCGGCACAGACAGCTGCAGCGGCACAGGAGCTAGCAAACATAGCTGTAAACAGGGGAGTTTGAGTGGCAGTTCTGTTGGAGGAGATGGTATTTGTGTGTGTTTGGTTTTTTATTGGTAGTATCTGTATGTGTAGAGGCTTGGAGGGGCTAGGTGCTGCGAGAGAAGCTGAGCCCTGATTAGGGGGCGGGGCTTCACTGACTAGGGGTCCTATAAAGGTAGCAGCCAGTCAGGCAGCGGCACAGACAGCTGCAGCGGCACAGGAGCTAGCAAACAGAGCTCTAAACGGGAGTTTAAGTGGGAGTTCTGTTGGAGGTGAAGGTATTTGTGTGTGTTTGGTTTTGTATTGGTAGTATCTGTATGTGCAGGGGCTTTGTGCTGGGAGGGAAGCTGAGCCCTGATCAGGGGGCGGGGCTTCACTGACTAGGGGTCCTATAAAGGTAGCAGCCAGTCAGGCAGCGGCACAGACAGCTGCAGTGGCAGAGGAGCTAGCAAACAGAGCTGTGAACAGGGGAGTTTGAGTGGGAGTTCTGCTGGAGGAGAAGGTATTTGTGTGTGTTTGGTTTTGTATTGGTAGTATCTGTATGTGTAGGGGCTTTGTGCTGGGAGAGAAGCTGAGCCCTGATCAGGGGGCGGGGCTTCACTGACTAGGGGTCTTATTAAGGTAGCAGCCAGTCAGGCATTGGCACAGACAGCTGCAGCGGCACAGGAGCTAGCAAACAGAGCTGTAAAGAGGGGAGTTTGAGTGGGAGTTCTGTTGGAGCAGAAGGTATTTGTGTGTGTTTGGTTTTGTATTGGTAGTATCTGTATGTGTAGGGGCTTTGTGCTGGAAGAGAAGCTGAGCCCTGATTAGGGGGCGGGGCTTCACTGACTAGGGGTCCTATAAAGGTAGCAGCCAGTCAGGCAGCGGCACAGGAGCTAGCAAACAGAGCTGTAAGCAGGGGAGTTTGAGTGGGAGTTCTTTTGGAGGAGAAGGTATTTGTGTGTTTTTTTGTATTGGTAGATTCTGTATGTGTCGGTGTTTGGCGGGGCTTTGTGCTTGGAGAGAAGCTGAACCCTGATTAGGGGGCGGGGCTTCACTGACTAGGGGTCCTATAAAGGTAGCAGCCAGTCAGGCAGCGGCACAGACAGCTGCAGCGGCACAGGAGCTAGCAAACAGAGCTCTAAACGGGAGTTTGAGTGGGAGTTCTGTTGGAGGTGAAGGTATTTGTGTGTGTTTGGTTTTGTATTGGTAGTATCTGTATGTGCAGGGGCTTTGTGCTGGGAGAGAAGCTGAGCCCTGATCAGGGGGCGGGGCTTCACTGACTAGGGGTCCTATTAAGGTAGGAGCCAGTCAGGCAGCGGCACAGGAGCTAGCAAACAGAGCAGTAAGCAGGGGAGTTTAAGTGGGAGTTCTTTTGGAGGAGAAGGTATTTGTGTGTTTTTTTGTATTGGTAGTATCTGTATGTGTAGAGGCTTGGAGGGGCTTTGTGCTGGGAGAGAAGCTGAGCCCTGATTAGGGGGCGGGGCTTCACTGACTAGGGGTCCTATAAAGCTAGCAGCCAGTCAGGCAGCGGCACAGACAGCTGCAGCGGCACAGGAGCTAGCAAACAGAGCTCTAAACAGGGGAGTTTGAGTGGGAGTTCTGTTGGAGGAGAAGGTATTTGTGTGTGTTTGGTTTTGTATTGGTAGTATCTGTATGTGTAGGGGCTTTGTGCTGGGAGAGAAGCTGAGCCCTGATTAGGGAGCGCGGCTTCACTGACTAGGGGTCCTATAAAGGTAGCAGCCAGTCAGGCAGCGGCACAGACAGCTGCAGCGGCACAGGAGCTAGCAAACAGAGCTGTAAACAGGGGAGTTTGAGTGGGAGTTCTTTTGGAGGAGAAGGTATTTGTGTGTTTTTTTGTATTGGTAGTATCTGTATGTGTAGAGGCTTGGAGGGGCTTTGTGCTGGGAGAGAAGCTGAGCCCTGATTAGGGGGCGGGGCTTCACTGATTAGGGGTCCTATAAAGCTAGCAGCCAGTCAGGCAGCGGCACAGGAGCTAGCAAACAGAGCTCTAAACAGGGGAGTTTGAGTGGGAGTTCTGTTGGAGGAGATGGTATTTGTGTGTGTTTGGCTTTCTATTGGTCGCATCTGTATGTGTAGGGGTTTGGCGGGGCTTTGTGCTTGGAGAGAAGCTGAACCCTGATTAGGGGGCGGGGCTTCACTGACTAGGGGTCCTATAAAGGTAGCAGCCAGTCAGGCAGCGGAACAGACAGCTGCAGTGGCACAGGAGCTAGCAAACAGAGCTGTGAACAGGGGAGTTTGAGTGGGAGTTCTGTTGGAGGAAAAGGTATTTGTGTGTGTTTTTGTATTGGTAGTATCTGTATATGTAGAGCCTTGGAGGGGCTTTGTGCTGGGAGAGAAGCTGAGCCCTGATTAGGGGGCGGGGCTTCACTGACTAGGGGTCCTATAAAGGTAGCAGCCAGTCAGGCAGCGGCACAGGAGCTAGCAAACAGAGCTGTGAACAGGGGAGTTTGAGTGGGAGTTCTATTGGAGGAGAAGGTATTTGTTTGTGTTTTTGTATTGGTAGTATCTGTATGTGTAGAGGCTTGGAGGGGCTAGGTGCTGGGATAGAAGCTGAACCCTGATTAGGGGGCGGGGCTTCACTGACTAGGGGTCCTATAAAGGTAGCAGCCAGTCAGGCAGCGGCACAGGAGCTAGCAAACAGACCTGTAAACAGGGGTGTTTGAGTGGGAGTTCTGTTGGAGGAGAACGTATTTGTGTGTGTTTTTGTATTGGTATTATCTGTATGTGTAGAGGCTTGGAGGGGCTTTGTGCTGGGAGAGAAGCTGAGCCCTGATTAGGGGGCGGGGCTTTACTGACTAGGGGTCCTATAAAGCTAGCAGCCAGTCAGGCAGCGGCACAGACAGCTGCAGCGGCACAGGAGCTAGCAAACAGAGCTCTAAACAGGGGAGTTTGAGTGGGAGTTCTGTTGGAGGAGAAGGTATTTTTGTGTGTTTTTGTATTGGTAGTATCTGTATGTGTAGAGGCTTGGAGGGGCTAGGTGCTTTGAGAGAAGCTGAGCCCTGATTAGGGGGCGGGGCTTCACTGACTAGGGGTCCTATAAAGGTAGCAGCCAGTCAGGCAGCGGCACAGGAGCTAGCAAAGAGACCTGTAAACAGGGGAGTTTGAGTGGGAGTTCTGTTGGAGGAGAACGTATTTGTGTGTGTTTTTGTATTGGTATTATCTGTATGTGTAGAGGCTTGGAGGGGCTTTGTGCTGGGAGAGAAGCTGGGCCCTGATTAGGGGGCGGGGCTTCACTGACTAGGTGTCCTATAAAGGGAGCAGCCAGTCAGGCAGCGGCACAGACAGCTGCAGCGGCACAGGAGCTAGCAAACAGAGTTGTAAACAGGGGAGTTTGAGTGGGAGTCTGTTGGAGGAGAAGGTATTTGTGTGTGTTTTTGTATTGGTAGTATCTGTATGTGTAGAGGCTTGGAGGGGCTAGGTGCTGCGAGAGAAGCTGAGCCCCGATTAGGGGGCGGGGCTTCACTGACTAGGTGTCCTATAAAGGTAGCAGCCAGTCAGGCAGCGGCACAGGAGCTAGCAAACAGACCTGTAAACGGGAGTTTGAGTGGGAGTTCTGTTGGAGGAGAACGTATTTGTGTGTGTTTTTGTATTGGTATTATCTGTATGTGTAGAGGCTTGGAGGGGCTTTGTGCTGGGAGAGAAGCTGGGCCCTTATTAGGGGGCGATGCTTCACTGACTAGGTGTCCTATAAAGGGAGCAGCCAGTCAGGCAGCGGCACAGACAGCTGCAGCGGCACAGGAGCTAGCAAACAGAGTTGTAAACAGGGGAGTTTGAGTAGGAGTTCTGTTGGAGGAGAAGGTATTTGTGTGTGTTCGGTTTTGTATTGGTAGTATCTGTATGTGTAGAGGCTTGGAGGGGCTCTGTGCTGGGAGAGAAGCTGGGCCCTGATTAGGGGCGGGGCTTCACTGATTACGGGTCCTATAAAGGTAGGAGCCAGTCAGACAGCGGCACAGGAGCTAGCAAACAGAGCTGTAAGCAGGGGAGTTTGAGTGGGAGTTCTGTTGGAGGAGAAGGTATTTGTTTGTTTTTTTGTATTGGTAGTATCTGTATATGTAGAGGCTTGGAGGGGCTTTGTGCTGGGATAGAAGCTGAACCCTGATTAGGGGGCGGGGCTTCACTGACTAGGGGTCCTAGAAAGGGAGCAGCCAGTCAGGCAGCGGCACAGACAGCTGCAGTGGCACAGGAGCTAGCAAACAGACCTGTAAACAGGGCAGTTTGAGTGGGAGTTCTGTTGGAGGAGAAGGTATTTGTGTGTGCTCGGTTTTGTATTGGTAGTATCTGTATGTGTACGGGCTTTGTGCTGGGACAGAAGCTGAGCCCTGATTAGGGGGCGGGGCTTCACTGACTAGCGGTCCTATAAAGCTAGCAGCCAGTCAGGCAGCGGCACAGGAGCTAGCAAACAGAGCTGTGAACAGGGGAGTTTGAGTGGGAGTTCTGTTGGAGGAGAAGGTATTTGTGTGTGTTTTTGTATTGGTAGTATCTGTATGTGTAGAGGCTTGGAGTGGCTAGGTGCTGCGAGAGAAGCTGAGCCCTGATTAGGGGGCGGGGCTTCACTGACTAGGGGTCCTATAAAGGTAGCAGCCAGTCAGGCAGCGGCACAGGAGCTAGCAAACAGAGCTCTAAACAGGGGAGTTTGAGTGGGAGTTCTGTTGGAGGAGAACGTATTTGTGTGTGTTTTTGTATTGGTATTATCTGTATGTGTAGAGGCTTGGAGGGGCTTTGTGCTGGGAGAGAAGCTGGGCCGTGATTAGGGGGCGGGGCTTCACTGACTAGGTGTCCTACAAAGGGAGCAGCCAGTCAGGCAGCGGCACAGACAGCTGCAGTGGCACAGGAGCTAGCAAACAGAGCTGTAAAGAGGGGAGTTTGAGTGGGAGTTCTGTTGGAGGAGAAGGTATTTGTGTGTTTTTTTGTATTGGTAGTATCTGTATATGTAGAGGCTTGGAGGGGCTTTGTGCTGGGAGAGAAGCTGAGCCCTGATCAGGGGGCGGGTCTTCACTGACTAGGGGTCCTATAAAGGTAGGAGCCAGTCAGACAGCGGCACAGGAGCTAGCAAACAGAGCTGTAAGCAGGGGAGTTTGAGTGGGAGTTCTGTTGGAGGAGAAGGTATTTGTGTGTGTTTTTGTATTGGTAGTATCTGTATATGTAGAGGCTTGGAGGGGCTTTGTGCTGGGAGAGAAGCTGAGCCCTGATTAGGGGGCGGGGCTTCACTGACTAGGGGTCCTATAAAGGTAGCAGCCAGTCAGGCAGCGGCACAGGAGCTAGCAAACAGAGCTGTGAACAGGGGAGTTTGAGTGGGAGTTCTGTTGGAGGAGAAGGTATTTGTTTGTGTTTTTGTATTGGTAGTATCTGTATGTGTAGAGGCTTGGAGGGGCTAGGTGCTGCGAGAGAAGCTGAGCCCTGATTAGGGGGCGGGGCTTCACTGACTAGGGGTCCTATAAAGCTAGCAGCCAGTCAGGCAGCGGCACAGACAGCTGCAGCGGCACAGGAGCTAGCAAACAGAGCTCTAAACAGGGGAGTTTGAGTGGGAGTTCTGTTGGAGGAGAACGTATTTGGTTGTGTTCGGTTTTGTATTGGTAGTATCTGTATGTGTACGGGCTTTGTGCTGGGACAGAAGCTGAGCCCTGATTAGGGGGCGGGGCTTCACTGACTAGCGGTCCTATAAAGGTAGCAGCCAGTCAGGCAGCGGCATAGGAGCTAGCAAACAGAGCTGTAAGCAGGGGAGTTTGAGTGGGAGTTCTGTTGGAGGAGAAGGTATTTATGTATTTTTTTGTATTGGTAGTACCTGTATGTGTAGAGGTTTGAAGGGGCTTTGTGCTGGGAGAGAAGCTGAGCCCTGATTAGGGGGCGGGGCTTCACTGACTAGGGGTCCTATAAAGCTAGCAGCCAGTCAGGCAGCGGCACAGACAGCTGCAGCGGCACAGGAGCTAGCAAACAGAGCTCTAAACAGGGGAGTTTGAGTGGGAGTTCTGTTGGAGGAGAACGTATTTGTGTGTGTTTTTGTATTGGTATTATCTGTATGTGTAGAGGCTTGGAGGGGCTTTGTGCTGGGAGAGAAGCTGGGCCCTTATTAGGGGGCGGGGCTTCACTGACTAGGGGTCCTATAAAGCTAGCAGCCAGTCAGGCAGCGGCACAGACAGCTGCAGCGGCACAGGAGCTAGCAAACAGACCTGTAAACAGGACAGTTTGAGTGGGAGTTCTTTTGGAGGAGAAGGTATTTGTGTGTGTTCGGTTTTGTATTGGTAGTATCTGTATGTGTACGGGCTTTGTGCTGGGACAGAAGCTGAGCCCTGATTAGGGGGCGGGGCTTCACTGACTAGCGGTCCTATAAAGGTAGCAGCCAGTCATGCAGCGGCACAGGAGCTAGCAAACAGAGCTGTAAGCAGGGGAGTTTGAGTGGGAGTTCTGTTGGAGGAGAAGGTATTTATGTATTTTTTTGTATTGGTAGTACCTGTATGTGTAGAGGCTTGGAGGGGCTTTGTGCTGGGAGAGAAGCTGAGCCCTGATTAGGGGGCGGGGCTTCACTGACTAGGGGTCCTATAAAGGTAGCAGCCAGTCAGGCAGCGGCACAGGAGCTAGCAAACAGAGCTGTGAACAGGGGAGTTTGAGTGGGAGTTCTGTTGGAGGAGAAGGTATTTGTGTGTGTTTTTGTCTTGGTAGTATCTGTATGTGTAGACGCTTGGAGTGGCTAGGTGCTGCGAGAGAAGCTGAGCCCTGATTAGGGGGCGGGGCTTCACTGACTAGGGGTCCTATAAAGGTAGCAGCCAGTCAGGCAGCGGCACAGGAGCTAGCAAACAGAGCTGTGAACAGGGGAGTTTGAGTGGGAGTTCTGTTGGAGGAGAAGGTATTTGTGTGTGTTTTTGTATTGGTAGTATCTGTATGTGTAGAGGCTTGGAGGGGCTAGGTGCTGCGAGAGAAGCTGAGCCCTGATTAGGGGGCGGGGCTTCACTGACTAGGGGTCCTATAAAGGTAGCAGCCAGTCAGGCAGCGGCACAGGAGCTAGCAAACAGACGTGTAAACAGGGGAGTTTGAGTGGGAGTTCTGTTGGAGGAGAAGGTATTTGTGTGTGTTTTTGTATTGGTAGTATCTGTATGTGTAGAGGCTTGGAGGGGCTTTGTGATGGGAGAGAAGCTGGGCCCTGATTAGGGGCGGGGCTTCACTGATTAGGGGTCCTAGAAAGGGAGCAGCCAGTCAGGCAGCGGCACAGACAGCTGCAGTGGCACAGGAGCTAGCAAACAGAGCTGTAAAGAGGGGAGTTTGAGTGGGAGTTCTGTTGGAGGAGAACGTATTTGTGTGTGTTTTTGTATTGGTATTATCTGTATGTGTAGAGGCTTGGAGGGGCTTTGTGCTGGGAGAGAAGCTGAGCCCTGATTAGGGGGCGGGGCTTCACTGACTAGGGGTCCTATAAAGGGAGCAGCCAGTCAGGCAGCGGCACAGACAGCTGCAGCGGCACAGGAGCTAGCAAACAGAGTTGTAAACAGGGGAGTTTGAGTAGGAGTTCTGTTGGAGGAGAAGGTATTTGTGTGTGTTTGGTTTTGTATTGGTAGTATCTGTATGTGTAGAGGCTTGGAGGGGCTCTGTGCTGGGAGAGAAGCTGAGCCCTGATTAGGGGGCGGGGCTTCACTGACTAGGGGTCCTATAAAGTTACCAGCCAGTCAGGCAGTGGCACAGGAGCTAGCAAACAGACCTGTAAAGAGGGCAGTTTGAGTGGGAGTTCTGTTGGAGGAGAAGGTATTTGGTTGTGTTCGGTTTTGTATTGGTAGTATCTGTATGTGTACGGGCTTTCTGCTGGGACAGAAGCTGAGCCCTGATTAGGGGGCGGGGCTTCACTGACTAGTGGTCCTATAAAGGTAGCAGCCAGTCAGGCAGCGGCATAGGAGCTAGCAAACAGAGCTGTAAGCAGGGGAGTTTGAGTGGGAGTTCTGTTGGAGGAGAAGGTATTTATGTATTTTTTTGTATTGGTAGTACCTGTATGTGTAGAGGTTTGAAGGGGCTTTGTGCTGGGAGAGAAGCTGAGCCCTGATTAGGGGGCGGGGCTTCACTGACTAGGGGTCCTATAAAGCTAGCAGCCAGTCAGGCAGCGGCACAGACAGCTGCAGCGGCACAGGAGCTAGCAAACAGAGCTCTAAACAGGGGAGTTTGAGTGGGAGTTCTGTTGGAGGAGAACGTATTTGTGTGTGTTTTTGTATTGGTATTATCTGTATGTGTAGAGGCTTGGAGGGGCTTTGTGCTGGGAGAGAAGCTGAGCCCTGATTAGGGGGCGGGGCTTCACTGACTAGGGGTCCTATAAAGCTAGCAGCCAGTCAGGCAGCGGCACAGACAGCTGCAGCGGCACAGGAGCTAGCAAACAGAGCTCTAAACAGGGGAGTTTGAGTGGGAGTTCTGTTGGAGGAGGAGGTATTTTTGTGTGTTTTTGTATTGGTAGTATCTGTATGTGTAGAGGCTTGGAGGGGCTAGGTGCTTTGAGAGAAGCTGAGCCCTGATTAGGGGGCGGGTCTTCACTGACTAGGGGTCCTATAAAGGTAGCAGCCAGTCAGGCAGCGGCACAGGAGCTAGCAAACAGACCTGTAAACAGGGGAGTTTGAGTGGGAGTTCTGTTGGAGGAGAACGTATTTGTGTGTGTTTTTGTATTGGTATTATCTGTATGTGTAGAGGCTTGGAGGGGCTTTGTGCTGGGAGAGAAGCTGGGCCCTTATTAGGGGGCGATGCTTCACTGACTAGGTGTCCTATAAAGGGAGCAGCCAGTCAGGCAGCGGCACAGGAGCTAGCAAACAGACCTGTAAACAGGACAGTTTGAGTGGGAGTTCTGTTGGAGGAGAAGGTATTTGTGTGTGTTCGGTTTTGTATTGGTAGTATCTGTATGTGTACGGGCTTTGTGCTGGGACAGAAGCTGAGCCCTGATTAGGGGGCGGGGCTTCACTGACTAGCGGTCCTATAAAGGTAGCAGCCAGTCATGCAGCGGCACAGGAGCTAGCAAACAGAGCTGTAAGCAGGGGAGTTTGAGTGGGAGTTCTGTTGGAGGAGAAGGTATTTATGTATTTTTTTGTATTGGTAGTACCTGTATGTGTAGAGGCTTGGAGGGGCTTTGTGCTGGGAGAGAAGCTGAGCCCTGATTAGGGGGCGGGGCTTCACTGACTAGCGGTCCTATAAAGGTAGCAGCCAGTCAGGCAGCGGCACAGGAGCTAGCAAACAGAGCTGTGAACAGGGGAGTTTGAGTGGGAGTTCTGTTGGAGGAGAAGGTATTTGTGTGTGTTTTTGTATTGGTCGTATCTGTATGTGTAGAGGCTTGGAGGGGCTAGGTGCTGCGAGAGAAGCTGAGCCCTGATTAGGGGGCGGGGCTTCACTGACTAGGGGTCCTATAAAGGTAGCAGCCAGTCAGGCAGCGGCACAGGAGCTAGCAAACAGACCTGTAAACAGGGGAGTATGAGTGGGAGTTCTGTTGGAGGAGAACGTATTTGTGTGTGTTTTTGTATTGGTATTATCTGTATGTGTAGAGGCTTGGAGGGGCTTTGTGATGGGAGAGAAGCTGGGCCCTGATTAGGGGCGGGGCTTCACTGATTAGGGGTCCTAGAAAGGGAGCAGCCAGTCAGGCAGCGAAACAGACAGCTGCAGTGGCACAGGAGCTAGCAAACAGAGCTGTAAAGAGGGGAGTTTGAGTGGGAGTTCTGTTGGAGGAGAAGGTATTTGTGTGTTTTTTTGTATTGGTAGTATCTGTATATGTAGAGGCTTGGAGGGGCTTTGTGCTGGGAGAGAAGCTGAGCCCTGATAAGGGGGCGGGGCTTCACTGACTAGGGGTCCTATAAAGGTAGGAGCCAGTCAGACAGCGGCACAGGAGCTAGCAAACAGAGCTGTAAGCAGGGGAGTTTGAGTGGGAGTTCTGTTGGAGGAGAAGGTATTTGTTTGTTTTTTTGTATTGGTAGTATCTGTATATGTAGAGGCTTGGAGGGGCTTTGTGCTGGGAGAGAAGCTGAACCCTGATTAGGGGGCGGGGCTTCACTGACTAGGGGTCCTAGAAAGGGAGCAGCCAGTCAGGCAGCGGCACAGACAGCTGCAGTGGCACAGGAGCTAGCAAACAGACGTGTAAACAGGGCAGTTTGAGTGGGAGTTCTGTTGGAGGAGAAGGTATTTGTGTGTGTTCGGTTTTGTATTGGTAGTATCTGTATGTGTACGGGCTTTGTGCTGGGACAGAAGCTGAGCCCTGATTAGGGGGCGGGGCTTCACTGACTAGCGGTCCTATAAAGCTAGCAGCCAGTCAGGCAGCGGCACAGACAGCTGCAGCGGCACAGGAGCTAGCAAACAGAGCTCTAAACAGGGGAGTTTGAGTGGGAGTTCTGTTGGAGGAGAACGTATTTGTGTGTGTTTTTGTATTGGTAGTATCTGTATGTGTAGAGGCTTGGAGTGGCTAGGTGCTGCGAGAGAAGCTGAGCCCTGATTAGGGGGCGGGGCTTCACTGACTAGGGGTCCTATAAAGGTAGCAGCCAGTCAGGCAGCGGCACAGGAGCAAGCAAACAGAGCTGTGAACAGGGGAGTTTGAGTGGGAGTTCTGTTGGAGGAGAAGGTATTTGTGTGTGTTTTTGTATTGGTAGTATCTGTATGTGTAGAGGCTTGGAGGGGCTAGGTGTTGCGAGAGAAGCTGAGCCCTGATTAGGGGGCGGGGCTTCACTGACTAGGGGTCCTATAAAGGTAGCAGCCAGTCAGGCAGCGGCACAGGAGCTAGCAAACAGAGCTGTGAACAGGGGAGTATGAGTGGGAGTTCTGTTGGAGGAGAAGGTATTTGTGTGTGTTTTTGTATTGGTAGTATCTGTATATGTAGAGGCTTGGAGGGGCTTTGTGCTGGGAGAGAAGATGAGCTCTGATTAGGGGGCGGGGCTTCACTGACTAGGTGTCCTACAAAGGGAGCAGCCAGTCAGGCAGCGGCACAGACAGCTGCAGTGGCACAGGAGCTAGCAAACAGAGCTGTAAAGAGGGGAGTTTGAGTGGGAGTTCTGTTGGAGGAGAAGGTATTTGTGTGTTTTTTTGTATTGGTAGTATCTGTATATGTAGAGGCTTGGAGGGGCTTTGTGCTGGGAGAGAAGCTGAGCCCTGATCAGGGGGCGGGGCTTCACTGACTAGGGGTCCTATAAAGGTAGGAGCCAGTCAGACAGCGGCACAGGAGCTAGCAAACAGAGCTGTAAGCAGGGGAGTTTGAGTGGGAGTTCTGCTGGAGGAGAAGGTATTTGTGTGTGTTTTTGTATTGGTAGTATCTGTATATGTAGAGGCTTGGAGGGGCTTTGTGCTGGGAGAGAAGATGAGCTCTGATTAGGGGGCGGGGCTTCACTGACTAGGGGTCCTATAAAGGTAGCAGCCAGTCAGGCAGCGGCACAGGAGCTAGCAAACAGACCTGTAAACAGGGGAGTTTGAGTGGGAGTTCTGTTGGAGGAGAACGTATTTGTGTGTGTTTTTGTATTGGTATTATCTGTATGTGTAGAGGCTTGGAGGGGCTTTGTGCTGGGAGAGAAGCTGAGCCCTGATTAGGGGGCGGGGCTTCACTGACTAGGGGTCCTATAAAGCTAGCAGCCAGTCAGGCAGCGGCACAGACAGCTGTAGCGGCACAGGAGCTAGCAAACAGACCTGTAAACAGGGCAGTTTGAGTGGGAGTTCTGTTGGAGGAGAAGGTATTTGTGTGTGTTCGGTTTTGTATTGGTAGTATCTGTATGTGTACGGGCTTTGTGCTGGGACAGAAGCTGAGCCCTGATTAGGGGGCGGGGCTTCACTGACTAGCGGTCCTATAAAGGTAGCAGGCAGTCAGGCAGCAGCACAGGAGCTAGCAAACAGAGCTGTGAACAGGGGAGTTTGAGTGGGAGTTCTGTTGGAGGAGAAGGTATTTGTGTGTGTTTTTCTCTTGGTAGTATCTGTATGTGTAGAGGCTTGGAGTGGCTAGGTGCTGCGAGAGAAGCTGAGCCCTGATTAGGGGGCGGGGCTTCACTGACTAGGGGTCCTATAAAGGTAGCAGCCAGTCAGGCAGTGGCACAGGAGCTAGCAAACAGAGCTGTGAACAGGGGAGTTTGAGTGGGAGTTCTGTTGGAGGAGAAGGTATTTGTGTGTGTTTTTGTATTGGTAGTATCTGTATGTGTAGAGGCTTGGAGGGGCTAGGTGCTGCGAGAGAAGCTGAGCCCTGATTAGGGGGCGGGGCTTCACTGACTAGGGGTCCTATAAAGGTAGCAGCCAGTCAGGCAGCGGCACAGGAGCTAGCAAACAGACCTGTAAACAGGGGAGTTTGAGTGGGAGTTCTGTTGGAGGAGAAGGTATTTGTGTGTGTTTTTGTATTGGTATTATCTGTATGTGTAGAGGCTTGGAGGGGCTTTGTGATGGGAGAGAAGCTGGGCCCTGATTAGGGGCGGGGCTTCACTGATTAGGGGTCCTAGAAAGGGAGCAGCAGTCAGGCAGCGGCACAGACAGCTGCAGTGGCACAGGAGCTAGCATACAGAGCTGTAAAGAGGGGAGTTTGAGTGGGAGTTCTGTTGGAGGAGAAGGTATTTGTGTGTGTTTGGTTTTGTACTGGTAGTATCTGTATGTGTAGAGGCTTGGAGGGGCTTTGTGCTGGGAGAGAAGCTGAGCCCTGATTAGGGGGCGGGGCTTCACTGACTAGGGGTCCTATAAAGGTACCAGCCAGTCAGGCAGCGGCACAGGAGCTAGCAAACAGACCTGTAAACAGGGCAGTTTGAGTGGGAGTTCTGTTGGAGGAGAAGGTGTTTGTGTGTGTTCGGTTTTGTATTGGTAGTATCTGTATATGTAGAGGCTTGGAGGGGCTTTGTGCTGGGAGAGAAGCTGAGCCCTGATCAGGGGGCGAGGCTTCACTGACTAGGGGTCCTATAAAGGTAGGAGCCAGTCAGACAGCGGCACAGGAGCTAGCAAACAGAGCTGTAAGCAGGGGAGTTTGAGTGGGAGTTCTGTTGGAGGAGAAGGTATTTGTTTGTTTTTTTGTATTGGTAGTATCTGTATATGTAGAGGCTTGGAGGGGCTTTGTGCTGGGAGAGAAGCTGAGCCCTGATTAGGGGGCGGGGCTTCACTGACTAGGGGTCCTATAAAGGTAGCAGCCAGTCAGGCAGCGGCACAGGAGCTAGCAAACAGAGCTGTGAACAGGGGAGTTTGAGTGGGAGTTCTGTTGGAGGAGAAGGTATTTGTGTGTGTTTTTGTATTGGTAGTATCTGTATGTGTAGAGGCTTGGAGGGGCTAGGTGTTGCGAGAGAAGCTGAGCCCTGATTAGGGGGCGGGGCTTCACTGACTAGGGGTCCTATAAAGGTAGCAGCCAGTCAGGCAGCGGCACAGGAGCTAGCAAACAGACCTGTAAACAGGGGAGTATGAGTGGGAGTTCTGTTGGAGGAGAACGTATTTGTGTGTGTTTTTGTATTGGTATTATCTGTATGTGTAGAGGCTTGGAGGGGCTTTGTGCTGGGAGAGAAGCTGGGCCCTGATTAGGGGGCGGGGCTTCACTGACTAGGTGTCCTATAAAGGGAGCAGCCAGTCAGGCAGCGGCACAGACAGCTGCAGTGGCACAGGAGCTAGCAAACAGAGCTGTGAACAGGGGAGTTTGAGTGGGAGTTCTGTTGGAGGAGAAGGTATTTGTGTGTGTTTGGTTTTGTATTGGTAGTATCTGTATGTGTAGAGGCTTGGAGGGGCTTTGTGCTGGGAGAGAAGCTGAGCCCTGATTAGGGGGCGGGGCTTCACTGACTAGGGGTCCTATAAAGGTACCAGCCAGTCAGGCAGCGGCACAGGAGCTAGCAAACAGACCTGTAAACAGGGCAGTTTGAGTTGGAGTTCTGTTGGAGGAGAAGGTGTTTGTGTGTGTTCGGTTTTGTATTGGTAGTATCTGTATGTGTACGGGCTTTGTGCTGGGACAGAAGCTGAGCCCTGATTAGGGGGCGGGGCTTCACTGACTAGCGGTCCTATAAAGGTAGCAGCCAGTTAGGCAGCGGCACAGGAGCTAGCAAACAGAGCTGTGAACAGGGGAGTTTGAGTGGGAGTTCTTTTGGAGGAGAAGGTATTTGTGTGTGTTTTTGTATTCGTAGTATCTGTATGTTTAGAGGCTTGGAGGGGCTAGGTGCTGCGAGAGAAGCTGAGCACTGATTAGGGGGCGGGGCTTCACTGACTAGGGGTCCTATAAAGGTAGGAGCCAGTCAGGCAGCGGCACAGGAGCTAGCAAACAGAGCTGTAAGCAGGGGAGTTTGAGTGGGAGTTCTTTTGGAGGAGAAGGTATTTGTGTGTTTTTTTGTATTGGTAGTATCTGTATGTGTAGAGGCTTGGAGGGGCTTTGTGCTGCGAGAGAAGCTGAGCCCTGATTAGGGGGCGGGGCTTCACTGACTAGGTGTCCTATAAAGGGAGCAGCCAGTCAGGCAGCGGCACAGACAGCTGCAGTGGCACAGGAGCTAGCAAACAGAGCTGTGAACAGGGGAGTTTGAGTGGGAGTTCTGTTGGAGGAGAAGGTATTTGTGTGTGTTTGGTTTTGTATTGGTAGTATCTGTATGTGTAGAGGCTTGGAGGGGCTTTGTGCTGGGAGAGAAGCTGAGCCCTGATTAGGGGGCGGGGCTTCACTGACTAGGGGTCCTATAAAGGTACCAGCCAGTCAGGCAGCGGCACAGGAGCTAGCAAACAGACCTGTAAACAGGGCAGTTTGAGTGGGAGTTCTGTTGGAGGAGAAGTTGTTTGTGTGTGTTCGGTTTTGTATTGGTAGTATCTGTATGTGTACGGGCTTTGTGCTGGGACAGAAGCTGAGCCCTGATTAGGGGGCGGGGCTTCACTGACTAGCGGTCCTATAAAGGTAGCAGCCAGTCAGGCAGCGGCACAGGAGCTAGCAAACAGAGCTGTAAGCAGGGGAGTTTGAGTGGGAGTTCTTTTGGAGGAGAAGGTATTTGTGTGTTTTTTTGTATTGGTAGTATCTGTATGTGTAGAGGCTTGGAGGGGCTTTGTGCTGCGAGAGAAGCTGAGCCCTGATTAGGGGGCGGGGCTTCACTGACTAGGGGTCCTATAAAGCTAGCTGCCAGTCAGGCAGCGGCACAGGAGCTGACAAACAGAGCTGTAAACAGGGGAGTTTGAGTGGGAGTTCTGTTGGAGGAGATGGTATTGGTGTGTGTTTGGTTTTTTATTGGTAGTATCTTTATCTGTCGGGGTTTGGCGGAGCTTTGTGCTTGGAGAGAAGCTGAACCCTGATTAGGGGGCGGGGCTTCACTGACTAGGGGTCCTATAAAGCTAGCAGCCAGTCAGGCAGCGGCACAGACAGCTGCAGCGGCACAGGAGCTAGCAAACAGAGCTCTAAACAGGGGAGTTTGAGTGGGAGTTCTGTTGTAGGAGAAGGTATTTGTGTGTGTTTGGTTTTGTATTGGTAGTATCTGTATGTGTAGAGGCTTGGAGTGGCTAGGTGCTGCGAGAGAAGCTGAGCCCTGATTAGGGGGCGGGGCTTCACTGACTAGGGGTCCTATAAAGGTAGCAGCCAGTCAGGCAGTGGCACAGGAGCTAGCAAACAGAGCTGTGAACAGGGGAGTTGGAGTGGGAGTTCTGTTGGAGGAGAAGGTATTTGTGTGTGTTTTTGTATTGGTAGTATCTGTATGTGTAGAGGCTTGGAGGGGCTAGGTGCTGCGAGAGAAGCTGAGCCCTGATTAGGGGGCGGGGCTTCACTGACTACGGGTCCTATAAAGGTAGCAGCCAGTCAGGCAGCGGCACAGGAGCTAGCAAACAGACCTGTAAACAGGGGAGTTTGAGTGGGAGTTCTGTTGGAGGAGAAGGTATTTGTGTGTGTTTTTGTATTGGTATTATCTGTATGTGTAGAGGCTTGGAGGGGCTTTGTGATGGGAGAGAAGCTGGGCCCTGATTAGGGGCGGAGCTTCACTGATTAGGGGTCCTAGAAAGGGAGCAGCAGTCAGGCAGCGGCACAGACAGCTGCAGTGGCACAGGAGCTAGCATACAGAGCTGTAAAGAGGGGAGTTTGAGTGGGAGTTCTGTTGGAGGAGAAGGTATTTGTGTGTTTTTTTGTATTGGTAGTATCTGTATATGTAGAGGCTTGGAGGGGCTTTGTGCTGGGAGAGAAGCTGAGCCCTGATTAGGGGGCGGGGCTTCACTGACTAGGGGTCCTATAAAGGTAGCAGCCAGTCAGGCAGCGGCACAGGAGCTAGCAAACAGAGCTGTGAGCAGCGGAGTTTGAGTGGGAGTTCTGTTGGAGGAGAAGGTATTTGTGTGTGTTTTTGTATTGGTAGTATCTGTATGTGTAGAGGCTTGGAGGGGCTAGGTGTTGCGAGAGAAGCTGAGCCCTGATTAGGGGGCGGGGCTTCACTGACTAGGGGTCCTATAAAGGTAGCAGCCAGTCAGGCAGCGGCACAGGAGCTAGCAAACAGACCTGTAAACAGGGGAGTATGAGTGGGAGTTCTGTTGGAGGAGAACGTATTTGTGTGTGTTTTTGTATTGGTATTATCTGTATGTGTAGAGGCTTGGAGGGGCTTTGTGCTGGGAGAGAAGCTGGGCCCTGATTAGGGGGCGGGGCTTCACTGACTAGGTGTCCTATAAAGGGAGCAGCCAGTCAGGCAGCGGCACAGACAGCTGCAGTGGCACAGGAGCTAGCAAACAGAGCTGTGAACAGGGGAGTTTGAGTGGGAGTTCTGTTGGAGGAGAAGGTATTGGTGTGTGTTTGGTTTTGTACTGGTAGTATCTGTATGTGTAGAGGCTTGGAGGGGCTTTGTGCTGGGAGAGAAGCTGAGCCCTGATTAGGGGGCGGGGCTTCACTGACTAGGGGTCCTATAAAGGTACCAGCCAGTCAGGCAGCGGCACAGGAGCTAGCAAACAGACCTGTAAACAGGGCAGTTTGAGTGGGAGTTCTGTTGGAGGAGAAGGTGTTTGTGTGTGTTCGGTTTTGTATTGGTAGTATCTGTATATGTAGAGGCTTGGAGGGGCTTTGTGCTGGGAGAGAAGCTGAGCCCTGATCAGGGGGCGAGGCTTCACTGACTAGGGGTCCTATAAAGGTAGGAGCCAGTCAGACAGCGGCACAGGAGCTAGCAAACAGAGCTGTAAGCAGGGGAGTTTGAGTGGGAGTTCTGTTGGAGGAGAAGGTATTTGTTTGTTTTTTTGTATTGGTAGTATCTGTATATGTAGAGGCTTGGAGGGGCTTTGTGCTGGGAGAGAAGCTGAGCCCTGATTAGGGGGCGGGGCTTCACTGACTAGGGGTCCTATAAAGGTAGCAGCCAGTCAGGCAGCGGCACAGGAGCTAGCAAACAGAGCTGTGAACAGGGGAGTTTGAGTGGGAGTTCTGTTGGAGGAGAAGGTATTTGTGTGTGTTTTTGTATTGGTAGTATCTGTATGTGTAGAGGCTTGGAGGGGCTAGGTGTTGCGAGAGAAGCTGAGCCCTGATTAGGGGGCGGGGCTTCACTGACTAGGGGTCCTATAAAGGTAGCAGCCAGTCAGGCAGCGGCACAGGAGCTAGCAAACAGACCTGTAAACAGGGGAGTATGAGTGGGAGTTCTGTTGGAGGAGAACGTATTTGTGTGTGTTTTTGTATTGGTATTATCTGTATGTGTAGAGGCTTGGAGGGGCTTTGTGCTGGGAGAGAAGCTGGGCCCTGATTAGGGGGCGGGGCTTCACTGACTAGGTGTCCTATAAAGGGAGCAGCCAGTCAGGCAGCGGCACAGACAGCTGCAGTGCCACAGGAGCTAGCAAACAGAGCTGTGAACAGGGGAGTTTGAGTGGGAGTTCTGTTGGAGGAGAAGGTATTTGTGTGTGTTTGGTTTTGTATTGGTAGTATCTGTATGTGTAGAGGCTTGGAGGGGCTTTGTGCTGGGAGAGAAGCTGAGCCCTGATTAGGGGGCGGGGCTTCACTGACTAGGGGTCCTATAAAGGTACCAGCCAGTCAGGCAGCGGCACAGGAGCTAGCAAACAGACCTGTAAACAGGGCAGTTTGAGTTGGAGTTCTGTTGGAGGAGAAGGTGTTTGTGTGTGTTCGGTTTTGTATTGGTAGTATCTGTATGTGTACGGGCTTTGTGCTGGGACAGAAGCTGAGCCCTGATTAGGGGGCGGGGCTTCACTGACTAGCGGTCCTATAAAGGTAGCAGCCAGTTAGGCAGCGGCACAGGAGCTAGCAAACAGAGCTGTGAACAGGGGAGTTTGAGTGGGAGTTCTTTTGGAGGAGAAGGTATTTGTGTGTGTTTTTGTATTCGTAGTATCTGTATGTTTAGAGGCTTGGAGGGGCTAGGTGCTGCGAGAGAAGCTGAGCACTGATTAGGGGGCGGGGCTTCACTGACTAGGGGTCCTATAAAGGTAGGAGCCAGTCAGGCAGCGGCACAGGAGCTAGCAAACAGAGCTGTAAGCAGGGGAGTTTGAGTGGGAGTTCTTTTGGAGGAGAAGGTATTTGTGTGTTTTTTTGTATTGGTAGTATCTGTATGTGTAGAGGCTTGGAGGGGCTTTGTGCTGCGAGAGAAGCTGAGCCCTGATTAGGGGGCGGGGCTTCACTGACTAGGGGTCCTATAAAGCTAGCTGCCAGTCAGGCAGCGGCACAGGAGCTAACAAACAGAGCTGTAAACAGGGGAGTTTGAGTGGGAGTTCTGTTGGAGGAGATGGTATTGGTGTGTGTTTGGTTTTTTATTGGTAGTATCTTTATCTGTCGGGGTTTGGCGGAGCTTTGTGCTTGGAGAGAAGCTGAACCCTGATTAGGGGGCGGGGCTTCACTGACTAGGGGTCCTATAAAGGTAGCAGCCAGTCAGGCAGCAGAACAGACAGCTGCAGCGGCACAGGAGCTAGCAAACAGAGCTGTAAACAGGGGAGTTTGTGTGGGAGTTCTGTTGGAGGAGAAGGTATTTGTGTGTGTTTGGTTTTGTATTGGTAGTATCTGTATGTGTAGAGGCTTGGAGGGGCTTTGTGCTGGGAGAGAAGCTGAACGCTGATTAGGGGGCGGGGCTTCACTGACTAGGGGTCCTATAAAGGTAGCAGCCAGTCAGGCAGCAGAACAGACAGCTGCAGCGGCACAGGAGCTAGCAAACAGAGCTGTAAACAGGGGAGTTTGTGTGGGAGTTCTGTTGGAGGAGAAGGTATTTGTGTGTGTTTTTGTATTGGTAGTTCCTGTATGTGTAGAGGTTTGAAGGGGCGTTGTGCTGGGAGAGAAGCTGAGCCCTGCTTAGGGGGCGGGGCTTCACTGACTAGGGGTCCTATAAAGCTAGCAGCCAGTCAGGCAGCGGCACAGACAGCTGCAGCGGCACAGGAGCTAGCAAACAGAGCTCTAAACAGGGGAGTTTGAGTGGGAGTTCTGTTGTAGGAGAAGGTATTTGTGTGTGTTTGGTTTTGTATTGGTAGTATCTGTATGTGTAGAGGCTTGGAGGGGCTTTGTGCTGGGAGAGAAGCTGAGCCCTGGTTTGGGGGCGGGGCTTCCGTGACTAGGGGTCCTATAAAGGTAGCAGCCAGTCAGGCAGCGGCACAGGAGCTAGCAAACAGACCTGTAAACAGGGGAGTTTGAGTGGGAGTTCTGTTGGAGGAGAACGTATTTGTGTGTGTTTTTGTATTGGTATTATCTGTATGTGTAGAGGCTTGGAGGGGCTTTGTGCTGGGAGAGAAGCTGGGCCCTGATTAGGGGGCGGGGCTTCACTGATTAGGGGCCCTAGAAAGGGAGCAGCCAGTCAGGCAGCGGCACAGACAGCTGCAGCGGCACAGGAGCTAGCAAACAGAGCTCTAAACAGCGGAGTTTGAGTGGGAGTTCTGTTGGAGGAGAAGGTATTTGTGTGTGTTTTTGTATTGGTAGTATCTGTATGTGTAGAGGCTTGGAGGGGCTAGGTGCTGCGAGAGAAGCTGAGCCCTGATTAGGGGGCGGGGCTTCACTGACTAGAGGTCATATAAAGGTAGCAGCCCGTCAGGCAGCGGCACAGGAGGTAGCAAACAGACCTGTAAACAGGGGAGTTTGAGTGGGAGTTCTGTTGGAGGAGAACGTATTTGTGTGTGTTTTTGTATTGGTATTATCTGTATGTGTAGAGGCTTGGAGGGGCTTTGTGCTGGGAGAGAAGCTGGGCCCTGATTAGGGGGCGGGGCTTCACTGATTAGGGGTCCTAGAAAGGGAGCAGCCACTCAGGCAGCGGCACAGACAGCTGCAGTGGCACAGGAGCTAGCAAACAGAGCTGTAAAGAGGGGAGTTTGAGTGGGAGTTCTGTTGGAGGAGATGGTATTTGTGTAGGTTTGGTTTTTTATTGGTAGTATCTGTATGTGTCGGGGTTTGGCGGAGCTTTGTGCTTGGAGAGAAGCTGAACCCTGATTAGGGGGCGGGGCTTCACTGACTAGGGGTCCTATAAAGGTAGCAGCCAGTCAGGCAGCGGCACAGACAGCTGCAGCGGCACAGGAGCTAGCAAACAGAGCTCTAAACAGGGGAGTTTGAGTGGGAGTTCTGTTGGAGGAGAAGTATTTGTGTATTTTTTTGTATTGGTATTATCTGTATGTGTAGAGGCTTGGAGGGGCTTTGTGCTGCGAGAGAAGCTGAGCCCTGATTAGGGGGCGGGGCTTCACTGACTAGGGGTCCTATAAAGCTAGCTGCCAGTCAGGCAGCGGCACAGGAGCTAACAAACAGAGCTGTAAACAGGGGAGTTTGAGTGGGAGTTCTGTTGGAGGAGATGGTATTGGTGTGTGTTTGGTTTTTTATTGGTAGTATCTTTATCTGTCGGGGTTTGGCGGAGCTTTGTGCTTGGAGAGAAGCTGAACCCTGATTAGGGGGCGGGGCTTCACTGACTAGGGGTCCTATAAAGCTAGCAGCCAGTCAGGCAGCGGCACAGACAGCTGCAGCGGCACAGGAGCTAGCAAACAGAGCTCTAAACAGGGGAGTTTGAGTGGGAGTTCTGTTGTAGGAGAAGGTATTTGTGTGTGTTTGGTTTTGTATTGGTAGTATCTGTATGTGTAGAGGCTTGGAGTGGCTAGGTGCTGCGAGAGAAGCTGAGCCCTGATTAGGGGGCGGGGCTTCACTGACTAGGGGTCCTATAAAGGTAGCAGCCAGTCAGGCAGTGGCACAGGAGCTAGCAAACAGAGCTGTGAACAGGGGAGTTTGAGTGGGAGTTCTGTTGGAGGAGAAGGTATTTGTGTGTGTTTTTGTATTGGTATTATCTGTATGTGTAGAGGCTTGGAGGGGCTTTGTGATGGGAGAGAAGCTGGGCCCTGATTAGGGGCGGGGCTTCACTGATTAGGGGTCCTAGAAAGGGAGCAGCAGTCAGGCAGCGGCACAGACAGCTGCAGTGGCACAGGAGCTAGCATACAGAGCTGTAAAGAGGGGAGTTTGAGTGGGAGTTCTGTTGGAGGAGAAGGTATTTGTGTGTTTTTTTGTATTGGTAGTATCTGTATATGTAGAGGCTTGGAGGGGCTTTGTGCTGGGAGAGAAGCTGAGCCCTGATTAGGGGGCGGGGCTTCACTGACTAGGGGTCCTATAAAGGTAGCAGCCAGTCAGGCAGCGGCACAGGAGCTAGCAAACAGAGCTGTGAGCAGGGGAGTTTGAGTGGGAGTTCTGTTGGAGGAGAAGGTATTTGTGTGTGTTTTTGTATTGGTAGTATCTGTATGTGTAGAGGCTTGGAGGGGCTAGGTGTTGCGAGAGAAGCTGAGCCCTGATTAGGGGGCGGGGCTTCACTGACTAGGGGTCCTATAAAGGTAGCAGCCAGTCAGGCAGCGGCACAGGAGCTAGCAAACAGACCTGTAAACAGGGGAGTATGAGTGGGAGTTCTGTTGGAGGAGAACGTATTTGTGTGTGTTTTTGTATTGGTATTATCTGTATGTGTAGAGGCTTGGAGGGGCTTTGTGCTGGGAGAGAAGCTGGGCCCTGATTAGGGGGCGGGGCTTCACTGACTAGGTGTCCTATAAAGGGAGCAGCCAGTCAGGCAGCGGCACAGACAGCTGCAGTGGCACAGGAGCTAGCAAACAGAGCTGTGAACAGGGGAGTTTGAGTGGGAGTTCTGTTGGAGGAGAAGGTATTTGTGTGTGTTTGGTTTTGTACTGGTAGTATCTGTATGTGTAGAGGCTTGGAGGGGCTTTGTGCTGGGAGAGAAGCTGAGCCCTGATTAGGGGGCGGGGCTTCACTGACTAGGGGTCCTATAAAGGTACCAGCCAGTCAGGCAGCGGCACAGGAGCTAGCAAACAGACCTGTAAACAGGGCAGTTTGAGTGGGAGTTCTGTTGGAGGAGAAGGTGTTTGTGTGTGTTCGGTTTTGTATTGGTAGTATCTGTATATGTAGAGGCTTGGAGGGGCTTTGTGCTGGGAGAGAAGCTGAGCCCTGATCAGGGGGCGAGGCTTCACTGACTAGGGGTCCTATAAAGGTAGGAGCCAGTCAGACAGCGGCACAGGAGCTAGCAAACAGAGCTGTAAGCAGGGGAGTTTGAGTGGGAGTTCTGTTGGAGGAGAAGGTATTTGTTTGTTTTTTTGTATTGGTAGTATCTGTATATGTAGAGGCTTGGAGGGGCTTTGTGCTGGGAGAGAAGCTGAGCCCTGATTAGGGGGCGGGGCTTCACTGACTAGGGGTCCTATAAAGGTAGCAGCCAGTCAGGCAGCGGCACAGGAGCTAGCAAACAGAGCTGTGAACAGGGGAGTTTGAGTGGGAGTTCTGTTGGAGGAGAAGGTATTTGTGTGTGTTTTTGTATTGGTAGTATCTGTATGTGTAGAGGCTTGGAGGGGCTAGGTGTTGCGAGAGAAGCTGAGCCCTGATTAGGGGGCGGGGCTTCACTGACTAGGGGTCCTATAAAGGTAGCAGCCAGTCAGGCAGCGGCACAGGAGCTAGCAAACAGACCTGTAAACAGGGGAGTATGAGTGGGAGTTCTGTTGGAGGAGAACGTATTTGTGTGTGTTTTTGTATTGGTATTATCTGTATGTGTAGAGGCTTGGAGGGGCTTTGTGCTGGGAGAGAAGCTGGGCCCTGATTAGGGGGCGGGGCTTCACTGACTAGGTGTCCTATAAAGGGAGCAGCCAGTCAGGCAGCGGCACAGACAGCTGCAGTGGCACAGGAGCTAGCAAACAGAGCTGTGAACAGGGGAGTTTGAGTGGGAGTTCTGTTGGAGGAGAAGGTATTTGTGTGTGTTTGGTTTTGTATTGGTAGTATCTGTATGTGTAGAGGCTTGGAGGGGCTTTGTGCTGGGAGAGAAGCTGAGCCCTGATTAGGGGGCGGGGCTTCACTGACTAGGGGTCCTATAAAGGTACCAGCCAGTCAGGCAGCGGCACAGGAGCTAGCAAACAGACCTGTAAACAGGGCAGTTTGAGTTGGAGTTCTGTTGGAGGAGAAGGTGTTTGTGTGTGTTCGGTTTTGTATTGGTAGTATCTGTATGTGTACGGGCTTTGTGCTGGGACAGAAGCTGAGCCCTGATTAGGGGGCGGGGCTTCACTGACTAGCGGTCCTATAAAGGTAGCAGCCAGTTAGGCAGCGGCACAGGAGCTAGCAAACAGAGCTGTGAACAGGGGAGTTTGAGTGGGAGTTCTTTTGGAGGAGAAGGTATTTGTGTGTGTTTTTGTATTCGTAGTATCTGTATGTTTAGAGGCTTGGAGGGGCTAGGTGCTGCGAGAGAAGCTGAGCACTGATTAGGGGGCGGGGCTTCACTGACTAGGGGTCCTATAAAGGTAGGAGCCAGTCAGGCAGCGGCACAGGAGCTAGCAAACAGAGCTGTAAGCAGGGGAGTTTGAGTGGGAGTTCTTTTGGAGGAGAAGGTATTTGTGTGTTTTTTTGTATTGGTAGTATCTGTATGTGTAGAGGCTTGGAGGGGCTTTGTGCTGCGAGAGAAGCTGAGCCCTGATTAGGGGGCGGGGCTTCACTGACTAGGGGTCCTATAAAGCTAGCTGCCAGTCAGGCAGCGGCACAGGAGCTAACAAACAGAGCTGTAAACAGGGGAGTTTGAGTGGGAGTTCTGTTGGAGGAGATGGTATTGGTGTGTGTTTGGTTTTTTATTGGTAGTATCTGTATGTGTAGAGGCTTGGAGGGGCTTTGTGCTGGGAGAGAAGCTGAGCCCTGGTTTGGGGGCGGGGCTTCCGTGACTAGGGGTCCTATAAAGGTAGCAGCCAGTCAGGCAGCGGCACAGGAGCTAGCAAACAGACCTGTAAACAGGGGAGTTTGAGTGGGAGTTCTGTTGGAGGAGAACGTATTTGTGTGTGTTTTTGTATTGGTATTATCTGTATGTGTAGAGGCTTGGAGGGGCTTTGTGCTGGGAGAGAAGCTGGGCCCTGATTAGGGGGCGGGGCTTCACTGATTAGGGGCCCTAGAAAGGGAGCAGCCAGTCAGGCAGCGGCACAGACAGCTGCAGCGGCACAGGAGCTAGCAAACAGAGCTCTAAACAGGGGAGTTTGAGTGGGAGTTCTGTTGGAGGAGAAGGTATTTGTGTGTGTTTTTGTATTGGTAGTATCTGTATGTGTAGAGGCTTGGAGGGGCTAGGTGCTGCGAGAGAAGCTGAGCCCTGATTAGGGGGCGGGGCTTCACTGACTAGAGGTCATATAAAGGTAGCAGCCCGTCAGGCAGCGGCACAGGAGGTAGCAAACAGACCTGTAAACAGGGGAGTTTGAGTGGGAGTTCTGTTGGAGGAGAACGTATTTGTGTGTGTTTTTGTATTGGTATTATCTGTATGTGTAGAGGCTTGGAGGGGCTTTGTGCTGGGAGAGAAGCTGGGCCCTGATTAGGGGGCGGGGCTTCACTGATTAGGGGTCCTAGAAAGGGAGCAGCCACTCAGGCAGCGGCACAGACAGCTGCAGTGGCACAGGAGCTAGCAAACAGAGCTGTAAAGAGGGGAGTTTGAGTGGGAGTTCTGTTGGAGGAGATGGTATTTGTGTAGGTTTGGTTTTTTATTGGTAGTATCTGTATGTGTCGGGGTTTGGCGGAGCTTTGTGCTTGGAGAGAAGCTGAACCCTGATTAGGGGGCGGGGCTTCACTGACTAGGGGTCCTATAAAGGTAGCAGCCAGTCAGGCAGCGGCACAGACAGCTGCAGCGGCACAGGAGCTAGCAAACAGAGCTCTAAACAGGGGAGTTTGAGTGGGAGTTCTGTTGGAGGAGAAGTATTTGTGTATTTTTTTGTATTGGTATTATCTGTATATGTAGAGGCTTGGAGGGGCTTTGTGCTGGGAGAGAAGCTGAGCCCTGATCAGGGGGCGGGGCTTCACTGACTAGGGGTCCTATAAAGGTAGGAGCCAGTCAGGCAGCGGCACAGGAGCTAGCAAACAGAGCTGTAAGGAGGGGAGTTTGAGTGGGAGTTCTGTTGGAGGAGATGGTATTTGTGTGTGTTTGGTTTTATATTGGTAGTATCTGTATGTGTCGGGGTTTGGCGGAGCTTTGTGCTTGGAGAGAAGCTGAACCCTGATTAGGGGGCGGGGCTTCACTGACTAGGGGTCCTATAAAGGTAGCAGCCAGTCAGGCAGCGGCACAGACAGCTGCAGCGGCACAGGAGCTAGCAAACAGAGCTGTAAACAGGGGAGTTTGAGTGGGAGTTCTGTTGGAGGAGAAGTATTTGTGTATTTTTTTGTATTGGTATTATCTGTATATGTAGAGGCTTGGAGGGGCTTTGTGCTGGGAGAGAAGCTGAGCCCTGATCAGGGGGCGGGGCTTCACTGACTAGGGGTCCTATAAAGGTAGGAGCCAGTCAGACAGCGGCACAGGAGCTAGCAAACAGAGCTGTAAGCAGGGGAGTTTGAGTGGGAGTTCTGTTGGAGGAGAAGGTATTTATGTGTGTTTGGTTTTTTATTGGTAGTATCTGTATGTGAAGGGGTTTGGCGGGGCTTTGTGCTTGGAGAGAAGCTGAACCCTGATTAGGGGGCGGGGCTTCACTGACTAGGGGTCCTATAAAGGTAGGAGCCAGTCAGACAGCGGCACAGGAGCTAGCAAACAGAGCTGTAAGCAGGGGAGTTTGAGTGGGAGTTCTGTTGTAGGAGAAGGTATTTGTGTGTGTTTTTGTATTGGTATTATCTGTATGTGTAGAGGCTTGGAGGGGCTTTGTGCTGGGAGAGAAGCTGGGCCCTGATTAGGGGGCGGGGCTTCACTGATTAGGGGTCCTAGAAAGGGAGCAGCCAGTCAGGCAGCGGCACAGACAGCTGCAGTGGCACAGGAGCTAGCAAACAGAGCTGTAAACAGGGGAGTTTGAGTGGGAGTTCTTTTGGAGGAGAAGGTATTTGTGTGTGTTTTTGTATTGGTATTATCTGTATGTGTAGAGGCTTCGAGGGGCTTTGTGATGGGAGAGAAGCTGGGCCCTGATTAGGGGGCGGGGCTTCACTGATTAGGGGTCCTAGAAAGGGAGCAGCCAGTCAGGCAGCGGCACAGACAGCTGCAGTGGCACAGGAGCTAGCAAACAGAGCTGTAAACAGGGGAGTTTGAGTGGGAGTTCTTTTGGAGGAGAAGGTATTTGTGTGTGTTTTTGTATTGGTATTATCTGTATGTGTAGAGGCTTCGAGGGGCTTTGTGATGGGAGAGAAGCTGGGCCCTGATTAGGGGGCGGGGCTTCACTGATTAGGGGTCCTAGAAAGGGAGCAGCCAGTCAGGCAGCGGCACAGACAGCTGCAGTGGCACAGGAGCTAGCAAACAGAGCTGTAAAGAGGGGAGTTTGAGTGGGAGTTCTGTTGGAGGAGAAGATATTTGTGTGTGTTTGGTTTTGTATTGGTAGTATCTGTATGTGTAGAGGCTTGGAGGGGCTTTGTGCTTGGAGAGAAGCTGAGCCCTGGTTTGGGGGCGGGGCTTCAGTGACTAGGGGTCCTATAAAGGTAGCAGCCAGTCAGGCAGCGGCACAGGAGCTAGCAAACAGACCTGTAAACAGGGGAGTTTGAGTGGGAGTTCTGTTGGAGGAGAACGTATTTGTGTGTGTTTTTGTATTGGTATTATCTGTATGTGTAGAGGCTTGGAGGGGCTTTGTGCTGGGAGAGAAGCTGAGCCCTGATTAGGGGGCGGGGCTTCACTGACTAGGGATCCTATAAAGGTAGCAGCCAGTCAGGCAGCGGCACAGGAGCTAGCAAACAGAGCTGTGAACAGGGGAGTTTGAGTGGGAGTTCTGTTGGAGGAGAAGGTATTTGTGTGTGTTTTTGTATTGGTATTATCTGTATGTGTAGAGTCTTGGAGGGGCTAGGTGCTGCGAGAGAAGCTGAGCCCTGATTAGGGGCCGGGGCTTCACTGACTAGGGGTCCTATAAAGGTAGCAGCCAGTCAGGCAGCGGCACAGGAGCTAGCAAACAGAGCTGTAAGCAGGGGAGTTTCAGTGGGAGTTCTTTTGGAGGAGAAGGTATTTGTGTGTGTTTTTGTATTGGTATTATCTGTATGTGTAGAGGCTTGGAGGGGCTTTGTGATGGGAGAGAAGCTGGGCCCTGATTAGGGGGCGGGGCTTCACTGACTAGGGGTCCTATAAAGGGAGCAGCCAGTCAGGCAGCGGAACAGACAGCTGCAGCGGCACAGGGGCTAGCAAACAGAGCTCTAAACAGGGGAGTTTGAGTGGGAGTTCTGTTGTAGGAGAAGGTATTTGTGTGTGTTTGGTTTTGTATTGGTAGTATCTGTATGTGTAGAGGCTTGGAGGGGCTTTGTGCTGGGAGAGAAGCTGAGCCCTGGTTTGGGGGCGGGGCTTCAGTGACTAGGGGTCCTATAAAGGTAGCAGCCAGTCAGGCAGCGGCACAGGAGCTAGCAAACAGACCTGTAAACAGGGGAGTTTGAGTGGGAGTTCTGTTGGAGGAGAAGGTATTTGTGTGTGTTTTTGTATTGGTAGTATCTGTATGTGTAGAGGCTTGGAGGGGCTAGGTGCTGCGAGAGAAGCTGAGCCCTGATTAGGGGGCGGGGCTTCACTGATTAGGGGTCCTATAAAGGTAGCAGCCAGGCAGGCAGCGGCACAGACAGCTGCAGCGGCACAGGAGCTAGCAAACAGAGCTGTAAACAGGGGAGTTTGAGTGGGAGTTCTGTTGGAGGAGATGGTATTTGTGTGTGTTTTGTTTTTTATTGGTAGTATCTGTATGTGTCGGGGTTTGGCGGAGCTTTGTGCTTGGAGAGAAGCTGAACCCTGATTAGGGGGCGGGGCTTCACTGACTAGGGGTCCTATAAAGGTAGCAGCCAGTCAGGCAGCGGCACAGACAGCTGCAGTGGCACAGGAGCTAGCAAACAGAGCTGTGAACAGGGGAGTTTGAGTGGGAGTTCTGTTGGAGGAGAAGGTATTTGTGTGTGTTCGGTTTTGTATTGGTAGTATCTGTATGTCTAGAGGCTTGGAGGGGCTTTGTGCTGGGAGAGAAGCTGAGCCCTGATTAGGGGGCGGGGCTTCACTGACTAGGGGTCCTATAAAGGTACCAGCCAGTCAGGTAGCGGCACAGGAGATAGCAAACAGACCTGTAAACAGGGCAGTTTGAGTGGGAGTTCTGTTGGAGGAGAAGGTATTTGTGTGTGTTCGGTTTTGTATTGGTAGTATCTGTATGTGTACGGGCTTTGTGCTGGGACAGAAGCTGATCCCTGATTAGGGGGCGGGGCTTCACTGACTAGCGGTCCTATAAAGGTAGCAGCCAGTCAGGCATCGGCACAGGAGCTAGCAAACAGAGCTGTAAAGAGGGGAGTTTGAGTGGGAGTTCTGTTGGAGGAGAAGGTATTTGTGTGTCTTTTTGTATTCGTATTATCTGTATGTGTAGAGGCTTGGAGGGGCTTTGTGATGGGAGAGAAGCTGGGCCCTGATTAGGGGGCGGGGCTTCACTGATTAGGGGTTCTAGAAAGGGAGCAGCCAGTCAGGCAGCGGCACCGACAGCTGCAGTGGCACAGGAGCTAGCAAACAGAGCTGTAAAGAGGGGAGTTTGAGTGGGAGTTCTGTTGGAGCAGAAGGTATTTGTGTGTTTTTTTGTATTGGTAGTATCTGTATATGTAGAGGCTTGGAGGGGCTTTGTGCTGGGAGAGAAGCTGAGCCCTGATTAGGGGGCGGGGCTTCACGGACTAGGGGTCCTATAAAGGTAGCAGCCAGTCAGGCAGCGGCACAGGAGCTAGCAAACAGAGCTGTAAACAGGGGAGTTTGAGTGGGAGTTCTGTTGGAGGAGAAGGTATTTGTGTGTGTTTTTGTATTGGTAGTATCTGTATGTGTAGAGGCTTGGAGTGGCTAGGTGCAGCGAGAGAAGCTGAGTCCTGATTAGGGGGCGGGGCTTCACTGACTAGGGGTCCTATAAAGGTAGCAGCCAGTCAGGCAGCGGCACAGGAGCTAGCAAACAGAGCTGTGAACAGGGGAGTTTGAGTGGGAGTTCTGTTGGAGGAGAAGGTATTTGTGTGTGTTTTTGTATTGGTAGTATCTGTATGTGTAGAGGCTTGGAGGGGCTAGGTGCTGCGAGAGAAGCTGAGCCCTGATTAGGGGGCGGGGCTTCACTGACTAGGGGTCCTATAAAGGTAGCAGCCCGTCAGGCAGCGGCACAGGAGCTAGCAAACAGACCTGTAAACAGGGGAGTTTGAGTGGGAGTTCTGTTGGAGGAGAACGTATTTGTGTGTGTTTTTGTATTGGTATTATCTGTATGTGTAGAGGCTTGGAGGGGCTTTGTGCTGGGAGAGATGCTGGGCCCTGATTAGGGGGCGGGGCTTCACTGATTAGGGGTCCTAGAAAGGGAGCAGCCAGTCAGGCAGCGGCACAGACAGCTGCAGTGGCACAGGAGCTAGCAAACAGAGCTGTAAAGAGGGGAGTTTGAGTGGGAGTTCTGTTGGAGGAGAAGGTATTTGTGTGTGTTTTTGTATTGGTATTATCTGTATGTGTAGAGGCTTGGAGGGGCTTTGTGCTGGGAGAGAAGCTGAGCCCTGATTAGGGGGCGGGGCTTCACTGACTAGGGGTCCTATAAAGGTTGCAGCCAGTCAGGCAGCGGCACAGGAGCTAGCAAACAGAGCTGTAAGCAGGGGAGTTTGAGTGGGAGTTCTTTTGGAGGAGAAGGTATTTGTGTGTTTTTTTGTATTGGTAGTATCTGTATGTGTAGAGGCTTGGAGGGGCTTTGTGCTGCGAGAGAAGCTGAGCCCTGATTAGGGGGCGGGGTTCACTGACTAGGGGGCCTATAAAGCTAGCTGCCAGTCAGGCAGCGGCACAGGAGCTAACAAACAGAGCTGTAAACAGGGGAGTTTGAGTGGGAGTTCTGTTGGAGGAGATGGTATTGGTGTGTGTTTGGTTTTTTATTGGTAGTATCTGTATGTGTCGCGGTTTGGCGGAGCTTTGTGCTTGGAGAGAAGCTGAACCCTGATTAGGGGGCGGGGCTTCACTGACTAGGGGTCCTATAAAGGTAGCAGCCAGTCAGGCAGCGGCACAGACAGCTGCAGCGGCACAGGAGCTAGCAAACAGAGCTCTAAACAGGGGAGTTTGAGTGGGAGTTCTGTTGGAGGAGAAGGTATTTGTGTGTTTTTTTGTATTGGTAGTATCTGTATATGTAGAGGCTTGGAGGGGCTTTGTGCTGGGAGAGAAGCTGAACCCTGATTAGGGGGCGGGGCTTCACTGACTAGGGGTCCTATAAAGGTAGCAGCCAGTCAGGCAGCGGCACAGGAGCTAGCAAACAGAGCTGTGAACAGGGGAGTTTGAGTGGGAGTTCTGTTGTTGGAGAAGGTATTTGTGTGTGTTTTTGTATTGGTAGTATCTGTATGTGTAGAGGCTTGGAGTGGCTAGGTGCTGCGAGAGAAGCTGAGCCCTGATTAGGGGGCGGGGCTTCACTGACTAGGGGTCCTATAAAGGTAGCAGCCAGTCAGGCAGCGGCACAGGAGCTAGCAAACAGAGCTGTGAACAGGGGAGTTTGAGTGGGAGTTCTGTTGGAGGAGAACGTATTTGTGTGTGTTTTTGTATTGGTATTATCTGTATGTGTAGAGGCTTGGAGGGGCTTTGTGCTGGGAGAGAAGCTGGGCCCTGATTAGGGGGCGGGGCTTCACTGATTAGGGGTCCTAGAAAGGGAGCAGCCAGTCAGGCAGCGGCACAGACAGCTGCAGTGGCACAGGAGCTAGCAAACAGAGCTGTAAAGAGGGGAGTTTGAGTGGGAGTTCTGTTGGAGGAGAACGTATTTGTGTGTGTTTTTGTATTGGTATTATCTGTATGTGTAGAGGCTTGGAGGGGCTTTGTGCTGGGAGAGAAGCTGGGCCCTGATTAGGGGGCGGGGCTTCACTGATTAGGGGTCCTAGAAAGGGAGCAGCCAGTCAGGCAGCGGCACAGACAGCTGCAGTGGCACAGGAGCTAGCAAACAGAGCTGTAAAGAGGGGAGTTTGAGTGGGAGTTCTGTTGGAGGAGAACGTATTTGTGTGTGTTTTTGTATTGGTATTATCTGTATGTGTCGGGGTTTGGCGGAGCTTTGTGCTTGGAGAGAAGCTGAACCCTGATTGGGGGCGGGGCTTCACTGACTAGGGGTCCTATAAAGGTAGCAGCCAGTCAGGCAGCGGCAGAGACAGCTGCAACGGCACAGGAGCTAGCAAACAGAGCTGTAAAGAGGGGAGTTTGAGTGGGAGTTCTGTTGGAGGAGATGGTATTTGTGTGTGTTTGGTTTTTTATTGGTAGTATCTGTATGTGTCGGGGTTTGGCGGAGCTTTGTGCTTGGAGAGAAGCTGAACCCGGATTGGGGGCGGGGCTTCACTGACTAGGGGTCCTATAAAGGTAGCAGCCAGTCAGGCAGCGGCAGAGACAGCTGCAACGGCACAGGAGCTAGCAAACAGAGCTCTAAACAGGGGAGTTTGAGTGGGAGTTCTGTTGGAGGAGAAGGTATTTGTGTGTGTTTGGTTTTGTATTGGTAGTATCTGTATGTGTAGAGGCTTGGAGGGGTTTTGTGCTGGGAGAGAAGCTGAACCCTGATTAGGGGGCGGGGCTTCACTGACTAGGGGTCCTATAAAGGTAGCAGCCAGTCAGGCAGCGGCACAGGAGCTAGCAAACAGAGCTGTAAGCAGGGGAGTTTGAGTGGGAGTTCTGTTGGAGGAGATGGTATTTGTGTGTGTTTGGTTTTTTATTGGTAGTATCTGTATGTGTCGGGGTTTGGCGGAGCTTTGTGCTTGGAGAGAAGCTGAACCCTGATTAGGGGGCGGGGCTTCACTGACTAGGGGTCCTATAAAGGTAGCAGCCAGTCAGGCAGCGGCACAGACAGCTGCAGCGGCACAGGAGCTAGCAAACAGAGCTGTAAACAGGGGAGTTTGAGTGGGAGTTCTGTTGGAGGAGAAGTATTTGTGTATTTTTTTGTATTGGTAGTATCTGTATATGTAGAGGCTTGGAGGGGCTTTGTGCTGGGAGAGAAGCTGAGCCCTGATCAGGGGGCGGGGCTTCACTGACTAGGGGTCCTATAAAGGTAGGAGCCAGTCAGACAGCGGCACAGGAGCTAGCAAACAGAGCTGTAAGCAGGGGAGTTTGAGTGGGAGTTCTGTTGGAGGAGAAGGTATTTATGTGTGTTTGGTTTTTTATTGGTAGTATCTGTATGTGAAGGGGTTTGGCGGGGCTTTGTGCTTGGAGAGAAGCTGAACCCTGATTAGGGGGCGGGGCTTCACTGACTAGGGGTCCTAAAAAGGTAGGAGCCAGTCAGACAGCGGCACAGGAGCTAGCAAACAGAGCTGTAAGCAGTGGAGTTTGAGTGGGAGTTCTGTTGGAGGAGAACGTATTTGTGTGTGTTTTTGTATTGGTATTATCTGTATGTGTAGAGGCTTGGAGGGGCTTTGTGCTGGGAGAGAAGCTGGGCCCTGATTAGGGGGCGGGGCTTCACTGATTAGGGGTCCTAGAAAGGGAGCAGCCAGTCAGGCAGCGGCACAGACAGCTGCAGTGGCACAGGAGCTAGCAAACAGAGCTGTAAACAGGGGAATTTGAGTGGGAGTTCTTTTAGAGGAGAAGGTATTTGTGTGTGTTTTTGTATTGGTATTATCTGTATGTGTAGAGGCTTCGAGGGGCTTTGTGATGGGAGAGAAGCTGGGCCCTGATTAGGGGGCGGGGCTTCACTGATTAGGGGTCCTAGAAAGGGAGCAGCCAGTCAGGCAGCGGCACAGACAGCTGCAGTGGCACAGGAGCTAGCAAACAGAGCTGTAAACAGGGGAGTTTGAGTGGGAGTTCTGTTGGAGGAGAAGATATTTGTGTGTGTTTGGTTTTGTATTGGTAGTATCTGTATGTGTAGAGGCTTGGAGGGGCTTTGTGCTTGGAGAGAAGCTGAGCCCTGGTTTGGGGGCGGGGCTTCACTGACTAGGGGTCCTATAAAGGTAGCAGCCAGTCAGGCAGCGGCACAGGAGCTAGCAAACAGAGCTGTGAACAGGGGAGTTTGAGTGGGAGTTCTTTTGGAGGAGAAGGTATTTGTGTGTGTTTTTGTATTGGTATTATCTGTATGTGTAGAGGCTTGGAGGGGCTTTTTGATGGGAGAGAAGCTGGGCCCTGATTAGGGGGCGGGGCTTCACTGATTAGGGGTCCTAGAAAGGGAGCAGCCAGTCAGGCAGCGGCACAGGAGCTAGCAAAAGAGCTGTAAGCAGGGGAGTTTGACTGGGAGTTCTGTTGGAGGAGAACGTATTTGTGTGTGTTTTTGTATTGGTATTATCTGTATGTGTAGAGGCTTGGAGGGGCTTTGTGCTGGGAGAGAAGCTGGGCCCTGATTAGGGGGCGGGGCTTCACTCATTAGGGGTCCTAGAAGGGGAGCAGCCAGTCAGGCAGCGGCATAGACAGCTGCAGTGGCACAGGAGCTAGCAAACAGAGCTGAAAGAGGGGAGTTTGAGTGGGAGTTCTGTTGGAGGAGAAGGTATTTGTGTGTTTTTTTGTATTGGTAGTATCTGTATGTGTAGAGGCTTGGAGTGGCTAGGTGCAGCGAGAGAAGCTGGGCCCTGATTAGGGGGCGGGGCTTCACTGATTAGGGGTCCTAGAAAGGGAGCAGCCAGTCAGGCAGCGGCACAGACAGCTGCAGTGGCACAGGAGCTAGCAAACAGAGCTGTAAAGAGGGGAGTTTGAGTGGGAGTTCTGTTGGAGGAGAACGTATTTGTGTGTGTTTTTGTATTGGTATTATCTGTATGTGTAGAGGCTTGGAGGGGCTTTGTGCTGGGAGAGAAGCTGAGCCCTGATTAGGGGGCGGGGCTTCACTGACTAGGGGTCCTATAAAGGTAGCAGCCAGTCAGGCAGCGGCACAGGAGCTAGCAAACAGAGCTGTGAACAGGGGAGTTTGAGTGGGAGTTCTGTTGGAGGAGAAGGTATTTGTGTGTGTTTTTGTATTGGTAGTACCTGTATGTGTAGAGGCTTGGAGGGGCTAGGTGCTGCGAGAGAACCTAAGCCCTGATTAGGGGGCGGGGCTTCACTGACTAGGGGTCCTATAAAGGTAGGAGCCAGTCAGGCAGCGGCACAGGAGCTAGCAAACAGAGCTGTAAGCAGGGGAGTTTGAGTGGGAGTTCTTTTGGAGGAGAAGGTATTTGTGTGTTTTTTTGTATTGGTAGTATCTGTATGTGTAGAGGCTTGGAGGGGCTTTGTGCTGCGAGAGAAGCTGAGCCCTGATTAGGGGGCGGGGCTTCACTGACTAGGGGGCCTATAAAGCTAGCTGCCAGTCAGGCAGCGGCACAGGAGCTAACAAACAGAGCTGTAAACAGGGGAGTTTGAGTGGGAGTTCTGTTGGAGGAGATGGTATTGGTGTGTGTTTGGTTTTTTATTGGTAGTATCTGTATGTGTCGCGGTTTGGCGGAGCTTTGTGCTTGGAGAGAAGCTGAACCCTGATTAGGGGGCGGGGCTTCACTGACTAGGGGTCCTATAAAGGTAGCAGCCAGTCAGGCAGCGGCACAGACAGCTGCAGCGGCACAGGAGCTAGCAAACAGAGCTCTAAACAGGGGAGTTTGAGTGGGAGTTCTGTTGGAGGAGAAGGTATTTGTGTGTTTTTTTGTATTGGTAGTATCTGTATATGTAGAGGCTTGGAGGGGCTTTGTGCTGGGAGAGAAGCTGAACCCTGATTAGGGGGCGGGGCTTCACTGACTAGGGGTCCTATAAAGGTAGCAGCCAGTCAGGCAGCGGCACAGGAGCTAGCAAACAGAGCTGTGAACAGGGGAGTTTGAGTGGGAGTTCTGTTGTTGGAGAAGGTATTTGTGTGTGTTTTTGTATTGGTAGTATCTGTATGTGTAGAGGCTTGGAGTGGCTAGGTGCTGCGAGAGAAGCTGAGCCCTGATTAGGGGGCGGGGCTTCACTGACTAGGGGTCCTATAAAGGTAGCAGCCAGTCAGGCAGCGGCACAGGAGCTAGCAAACAGAGCTGTGAACAGGGGAGTTTGAGTGGGAGTTCTGTTGGAGGAGAAGGTATTTGTGTGTGTTTTTGTATTGGTAGTATCTGTATGTGTAGAGGCTTGGAGGGGCTAGGTGCTGCGAGAGAAGCTGAGCCCTGATTAGGGGGCGGGGCTTCACTGACTAGGGGTCCTATAAAGGTAGCAGCCCGTCAGGCAGCGGCACAGGAGCTAGCAAACAGAGCTGTAAACAGGGGAGTTTGAGTGGGAGTTCTGTTGGAGGAGAACGTATTTGTGTGTGTTTTTGTATTGGTATTATCTGTATGTGTAGAGGCTTGGAGGGGCTTTGTGCTGGGAGAGAAGCTGGGCCCTGATTAGGGGGCGGGGCTTCACTGATTAGGGGTCCTAGAAAGGGAGCAGCCAGTCAGGCAGCGGCACAGACAGCTGCAGTGGCACAGGAGCTAGCAAACAGAGCTGTAAAGAGGGGAGTTTGAGTGGGAGTTCTGTTGGAGGAGAACGTATTTGTGTGTGTTTTTGTATTGGTATTATCTGTATGTGTAGAGGCTTGGAGGGGCTTTGTGCTGGGAGAGAAGCTGGGCCCTGATTAGGGGGCGGGGCTTCACTGATTAGGGGTCCTAGAAAGGGAGCAGCCAGTCAGGCAGCGGCACAGACAGCAGCAGTGGCACAGGAGCTAGCAAACAGACCTGTAAAGAGGGGAGTTTGAGTGGGAGTTCTGTTGGAGGAGATGGTATTTGTGTGTGTTTGGTTTTTTATTGGTAGTATCTGTATGTGTCGGGGTTTGGCGGAGCTTTGTGCTTGGAGAGAAGCTGAACCCTGATTGGGGGCGGGGCTTCACTGACTAGGGGTCCTATAAAGGTAGCAGCCAGTCAGGCAGCGGCAGAGACAGCTGCAACGGCACAGGAGCTAGCAAACAGAGCTCTAAACAGGGGAGTTTGAGTGGGAGTTCTGTTGGAGGAGAAGGTATTTGTGTGTGTTTGGTTTTGTATTGGTAGTATCTGTATGTGTAGAGGCTTGGAGGGGTTTTGTGCTGGGAGAGAAGCTGAACCCTGATTAGGGGGCGGGGCTTCACTGACTAGGGGTCCTATAAAGGTAGCAGCCAGTCAGGCAGCGGCACAGGAGCTAGCAAACAGAGCTGTAAGCAGGGGAGTTTGAGTGGGAGTTCTGTTGGAGGAGATGGTATTTGTGTGTGTTTGGTTTTTTATT
This sequence comes from Lepidochelys olivacea, assembly GCF_965140295.1. Taxonomy (NCBI): domain Eukaryota; kingdom Metazoa; phylum Chordata; order Testudines; family Cheloniidae; genus Lepidochelys; species Lepidochelys olivacea. Next base: position 21,118,310 of record NC_140431.1, on the reverse strand, counting down.
GGTAGTATCTGTATGTGTCGGGGTTTGGCGGAGCTTTGTGCTTGGAGAGAAGCTGAACCCTGATTAGGGGGCGGGGCTTCACTGACTAGGGGTCCTATAAAGGTAGCAGCCAGTCAGGCAGCGGCACAGACAGCTGCAGCGGCACAGGAGCTAGCAAACAGAGCTGTAAACAGGGGAGTTTGAGTGGGAGTTCTGTTGGAGGAGAAGTATTTGTGTATTTTTTTGTATTGGTAGTATCTGTATATGTAGAGGCTTGGAGGGGCTTTGTGCTGGGAGAGAAGCTGAGCCCTGATCAGGGGGCGGGGCTTCACTGACTAGGGGTCCTATAAAGGTAGGAGCCAGTCAGACAGCGGCACAGGAGCTAGCAAACAGAGCTGTAAGCAGGGGAGTTTGAGTGGGAGTTCTGTTGGAGGAGAAGGTATTTATGTGTGTTTGGTTTTTTATTGGTAGTATCTGTATGTGAAGGGGTTTGGCGGGGCTTTGTGCTTGGAGAGAAGCTGAACCCTGATTAGGGGGCGGGGCTTCACTGACTAGGGGTCCTAAAAAGGTAGGAGCCAGTCAGACAGCGGCACAGGAGCTAGCAAACAGAGCTGTAAGCAGTGGAGTTTGAGTGGGAGTTCTGTTGGAGGAGAACGTATTTGTGTGTGTTTTTGTATTGGTATTATCTGTATGTGTAGAGGCTTGGAGGGGCTTTGTGCTGGGAGAGAAGCTGGGCCCTGATTAGGGGGCGGGGCTTCACTGATTAGGGGTCCTAGAAAGGGAGCAGCCAGTCAGGCAGCGGCACAGACAGCTGCAGTGGCACAGGAGCTAGCAAACAGAGCTGTAAACAGGGGAGTTTGAGTGGGAGTTCTTTTGGAGGAGAAGGTATTTGTGTGTGTTTTTGTATTGGTATTATCTGTATGTGTAGAGGCTTCGAGGGGCTTTGTGATGGGAGAGAAGCTGGGCCCTGATTAGGGGGCGGGGCTTCACTGATTAGGGGTCCTAGAAAGGGAGCAGCCAGTCAGGCAGCGGCACAGACAGCTGCAGTGGCACAGCAGCTAGCAAACAGAGCTGTAAAGAGGGGAGTTTGAGTGGGAGTTCTGTTGGAGGAGAAGATATTTGTGTGTGTTTGGTTTTGTATTGGTAGTATCTGTATGTGTAGAGGCTTGGAGGGGCTTTGTGCTTGGAGAGAAGCTGAGCCCTGGTTTGGGGGCGGGGCTTCACTGACTAGGGGTCCTATAAAGGTAGCAGCCAGTCAGGCAGCGGCACAGGAGCTAGCAAACAGAGCTGTGAACAGGGGAGTTTGAGTGGGAGTTCTGTTGGAGGAGAAGGTATTTGTGTGTGTTTTTGTATTGGTATTATCTGTATGTGTAGAGGCTTGGAGGGGCTAGGTGCTGCGAGAGAAGCTGAGCCCTGATTAGGGGCCGGGGCTTCACTGACTAGGGGTCCTATAAAGGTAGCAGCCAGTCAGGCAGCGGCACAGGAGCTAGCAAACAGAGCTGTAAGCAGGGGAGTTTCAGTGGGAGTTCTTTTGGAGGAGAAGGTATTTGTGTGTGTTTTTGTATTGGTATTATCTGTATGTGTAGAGGCTTGGAGGGGCTCTTTGATGGGAGAGAAGCTGGGCCCTGATTAGGGGGCGGGGCTTCACTGATTAGGGGTCCTAGAAAGGGAGCAGCCAGTCAGGCAGCGGCACAGGAGCTAGCAAACAGAGCTGTAAGCAGGGGAGTTTGAGTGGGAGTTCTTTTGGAGGAGAAGGTATTTGTGTGTGTTTTTGTATTGGTATTATCTGTATGTGTAGAGGCTTGGAGGGGCTTTTTGATGGGAGAGAAGCTGGGCCCTGATTAGGGGGCGGGGCTTCACTGATTAGGGGTCCTAGAAAGGGAGCAGCCAGTCAGGCAGCGGCACAGGAGCTAGCAAACAGAGCTGTAAGCAGGGGAGTTTGACTGGGAGTTCTGTTGGAGGAGAACGTATTTGTGTGTGTTTTTGTATTGGTATTATCTGTATGTGTAGAGGCTTGGAGGGGCTTTGTGCTGGGAGAGAAGCTGGGCCCTGATTAGGGGGCGGGGCTTCACTCATTAGGGGTCCTAGAAAGGGAGCAGCCAGTCAGGCAGCGGCACAGACAGCTGCAGTGGCACAGGAGCTAGCAAACAGAGCTGAAAGAGGGGAGTTTGAGTGGGAGTTCTGTTGGAGGAGAAGGTATTTGTGTGTTTTTTTGTATTGGTAGTATCTGTATGTGTAGAAGCTTGGAGGGGCTAGGTGCTGCGAGAGAAGCTGAGCCCTGGTTTGGGGGCGGGGCTTCACTGACTAGGGGTTCTATAAAGGTAGCAGCCAGTCAGGCAGCGGCACAGGAGCTAGCAAACAGAGCTGTGAACAGGGGAGTTTGAGTGGGAGTTCTGTTGGAGGAGAAGGTATTTGTGTGTGTTTTTGTATTGGTAGTATCTGTATGTGTAGAAGCTTGGAGGGGCTAGGTGCTGCGAGAGAAGCTGAGCCCTGATTAGGGGGCGGGTCTTCACTGACTAGGGGTCCTATAAAGGTAGCAGCCAGGCAGGCAGCGGCACAGGAGCTAGCAAACAGAGCTGTAAACAGGGGAGTTTGAGTGGGAGTTCTGTTGGAGGAGATGGTATTTGTGTATTTTTTTGTATTGGTAGTATCTGTATATGTAGAGGCTTGGAGGGGCTTTGTGCTGGGAGAGAAGCTGAGCCCTGATCAGGGGGCGGGGCTTCACTGACTAGGGGTCCTATAAAGGTAGGAGCCAGTCAGACAGCGGCACAGGAGCTAGCAAACAGAGCTGTAAGCAGGGGAGTTTGAGTGGGAGTTCTGTTGGAGGAGAAGGTATTTATGTGTGTTTGGTTTTTTATTGGTAGTATCTGTATGTGAAGGGGTTTGGCGGGGCTTTGTGCTTGGAGAGAAGCTGAACCCTGATTAGGGGGCGGGGCTTCACTGACTAGGGGTCCTAAAAAGGTAGGAGCCAGTCAGACAGCGGCACAGGAGCTAGCAAACAGAGCTGTAAGCAGTGGAGTTTGAGTGGGAGTTCTGTTGGAGGAGAACGTATTTGTGTGTGTTTTTGTATTGGTATTATCTGTATGTGTAGAGGCTTGGAGGGGCTTTGTGCTGGGAGAGAAGCTGGGCCCTGATTAGGGGGCGGGGCTTCACTGATTAGGGGTCCTAGAAAGGGAGCAGCCAGTCAGGCAGCGGCACAGACAGCTGCAGTGGCACAGGAGCTAGCAAACAGAGCTGTAAACAGGGGAGTTTGAGTGGGAGTTCTTTTGGAGGAGAAGGTATTTGTGTGTGTTTTTGTATTGGTATTATCTGTATGTGTAGAGGCTTCGAGGGGCTTTGTGATGGGAGAGAAGCTGAGCCCTGATTAGGGGGCGGGTCTTCACTGACTAGGGGTCCTATAAAGGTAGCAGCCAGGCAGGCAGCGGCACAGGAGCTAGCAAACAGAGCTGTAAACAGGGGAGTTTGAGTGGGAGTTCTGTTGGAGGAGAAGGTATTTGTGTGTGTTTGGTTTTGTATTGGTAGTATCTGTATGTGTAGAGGCTTGGAGGGGCTTTGTGCTGGGAGAGAAGCTGAGCCCTGATTAGGGGGCGGGGCTTCACTGACTAGGGGTCCTATAAAGGTACCAGCCAGTCAGACAGCGGCACAGGAGATAGCAAACAGACCTGTAAACAGGGCAGTTTGAGTGGGAGTTCTGTTGGAGGAGAAGGTATTTGTGTGTGTTCGGTTTTGTATTGGTAGTATCTGTATGTGTACGGGCTTTGTGCTGGGACAGAAGCTGATCCCTGATTAGGGGGCGGGGCTTCACTGACTAGCGGTCCTATAAAGGTAGCAGCCAGTCAGGCATCGGCACAGGAGCTAGCAAACAGAGCTGTAAAGAGGGGAGTTTGAGTGGGAGTTCTGTTGGAGGAGAAGGTATTTGTGTGTGTTTTTGTATTCGTATTATCTGTATGTGTAGAGGCTTGGAGGGGCTTTGTGCTGGGAGAGATGCTGGGCCCTGATTAGGGGGCGGGGCTTCACTGATTAGGGGTCCTAGAAAGGGAGCAGCCAGTCAGGCAGCGGCACAGACAGCTGCAGTGGCACAGGAGCTAGCAAACAGAGCTGTAAAGAGGGGAGTTTGAGTGGGAGTTCTGTTGGAGGAGAACGTATTTGTGTGTGTTTTTGTATTGGTATTATCTGTATGTGTAGAGGCTTGGAGGGGCTTTGTGCTGGGAGAGAAGCTGAGCCCTGATTAGGGGGCGGGGCTTCACTGACTAGGGGTCCTATAAAGGTAGGAGCCAGTCAGGCAGCGGCACAGGAGCTAGCAAACAGAGCTGTAAGCAGGGGAGTTTGAGTGGGAGTTCTTTTGGAGGAGAAGGTATTTGTGTTTTTTTGTATTGGTAGTATCTGTATGTGTAGAGGCTTGGAGGGGCTTAGTGCTGCGAGAGAAGCTGAGCCCTGATTAGGGGGCGGGGCTTCACTGACTAGGGGGCCTATAAAGCTAGCTGCCAGTCAGGCAGCGGCACAGGAGCTAACAAAAAGAGCTGTAAACAGGGGAGTTTGAGTGGGAGTTCTGTTGGAGGAGAACGTATTTGTGTGTGTTTTTGTATTGGTATTATCTGTATGTGTAGAGGCTTGGAGGGGCTTTGTGCTGGGAGAGAAGCTGGGCCCTGATTAGGGGGCGGGGCTTCACTGATTAGGGGTCCTAGAAAGGGAGCAGCCAGTCAGGCAGCGGCACAGACAGCTGCAGTGGCACAGGAGCTAGCAAACAGAGCTGTAAACAGGGGAGTTTGAGTGGGAGTTCTTTTGGAGGAGAAGGTATTTGTGTGTGTTTTTGTATTGGTATTATCTGTATGTGTAGAGGCTTCGAGGGGCTTTGTGATGGGAGAGAAGCTGGGCCCTGATTAGGGGGCGGGGCTTCACTGATTAGGGGTCCTAGAAAGGGAGCAGCCAGTCAGGCAGCGGCACAGACAGCTGCAGTGGCACAGGAGCTAGCAAACAGAGCTGTAAAGAGGGGAGTTTGAGTGGGAGTTCTGTTGGAGGAGAAGATATTTGTGTGTGTTTGGTTTTGTATTGGTAGTATCTGTATGTGTAGAGGCTTGGAGGGGCTTTGTGCTTGGAGAGAAGCTGAGCCCTGGTTTGGGGGCGGGGCTTCACTGACTAGGGGTCCTAGAAAGGGAGCAGCCAGTCAGGCAGCGGCACAGGAGCTAGCAAACAGAGCTGTGAACAGGGGAGTTAGAGTGGGAGTTCCGTTGGAGGAGAAGGTATTTGTGTGTGTTTTTGTATTGGTATTATCTGTATGTGTAGAGGCTTGGAGGGGCTTTTTGATGGGAGAGAAGCTGGGCCCTGATTAGGGGGCGGGGCTTCACTGATTAGGGGTCCTAGAAAGGGAGCAGCCAGTCAGGCAGCGGCACAGGAGCTAGCAAACAGAGCTGTAAACAGGGGAGTTTGAGTGGGAGTTCTGTTGGAGGAGAACGTATTTGTGTGTGTTTTTGTATTGGTATTATCTGTATGTGTAGAGGCTTGGAGGGGCTTTGTGCTGGGAGAGAAGCTGGGCCCTGATTAGGGGGCGGGGCTTCACTGATTAGGGGCCCTAGAAAGGGAGCAGCCAGTCAGGCAGCGGCACAGACAGCTGCAGTGGCACAGGAGCTAGCAAACAGAGCTGTAATGAGGGGAGTTTGAGTGGGAGTTCTGTTGGAGGAGAAGGTATTTGTGTGTTTTTTTGTATTGGTAGTATCTGTATATGTAGAGGCTTGGAGGGGCTTTGTGCTGGGAGAGAAGCTGAGCCCTGATTAGGGGGCGGGGCTTCACTGACTAGGGGTCCTATAAAGGTAGCAGCCAGTCAGGCAGCGGCACAGGAGCTAGCAAACAGAGCTGTGAACAGGGGAGTTTGAGTGGGAGTTCTGTTGGAGGAGAAGGTATTTGTGTGTGTTTTTGTATTGGTAGTATCTGTATGTGTAGAGGCTTGGAGGGGCTAGGTGCTGCGAGAGAAGCTGAGCCCTGATTAGGGGGCGGGGCTTCACTGACTAGGGGTCCTATAAAGGTAGCAGCCCGTCAGGCAGCGGCACAGGAGCTAGCAAACAGACCTGTAAACAGGGGAGTTTGAGTGGGAGTTCTGTTGGAGGAGAAGGTATTTGTGTGTTTTTTTGTATTGGTAGTATCTGTATGTGTAGAGGCTTGGAGGGGCTTAGTGCTGCGAGAGAAGCTGAGCCCTGATTAGGGGGCGGGGCTTCACTGACTAGGGGGCCTATAAAGCTAGCTGCCAGTCAGGCAGCGGCACAGGAGCTAACAAAAAGAGCTGTAAACAGGGGAGTTTGAGTGGGAGTTCTGTTGGAGGAGAACGTATTTGTGTGTGTTTTTGTATTGGTATTATCTGTATGTGTAGAGGCTTGGAGGGGCTTTGTGCTGGGAGAGAAGCTGGGCCCTGATTAGGGGGCGGGGCTTCACTGATTAGGGGTCCTAGAAAGGGAGCAGCCAGTCAGGCAGCGGCACAGACAGCTGCAGTGGCACAGGAGCTAGCAAACAGAGCTGTAAACAGGGGAGTTTGAGTGGGAGTTCTTTTGGAGGAGAAGGTATTTGTGTGTGTTTTTGTATTGGTATTATCTGTATGTGTAGAGGCTACGAGGGGCTTTGTGATGGGAGAGAAGCTGGGCCCTGATTAGGGGGCGGGGCTTCACTGATTAGGGGTCCTAGAAAGGGAGCAGCCAGTCAGGCAGCAGCACAGACAGCTGCAGTGGCACAGGAGCTAGCAAACAGAGCTGTAAAGAGGGGAGTTTGAGTGGGAGTTCTGTTGGAGGAGAAGATATTTGTGTGTGTTTGGTTTTGTATTGGTAGTATCTGTATGTGTAGAGGCTTGGAGGGGCTTTGTGCTTGGAGAGAAGCTGAGCCCTGGTTTGGGGGCGGGGCTTCACTGACTAGGGGTCCTATAAAGGTAGCAGCCAGTCAGGCAGCGGCACAGGAGCTAGCAAACAGAGCTGTGAACAGGGGAGTTTGAGTGGGAGTTCTGTTGGAGGAGAAGGTATTTGTGTGTGTTTGGTTTTGTATTGGTAGTATCTGTATGTGTATTGGTTTGGCGGGGCTTTGTGCTTGGAGAGAAGCTGAGCCCTGATTAGGGGGCGGGGCTTCACTGACTAGGGTTCCTATAAAGGTAGCAGCCAGTCAGGCAGCGGAACAGACAGCTGCAGCGGCACAGGAGCTAGCAAACAGAGCTGTAAACAGGGGAGTTTGAGTGGGAGTTCTGTTGGAGGAGAAGGTATTTGTGTGTGTTTGGTTTTGTATTGTCAGTATCTGTATGTGCAGGGGCTTTGTGCTGGGAGAGAAGCTGAGCCCTGATTAGGGGGCGGGGCTTGACTGACAAGGGGTCCTATAAAGGTAGCAGCCAGTCAGGCAGCGGCTAAGACAGATGCAGTGGCACAGGAGCTAGCAAACAGAGCTGTAAGCAGGGGAGTTTGAGTGGGAGTTCTGTTGGAGGAGAAGGTATTTGTGTGTGTTTGGTTTTGTATTGGTAGTATCTGTATGTGTAGAGGCTTGGAGGGGCTTTGTGCTGGGAGAGAAGCTGAGCCCTGATTAGGGGGCGGGGCTTCACTGACTAGGGGTCCTATAAAGGTAGCATCCAGTCAGGCAGCGGCACAGACAGCTGCAGTGGCACAGGAGCTAGCAAACAGAGCTGTGAACAGCGGAGTTTGAGTGGGAGTTCTGTTGGAGGAGAAGGTATTTGTGTGTGTTTGGTTTTGTATTGGTAGTATCTGTATGTGTAGGGTCTTTGTGCTGGGAGAGAAGCTGAGCCCTGATCAGGGGGCGGGGCTTCACTGACTAGGGGTCCTATAAAGGTAGGAGCCAGTCAGGCAGCGGCACAGGAGCTAGCAAACAGAGCTGTAAGCAGGGGAGTTTGAGTGGGAGTTCTTTTGGAGGAGAAGGTATTTGTGTGTATTTTTGTATTGGTAGTATCTGTATGTGTAGAGGTTTGAAGATGCTTTGTGCTGGGAGAGAAGCTGAGGCCTGATTAGGGGGCGGGACTTCACTGACTAGGGGTCCTATAAAGGTAGCAGCCAGTCAGGCAGCGGAACAGACAGCTGCAGTGGCACAGGAGCTAGCAAACAGAGCTGTAAACAGGGGAGTTTGAGTGGGAGTTCTGTTGGAGGAGAAGGTATTTGTGTGTATTTTTGTATTGGTAGTATCTGTATGTGTAGAGGTTTGAAGATGCTTTGTGCTGGGAGAGAAGCTCAGGCCTGATTAGGGGGCGGGACTTCACTGACTAGGGGTCCTATAAAGGTAGCAGCCAGTCAGGCAGCGGCACAGGAGCTAGCAAACAGAGCTGTGAACAGGGGAGTTTGAGTGGGAGTTCTGTTGGGGGGAAGTTATTTCTGTGTGTTTGGTTTTGTATTGTCAGTATCTGCATGTGCAGGGGCTTTGTGCTGGGAGAGAAGCTGAGCCCTGATTAGGGGGCGGGGCTTCACTGACTAGGGGTCCTATAAAGGTAGCAGCCAGTCAGGCAGCGGCACAGGAGCTAGCAAACAGAGCTGTGAACAGGGGAGTTTGAGTGGGAGTTCTGTTGGAGGAGAAGGTATTTTTGTGTGTTTTTGTATTGGTAGTATCTGTATGTGTAGAGGCTTGGAGGGGCTAGGTGCTGGGAGAGAAGCTGAGCCCTGATTAGGGGGCGGGGCTTGAGTGACTAGGGGTCCTATAAAGGTAGCAGCCAGTCAGGCAGCGGCTAAGACAGATGCAGCGGCACAGGATCTAGCAAACAGAGCTGTAAACAGGGGAGTTGGAATTCTGTTGGAGGAGAAGGTATTTGTGTGTGTTTGGATTTGTATTGTCAGTATCTGTATGTGCAGGGGCTTTGTGCTGGGAGAGAAGCTGAGCCCTGATTAGGGGGCGGGGGTTCCCTGACTAGGGGTCCTATAAAGGTAGCAGCCAGTCAGGCAGCGGCACAGGAGCTAGCAAACAGAGCTGTGAACAGGGGAGTTTGAGTGGGAGTTCTGTTGGAGGAGAAGGTATTTGTGTGTGTTTTTGTATTGGTAGTACCTGTATGTGTAGAGGCTTGGAGGGGCTAGGTGCTGCGAGAGAAGCTGAGCCCTGATTAGGGGCGGGGCTTCACTGACTAGGAATCCTATAAAGGTAGGAGCCAGTCAGGCAGCGGCACAGGAGCTAGCAAACAGGGCTGTAAGCAGGGGAGTTTGAGTGGGAGTTCTTTTGGAGGAGAAGGTATTTGTGTGTATTTTTGTATTGGTAGTATCTGTATGTGTAGAGGTTTGAAGGGGCTTTGTGCTGGGAGAGAAGCTGAGCCCTGATTAGGGGGCGGGGCTTCACTGACTAGGGGTCCTATAAAGGTAGCAGCCAGTCAGGCAGCGGCACAGGAGCTAGCAAACAGAGCTGTGAACAGGGGAGTTTGAGTGGGAGTTCTGTTGGAGGGGAAGGTATTTCTGTGTGTTTGGTTTTGTATTGTCAGTATCTGTATGTGCAGGGGCTTTGTGCTGGGAGGGAAGCTGAGCCCTGATTAGGGGGCGGGGCTTCACTGACTAGGGGTCCTATAAAGGTAGCAGCCAGTCAGGCAGCGGCACAGGAGCTAGCAAACAGAGCTGTAAACAGGGGAATTTGAGTGGGAGTTCTGTTGGAGGAGAAGGTATTTGTGTGTGTTTTTGTATTGGTAGTATCTGTATGTGTAGAGGCTTGGAGGGGCTAGGTGCTGGGAGAGAAGCTGAGCCCTGATTAGGGGGCGGGGCTTCACTGACTAGGGGTCCTATAAAGGTAGCATCCAGTCAGGCAGCGGCACAGACAGCTGCAGTGGCACAGGAGCTAGCAAAGAGAGCTGTGAACAGGGGAGTTTGAGTGGGAGTTCTGTTGGAGGGGAAGGTAATTCTGTGTGTTTGGTTTTGTATTGTCAGTATCTGTATGTGCAGGGGCTTTGTGCTGGGAGAGAAGCTGAGCCCTGATTAGGGGGCGGGGCTTCCCTGACTAGGGGTCCTATAAAGGTAGCAGCCAGTCAGGCAGCGGCACAGGAGCTAGCAAACAGAGCTGTAAACAGGGGAGTCTGAGTGGGAGTTCTGTTGGAGGAGATTTATTTGTGTGTGTTTGGTTTTGTATTGGTAGTATCTGTATGTGTAGGGGCTTTGTGCTGGGAGGGAAGCTGAGCCCTGATTAGGGGGCGGGGCTTCACTGACTAGGGGTCCTATAAAGGTAGCAGCCAGTCAGGGAGCGCAACAGACAGCTGCAGCGGCACAGGAGCCAGCAAACAGAGCTTTAAACAGGGGAGTTTGAGTGGGAGTTCTGTTGGAGGAGAAGGTATTTGTGTGTGTTTGGTTTTGTATTGGTAGTATCTGTATGTGTATTGGTTTGGCGGGGCTTTGTGCTTGGAGAGAAGCTGAGCCCTGATTAGGGGGCGGGGCTTCACTGACTAGGGTTCCTATAAAGGTAGCAGCCAGTCAGGCAGCGGAACAGACAGCTGCAGCGGCACAGGAGCTAGCAAACAGAGCTGTAAACAGGGTAATTTGAGCGGGAGTTCTGTTGGAGGAGAAGGTATTTGTGTGTGTTTTTGTATTGGTAGTATCTGTATGTGTAGAGGCTTGGAGGGGCTAGGTGCTGGGAGAGAAGCTGAGCCCTGATTAGGGGGCGGGGCTTCACTGACTAGGGGTCCTATAAAGGTAGCAGCCAGTCAGGCAGCGGCACAGGAGCTAGCAAACAGAGCTGTAAACAGGGGAGTTTGAGTGGGAGTTCTGTTGGAGGAGAAAGTATTTGTGTGTGTTTGGTTTTGTATTGTCAGTATCTGTATGTGCAGGGGCTTTGTGCTGGGAGAGAAGCTGAGCCCTGATTAGGGGGCGGGGCTTGACTGACAAGGGGTCCTATAAAGGTAGCATCCAGTCAGGCAGCGGCACAGACAGCTGCAGTGGCACAGGAGCTAGCAAACAGAGCTGTGAACAGGGGAGTTTGAGTGGGAGTTCTGTTGGAGGAGAAGGTATTTGTGTGTGTTTGGTTTTGTATTGGTAGTATCTGTATGTGTAGGGTCTTTGTGCTGGGAGAGAAGCTGAGCCCTGATCAGGGGGCGGGGCTTCACTGACTAGGGGTCCTATAAAGGTAGGAGCTAGTCAGGCAGCGGCACAGGAGCTAGCAAACAGAGCTGTAAGCAGGGGAGTTTGAGTGGGAGTTCTTTTGGAGGAGAAGGTATTTGTGTGTTTTTTTGTATTGGTAGTATCTGTATGTGTAGAGGCTTGGAGGGGCTTTGTGCTGGGAGAGAAGCTGAGCCCTGATTAGGGGGCGGGGCTTCACTGACTAGGGGTCCTATAAAGGTAGCAGCCAGTCAGGCAGCGGAACAGACAGCTGCAGTGGCACAGGAGCTAGCAAACAGAGCTGTAAACAGGGGAGTTTGAGTGGGAGTTCTGTTGGAGGAGAAGGTATTTGTGTGTATTTTTGTATTGGTAGTATCTGTATGTGTAGAGGTTTGAAGATGCTTTGTGCTGGGAGAGAAGCTGAGGCCTGATTAGGGGGCGGGACTTCACTGACTAGGGGTCCTATAAAGGTAGCAGCCAGTCAGGCAGCGGCACAGGAGCTAGCAAACAGAGCTGTGAACAGGGGAGTTTGAGTGGGAGTTCTGTTGGAGGGGAAGTTATTTCTGTGTGTTTGGTTTTGTATTGTCAGTATCTGTATGTGCAGGGGCTTTGTGCTGGGAGAGAAGCTGAGCCCTGATTAGGGGGCGGGGCTTCACTGACTAGGGGTCCTATAAAGGTAGCAGCCAGTCAGGCAGCGGCACAGGAGCTAGCAAACAGAGCTGTAAACAGGGGAGTCTGAGTGGGAGTTCTGTTGGAGGAGATTTATTTGTGTGTGTTTGGTTTTGTATTGGTAGTATCTGTATGTGTAGGGGCTTTGTGCTGGGAGGGAAGCTGAGCCCTGATTAGGGGGCGGGGCTTCACTGACTAGGGATCCTATAAAGCTAGCAGCCAGTCAGGCAGCGCAACAGACAGCTGCAGCGGCACAGGAGCCAGCAACCAGAGCTGTAAACAGGGGAGTTTGAGTGGGAGTTCTGTTGGAGGAGAAGGTATTTGTGTGTGTTTGGTTTTGTATTGGTAGTATCTGTATGTGTATTGGTTTGGCGGGGCTTTGTGCTTGGAGAGAAGCTGAGCCCTGATAAGGGGGCGGGGCTTCACTGACTAGGGTTCCTATAAAGGTAGCAGCCAGTCAGGCAGAGGCAAAGGAGCTAGCAAACAGAGCTGTAAGCAGGGGAGTTTGAGTGGGAGTTCTGTTGGAGGAGAAGGTATTTGTGTGTGTTTGGTTTTGCATTGGTAGTATCTGTATGTGTAGAGGCTTGGAGGGGCTTTGTGCTGGGAGAGAAGCTGAGCCCTGATTAGGGGCGGGGCTTCACTGACTAGGGGTCCTATAAAGGTAGCAGCCAGTCAGGCAGCGGCACAGACAGCTAGCAAACAGAGCTGTGAACAGGGGAGTTTGAGTGGGAGTTCTGTTGGAGGAGAAGTTATTTGTGTGTGTGTGTTTTTGTATTGGTAGTATCTGTATGTGTAGAGGCTTGGAGGGGCTTTGTGATGGGAGAGAAGCTGGGCCCTGATTAGGGGGCGGGGCTTCACGGATTACGGGTCCTAGAAAGGGAGCAGCCAGTCAGGCAGCGGCACAGACAGCTGCAGTGGCACAGGAGCTAGCAAACAGAGCTGTAAAGAGGGGAGTTTGAGTGGGAGTTCTGTTGGAGGAGAAGGTATTTGTGTGTGTTTGGTTTTGTATTGGTAGTATCTGTATGTGTAGGGGTTTGGCGGGGCTTTGTGCTGGGAGAGAAGCTGAGCCCTGATTAGGGGGCGGGGCTTCACTGACTAGGGGTCCTATAAAGGTAGCAGCCAGTCAGGCAGCGGCACAGGAGCTAGCAAACAGAGCTGTAAGCAGGGGAGTTTGAGTGGGAGTTCTTTTGGAGGAGAAGGTATTTGTGTGTTTTTTTGTATTGGTAGTATCTGTATGTGTAGAGGCTTGGAGGGGCTTTGTGCTGGGAGAGAACCTGAGCTCTGATTAGGGGGCGGGGCTTCACTGACTAGGGGTCCTATAAAGGTAGCAGCCAGTCAGGCAGCGGAACAGACAGCTGCAGTGGCACAGGAGCTAGCAAACAGAGCTGTAAACAGGGGAGTTTGAGTGGGAGTTCTGTTGGAGGAGAAGGTATTTGTGTGTGTTTTTGTATTGGTAGTATCTGTATGTGTAGAGGTTTGAAGGGGCTTTGTGCTGGGAGAGAAGCTGAGCCCTGATTAGGGGGCGGGGCTTCACTGACTAGGGGTCCTATAAAGGTAGCAGCCAGTCAGGCAGCGGCACAGGAGCTAGCAAACAGAGCTGTGAACAGGGGAGTTTGAGTGGGAGTTCTGTTGGAGGGGAACGTATTTCTGTGTGTTTGGTTTTGTATTGTCAGTATCTGTATGTGCAGGGGCTTTGTGCTGGGAGGGAAGCTGAGCCCTGATTAGGGGGCGGGGCTTCCCTGACTAGGGGTCCTATAAAGGTAGCAGCCAGTCAGGCAGCGGCACAGGAGCTAGCAAACAGAGCTCTAAACAGGGGAGTCTGAGTGGGAGTTCTGTTGGAGGAGATTTATTTGTGTGTGTTTGGTTTTGTACTGGTAGTATCTGTATGTGTAGGGGCTTTGTGCTGGGAGGGAAGCTGAGCCCTGATTAGGGGGCGGGGCTTCACTGACTAGGGGTCCTATAAAGGTAGCAGCCAGTCAGGCAGCGGCACAGGAGCTAGCAAACAGAGCTGTAAACAGGGGAATTTGTGTGGGAGTTCTGTTGGAAGAGAAGGTATTTGTGTGTGTTTTTGTATTGGTAGTATCTGTATGTGTAGAGGCTTGAAGGGGCTTTGTGCTGGGAGAGAAGCTGACCCCTGATTAGGGGGCGGGTCTTCACTGACTAGGGGTCCTATAAAGGTAGCAGCCAGTCAGGCAGCGGCACAGGAGCTAGCAAACAGAGCTGTAAACAGGGGAATTTGAGTGGGAGTTCTGTTGGAGAAGAAGGTATTTGTGTGTGTTTTTGTATTGGTAGTATCTGTATGTGTAGAGGCTTGGAGGGGCTAGGTGCTGGGAGAGAAGCTGAGCCCTGATTAGGGGGCGGGGCTTCACTGACTAGGGGTCCTATAAAGGTAGCATCCAGTGAGGCAGCGGCACAGACAGCTGCAGTGGCACAGGAGCTAGCAAACAGAGCTGTGAACAGGAGAGTCTGAGTGGGAGTTCTGTTGGAGGAGATTTATTTGTGTATGTTTGGTTTTGTATTGGTAGTATCTGTATGTGTAGGGGCTTTGTGCTGGGAGGGAAGCTGAGCCCTAATTAGGGGGCGGGGCTTCACTGACTAGGGTTCCTATAAAGGTAGCAGCCAGTCAGGCAGCGGAACAGACAGCTGCAGCGGCACAGGAGCTAGCAAACAGAGCTGTAAACAGGGTAATTTGAGCGGGAGTTCTGTTGGAGGAGAAGGTATTTGTGTGTGTTTTTGTATTGGTAGTATCTGTATGTGTAGAGGCTTGGAGGGGCTAGGTGCTGGGAGAGAAGCTGAGCCCTGATTAGGGGGCGGGGCTTCACTGACTAGGGGTCCTATAAAGGTAGCAGCCAGTCAGGCAGCGGCACAGGAGCTAGCAAACAGAGCTGTAAACAGGGGAGTTTGAGTGGGAGTTCTGTTGGAGGAGAAAGTATTTGTGTGTGTTTGGTTTTGTATTGTCAGTATCTGTATGTGCAGGGGCTTTGTGCTGGGAGAGAAGCTGAGCCCTGATTAGGGGGCGGGGCTTGACTGACAAGGGGTCCTATAAAGGTAGCATCCAGTCAGGCAGCGGCACAGACAGCTGCAGTGGCACAGGAGCTAGCAAACAGAGCTGTGAACAGGGGAGTTTGAGTGGGAGTTCTGTTGGAGGAGAAGGTATTTGTGTGTGTTTGGTTTTGTATTGGTAGTATCTGTATGTGTAGGGTCTTTGTGCTGGGAGAGAAGCTGAGCCCTGATCAGGGGGCGGGGCTTCACTGACTAGGGGTCCTATAAAGGTAGGAGCTAGTCAGGCAGCGGCACAGGAGCTAGCAAACAGAGCTGTAAGCAGGGGAGTTTGAGTGGGAGTTCTTTTGGAGGAGAAGGTATTTGTGTGTTTTTTTGTATTGGTAGTATCTGTATGTGTAGAGGCTTGGAGGGGCTTTGTGCTGGGAGAGAAGCTGAGCCCTGATTAGGGGGCGGGGCTTCACTGACTAGGGGTCCTATAAAGGTAGCAGCCAGTCAGGCAGCGGAACAGACAGCTGCAGTGGCACAGGAGCTAGCAAACAGAGCTGTAAACAGGGGAGTTTGAGTGGGAGTTCTGTTGGAGGAGAAGGTATTTGTGTGTATTTTTGTATTGGTAGTATCTGTATGTGTAGAGGTTTGAAGATGCTTTGTGCTGGGAGAGAAGCTGAGGCCTGATTAGGGGGCGGGACTTCACTGACTAGGGGTCCTATAAAGGTAGCAGCCAGTCAGGCAGCGGCACAGGAGCTAGCAAACAGAGCTGTGAACAGGGGAGTTTGAGTGGGAGTTCTGTTGGAGGGGAAGTTATTTCTGTGTGTTTGGTTTTGTATTGTCAGTATCTGTATGTGCAGGGGCTTTGTGCTGGGAGAGAAGCTGAGCCCTGATTAGGGGGCGGGGCTTCACTGACTAGGGGTCCTATAAAGGTAGCAGCCAGTCAGGCAGCGGCACAGGAGCTAGCAAACAGAGCTGTAAACAGGGGAGTCTGAGTGGGAGTTCTGTTGGAGGAGATTTATTTGTGTGTGTTTGGTTTTGTATTGGTAGTATCTGTATGTGTAGGGGCTTTGTGCTGGGAGGGAAGCTGAGCCCTGATTAGGGGGCGGGGCTTCACTGACTAGGGATCCTATAAAGGTAGCAGCCAGTCAGGCAGCGCAACAGACAGCTGCAGCGGCACAGGAGCCAGCAACCAGAGCTGTAAACAGGGGAGTTTGAGTGGGAGTTCTGTTGGAGGAGAAGGTATTTGTGTGTGTTTGGTTTTGTATTGGTAGTATCTGTATGTGTATTGGTTTGGCGGGGCTTTGTGCTTGGAGAGAAGCTGAGCCCTGATAAGGGGGCGGGGCTTCACTGACTAGGGTTCCTATAAAGGTAGCAGCCAGTCAGGCAGAGGCAAAGGAGCTAGCAAACAGAGCTGTAAGCAGGGGAGTTTGAGTGGGAGTTCTGTTGGAGGAGAAGGTATTTGTGTGTGTTTGGTTTTGCATTGGTAGTATCTGTATGTGTAGAGGCTTGGAGGGGCTTTGTGCTGGGAGAGAAGCTGAGCCCTGATTAGGGGCGGGGCTTCACTGACTAGGGGTCCTATAAAGGTAGCAGCCAGTCAGGCAGCGGCACAGACAGCTAGCAAACAGAGCTGTGAACAGGGGAGTTTGAGTGGGAGTTCTGTTGGAGGAGAAGTTATTTGTGTGTGTGTGTTTTTGTATTGGTAGTATCTGTATGTGTAGAGGCTTGGAGGGGCTTTGTGATGGGAGAGAAGCTGGGCCCTGATTAGGGGGCGGGGCTTCACGGATTACGGGTCCTAGAAAGGGAGCAGCCAGTCAGGCAGCGGCACAGACAGCTGCAGTGGCACAGGAGCTAGCAAACAGAGCTGTAAAGAGGGGAGTTTGAGTGGGAGTTCTGTTGGAGGAGAAGGTATTTGTGTGTGTTTGGTTTTGTATTGGTAGTATCTGTATGTGTAGGGGTTTGGCGGGGCTTTGTGCTGGGAGAGAAGCTGAGCCCTGATTAGGGGGCGGGGCTTCACTGACTAGGGGTCCTATAAAGGTAGCAGCCAGTCAGGCAGCGGCACAGGAGCTAGCAAACAGAGCTGTAAGCAGGGGAGTTTGAGTGGGAGTTCTTTTGGAGGAGAAGGTATTTGTGTGTTTTTTTGTATTGGTAGTATCTGTATGTGTAGAGGCTTGGAGGGGCTTTGTGCTGGGAGAGAACCTGAGCTCTGATTAGGGGGCGGGGCTTCACTGACTAGGGGTCCTATAAAGGTAGCAGCCAGTCAGGCAGCGGAACAGACAGCTGCAGTGGCACAGGAGCTAGCAAACAGAGCTGTAAACAGGGGAGTTTGAGTGGGAGTTCTGTTGGAGGAGAAGGTATTTGTGTGTGTTTTTGTATTGGTAGTATCTGTATGTGTAGAGGTTTGAAGGGGCTTTGTGCTGGGAGAGAAGCTGAGCCCTGATTAGGGGGCGGGGCTTCACTGACTAGGGGTCCTATAAAGGTAGCAGCCAGTCAGGCAGCGGCACAGGAGCTAGCAAACAGAGCTGTGAACAGGGGAGTTTGAGTGGGAGTTCTGTTGGAGGGGAAGGTATTTCTGTGTGTTTGGTTTTGTATTGTCAGTATCTGTATGTGCAGGGGCTTTGTGCTGGGAGGGAAGCTGAGCCCTGATTAGGGGGCGGGGCTTCCCTGACTAGGGGTCCTATAAAGGTAGCAGCCAGTCAGGCAGCGGCACAGGAGCTAGCAAACAGAGCTCTAAACAGGGGAGTCTGAGTGGGAGTTCTGTTGGAGGAGATTTATTTGTGTGTGTTTGGTTTTGTACTGGTAGTATCTGTATGTGTAGGGGCTTTGTGCTGGGAGGGAAGCTGAGCCCTGATTAGGGGGCGGGGCTTCACTGACTAGGGGTCCTATAAAGGTAGCAGCCAGTCAGGCAGCGGCACAGGAGCTAGCAAACAGAGCTGTAAACAGGGGAATTTGTGTGGGAGTTCTGTTGGAAGAGAAGGTATTTGTGTGTGTTTTTGTATTGGTAGTATCTGTATGTGTAGAGGCTTGAAGGGGCTTTGTGCTGGGAGAGAAGCTGACCCCTGATTAGGGGGCGGGTCTTCACTGACTAGGGGTCCTATAAAGGTAGCAGCCAGTCAGGCAGCGGCACAGGAGCTAGCAAACAGAGCTGTAAACAGGGGAATTTGAGTGGGAGTTCTGTTGGAGAAGAAGGTATTTGTGTGTGTTTTTGTATTGGTAGTATCTGTATGTGTAGAGGCTTGGAGGAGCTAGGTGCTGGGAGAGAAGCTGAGCCCTGATTAGGGGGCGGGGCTTCACTGACTAGGGGTCCTATAAAGGTAGCATCCAGTGAGGCAGCGGCACAGACAGCTGCAGTGGCACAGGAGCTAGCAAACAGAGCTGTGAACAGGAGAGTCTGAGTGGGAGTTCTGTTGGAGGAGATTTATTTGTGTATGTTTGGTTTTGTATTGGTAGTATCTGTATGTGTAGGGGCTTTGTGCTGGGAGGGAAGCTGAGCCCTAATTAGGGGGCGGGGCTTCACTGACTAGGGGTCCTATAAAGGTAGCAGCCAGTCAGGGAGCGCAACAGACAGCTGCAGCGGCACAGGAGCCAGCAAACAGAGCTTTAAACAGGGGAGTTTGAGTGGGAGTTCTGTTGGAGGAGAAGGTATTTGTGTGTGTTTGGTTTTGTATTGGTAGTATCTGTATGTGTATTGGTTTGGCGGGGCTTTGTGCTTGGAGAGAAGCTGAGCCCTGATTAGGGGGCGGGGCTTCACTGACTAGGGTTCCTATAAAGGTAGCAGCCAGTCAGGCAGCGGAACAGACAGCTGCAGCGGCACAGGAGCTAGCAAACAGAGCTGTAAACAGGGTAATTTGAGCGGGAGTTCTGTTGGAGGAGAAGGTATTTGTGTGTGTTTTTGTATTGGTAGTATCTGTATGTGTAGAGGCTTGGAGGGGCTAGGTGCTGGGAGAGAAGCTGAGCCCTGATTAGGGGGCGGGGCTTCACTGACTAGGGGTCCTATAAAGGTAGCAGCCAGTAAGGCAGCGGCACAGGAGCTAGCAAACAGAGCTGTAAACAGGGGAGTTTGAGTGGGAGTTCTGTTGGAGGAGAAAGTATTTGTGTGTGTTTGGTTTTGTATTGTCAGTATCTGTATGTGCAGGGGCTTTGTGCTGGGAGAGAAGCTGAGCCCTGATTAGGGGGCGGGGCTTGACTGACAAGGGGTCCTATAAAGGTAGCATCCAGTCAGGCAGCGGCACAGACAGCTGCAGTGGCACAGGAGCTAGCAAACAGAGCTGTGAACAGGGGAGTTTGAGTGGGAGTTCTGTTGGAGGAGAAGGTATTTGTGTGTGTTTGGTTTTGTATTGGTAGTATCTGTATGTGTAGGGTCTTTGTGCTGGGAGAGAAGCTGAGCCCTGATCAGGGGGCGGGGCTTCACTGACTAGGGGTCCTATAAAGGTAGGAGCCAGTCAGGCAGCGGCACAGGAGCTAGCAAACAGAGCTGTAAGCAGGGGAGTTTGAGTGGGAGTTCTT
This sequence comes from Lepidochelys olivacea, assembly GCF_965140295.1. NCBI lineage: Eukaryota > Metazoa > Chordata > Testudines > Cheloniidae > Lepidochelys > Lepidochelys olivacea. The sequence continues at coordinate 21,099,150 of NC_140431.1, read as the reverse complement.
TTGGAGGAGAAGGTATTTGTGTGTTTTTTTGTATTGGTAGTATCTGTATGTGTAGAGGCTTGGAGGGGCTTTGTGCTGGGAGAGAAGCTGAGCCCTGATTAGGGGGCGGGGCTTCACTGACTAGGGGTCCTATAAAGGTAGCAGCCAGTCAGGCAGCAGAACAGACAGCTGCAGTGGCACAGGAGCTAGCAAACAGAGCTGTAAACAAGGGAGTTTGAGTGGGAGTTCTGTTGGAGGAGAAGGTATTTGTGTGTATTTTTGTATTGGTAGTATCTGTATGTGTAGAGGTTTGAAGATGCTTTGTGCTGGGAGAGAAGCTGAGGCCTGATTAGGGGGCGGGACTTCACTGACTAGGGGTCCTATAAAGGTAGCAGCCAGTCAGGCAGCGGCACAGGAGCTAGCAAACAGAGCTGTGAACAGGGGAGTTTGAGTGGGAGTTCTGTTGGAGGGGAAGTTATTTCTGTGTGTTTGGTTTTGTATTGTCAGTATCTGTATGTGCAGGGGCTTTGCGCTGGGAGAGAAGCTGAGCCCTGATTAGGGGGCGGGGCTTCACTGACTAGGGGTCCTATAAAGGTAGCAGCCAGTCAGGCAGCGGCACAGGAGCTAGCAAACAGAGCTGTAAACAGGGGAGTCTGAGTGGGAGTTCTGTTGGAGGAGATTTATTTGTGTGTGTTTGGTTTTGTATTGGTAGTATCTGTATGTGTAGGGGCTTTGTGCTGGGAGGGAAGCTGAGCCCTGATTAGGGGGCGGGGCTTCACTGACTAGGGATCCTATAAAGGTAGCAGCCAGTCAGGCAGCGCAACAGACAGCTGCAGCGGCACAGGAGCCAGCAACCAGAGCTGTAAACAGGGGAGTTTGAGTGGGAGTTCTGTTGGAGGAGAAGGTATTTGTGTGTGTTTGGTTTTGTATTGGTAGTATCTGTATGTGTATTGGTTTGGCGGGGCTTTGTGCTTGGAGAGAAGCTGAGCCCTGATAAGGGGGCGGGGCTTCACTGACTAGGGTTCCTATAAAGGTAGCAGCCAGTCAGGCAGAGGCAAAGGAGCTAGCAAACAGAGCTGTAAGCAGGGGAGTTTGAGTGGGAGTTCTGTTGGAGGAGAAGGTATTTGTGTGTGTTTGGTTTTGCATTGGTAGAATCTGTATGTGTAGAGGCTTGGAGGGGCTTTGTGCTGGGAGAGAAGCTGAGCCCTGATTAGAGGCGGGGCTTCACTGACTAGGGGTCCTATAAAGGTAGCAGCCAGTCAGGCAGCGGCACAGACAGCTAGCAAACAGAGCTGTGAACAGGGGAGTTTGAGTGGGAGTTCTGTTGGAGGAGAAGTTATTTGTGTGTGTGTGTTTTTGTATTGGTAGTATCTGTATGTGTAGAGGCTTGGAGGGGCTTTGTGATGGGAGAGAAGCTGGGCCCTGATTAGGGGGCGGGGCTTCACGGATTACGGGTCCTAGAAAGGGAGCAGCCAGTCAGGCAGCGGCACAGACAGCTGCAGTGGCACAGGAGCTAGCAAACAGAGCTGTAAAGAGGGGAGTTTGAGTGGGAGTTCTGTTGGAGGAGAAGGTATTTGTGTGTGTTTGGTTTTGTATTGGTAGTATCTGTATGTGTAGGGGTTTGGCGGGGCTTTGTGCTGGGAGAGAAGCTGAGCCCTGATTAGGGGGCGGGGCTTCACTGACTAGGGGTCCTATAAAGGTAGCAGCCAGTCAGGCAGCGGCACAGACAGCTGCAGTGGCACAGGAGCTAGCAAACAGAGCTGTGAACAGGGGAGTTTGAGTGGGGGTTCTGTTGGAGGAGAAGGTATTTGTGTGTGTTTGGTTTTGTATTGGTAGTATCTGTATGTGTAGGGTCTTTGTGCTGGGAGAGAAGCTGAGCCCTGATCAGGGGGCGGGGCTTCACTGACTAGGGGTCCTATAAAGGTAGGAGCCAGTCAGGCAGCGGCACAGGAGCTAGCAAACAGAGCTGTAAGCAGGGGAGTTTGAGTGGGAGTTCTTTTGGAGGAGAAGGTATTTGTGTGTTTTTTTGTATTGGTAGTATCTGTATGTGTAGAGGCTTGGAGGGGCTTTGTGCTGGGAGAGAACCTGAGCTCTGATTAGGGGGCGGGGCTTCACTGACTAGGGGTCCTATAAAGGTAGGAGCCAGTCAGGCAGCGGAACAGACAGCTGCAGTGGCACAGGAGCTAGCAAACAGAGCTGTAAACAGGGGAGTTTGAGTGGGAGTTCTGTTGGAGGAGAAGGTATTTGTGTGTGTTTTTGTATTGGTAGTATCTGTATGTGTAGAGGCTTGGAGGGGCTAGGTGCTGGGAGAGAAGCTGAGCCCTGATTAGGGGGCGGGGCTTCACTGACTAGGGGTCCTATAAAGGTAGCAGCCAGTCAGGCAGCGCAACAGACAGCTGCAGCGGCACAGGAGCCAGCAAACAGAGCTTTAAACAGGGGAGTTTGAGTGGGAGTTCTGTTGGAGGAGAAGGTATTTGTGTGTGTTTGGTTTTGTATTGGTAGTATCTGTATGTGTATTGGTTTGGCGGGGCTTTGTGCTTGGAGAGAAGCTGAGCCCTGATTAGGGGGCGGGGCTTCACTGACTAGGGTTCCTATAAAGGTAGCAGCCAGTCAGGCAGCGGAACAGACAGCTGCAGCGGCACAGGAGCTAGCAAACAGAGCTGTAAACAGGGTAATTTGAGCGGGAGTTCTGTTGGAGGAGAAGGTATTTGTGTGTGTTTTTGTATTGGTAGTATCTGTATGTGTAGAGGCTTGGAGGGGCTAGGTGCTGGGAGAGAAGCTGAGCCCTGATTAGGGGGCGGGGCTTCACTGACTAGGGGTCCTATAAAGGTAGCAGCCAGTCAGGCAGCGGAACAGACAGCTGCAGCGGCACAGGAGCTAGCAAACAGAGCTGTAAACAGGGTAATTTGAGCGGGAGTTCTGTTGGAGGAGAAGGTATTTGTGTGTGTTTTTGTATTGGTAGTATCTGGATGTGTAGAGGCTTGGAGGGGCTAGGTGCTGGGAGAGAAGCTGAGCCCTGATTAGGGGGCGGGGCTTCACTGACTAGGGGTCCTATAAAGGTAGCAGCCAGTCAGGCAGCGGCACAGGAGCTAGCAAACAGAGCTGTAAACAGGGGAGTTTGAGTGGGAGTTCTGTTGGAGGAGAAAGTATTTGTGTGTGTTTGGTTTTGTATTGTCAGTATCTGTATGTGCAGGGGCTTTGTGCTGGGAGAGAAGCTGAGCCCTGATTAGGGGGCGGGGCTTGACTGACAAGGGGTCCTATAAAGGTAGCAGCCAGTCAGGCAGCGGCTAAGACAGATGCAGCGGCACAGGAGCTAGCAAACAGAGCTGTGAACAGGGGAGTTTGAGTGGGAGTTCTGTTGGAGGAGAAGGTATTTGTGTGTGTTTTTGTATTGGTAGTATCTGTATGTGTAGAGGCTTGGAGGGGCTTTGTGCTGGGAGAGAAGCTGAGCCCTGATTAGGGGGCGGGGCTTCACTGACTAGGGGTCCTATAAAGGTAGCATCCAGTCAGGCAGCGGCACAGACAGCTGCAGTGGCACAGGAGCTAGCAAACAGAGCTGTGAACAGGGGAGTTTGAGTGGGAGTTCTGTTGGAGGAGAAGGTATTTGTGTGTGTTTGGTTTTGTACTGGTAGTATCTGTATGTGTAGGGGCTTTGTGCTGGGAGGGAAGCTGAGCCCTGGTTAGGGGGCGGGGCTTCACTGACTAGGGGTCCTATAAAGGTAGCAGCCAGTCAGGCAGCGGCACAGGAGCTAGCAAAGAGATGTAAACAGGGGAATTTGTGTGGGAGTTCTGTTGGAGGAGAAGGTATTTGTGTGTGTTTTTGTATTGGTAGTATCTGTATGTGTAGAGGCTTGAAGGGGCTTTGTGCTGGGAGAGAAGCTGACCCCTGATTAGGGGGCGGGTCTTCACTGACTAGGGGTCCTATAAAGGTAGCAGCCAGTCAGGCAGCGGCACAGGAGCTAGCAAACAGAGCTGTAAACAGGGGAATTTGAGTGGGAGTTCTGTTGGAGGAGAAGGTATTTGTGTGTGTTTTTGTATTGGTAGTATCTGTATGTGTAGAGGCTAGGAGGGGCTAGGTGCTGGGAGAGAAGCTGAGCCCTGATTAGGGGGCGGGGCTTCACTGACTAGGGGTCCTATAAAGGTAGCAGCCAGTCAGGCAGCGCAACAGACAGCTGCAGCGGCACAGGAGCCAGCAAACAGAGCTGTAAACAGGGGAGTTTGAGTGGGAGTTCTTTTGGAGGAGAAGGTATTTGTGTGTTTTTTTGTATTGGTAGTATCTGTATGTGTAGAGGCTTGGAGGGGCTTTGTGCTGGGAGAGAAGCTGAGCCCTGATTAGGGGGCGGGGCTTCACTGACTAGGGGTCCTATAAAGGTAGCAGCCAGTCAGGCAGCGGCACAGACAGCTGCAGTGGCACAGGAGCTAGCAAACAGAGCTGTAAACAGGGGAGTTTGAGTGGGAGTTCTGTTGGAGGAGAAGGTATTTGTGTGTATTTTTTGTATTGGTAGTATCTGTATGTGTAGAGGTTTGAAGGGGCTTTGTGCTGGGAGAGAAGCTGAGGCCTGATTAGGGGGCGGGACTTCACTGACTAGGGGTCCTATAAAGGTAGCAGCCAGTCAGGCAGCGGCACAGGAGCTAGCAAACAGAGCTGTGAACAGGGGAGTTTGAGTGGGAGTTCTGTTGGAGGGGAAGGTATTTCTGTGTGTTTGGTTTTGTATTGTCAGTATCTGTATGTGCAGGGGCTTTGTGCTGGGAGAGAAGCTGAGCCCTGATTAGGGGGCGGGGCTTCACTGACTAGGGGTCCTATAAAGGTAGCAGCCAGTCAGGCAGCGGCACAGGAGCTAGCAAACAGAGCTGTAAACAGGGGAGTCTGAGTGGGAGTTCTGTTGGAGGAGATTTATTTGTGTGTGTTTGGTTTTGTATTGTCAGTATCTGTATGTGCAGGGGCTTTGTGCTGGGAGAGAAGCTGAGCCCTGATTAGGGGGCGGGGCTTCCCTGACTAGGGGTCCTATAAAGGTAGCAGCCAGTCAGGCAGCGGCACAGGAGCTAGCAAACAGAGCTGTAAACAGGGGAGTCTGAGTGGGAGTTCTGTTGGAGGAGATTTATTTGTGTGTGTTTGGTTTTGTATTGGTAGTATCTGTATGTGTAGGGGCTTTGTGCTGGGAGGGAAGCTGAGCCCTGATTAGGGGGCGGGGCTTCACTGACTAGGGGTCCTATAAAGGTAGCAGCCAGTCAGGCAGCGCAACAGACAGCTGCAGCGGCACAGGAGCCAGCAAACAGAGCTTTAAACAGGGGAGTTTGAGTGGGAGTTCTGTTGGAGGAGAAGGTATTTGTGTGTGTTTGGTTTTGTATTGGTAGTATCTGTATGTGTATTGGTTTGGCGGGGCTTTGTGCTTGGAGAGAAGCTGAGCCCTGATTAGGGGGCGGGGCTTCACTGACTAGGGTTCCTATAAAGGTAGCAGCCAGTCAGGCAGCGGAACAGACAGCTGCAGCGGCACAGGAGCTAGCAAACAGAGCTGTAAACAGGGTAATTTGAGCGGGAGTTCTGTTGGAGGAGAAGGTATTTGTGTGTGTTTTTGTATTGGTAGTATCTGTATGTGTAGAGGCTTGGAGGGGCTAGGTGCTGGGAGAGAAGCTGAGCCCTGATTAGGGGGCGGGGCTTCACTGACTAGGGGTCCTATAAAGGTAGCAGCCAGTCAGGCAGCGGAACAGACAGCTGCAGCGGCACAGGAGCTAGCAAACAGAGCTGTAAACAGGGTAATTTGAGCGGGAGTTCTGTTGGAGGAGAAGGTATTTGTGTGTGTTTTTGTATTGGTAGTATCTGTATGTGTAGAGGCTTGGAGGGGCTAGGTGCTGGGAGAGAAGCTGAGCCCTGATTAGGGGGCGGGGCTTCACTGACTAGGGGTCCTATAAAGGTAGCAGCCAGTCAGGCAGCGGCACAGGAGCTAGCAAACAGAGCTGTAAACAGGGGAGTTTGAGTGGGAGTTCTGTTGGAGGAGAAAGTATTTGTGTGTGTTTGGTTTTGTATTGTCAGTATCTGTATGTGCAGGGGCTTTGTGCTGGGAGAGAAGCTGAGCCCTGATTAGGGGGCGGGGCTTGACTGACAAGGGGTCCTATAAAGGTAGCAGCCAGTCAGGCAGCGGCTAAGACAGATGCAGCGGCACAGGAGCTAGCAAACAGAGCTGTAAGCAGGGGAGTTTGAGTGGGAGTTCTGTTGGAGGAGAAGGTATTTGTGTGTGTTTGGTTTTGTATTGGTAGTATCTGTATGTGTAGGGTCTTTGTGCTGGGAGAGAAGCTGAGCCCTGATCAGGGGGCGGGGCTTCACTGACTAGGGGTCCTATAAAGGTAGGAGCCAGTCAGGCAGCGGCACAGGAGCTAGCAAACAGAGCTGTAAGCAGGGGAGTTTGAGTGGGAGTTCTTTTGGAGGAGAAGGTATTTGTGTGTTTTTTTGTATTGGTAGTATCTGTATGTGTAGAGGCTTGGAGGGGCTTTGTGCTGGGAGAGAAGCTGAGCCCTGATTAGGGGGCGGGGCTTCACTGACTAGGGGTCCTATAAAGGTAGCAGCCAGTCAGGCAGCGGAACAGACAGCTGCAGTGGCACAGGAGCTAGCAAACAGAGCTGTAAACAGGGGAGTTTGAGTGGGAGTTCTGTTGGAGGAGAAGGTATTTGTGTGTATTTTTGTATTGGTAGTATCTGTATGTGTAGAGGTTTGAAGATGCTTTGTGCTGGGATAGAAGCTGAGCCCTGATGAGGCGGCGGGGCTTCACTGACTAGGGGTCCTATAAAGGTAGCAGCCAGTCAGGCAGCGGCACAGGAGCTAGCAAACAGAGCTGTAAACAGGGGAGTTTGAGTGGGAGTTCTGTTGGAGGAGAAAGTATTTGTGTGTGTTTGGTTTTGTATTGTCAGTATCTGTATGTGCAGGGGCTTTGTGCTGGGAGAGAAGCTGAGCCCTGATTAGGGGGCGGGGCTTCCCTGACTAGGGGTCCTATAAAGGTAGCAGCCAGTCAGGCAGCGGCACAGGAGCTAGCAAACAGAGCTGTGAACAGGGGAGTTTGAGTGGGAGTTCTGTTGGAGGAGAAGGTATTTGTGTGTGTTTTTCTATTGGTAGTATCTGTATCTGTAGAGGCTTGGAGGGGCTTTGTGCTGGGAGAGAAGCTGAGCCCTGATTAGGGGGCGGGGCTTCACTGACTTGGGGTCCTATAAAGGTAGCAGCCAGTCAGGCAGCGGCACAGGAGCTAGCAAACAGAGCTGTAAACAGGAGAGTTTGAGTGGGAGTTCTCTTGGAGGAGAAGGTATTTGTGTGTGTTCGGTTTTGTATTGGTAGTATCTGTATGTGTACGGGCTTTGTGCTGGGAGAGAAGCTGAGCCCTGATTAGGGGGCGGGGCTTCACTGACTAGGGGTCCTATAAATGTAGCAGCCGGTCAGGCAGCGGCACAGACAGCTGCAGCGGCACAGGAGCTAGCAAACAGAGCTGTAAACAGGGGAGTTTGAGTGGGAGTTCTGTTGGAGGAGATGGTATTTGTGTGTGTTTGGTTTTGTATTGGTAGTATCTGTATGTGTATTGGTTTGGCGGGGCTTTGTGCTTGTAGAGAAGCTGAGCCCTGATTAGGGGGCGGGGCTTCACTGACTAGGGTTCCTATAAAGGTAGCAGCCAGTCAGGCAGCGGCACAGGAGCTAGCAAACAGAGCTGTGAACAGGGGAGTTTGAGTGGGAGTTCTTTTGGAGGAGAAGGTATTTGTGTGTGTTTTTGTATTGGTAGTATCTGTATGTGTAGAGGCTCGGAGGGGCTAGGTGCTGGGAGAGAAGCTGAGCCCTGATTAGGGGGCGGGGCTTCACTGACTAGGGGTCCTATAAAGGTAGCAGCCAGTCAGGCAGCGGCACAGACAGCTACAGCGGCACAGGAGCTAGCAAACAGAGCTGTAAACAGGGGAGTTGGAGTTCTCTTGGAGGAGAAGGTATTTGTGTGTGTTTGGATTTGCATTGGTAGTATCTATATGTGCAGGGGCTTTGTGCTGGGAGAGAAGCTGAGCCCTGATTAGGGGGCGGGGCTTCCCTGACTAGGGGTCCTATAAAGGTAGCAGCCAGTCAGGCAGCGGCACAGGAGCTAGCAAACAGAGCTGTGAACAGGGGAGTTTGAGTGGGAGTTCTGTTGGAGGAGAAGTTATTTGTGTGTGTGTGTTTTTGTATTGGTAGTATCTGTATGTGTAGAGGCTTTGAGGGGCTTTGTGCTGGGAGAGAAGCTGAGCCCTGATTAGGGGGCGGTGCTTCACTGACTACGGGTCCTAGAAAGGGAGCAGGCAGTCAGGCAGCGGCACAGACAGCTGCAGTGGCACAGGAGCTAGCAAACAGAGCTGTAAAGAGGGGAGTTTGAGTGGGAGTTCTGTTGGAGGAGAAGGTATTTGTGTGTGTTTGGTTTTGTATTGGTAGTATCTGTATGTGTAGGGGCTTTGTGCTGGGAGAGAAGCTGAGCCCTGATTAGGGGGCGGGGCTTCACTGACTAGGGGTCCTATAAAGGTAGCAGCCAGTCAGGCAGCGGAACAGTCAGCTGCAGCCGCACAGGAGCTAGCAAACAGCTGTGAACAGGGGAGTTTGAGTGGGAGTTCTGTTGGAGGAGAAGGTATTTGTGTGTGTTTTTGTATTGGTAGTATCTGTATGTGTAGAGGCTTGGAGGGGCTTTGTGCTGGGAGAGAAGCTGAGCCCTGATTAGGGGGCGGGGCTTCACTGACTAGGGGTCCTATAAAGGTAGCAGCCAGTCAGGCAGCGGCACAGACAGCTACAGCGGCACAGGAGCTAGCAAACAGAGCTGTAAACAGGGGAGTTGGAGTTCTGTTGGAGGAGAAGGTATTTGTGTGTGTTTGGATTTGCATTGGTAGTATCTATATGTGCAGGGGCTTTGTGCTGGGAGAGAAGCTGAGCCCTGATTAGGGGGCGGGGCTTCCCTGACTAGGGGTCCTATAAAGGTAGCAGCCTGTCAGGCAGCGGCACAGGAGCTAGCAAACAGAGCTGTGAACAGGGGAGTTTGAGTGGGAGTTCTGTTGGAGGAGAAGTTATTTGTGTGTGTGTGTTTTTGTATTGGTAGTATCTGTATGTGTAGAGGCTTTGAGGGGCTTTGTGCTGGGAGAGAAGCTGAGCCCTGATTAGGGGGCGGGGCTTCACTGACTACGGGTCCTATAAAGGTAGCAGCCAGTCAGGCAGCGGCACAGGAGCTAGCAAACAGAGCTGTAAACAGGAGAGTTTGAGTGGGAGTTCTCTTGGAGGAGAAGGTATTTGTGTGTGTTCGGTTTTGTATTGGTAGTATCTGTATGTGTACGGGCTTTGTGCTGGGAGAGAAGCTGAGCCCTGATTAGGGGGCGGGGCTTCACTGACTAGGGGTCCTATAAAGGTAGCAGCCAGTCAGGCAGCGGCACAGGAGCTAGCAAACAGAGCTGTGAACAGGGGAGTTTGAGTGGGAGTTCTTTTGGAGGAGAAGGTATTTGTGTGTGTTTTTGTATTGGTAGTATCTGTATGTGTAGAGGCTCGGAGGGGCTAGGTGCTGGGAGAGAAGCTGAGCCCTGATTAGGGGGCGGGGCTTCACTGACTAGGGGTCCTATAAAGGTAGCAGCCAGTCAGGCAGCGGCAAAGGAGCTAGCAAACAGAGCTGTAAGCAGGGGAGTTTGAGTGGGAGTTCTGTTGGAGGAGAAGGTATTTGTGTGTGTTTGGTTTTCTATTGGTAGTATCTGTATGTGTAGAGGCTTGGAGGGGCTTTGTGCTGGGAGAGAATCTGAGCCCTGATTAGGGGGCGGGGCTTCCCTGACTAGGGGTCCTATAAAGGTAGCAGCCAGTCAGGCAGCGGCACAGGAGCTAGCAAACAGAGCTGTGAACAGGGGAGTTTGAGTGGGAGTTCTGTTGGAGGAGAAGGTATTTGTGTGTGTTTTTGTATTGGTAGTATCTGTATGTGTAGAGGCTTGGAGGGGCTTTGTGCTGGGAGAGAAGCTGAGCCCTGATTAGGGGGCGGGGCTTCACTGACTTGGGGTCCTATAAAGGTAGCAGCCAGTCAGGCAGCGGCACAGGAGCTAGCAAACAGAGCTCTAAACAGGAGAGTTTGAGTGGGAGTTCTCTTGGAGGAGAAGGTATTTGTGTGTGTTCGGTTTTGTATTGGTAGTATCTGTATGTGTACGGGCTTTGTGCTGGGAGAGAAGCTGAGCCCTGATTAGGGGGCGGGGCTTCACTGACTAGGGGTCCTATAAATGTAGCAGCCAGTCAGGCAGCGGCACAGACAGCTGCAGCGGCACAGGAGCTAGCAAACAGAGCTGTAAACAGGGGAGTTTGAGTGGGAGTTCTGTTGGAGGAGATGGTATTTGTGTGTGTTTGGTTTTGTATTGGTAGTATCTGTATGTGTATTGGTTTGGCGGGGCTTTGTGCTTGTAGAGAAGCTGAGCCCTGATTAGGGGGCGGGGCTTCACTGACTAGGGTTCCTATAAAGGTAGCAGCCAGTCAGGCAGCGGCACAGGAGCTAGCAAACAGAGCTGTGAACAGGGGAGTTTGAGTGGGAGTTCTTTTGGAGGAGAAGGTATTTGTGTGTGTTTTTGTATTGGTAGTATCTGTATGTGTAGAGGCTCGGAGGGGCTAGGTGCTGGGAGAGAAGCTGAGCCCTGATTAGGGGGCGGGGCTTCACTGACTAGGGGTCCTATAAAGGCAGCAGCCAGTCAGGCAGCGGCACAGACAGCTACAGCGGCACAGGAGCTAGCAAACAGAGCTGTAAACAGGGGAGTTGGAGTTCTCTTGGAGGAGAAGGTATTTGTGTGTGTTTGGATTTGCATTGGTAGTATCTATATGTGCAGGGGCTTTGTGCTGGGAGAGAAGCTGAGCCCTGATTAGGGGGCGGGGCTTCCCTGACTAGGGGTCCTATAAATGTAGCAGCCAGTCAGGCAGCGGCACAGGAGCTAGCAAACAGAGCTGTGAACAGGGGAGTTTGAGTGGGAGTTCTGTTGGAGGAGAAGTTATTTGTGTGTGTGTGTTTTTGTATTGGTAGTATCTGTATATGTAGAGGCTTTGAGGGGCTTTGTCCTGGGAGAGAAGCTGAGCCCTGATTAGGGGGCGGTGCTTCACTGACTACGGGTCCTAGAAAGGGAGCAGGCAGTCAGGCAGCGGCACAGACAGCTGCAGTGGCAGAGGAGCTAGCAAACAGAGCTGTAAAGAGGGGAGTTTGAGTGGGAGTTCTGTTGGAGGAGAAGGTATTTGTGTGTGTTTGGTTTTGTATTGGTAGTATCTGTATGTGTAGGGGCTTTGTGCTGGGAGAGAAGCTGAGCCCTGATTAGGGGGCGGGGCTTCACTGACTAGGGGTCCTATAAAGGTAGCAGCCAGTCAGGCAGCGGAACAGTCAGCTGCAGCCGCACAGGAGCTAGCAAACAGCTGTGAACAGGGGAGTTTGAGTGGGAGTTCTGTTGGAGGAGAAGGTATTTGTGTGTGTTTTTGTATTGGTAGTATCTGTATGTGTAGAGGCTTGGAGGGGCTTTGTGCTGGGAGAGAAGCTGAGCCCTGATTAGGGGGCGGGGCTGCACTGACTAGGGGTCCTATAAAGGTAGCAGCCAGTCAGGCAGCGGCACAGACAGCTACAGCGGCACAGGAGCTAGCAAACAGAGCTGTAAACAGGGGAGTTGGAGTTCTGTTGGAGGAGAAGGTATTTGTGTGTGTTTGGATTTGCATTGGTAGTATCTATATGTGCAGGGGCTTTGTGCTGGGAGAGAAGCTGAGCCCTGATTAGGGGGCGGGGCTTCCCTGACTAGGGGTCCTATAAAGGTAGCAGCCAGTCAGGCAGCGGCACAGGAGCTAGCAAACAGAGCTGTGAACAGGGGAGTTTGAGTGGGAGTTCTGTTGGAGGAGAAGTTATTTGTGTGTGTGTGTTTTTGTATTGGTAGTATCTGTATGTGTAGAGGCTTTGAGGGGCTTTGTGCTGGGAGAGAAGCTGAGCCCTGATTAGGGGGCGGGGCTTCACTGACTACGGGTCCTATAAAGGTAGCAGCCAGTCAGGTAGCGGCACAGACAGCTGCAGCGGCACAGGAGGTAGCAAACAGAGCTCTAAACAGGGGAGTTTGAGAGGGAGTTCTGTTGGAGGAGAAGGTATTTGTGTGTGTTTGGTTTTGTATTGGTAGTATCTGTATGTGTAGAGGCTTGGAGGGGCTTTGTGATGGGAGAGAAGCTGGGCCCTGATTAGGGGGCGGGGCTTCACTGATTACGGGTCCTAGAAAGGGAGCAGCCAGTCAGGCAGCGGCACAGACAGCTGCAGTGGCACAGGAGCTAGCAAACAGAGCTGTAAAGAGGGGAGTTTGAGTGGGAGTTCTGTTGGAGGAGAAGGTATTTGTGTGTGTTTGGTTTTGTATTGGTAGTATCTGTAGGTGTAGGGGCTTTTTGCTGGGAGAGAAGCTGAGCCCTGATTAGGGGGCGGGGCTTCACTGACTAGGGGTCCTATAAAGGTAGCAGCCAGTCAGGCAGCGGCACAGACAGCTGCAGCGGCACAGGAGCTAGCAAACAGAGCTGTAAACAGGGGAGTTTGAGTGGGAGTTCTTTTGGAGGAGAAGGTATTTGTGTGTTTTTTTGTATTGGTAGTATCTGTATGTGTAGAGGCTTGGAGGGGCTTTGTGCTGGGAGAGAAGCTGAGCCCTGATTAGGGGGCGGGGCTTCACTGATTAGGGGTCCTATAAAGCTAGCAGCCAGTCAGGCAGCGGCACAGGAGCTAGCAAAAAGAGCTCTAAACAGGGGAGTTTGAGTGGGAGTTCTGTTGGAGGAGATGGTATTTGTGTGTGTTTGGTTTTTTATTGGTAGTATCTGTATGTGTAGGGGTTTGGCGGGGCTTTGTGCTTGGAGAGAAGCTGAACCCTGATTAGGGGGCGGGGCTTCACTGACTAGGGGTCCTATAAAGGTAGCAGCCAGTCAGGCAGCGGAACAGACAGCTGCAGTGGCACAGGAGCTAGCAAACAGAGCTGTGAACAGGGGAGTTTGAGTGGGAGTTCTGTTGGAGGAAAAGGTATTTGTGTGTGTTTTTGTATTGGTATTATCTGTATGTGTGGAGGCTTGGAGGGGCTAGGTGCTGCGAGAGAAGCTGAGCCCTGATTAGGGGCGGGGCTTCACTGACGAGGGTTCCTATAAAGGTAGCAGCCAGTCAGGCAGCGGCAAAGGAGCTAGCAAACAGAGCTGTAAGCAGGGGAGTTTGAGTGGGAGTTCTGTTGGAGGAGAAGGTATTTGTGTGTGTTTGGTTTTGTATTGGTAGTATCTGTATGTGTAGAGGCTTGGAGGGGATTTGTGCTGGGAGAGAAGCTGAGCCCTGATTAGGGGGCGGGGCTTCACTGACTAGGGTTCCTATAAAGGTAGCAGCCAGTCAGGCAGCGGCAAAGGAGCTAGCAAACAGAGCTGTAAGCAGGGGAGTTTGAGTGGGAGTTCTGTTGGAGGAGAAGGTATTTGTGTGTGTTTGGTTTTGTATTGGTAGTATCTGTATGTGTAGAGGCTTGGAGGGGATTTGTGCTGGGAGAGAAGCTGAGCCCTGATTAGGGGGCGGGGCTTCACTGACTAGGGGTCCTATAAAGGTAGCAGCCAGTCAGGCAGCGGCACAGGAGCTAGCAAACAGAGCTGTGAACAGGGGAGTTTGAGTGGGAGTTCTGTTGGAGGAGAAGGTATTTGTGTGCGTTTTTGTATTGGTAGTATCTGTATGTGTAGAGGCTTGGAGGGGCTAGGTGCTGCCAGAGAAGCTGAGCCCTGATTAGGGGGCGGGGCTTCACTGACTAGGGGTCCTATAAAGGTAGCAGCCAGTCAGGCAGCGGAACAGACAGCTGCAGCGGCACAGGAGCTAGCAAACAGAGCTCTAAACAGGGGAGTTTGAGTGGGAGTTCTGTTGGAGGAGAAGGTATTTGTGTGTTTTCGGTTTTGTATTGGTAGTATCTGTATGTGTAGAGGCTTGGAGGGGCTTTGTGCTGGGAGAGAAGCTGAGCCCTGATTAGGGGGCGGGGCTTCACTGACTAGGGGTCCTATAAAGGTAGCAGCCAGTCAGGCAGCGCAACAGACAGCTGCAGCGGCACAGGAGCCAGCAAACAGAGCTGTAAACAGGAGAGTTTGAGTGGGAGTTCTGTTGGAGGAGATGGTATTTGTGTGTGTTTGGTTTTTTATTGGTAGTATCTGTATGTGTAGGGGTTTGGCGGGGCTTTGTGCTTGGAGAGAAGCTGAACCCTGATTAGGGGGCGGGGCTTCACTGACTAGGGGTCCTATAAAGGTAGCAGCCAGTCAGGCAGCGGAACAGACAGCTGCAGCGGCACAGGAGCTAGCAAACAGAGCTCTAAACAGGGGAGTTTGAGTGGGAGTTCTGTTGGAGGAGAAGGTATTTGTGTGTTTTCGGTTTTGTATTGGTAGTATCTGTATGTGTAGAGGCTTGGAGGGGCTTTGTGCTGGGAGAGAAGCTGAGCCCTGATTAGGGGGCGGGGCTTCACTGACTAGGGGTCCTATAAAGGTAGCAGCCAGTCAGGCAGCGGCACAGGAGCTAGCAAACAGAGCTGTAAACAGGGCAGTTTGAGTGGGAGTTCTGTTGGAGGAGAAGGTATTTGTGTGTTTTTTTGTATTGGTAGTATTTGTATATGTAGAGGCTTGGAGGGGCTTTGTGCTGGGAGAGAAGCTGAGCCCTGATTAGGGGGCGGGGCTTCACTGACTAGGGGTCCTATAAAGGTAGCAGCCAGTCAGGCAGCGGCACAGGAGCTAGCAAACAGAGCTGTAAACAGGGGAGTTTGAGTGGCAGTTCTGTTGGAGGAGATGGTATTTGTGTGTGTTTGGTTTTGTATTGGTAGTATCTGTATGTGTAGGGGTTTGGCGGGGCTTTGTGCTTGGAGAGAAGCTGAGCCCTGATTAGGGGCCGGGGCTTCACTGACTAGGGGTCCCATAAAGGTAGCAGCCAGTCAGGCATTGGCACAGACAGCTGCAGCGGCACAGGAGCTAGCAAACAGAGCTGTAAACAGGGGAGTTTGAGTGGGAGTTCTGTTGGAGGAGAAGGTATTTGTGTGTGTTTGGTTTTGCATTGGTAGTATCTGTATGTGTAGAGGCTTGGAGGGGCTTTGTGCTGGGAGAGAAGCTGAGCCCTGATTAGGGGGCGGGGCTTCAGTGACTTGGGGTCCTATAAAGGTAGCAGCCAGTCAGGCAGCGGCACAGGAGCTAGCAAACAGAGCTGTAAACAGGAGAGTTTGAGTGGGAGTTCTCTTGGAGGAGAAGGTATTTGTGTGTGTTCGGTTTTGTATTGGTAGTATCTGTATGTGTACGGGCTTTGTGCTGGGAGAGAAGCTGAGCCCTGATTAGGGGGCGGGGCTTCTTGACTAGGGGTCCTATAAAGGTAGCAGCCAGTCAGGCAGCGGCACAGACAGCTGCAGCGGCACAGGTGCTAGCAAACAGAGCTGTAAACAGGGGAGTTTGAGTGGGAGTTCTGTTGGAGGAGATGGTATTTGTGTGTGTTTGGTTTTGTATTGGTAGTATCTGTATGTGTATTGGTTTGGCGGGGCTTTGTGCTTGTAGAGAAGCTGAGCCCTGATTAGGGGGCGGGGCTTCACTGACTAGGGTTCCTATAAAGGTAGCAGCCAGTCAGGCAGCGGAACAGACAGCTGCAGCGGCACAGGAGCTAGCAAACAGAGCTGTAAACAGGGTAATTTGAGCGGGAGTTCTGTTGGAGGAGAAGGTATTTGTGTGTGTTTTTGTTTTGGTAGTATCTGTATTTGTAGAGGCTTGAAGGGGCTTTGTGCTGGGAGAGAAGCTGAGCCCTGATTAGGGGGCGGGGCTTCACTGACTAGGGGTCCTATAAAGGTAGCAGCCAGTCAGGCAGCGGCACAGGAGCTAGCAAACAGAGCTGTGAACAGGGGAGTTGGAGTTCTCTTGGAGGAGAAGGTATTTGTGTGTGTTTGGATTTGCATTGGTAGTATCTATATGTGCAGGGGCTTTGTGCTGGGAGAGAAGCTGAGCCCTGATTAGGGGGCGGGGCTTCCCTGACTAGGGGTCCTATAAAGGTAGCAGCCAGTCAGGCAGCGGCACAGGAGCTAGCAAACAGAGCTGTGAACAGGGGAGTTTGAGTGGGAGTTCTGTTGGAGGAGAAGTTATTTGTGTGTGTGTGTTTTTGTATTGGTAGTATCTGTATGTGTAGAGGCTTTGAGGGGCTTTGTGATGGGAGAGAAGCTGGGCTCTGATTAGGGGGCGGGGCTTCACTGATTACGGGTCCTAGAAAGGGAGCAGCCAGTCAGGCAGCGGCATAGACAGCTGCAGTGGCACAGGAGCTAGCAAACAGAGCTGTAAAGAGGGGAGTTTGAGTGGGAGTTCTGTTGGAGGAGAAGGTATTTGTGTGTGTTTTTGTATTGGTAGTATCTGTATGTGTAGAGGCTTGAAGGGGCTTTGTGCTGGGAGAGAAGCTGAGCCCTGATTAGGGGGCGGGGCTTCACTGACTAGGGGTCCTATAAAGGTAGCAGCCAGTCAGGCAGCGGCACAGACAGCTGCAGTGGCACAGGAGCTAGCAAACAGAGCTGTAAAGAGGGGAGTTTGAGTGGGAGTTCTGTTGGAGGAGAAGGTATTTGTGTGTGTTTGGTTTTGTATTGGTAGTATCTGTATGTGTAGGGGCTTTTTGCTGGGAGAGAAGCTGAGCCCTGATTAGGGGGCGGGGCTTCACTGACTAGGGGTCCTATAAAGGTAGCAGCCAGTCAGGCAGCGGCACAGGAGCTAGCAAACAGAGCTGTAAACAGGGGAGTTTGAGTGGGAGTTCTTTTGGAGGAGAAGGTATTTGTGTGTTTTTTTGTATTGGTAGTATCTGTATGTGTAGAGGCTTGGAGGGGCTTTGTGATGGGAGAGAAGCTGGGCTCTGATTAGGGGGCGGGGCTTCACTGATTACGGGTCCTATAAAGGTAGCAGCCAGTCAGGCAGCGGAACAGTCAGCTGCAGCCGCACAGGAGCTAGCAAACAGCTGTGAACAGGGGAGTTTGAGTGGGAGTTCTGTTGGAGGAGAAGGTATTTGTGTGTGTTTTTGTATTGGTAGTATCTGTATGTGTAGAGGCTTGGAGGGGCTTTGTGCTGGGAGAGAAGCTGAGCCCTGATTAGGGGGCGGGGCTTCACTGACTAGGGGTCCTATAAAGGTAGCAGCCAGTCAGGCAGCGGCACAGACAGCTACAGCGGCACAGGAGCTAGCAAACAGAGCTGTAAACAGGGGAGTTGGAGTTCTGTTGGAGGAGAAGGTATTTGTGTGTGTTTGGATTTGCATTGGTAGTATCTATATGTGCAGGGGCTTTGTGCTGGGAGAGAAGCTGAGCCCTGATTAGGGGGCGGGGCTTCCCTGACTAGGGGTCCTATAAAGGTAGCAGCCAGTCAGGCAGCGGCACAGGAGCTAGCAAACAGAGCTGTGAACAGGGGAGTTTGAGTGGGAGTTCTGTTGGAGGAGAAGTTATTTGTGTGTGTGTGTTTTTGTATTGGTAGTATCTGTATGTGTAGAGGCTTTGAGGGGCTTTGTGCTGGGAGAGAAGCTGAGCCCTGATTAGGGGGCGGGGCTTCACTGACTACGGGTCCTATAAAGGTAGCAGCCAGTCAGGTAGCGGCACAGACAGCTGCAGCGGCACAGGAGGTAGCAAACAGAGCTCTAAACAGGGGAGTTTGAGTGGGAGTTCTGTTGGAGGAGAAGGTATTTGTGTGTGTTTGGTTTTGTATTGGTAGTATCTGTATGTGTAGGGGCTTTTTGCTGGGAGAGAAGCTGAGCCCTGATTAGGGGGCGGGGCTTCACTGACTAGGGGTCCTATAAAAGTAGCAGCCAGTCAGGCAGCGGCACAGACAGCTGCAGCGGCACAGGAGCTAGCAAACAGAGCTGTGAACAGGGGAGTTTGAGTGGGAGTTCTGTTGGAGGAGAAGTTATTTGTGTGTGTGTGTTTTTGTATTGGTAGTATCTGTATGTGTAGAGGCTTTGAGGGGCTTTGTGCTGGGAGAGAAGCTGAGCCCTGATTAGGGGGCGGGGCTTCACTGACTACGGGTCCTATAAAGGTAGCAGCCAGTCAGGTAGCGGCACAGACAGCTGCAGCGGCACAGGAGGTAGCAAACAGAGCTCTAAACAGGGGAGTTTGAGTGGGAGTTCTGTTGGAGGAGAAGGTATTTGTGTGTGTTTGGTTTTGTATTGGTAGTATCTGTATGTGTAGGGGCTTTTTGCTGGGAGAGAAGCTGAGCCCTGATTAGGGGGCGGGGCTTCACTGACTAGGGGTCCTATAAAAGTAGCAGCCAGTCAGGCAGCGGCACAGACAGCTGCAGCGGCACAGGAGCTAGCAAACAGAGCTGTAAACAGGGGAGTTTGAGTGGGAGTTCTTTTGGAGGAGAAGGTATTTGTGTGTTTTTTTGTATTGGTAGTATCTGTATGTGTAGAGGCTTGGAGGGGCTTTGTGCTGGGAGAGAAGCTGAGCCCTGATTAGGGGGCGGGGCTTCACTGATTAGGGGTCCTATAAAGCTAGCAGCCAGTCAGGCAGCGGCACAGGAGCTAGCAAAAAGAGCTCTAAACAGGGGAGTTTGAGTGGGAGTTCTGTTGGAGGAGATGGTATTTGTGTGTGTTTGGTTTTTTATTGGTAGTATCTGTATTTGTAGGGGTTTGGCGGGGCTTTGTGCTTGGAGAGAAGCTGAACCCTGATTAGGGGGCGGGGCTTCACTGACTAGGGGTCCTATAAAGGTAGCAGCCAGTCAGGCAGCGGAACAGACAGCTGCAGTGGCACAGGAGCTAGCAAACAGAGCTGTGAACAGGGGAGTTTGAGTGGGAGTTCTGTTGGAGGAAAAGGTATTTGTGTGTGTTTTTGTATTGGTATTATCTGTATGTGTAGAGGCTTGGAGGGGCTAGGTGCTGCGAGAGAAGCTGAGCCCTGATTAGGGGCGGGGCTTCACTGACGAGGGTTCCTATAAAGGTAGCAGCCAGTCAGGCAGCGGCAAAGGAGCTAGCAAACAGAGCTGTAAGCAGGGGAGTTTGAGTGGGAGTTCTGTTGGAGGAGAAGGTATTTGTGTGTGTTTGGTTTTGTATTGGTAGTATCTGTATGTGTAGAGGCTTGGAGGGGATTTGTGCTGGGAGAGAAGCTGAGCCCTGATTAGGGGGCGGGGCTTCACTGACTAGGGTTCCTATAAAGGTAGCAGCCAGTCAGGCAGCGGCAAAGGAGCTAGCAAACAGAGCTGTAAGCAGGGGAGTTTGAGTGGGAGTTCTGTTGGAGGAGAAGGTATTTGTGTGTGTTTGGTTTTGTATTGGTAGTATCTGTATGTGTAGAGGCTTGGAGGGGATTTGTGCTGGGAGAGAAGCTGAACCCTGATTAGGGGGCGGGGCTTCACTGACTAGGGGTCCTATAAAGGTAGCAGCCAGTCAGGCAGCGCAACAGACAGCTGCAGCGGCACAGGAGCTAGCAAACAGAGCTGTAAACAGGGGAGTTTGAGTGGGAGTTCTTTTGGAGGAGAAGGTATTTGTGTGTTTTTTTGTATTGGTAGTATCTGTATGTGTAGAGGCTTGGAGGGGCTTTGTGCTGGGAGAGAAGCTGAGCCCTGATTAGGGGGCGGGGCTTCACTGATTAGGGGTCCTATAAAGCTAGCAGCCAGTCAGGCAGCGGCACAGGAGCTAGCAAAAAGAGCTCTAAACAGGGGAGTTTGAGTGGGAGTTCTGTTGGAGGAGATGGTATTTGTGTGTGTTTGGTTTTTTATTGGTAGTATCTGTATGTGTAGGGGTTTGGCGGGGCTTTGTGCTTGGAGAGAAGCTGAACCCTGATTAGGGGGCGGGGCTTCACTGACTAGGGGTCCTATAAAGGTAGCAGCCAGTCAGGCAGCGGAACAGACAGCTGCAGTGGCACAGGAGCTAGCAAACAGAGCTGTGAACAGGGGAGTTTGAGTGGGAGTTCTGTTGGAGGAAAAGGTATTTGTGTGTGTTTTTGTATTGGTATTATCTGTATGTGTGGAGGCTTGGAGGGGCTAGGTGCTGCGAGAGAAGCTGAGCCCTGATTAGGGGCGGGGCTTCACTGACGAGGGTTCCTATAAAGGTAGCAGCCAGTCAGGCAGCGGCAAAGGAGCTAGCAAACAGAGCTGTAAGCAGGGGAGTTTGAGTGGGAGTTCTGTTGGAGGAGAAGGTATTTGTGTGTGTTTGGTTTTGTATTGGTAGTATCTGTATGTGTAGAGGCTTGGAGGGGATTTGTGCTGGGAGAGAAGCTGAGCCCTGATTAGGGGGCGGGGCTTCACTGACTAGGGTTCCTATAAAGGTAGCAGCCAGTCAGGCAGCGGCAAAGGAGCTAGCAAACAGAGCTGTAAGCAGGGGAGTTTGAGTGGGAGTTCTGTTGGAGGAGAAGGTATTTGTGTGTGTTTGGTTTTGTATTGGTAGTATCTGTATGTGTAGAGGCTTGGAGGGGATTTGTGCTGGGAGAGAAGCTGAGCCCTGATTAGGGGGCGGGGCTTCACTGACTAGGGGTCCTATAAAGGTAGCAGCCAGTCAGGCAGCGGCACAGGAGCTAGCAAACAGAGCTGTGAACAGGGGAGTTTGAGTGGGAGTTCTGTTGGAGGAGAAGGTATTTGTGTGCGTTTTTGTATTGGTAGTATCTGTATGTGTAGAGGCTTGGAGGGGCTAGGTGCTGCCAGAGAAGCTGAGCCCTGATTAGGGGGCGGGGCTTCACTGACTAGGGGTCCTATAAAGGTAGCAGCCAGTCAGGCAGCGGAACAGACAGCTGCAGCGGCACAGGAGCTAGCAAACAGAGCTCTAAACAGGGGAGTTTGAGTGGGAGTTCTGTTGGAGGAGAAGGTATTTGTGTGTTTTCGGTTTTGTATTGGTAGTATCTGTATGTGTAGAGGCTTGGAGGGGCTTTGTGCTGGGAGAGAAGCTGAGCCCTGATTAGGGGGCGGGGCTTCACTGACTAGGGGTCCTATAAAGGTAGCAGCCAGTCAGGCAGCGGCACAGACAGCTACAGCGGCACAGGAGCTAGCAAACAGAGCTGTAAACAGGGGAGTTGGAGTTCTGTTGGAGGAGAAGGTATTTGTGTGTGTTTGGATTTGCATTGGTAGTATCTATATGTGCAGGGGCTTTGTGCTGGGAGAGAAGCTGAGCCCTGATTAGGGGGCGGGGCTTCCCTGACTAGGGGTCCTATAAAGGTAGCAGCCAGTCAGGCAGCGGCACAGGAGCTAGCAAACAGAGCTGTGAACAGGGGAGTTTGAGTGGGAGTTCTGTTGGAGGAGAAGTTATTTGTGTGTGTGTGTTTTTGTATTGGTAGTATCTGTATGTGTAGAGGCTTTGAGGGGCTTTGTGCTGGGAGAGAAGCTGAGCCCTGATTAGGGGGCGGGGCTTCACTGACTACGGGTCCTATAAAGGTAGCAGCCAGTCAGGTAGCGGCACAGACAGCTGCAGCGGCACAGGAGGTAGCAAACAGAGCTCTAAACAGGGGAGTTTGAGTGGGAGTTCTGTTGGAGGAGAAGGTATTTGTGTGTGTTTGGTTTTGTATTGGTAGTATCTGTATGTGTAGGGGCTTTTTGCTGGGAGAGAAGCTGAGCCCTGATTAGGGGGCGGGGCTTCACTGACTAGGGGTCCTATAAAAGTAGCAGCCAGTCAGGCAGCGGCACAGACAGCTGCAGCGGCACAGGAGCTAGCAAACAGAGCTGTAAACAGGGGAGTTTGAGTGGGAGTTCTTTTGGAGGAGAAGGTATTTGTGTGTTTTTTTGTATTGGTAGTATCTGTATGTGTAGAGGCTTGGAGGGGCTTTGTGCTGGGAGAGAAGCTGAGCCCTGATTAGGGGGCGGGGCTTCACTGATTAGGGGTCCTATAAAGCTAGCAGCCAGTCAGGCAGCGGCACAGGAGCTAGCAAAAAGAGCTCTAAACAGGGGAGTTTGAGTGGGAGTTCTGTTGGAGGAGATGGTATTTGTGTGTGTTTGGTTTTTTATTGGTAGTATCTGTATTTGTAGGGGTTTGGCGGGGCTTTGTGCTTGGAGAGAAGCTGAACCCTGATTAGGGGGCGGGGCTTCACTGACTAGGGGTCCTATAAAGGTAGCAGCCAGTCAGGCAGCGGAACAGACAGCTGCAGTGGCACAGGAGCTAGCAAACAGAGCTGTGAACAGGGGAGTTTGAGTGGGAGTTCTGTTGGAGGAAAAGGTATTTGTGTGTGTTTTTGTATTGGTATTATCTGTATGTGTAGAGGCTTGGAGGGGCTAGGTGCTGCGAGAGAAGCTGAGCCCTGATTAGGGGCGGGGCTTCACTGACGAGGGTTCCTATAAAGGTAGCAGCCAGTCAGGCAGCGGCAAAGGAGCTAGCAAACAGAGCTGTAAGCAGGGGAGTTTGAGTGGGAGTTCTGTTGGAGGAGAAGGTATTTGTGTGTGTTTGGTTTTGTATTGGTAGTATCTGTATGTGTAGAGGCTTGGAGGGGATTTGTGCTGGGAGAGAAGCTGAGCCCTGATTAGGGGGCGGGGCTTCACTGACTAGGGTTCCTATAAAGGTAGCAGCCAGTCAGGCAGCGGCAAAGGAGCTAGCAAACAGAGCTGTAAGCAGGGGAGTTTGAGTGGGAGTTCTGTTGGAGGAGAAGGTATTTGTGTGTGTTTGGTTTTGTATTGGTAGTATCTGTATGTGTAGAGGCTTGGAGGGGATTTGTGCTGGGAGAGAAGCTGAACCCTGATTAGGGGGCGGGGCTTCACTGACTAGGGGTCCTATAAAGGTAGCAGCCAGTCAGGCAGCGCAACAGACAGCTGCAGCGGCACAGGAGCCAGCAAACAGAGCTGTAAACAGGAGAGTTTGAGTGGGAGTTCTGTTGGAGGAGATGGTATTTGTGTGTGTTTGGTTTTTTATTGGTAGTATCTGTATGTGTAGGGGTTTGGCGGGGCTTTGTGCTTGGAGAGAAGCTGAGCCCTGATTAGGGGGCGGGGCTTCACTGACTAGGGTTCCTATAAAGGTAGCAGCCAGTCAGGCAGCGGAACAGACAGCTGCAGCGGCACAGGAGCTAGCAAACAGAGCTGTAAACAGGGGAATTTGAGTGGGAGTTCTGTTGGAGGAGAAGGTATTTGTGTGTGTTTTTGTTTTGGTAGTATCTGTATGTGTAGAGGCTTGAAGGGGCTTTGTGCTGGGAGAGAAGCTGAGCCCTGATTAGGGGCGGGGCTTCACTGACTAGGGGTCCTATAAAGGTAGCAGCCAGTCAGGCAGCGGCACAGGAGCTAGCAAACAGAGCTGTGAACAGGGGAGTTTGAGTGGGAGTTCTTTTGGAGGAGAAGGTATTTGTGTGTGTTTTTGTATTGGTAGTATCTGTATGTGTAGAGGCTCGGAGGGGCTAGGTGCTGGGAGAGAAGCTGAGCCCTGATTAGGGGGCGGGGCTTCACTGACTAGGGGTCCTATAAAGGTAGCAGCCAGTCAGGCAGCGGCACAGGAGCTAGCAAACAGAGCTGTGAACAGGGGAGTTGGAGTTCTCTTGGAGGAGAAGGTATTTGTGTGTGTTTGGATTTGCATTGGTAGTATCTATATGTGCAGGGGCTTTGTGCTGGGAGAGAAGCTGAGCCCTGATTAGGGGGCGGGGCTTCCCTGACTAGGGGTCCTATAAAGGTAGCAGCCAGTCAGGCAGCGGCACAGGAGCTAGCAAACAGAGCTGTGAACAGGGGAGTTTGAGTGGGAGTTCTGTTGGAGGAGAAGTTATTTGTGTGTGTGTGTTTTTGTATTGGTAGTATCTGTATGTGTAGAGGCTTTGAGGGGCTTTGTGCTGGGAGAGAAGCTGAGCCCTGATTAGGGGGCGGGGCTTCACTGACTACGGGTCCTATAAAGGTAGCAGCCAGTCAGGTAGCGGCACAGACAGCTGCAGCGGCACAGGAGATTAAAAACAGAGCTGTAAAGAGGGGAGTTTGAGTGGGAGTTCTGTTGGAATAGAAGGTATTTGTGTGTGTTTGGTTTTGTATTGGTAGTATCTGTATGTGTAGGGGCTTTTTGCTGGGAGAGAAGCTGAGCCCTGATTAGGGGGCGGGGCTTCACTGAATAGGGGTCCTATAAAGGTAGCAGCCAGTCAGGCAGCGGCACAGACAGCTGCAGCGGCACAGGAGCTAGCAAACAGAGCTGTAAACAGGGGAGTTTGAGTGGGATTTCTGTTGGAGGAGATGGTATTTGTGTGTGTTTGGTTTTGTATTGGTAGTATCTGTATGTGTATTGGTTTGGCGGGGCTTTGTGCTTGTAGAGAAGCTGAGCCCTGATTAGGGGGCGGGGCTTCACTGACTAGGGTTCCTATAAAGGTAGCAGCCAGTCAGGCAGCGGAACAGACAGCTGCAGCGGCACAGGAGCTAGCAAACAGAGCTGTAAACAGGGGAATTTGAGTGGGAGTTCTGTTGGAGGAGAAGGTATTTGTGTGTGTTTTTGTATTGGTAGTATCTGTATGTGTAGAGGCTTGAAGGGGCTTTGTGCTGGGAGAGAAGCTGAGCCCTGATTAGGGGCGGGGCTTCACTGACTAGGGGTCCTATAAAGGTAGCAGCCAGTCAGGCAGCGGCACAGGAGCTAGCAAACAGAGCTGTGAACAGGGGAGTTTGAGTGGGAGTTCTTTTGGAGGAGAAGGTATTTGTGTGTGTTTTTCTATTGGTAGTATCTGTATGTGTAGAGGCTCGGAGGGGCTAGGTGCTGGGAGAGAAGCTGAGCCCTGATTAGGGGGCGGGACTTCACTGACTAGGGGTCCTATAAAGGTAGCAGCCAGTCAGGCAGCGGCACAGACAGCTACAGCGGCACAGGAGCTAGCAAACAGAGCTGTAAACAGGGGAGTTTGAGTGGGAGTTCTGTTGGAGGAGAAGTTATTTGTGTGTGTGTGTTTTTGTATTGGTAGTATCTGTATGTGTAGAGGCTTTGAGGGGCTTTGTGCTGGGAGAGAAGCTGAGCCCTGATTAGGGGGCGGGGCTTCACTGACTACGGGTTCTATAAAGGTAGCAGCCAGTCAGGCAGCGGCACAGGAGCTAGCAAACAGAGCTGTGAACAGGGGAGTTTGAGTGGGAGTTCTGTTGGAGGAGAAGGTATTTGTGTGTGTTTTGTTTTGTATTGGTAGTATCTGTATGTGTAGAGGCTTGGAGGGGCTTTGTGATGGGAGAGAAGCTGGGCTCTGATTAGGGGGCGGGGCTTCACTGATTACGGGTCCTAGAAAGGGAGCAGCCAGTCAGGCAGCGGCACAGACAGCTGCAGTGGCACAGGAGCTAGCAAACAGAGCTGTAAAGAGGGGAGTTTGAGTGGGAATTCTGTTGGAGGAGAAGGTATTTGTGTGTGTTTGGTTTTGTATTGGTAGTATCTGTATGTGTAGGGGCTTTGTGCTGGGAGAGAAGCTGAGCCCTGATTAGGGGGCGGGGCTTCACTGACTAGGGGTCCTATAAAGGTAGCAGCCAGTCAGGCAGCGGAACAGTCAGCTGCAGCCGCACAGGAGCTAGCAAACAGAGCTGTAAACACGGGAATTTGAGTGGGAGTTCTGTTGGAGGAGAAGGTATTTGTGTGTGTTTTTGTATTGGTAGTATCTGTATGTGTAGAGGCTTGAAGGGGCTTTGTGCTGGGAGAGAAGCTGAGCCCTGATTAGGGGGCGGAGCTTCACTGACTAGGGGTCCTATAAAGGTAGCAGCCAGTCAGGCAGCGGCACAGGAGCTAGCAAACAGAGCTGTGAACAGGGGAGTTTGAGTGGGAGTTCTGTTGGAGGAGAAGGTATTTGTGTGTGTTTTTGTATTGGTAGTATATGTATGTGTAGAGGCTTGGAGGGGCTAGGTGCTGGGAGAGTAGCTGAGCCCTGATTAGGGGGCGGGGTTTCACTGACTAGGGGTCCTATAAAGGTAGCAGCCAGTCAGGCAGCGGCACAGACAGCTACAGCGGCACAGGAGCTAGCAAACAGAGCTGTAAACAGGGGAGTTGGAGTTCTGTTGGAGGAGAAGGTATTTGTGTGTGTTTGGATTTGCATTGGTAGTATCTATATGTGCAGGGGCTTTGTGCTGGGAGAGAAGCTGAGCCCTGATTAGGGGGCGAGGCTTCCCTGACTAGGGGTCCTATAAAGGTAGCAGCCAGTCAGGCAGCGGCACAGGAGCTAGCAAACAGAGCTGTGAACAGGGGAGTTTGAGTGGGAGTTCTGTTGGAGGAGAAGTTATTTGTGTGTGTGTGTTTTTGTATTGGTAGTATCTGTATGTGTAGAGGCTTGGAGGGGCTTTGTGATGGGAGAGAAGCTGGGCCCTGATTAGGGGGCGGGGCTTCACTGATTACGGGTCCTAGAAAGGGAGCAGCCAGTCAGGCAGCGGCACAGACAGCTGCAGTGGCACAGGAGCTAGCAAACAGAGCTGTAAAGAGGGGAGTTTGAGTGGGAGTTCTGTTGGAGGAGAAGGTATTTGTGTGTGTTTGGTTTTGTATTGGTAGTATCTGTATGTGTAGGGGCTTTTTGCTGGGAGAGAAGCTGAGCCCTGATTAGGGGGCGGGGCTTCACTGACTAGGGGTCCTATAAAGGTAGCATCCAGTCAGGCAGCGCCACAGACAGCTGCAGCGGCACAGGAGCTAGCAAACAGAGCTGTAAACAGGGGAGTTTGAGTGGGAGTTCTTTTGGAGGAGAAGGTATTTGTGTGTTTTTTTGCATTGGTAGTATCTGTATGTGTAGAGGCTTGGAGGGGCTTTGTGCTGGGAGAGAAGCTGAGCCCTGATTAGGGGGCGGGGCTTCACTGATTAGGGGTCCTATAAAGCTAGCAGCCAGTCAGGCAGCGGCACAGGAGCTAGCAAAAAGAGCTCTAAACAGGGGAGTTTGAGTGGGAGTTCTGTTGGAGGAGATGGTATTTGTGTGTGTTTGGTTTTTTATTGGTAGTATCTGTATGTGTAGGGGTTTGGCGGGGCTTTGTGCTTGGAGAGAAGCTGAACCCTGATTAGGGGGCGGGGCTTCACTGACTAGGGGTCCTATAAAGGTAGCAGCCAGTCAGGCAGCGGAACAGACAGCTGCAGTGGCACAGGAGCTAGCAAACAGAGCTGTGAACAGGGGAGTTTGAGTGGGAGTTCTGTTGGAGGAGAAGGTATTTGTGTGTGTGTGTTTTTGTATTGGTATTATCTGTATGTGTAGAGGCTTGGAGGGGCTAGGTGCTGCGAGAGAAGCTGAGCCCTGATTAGGGGGCGGGGCTTCACTGACTAGGGTTCCTATAAAGGTAGCAGCCAGTCAGGCAGCGGCAAAGGAGCTAGCAAACAGAGCTGTAAGCAGGGGAGTTTGAGTGGGAGTTCTGTTGGAGGAGAAGGTATTTGTGTGTGTTTGGTTTTGTATTGGTAGTATCTGTATGTGTAGGGGCTTTGTGCTGGAAGAGAAGCTGAGCCCTGATTAGGGGGCGGGGCTTCACTGACTAGGGGTCCTATAAAGGTAGCAGCCAGTCAGGCAGCGGTACAGATGGCTGCAGTGGCACAGGAGCTAGCAAACAGAGCTGTGAACAGGGGAGTTTGAGTGGGAGTTCTGTTAGAGGAGAAGGTATTTGTTTGTGTTTTTGTATTGGTATTATCTGAATGTGTAGAGGCTTGGAGGGGGTAGGTGCTGCGAGAGAAGCTGAGCCCTGATTAGGGGGCGGGGCTTCACTGACTAGGGGTCCTATAAAGGTAGCAGCCAGTCAGGCATTGGCACAGACAGCTGCAGCGGCACAGGAGCTAGCAAACAGAGCTGTAAAGAGGGGAGTTTGAGTGGGAGTTCTGTTGGAGCAGAAGGTATTTGTGTGTGTTTGGTTTTGTATTGGTAGTATCTGTATGTGTAGGGGCTTTGTGCTGGGAGAGAAGCTGAGCCCTGATTAGGGGGCGGGGCTTCACTGACTAGGGGTCCTATAAAGGTAGCAGCCAGTCAGGCAGCGGCACAGGGGCTAGCAAACAGAGCTGTAAGCAGGGGAGTTTGAGTGGGAGTTCTTTTGGAGGAGAAGGTATTTGTGTGTTTTTTTGTATTGGTAGTATCTGTATGTGTCGGGGTTTGGCGGGGCTTTGTGCTTGGAGAGAAGCTGAACCCTGATTAGGGGGCGGGGCTTCACTGACTAGGGGTCCTATAAAGGTAGCAGCCAGTCAGGCAGCGGCACAGGAGCTAGCAAACAGAGCTGTGAACAGGGGAGTTTGAGTGGGAGTTCTGTTGGAGGAGAAGTTATTTGTGTGTGTGTGTTTTTGTATTGGTAGTATCTGTATGTGTAGAGGCTTTGAGGGGCTTTGTGCTGGGAGAGAAGCTGAGCCCTGATTAGGGGGCGGGGCTTCACTGACTACGGGTCCTATAAAGGTAGCAGCCAGTCAGGTAGCGGCACAGACAGCTGCAGCGGCACAGGAGATTAAAAACAGAGCTGTAAAGAGGGGAGTTTGAGTGGGAGTTCTGTTGGAATAGAAGGTATTTGTGTGTGTTTGGTTTTGTATTGGTAGTATCTGTATGTGTAGGGGCTTTGTGCTTGTAGAGAAGCTGAGCCCTGATTAGGGGGCGGGGCTTCACTGACTAGGGGTCCTATAAAGGTAGCAGCCAGTCAGGCAGCGGAACAGACAGCTGCAGCGGCACAGGAGCTAGCAAACAGAGCTGTAAACAGGGGAATTTGAGTGGGAGTTCTGTTGGAGGAGAAGGTATTTGTGTGTGTTTTTGTATTGGTAGTATCTGTATGTGTAGAGGCTTGAAGGGGCTTTGTGCTGGGAGAGAAGCTGAGCCCTGATTAGGGGCGGGGCTTCACTGACTAGGGGTCCTATAAAGGTAGCAGCCAGTCAGGCAGCGGCACAGGAGCTAGCAAACAGAGCTGTGAACAGGGGAGTTTGAGTGGGAGTTCTTTTGGAGGAGAAGGTATTTGTGTGTGTTTTTCTATTGGTAGTATCTGTATGTGTAGAGGCTCGGAGGGGCTAGGTGCTGGGAGAGAAGCTGAGCCCTGATTAGGGGGCGGGACTTCACTGACTAGGGGTCCTATAAAGGTAGCAGCCAGTCAGGCAGCGGCACAGACAGCTACAGCGGCACAGGAGCTAGCAAACAGAGCTGTAAACAGGGGAGTTTGAGTGGGAGTTCTGTTGGAGGAGAAGTTATTTGTGTGTGTGTGTTTTTGTATTGGTAGTATCTGTATGTGTAGAGGCTTTGAGGGGCTTTGTGCTGGGAGAGAAGCTGAGCCCTGATTAGGGGGCGGGGCTTCACTGACTACGGGTTCTATAAAGGTAGCAGCCAGTCAGGCAGCGGCACAGGAGCTAGCAAACAGAGCTGTGAACAGGGGAGTTTGAGTGGGAGTTCTGTTGGAGGAGAAGGTATTTGTGTGTGTTTTGTTTTGTATTGGTAGTATCTGTATGTGTAGAGGCTTGGAGGGGCTTTGTGATGGGAGAGAAGCTGGGCTCTGATTAGGGGGCGGGGCTTCACTGATTACGGGTCCTAGAAAGGGAGCAGCCAGTCAGGCAGCGGCACAGACAGCTGCAGTGGCACAGGAGCTAGCAAACAGAGCTGTAAAGAGGGGAGTTTGAGTGGGAATTCTGTTGGAGGAGAAGGTATTTGTGTGTGTTTGGTTTTGTATTGGTAGTATCTGTATGTGTAGGGGCTTTGTGCTGGGAGAGAAGCTGAGCCCTGATTAGGGGGCGGGGCTTCACTGACTAGGGGTCCTATAAAGGTAGCAGCCAGTCAGGCAGCGGAACAGTCAGCTGCAGCCGCACAGGAGCTAGCAAACAGAGCTGTAAACACGGGAATTTGAGTGGGAGTTCTGTTGGAGGAGAAGGTATTTGTGTGTGTTTTTGTATTGGTAGTATCTGTATGTGTAGAGGCTTGAAGGGGCTTTGTGCTGGGAGAGAAGCTGAGCCCTGATTAGGGGGCGGAGCTTCACTGACTAGGGGTCCTATAAAGGTAGCAGCCAGTCAGGCAGCGGCACAGGAGCTAGCAAACAGAGCTGTGAACAGGGGAGTTTGAGTGGGAGTTCTGTTGGAGGAGAAGGTATTTGTGTGTGTTTTTGTATTGGTAGTATATGTATGTGTAGAGGCTTGGAGGGGCTAGGTGCTGGGAGAGTAGCTGAGCCCTGATTAGGGGGCGGGGTTTCACTGACTAGGGGTCCTATAAAGGTAGCAGCCAGTCAGGCAGCGGCACAGACAGCTACAGCGGCACAGGAGCTAGCAAACAGAGCTGTAAACAGGGGAGTTGGAGTTCTGTTGGAGGAGAAGGTATTTGTGTGTGTTTGGATTTGCATTGGTAGTATCTATATGTGCAGGGGCTTTGTGCTGGGAGAGAAGCTGAGCCCTGATTAGGGGGCGAGGCTTCCCTGACTAGGGGTCCTATAAAGGTAGCAGCCAGTCAGGCAGCGGCACAG
This sequence comes from Lepidochelys olivacea, assembly GCF_965140295.1. Lineage (NCBI taxonomy): Eukaryota > Metazoa > Chordata > Testudines > Cheloniidae > Lepidochelys > Lepidochelys olivacea. Next base: position 21,068,960 of record NC_140431.1, on the reverse strand, counting down.
GAGCTAGCAAACAGAGCTGTGAACAGGGGAGTTTGAGTGGGAGTTCTGTTGGAGGAGAAGTTATTTGTGTGTGTGTGTTTTTGTATTGGTAGTATCTGTATGTGTAGAGGCTTGGAGGGGCTTTGTGATGGGAGAGAAGCTGGGCCCTGATTAGGGGGCGGGGCTTCACTGATTACGGGTCCTAGAAAGGGAGCAGCCAGTCAGGCAGCGGCACAGACAGCTGCAGTGGCACAGGAGCTAGCAAACAGAGCTGTAAAGAGGGGAGTTTGAGTGGGAGTTCTGTTGGAGGAGAAGGTATTTGTGTGTGTTTGGTTTTGTATTGGTAGTATCTGTATGTGTAGGGGCTTTTTGCTGGGAGAGAAGCTGAGCCCTGATTAGGGGGCGGGGCTTCACTGACTAGGGGTCCTATAAAGGTAGCATCCAGTCAGGCAGCGCCACAGACAGCTGCAGCGGCACAGGAGCTAGCAAACAGAGCTGTAAACAGGGGAGTTTGAGTGGGAGTTCTTTTGGAGGAGAAGGTATTTGTGTGTTTTTTTGCATTGGTAGTATCTGTATGTGTAGAGGCTTGGAGGGGCTTTGTGCTGGGAGAGAAGCTGAGCCCTGATTAGGGGGCGGGGCTTCACTGATTAGGGGTCCTATAAAGCTAGCAGCCAGTCAGGCAGCGGCACAGGAGCTAGCAAAAAGAGCTCTAAACAGGGGAGTTTGAGTGGGAGTTCTGTTGGAGGAGATGGTATTTGTGTGTGTTTGGTTTTTTATTGGTAGTATCTGTATGTGTAGGGGTTTGGCGGGGCTTTGTGCTTGGAGAGAAGCTGAACCCTGATTAGGGGGCGGGGCTTCACTGACTAGGGGTCCTATAAAGGTAGCAGCCAGTCAGGCAGCGGAACAGACAGCTGCAGTGGCACAGGAGCTAGCAAACAGAGCTGTGAACAGGGGAGTTTGAGTGGGAGTTCTGTTGGAGGAGAAGGTATTTGTGTGTGTGTGTTTTTGTATTGGTATTATCTGTATGTGTAGAGGCTTGGAGGGGCTAGGTGCTGCGAGAGAAGCTGAGCCCTGATTAGGGGGCGGGGCTTCACTGACTAGGGTTCCTATAAAGGTAGCAGCCAGTCAGGCAGCGGCAAAGGAGCTAGCAAACAGAGCTGTAAGCAGGGGAGTTTGAGTGGGAGTTCTGTTGGAGGAGAAGGTATTTGTGTGTGTTTGGTTTTGTATTGGTAGTATCTGTATGTGTAGGGGCTTTGTGCTGGAAGAGAAGCTGAGCCCTGATTAGGGGGCGGGGCTTCACTGACTAGGGGTCCTATAAAGGTAGCAGCCAGTCAGGCAGCGGTACAGATGGCTGCAGTGGCACAGGAGCTAGCAAACAGAGCTGTGAACAGGGGAGTTTGAGTGGGAGTTCTGTTAGAGGAGAAGGTATTTGTTTGTGTTTTTGTATTGGTATTATCTGAATGTGTAGAGGCTTGGAGGGGGTAGGTGCTGCGAGAGAAGCTGAGCCCTGATTAGGGGGCGGGGCTTCACTGACTAGGGGTCCTATAAAGGTAGCAGCCAGTCAGGCATTGGCACAGACAGCTGCAGCGGCACAGGAGCTAGCAAACAGAGCTGTAAAGAGGGGAGTTTGAGTGGGAGTTCTGTTGGAGCAGAAGGTATTTGTGTGTGTTTGGTTTTGTATTGGTAGTATCTGTATGTGTAGGGGCTTTGTGCTGGGAGAGAAGCTGAGCCCTGATTAGGGGGCGGGGCTTCACTGACTAGGGGTCCTATAAAGGTAGCAGCCAGTCAGGCAGCGGCACAGGGGCTAGCAAACAGAGCTGTAAGCAGGGGAGTTTGAGTGGGAGTTCTTTTGGAGGAGAAGGTATTTGTGTGTTTTTTTGTATTGGTAGTATCTGTATGTGTCGGGGTTTGGCGGGGCTTTGTGCTTGGAGAGAAGCTGAACCCTGATTAGGGGGCGGGGCTTCACTGACTAGGGGTCCTATAAAGGTAGCAGCCAGTCAGGCAGCGGCACAGACAGCTGCAGTGGCACAGAAGCTAGCAAACAGAGCTGTGAACAGGGGAGTTTGAGTGGGAGTTCTGCTGGAGGAGAAGGTATTTGTGTGTGTTTGGTTTTGCATTGGTAGTATCTGTATGTGCAGGGGCTTTGTGCTGGGAGAGAAGCTGAGCCCTGATCAGGGGGCGGGGCTTCACTGACTAGGGGTCCTATTAAGGTAGCAGCCAGTCAGGCATTGGCACAGACAGCTGCAGCGGCACAGGAGCTAGCAAACAGAGCTGTAAAGAGGGGAGTTTGAGTGGGAGTTCTGTTGGAGCAGAAGGTATTTGTGTGTGTTTGGTTTTGTATTGGTAGTATCTGTATGTGTAGGGGCTTTGTGCTGGAAGAGAAGCTGAGCCCTGATTAGGGGGCGGGGCTTCACTGACTAGGGGTCCTATAAAGGTAGCAGCCAGTCAGGCAGCGGCACAGGAGCTAGCAAACAGAGCTGTAAGCAGGGGAGTTTGAGTGGGAGTTCTTTTGGAGGAGAAGGTATTTGTGTGTTTTTTTGTATTGGTAGAATCTGTATGTGTCGGGGTTTGGCGGGGCTTTGTGCTTGGAGAGAAGCTGAACCCTGATTAGGGGGCGGGGCTTCACTGACTAGGGGTCCTATAAAGGTAGCAGCCAGTCAGGCAGCGGCACAGACAGCTGCAGCGGCACAGGAGCTAGCAAACAGAGCTCTAAACGGGAGTTTGAGTGGGAGTTCTGTTGGAGGTGAAGGTATTTGTGTGTGTTTGGTTTTGTATTGGTAGTATCTGTATGTGCAGGGGCTTTGTGCTGGGGGAGAAGCTGAGCCCTGATCAGGGGGCGGGGCTTCACTGACTAGGGGTCCTATAAAGGTAGCAGCCAGTCAGGCAGCGGCACAGGAGCTAGCAAACAGACCTGTAAACAGGGGTGTTTGAGTGGGAGTTCTGTTGGAGGAGAACGTATTTGTGTGTGTTTTTGTATTGGTATTATCTGTATGTGTAGAGGCTTGGAGGGGCTTTGTGCTGGGAGAGAAGCTGGGCCCTGATTAGGGGGCGGGGCTTCACTGACTAGGTGTCCTATAAAGGGAGCAGCCAGTCAGGCAGCGGCACAGACAGCTGCAGCGGCACAGGAGCTAGCAAACAGAGTTGTAAACAGGGGAGTTTGAGTAGGAGTTCTGTTGGAGGAGAAGGTATTTGTGTGTGTTTGGTTTTGTATTGGTAGTATCTGTATGTGTAGAGGCTTGGAGGGGCTCTGTGCTGGGAGAGAAGCTGAGCCCTGATTAGGGGGCGGGGCTTCACTGACTAGGGGTCCTATAAAGGTACCAGCCAGTCAGGCAGCGGCACAGGAGCTAGCAAACAGACCTGTAAACAGGGCAGTTTGAGCGGGAGTTCTGTTGGAGGAGAAGGTATTTGGGTGTGTTCGGTTTTGTATTGGTAGTATCTGTATGTGTACGGGCTTTGTGCTGGGACAGAAGCTGAGCCCTGATTAGGGGGCGGGGCTTCACTGACTAGCGGTCCTATAAAGGTAGCAGCCAGTCAGGCAGCAGCATAGGAGCCAGCAAACAGAGCTGTAAGCAGGGGAGTTTGAGTGAGAGTTCTGTTGGAGGAGAAGGTATTTATGTATTTTTTTGTATTGGTAGTACCTGTATGTGTAGAGGTTTGAAGGGGCTTTGTGCTGGGAGAGAAGCTGAGCCCTGATTAGGGGGCGGGGCTTCACTGACTAGGGGTCCTATAAAGCTAGCAGCCAGTCAGGCAGCGGCACAGACAGCTGCAGCGGCACAGGAGCTAGCAAACAGAGCTCTAAACAGGGGAGTTTGAGTGGGAGTTCTGTTGGAGGAGAACGTATTTGTGTGTGTTTTTGTATTGGTATTATCTGTATGTGTAGAGGCTTGGAGGGGCTTTGTGCTGGGAGAGAAGCTGAGCCCTGATTAGGGGGCGGGGCTTTACTGACTAGGGGTCCTATAAAGCTAGCAGCCAGTCAGGCAGCGGCACAGACAGCTGCAGCGGCACAGGAGCTAGCAAACAGAGCTGTGAACAGGGGAGTTTGAGTGGGAGTTCTGTTGGAGGAGAAGGTATTTGTGTGTGTTTTGTTTTGTATTGGTAGTATCTGTATGTGTAGAGGCTTGGAGGGGCTTTGTGATGGGAGAGAAGCTGGGCTCTGATTAGGGGGCGGGGCTTCACTGATTACGGGTCCTAGAAAGGGAGCAGCCAGTCAGGCAGCGGCACAGACAGCTGCAGTGGCACAGGAGCTAGCAAACAGAGCTGTAAAGAGGGGAGTTTGAGTGGGAATTCTGTTGGAGGAGAAGGTATTTGTGTGTGTTTGGTTTTGTATTGGTAGTATCTGTATGTGTAGGGGCTTTGTGCTGGGAGAGAAGCTGAGCCCTGATTAGGGGGCGGGGCTTCACTGACTAGGGGTCCTATAAAGGTAGCAGCCAGTCAGGCAGCGGAACAGTCAGCTGCAGCCGCACAGGAGCTAGCAAACAGAGCTGTAAACACGGGAATTTGAGTGGGAGTTCTGTTGGAGGAGAAGGTATTTGTGTGTGTTTTTGTATTGGTAGTATCTGTATGTGTAGAGGCTTGAAGGGGCTTTGTGCTGGGAGAGAAGCTGAGCCCTGATTAGGGGGCGGGGCTTCAGTGACTAGGGGTCCTATAAAGGTAGCAGCCAGTCAGGCAGCGGCACAGGAGCTAGCAAACAGAGCTGTGAACAGGGGAGTTTGAGTGGGAGTTCTGTTGGAGGAGAAGGTATTTGTGTGTGTTTTTGTATTGGTAGTATATGTATGTGTAGAGGCTTGGAGGGGCTAGGTGCTGGGAGAGAAGCTGAGCCCTGATTAGGGGGCGGGGCTTCACTGACTAGGGGTCCTATAAAGGTAGCAGCCAGTCAGGCAGCGGCACAGACAGCTACAGCGGCACAGGAGCTAGCAAACAGAGCTGTAAACAGGGGAGTTGGAGTTCTGTTGGAGGAGAAGGTATTTGTGTGTGTTTGGATTTGCATTGGTAGTATCTATATGTGCAGGGGCTTTGTGCTGGGAGAGAAGCTGAGCCCTGATTAGGGGGCGGGGCTTCCCTGACTAGGGGTCCTATAAAGGTAGCAGCCAGTCAGGCAGCGGCACAGGAGCTAGCAAACAGAGCTGTGAACAGGGGAGTTTGAGTGGGAGTTCTGTTGGAGGAGAAGTTATTTGTGTGTGTGTGTTTTTGTATTGGTAGTATCTGTATGTGTAGAGGCTTGGAGGGGCTTTGTGATGGGAGAGAAGCTGGGCCCTGATTAGGGGGCGGGGCTTCACTGATTACGGGTCCTAGAAAGGGAGCAGCCAGTCAGGCAGCGGCACAGACAGCTGCAGTGGCACAGGAGCTAGCAAACAGAGCTGTAAAGAGGGGAGTTTGAGTGGGAGTTCTGTTGGAGGAGAAGGTATTTGTGTGTGTTTGGTTTTGTATTGGTAGTATCTGTATGTGTAGGGGCTTTTTGCTGGGAGAGAAGCTGAGCCCTGATTAGGGGGCGGGGCTTCACTGACTAGGGGTCCTATAAAGGTAGCAGCCAGTCAGGCAGCGGCACAGACAGCTGCAGTGGCACAGGAGCTAGCAAACAGAGCTGTGAACAGGGGAGTTTGAGTGGGAGTTCTGTTGGAGGAGAAGGTATTTGTGTGTGTGTGTTTTTGTATTGGTATTATCTGTATGTGTAGAGGCTTGGAGGGGCTAGGTGCTGCGAGAGAAGCTGAGCCCTGATTAGGGGGCGGGGCTTCACTGACTAGGGTTCCTATAAAGGTAGCAGCCAGTCAGGCAGCGGCAAAGGAGCTAGCAAACAGAGCTGTAAGCAGGGGAGTTTGAGTGGGAGTTCTGTTGGAGGAGAAGGTATTTGTGTGTGTTTGGTTTTGTATTGGTAGTATCTGTATGTGTAGAGGCTTGGAGGGGATTTGTGCTGGGAGAGAAGCTGAGCCCTGATTAGGGGGCGGGGCTTCACTGACTAGGGGTCCTATAAAGGTAGCAGCCAGTCAGGCAGCGCAACAGACAGCTGCAGCGGCACAGGAGCTAGCAAACAGAGGTGTAAAGAGGGGAGTTTGAGTGGGAGTTCTGTTGGAGGTGAAGGTATTTGTGTGTGTTTGGTTTTGTATTGGTAGTATCTGTATGTGTAGGGGCTTTGTGCTGGAAGAGAAGCTGAGCCCTGATTAGGGGGCGGGGCTTCACTGACTAGGGGTCCTATAAAGGTAGCAGCCAGTCAGGCAGCGGTACAGATGGCTGCAGTGGCACAGGAGCTAGCAAACAGAGCTGTGAACAGGGGAGTTTGAGTGGGAGTTCTGTTAGAGGAGAAGGTATTTGTTTGTGTTTTTGTATTGGTATTATCTGAATGTGTAGAGGCTTGGAGGGGGTAGGTGCTGCGAGAGAAGCTGAGCCCTGATTAGGGGGCGGGGCTTCACTGACTAGGGGTCCTATAAAGGTAGCAGCCAGTCAGGCATTGGCACAGACAGCTGCAGCGGCACAGGAGCTAGCAAACAGAGCTGTAAAGAGGGGAGTTTGAGTGGGAGTTCTGTTGGAGCAGAAGGTATTTGTGTGTGTTTGGTTTTGTATTGGTAGTATCTGTATGTGTAGGGGCTTTGTGCTGGGAGAGAAGCTGAGCCCTGATTAGGGGGCGGGGCTTCACTGACTAGGGGTCCTATAAAGGTAGCAGCCAGTCAGGCAGCGGCACAGGGGCTAGCAAACAGAGCTGTAAGCAGGGGAGTTTGAGTGGGAGTTCTTTTGGAGGAGAAGGTATTTGTGTGTTTTTTTGTATTGGTAGTATCTGTATGTGTCGGGGTTTGGCGGGGCTTTGTGCTTGGAGAGAAGCTGAACCCTGATTAGGGGGCGGGGCTTCACTGACTAGGGGTCCTATAAAGGTAGCAGCCAGTCAGGCAGCGGCACAGACAGCTGCAGTGGCACAGAAGCTAGCAAACAGAGCTGTGAACAGGGGAGTTTGAGTGGGAGTTCTGCTGGAGGAGAAGGTATTTGTGTGTGTTTGGTTTTGCATTGGTAGTATCTGTATGTGCAGGGGCTTTGTGCTGGGAGAGAAGCTGAGCCCTGATCAGGGGGCGGGGCTTCACTGACTAGGGGTCCTATTAAGGTAGCAGCCAGTCAGGCATTGGCACAGACAGCTGCAGCGGCACAGGAGCTAGCAAACAGAGCTGTAAAGAGGGGAGTTTGAGTGGGAGTTCTGTTGGAGCAGAAGGTATTTGTGTGTGTTTGGTTTTGTATTGGTAGTATCTGTATGTGTAGGGGCTTTGTGCTGGAAGAGAAGCTGAGCCCTGATTAGGGGGCGGGGCTTCACTGACTAGGGGTCCTATAAAGGTAGCAGCCAGTCAGGCAGCGGCACAGGAGCTAGCAAACAGAGCTGTAAGCAGGGGAGTTTGAGTGGGAGTTCTTTTGGAGGAGAAGGTATTTGTGTGTTTTTTTGTATTGGTAGAATCTGTATGTGTCGGGGTTTGGCGGGGCTTTGTGCTTGGAGAGAAGCTGAACCCTGATTAGGGGGCGGGGCTTCACTGACTAGGGGTCCTATAAAGGTAGCAGCCAGTCAGGCAGCGGCACAGACAGCTGCAGTGGCACAGGAGCTAGCAAACAGAGCTGTGAACAGGGGACTTTGAGTGGGAGTTCTGCTGGAGGAGAAGGTATTTGTGTGTGTTTGGTTTTGCATTGGTAGTATCTGTATGTGCAGGGGCTTTGTGCTGGGAGAGAAGCTGAGCCCTGATCAGGGGGCGGGGCTTCACTGACTAGGGGTCCTATTAAGGTAGGAGCCAGTCAGGCAGAGGCACAGGAGCTAGCAAACAGAGCTGTAAGCAGGGGAGTTTAAGTGGGAGTTCTTTTGGAGGAGAAGGTATTTGTGTGTTTTTTTGTATTGGTAGTATCTGTATGTGTAGAGGCTTGGAGGGGCTTTGTGCTGGGAGAGAAGCTGAGCCCTGATTAGGGGGCGGGGCTTCACTGACTAGGGGTCCTATAAAGGTAGCAGCCAGTCAGGCAGCGGCACAGACAGCTGCAGCGGCACAGGAGCTAGCAAACAGAGCTGTAAACAGGGGAGTTTGAGTGGGAGTTCTTTTGGAGGAGAAGGTATTTGTGTGTTTTTTTGCATTGGTAGTATCTGTATGTGTAGAGGCTTGGAGGGGCTTTGTGCTGGGAGAGAAGCTGAGCCCTGATTAGGGGGCGGGGCTTCACTGATTAGGGGTCCTATAAAGCTAGCAGCCAGTCAGGCAGCGGCACAGGAGCTAGCAAAAAGAGCTCTAAACAGGGGAGTTTGAGTGGGAGTTCTGTTGGAGGAGATGGTATTTGTGTGTGTTTGGTTTTTTATTGGTAGTATCTGTATGTGTAGGGGTTTGGCGGGGCTTTGTGCTTGGAGAGAAGCTGAACCCTGATTAGGGGGCGGGGCTTCACTGACTAGGGGTCCTATAAAGGTAGCAGCCAGTCAGGCAGCGGAACAGACAGCTGCAGTGGCACAGGAGCTAGCAAACAGAGCTGTGAACAGGGGAGTTTGAGTGGGAGTTCTGTTGGAGGAGAAGGTATTTGTGTGTGTGTGTTTTTGTATTGGTATTATCTGTATGTGTAGAGGCTTGGAGGGGCTAGGTGCTGCGAGAGAAGCTGAGCCCTGATTAGGGGGCGGGGCTTCACTGACTAGGGTTCCTATAAAGGTAGCAGCCAGTCAGGCAGCGGCAAAGGAGCTAGCAAACAGAGCTGTAAGCAGGGGAGTTTGAGTGGGAGTTCTGTTGGAGGAGAAGGTATTTGTGTGTGTTTGGTTTTGTATTGGTAGTATCTGTATGTGTAGAGGCTTGGAGGGGATTTGTGCTGGGAGAGAAGCTGAGCCCTGATTAGGGGGCGGGGCTTCACTGACTAGGGGTCCTATAAAGGTAGCAGCCAGTCAGGCAGCGCAACAGACAGCTGCAGCGGCACAGGAGCTAGCAAACAGAGGTGTAAAGAGGGGAGTTTGAGTGGGAGTTCTGTTGGAGGTGAAGGTATTTGTGTGTGTTTGGTTTTGTATTGGTAGTATCTGTATGTGTAGGGGCTTTGTGCTGGAAGAGAAGCTGAGCCCTGATTAGGGGGCGGGGCTTCACTGACTAGGGGTCCTATAAAGGTAGCAGCCAGTCAGGCAGCGGTACAGATGGCTGCAGTGGCACAGGAGCTAGCAAACAGAGCTGTGAACAGGGGAGTTTGAGTGGGAGTTCTGTTAGAGGAGAAGGTATTTGTTTGTGTTTTTGTATTGGTATTATCTGAATGTGTAGAGGCTTGGAGGGGGTAGGTGCTGCGAGAGAAGCTGAGCCCTGATTAGGGGGCGGGGCTTCACTGACTAGGGGTCCTATAAAGGTAGCAGCCAGTCAGGCATTGGCACAGACAGCTGCAGCGGCACAGGAGCTAGCAAACAGAGCTGTAAAGAGGGGAGTTTGAGTGGGAGTTCTGTTGGAGCAGAAGGTATTTGTGTGTGTTTGGTTTTGTATTGGTAGTATCTGTATGTGTAGGGGCTTTGTGCTGGGAGAGAAGCTGAGCCCTGATTAGGGGGCGGGGCTTCACTGACTAGGGGTCCTATAAAGGTAGCAGCCAGTCAGGCAGCGGCACAGGGGCTAGCAAACAGAGCTGTAAGCAGGGGAGTTTGAGTGGGAGTTCTTTTGGAGGAGAAGGTATTTGTGTGTTTTTTTGTATTGGTAGTATCTGTATGTGTCGGGGTTTGGCGGGGCTTTGTGCTTGGAGAGAAGCTGAACCCTGATTAGGGGGCGGGGCTTCACTGACTAGGGGTCCTATAAAGGTAGCAGCCAGTCAGGCAGCGGCACAGACAGCTGCAGTGGCACAGAAGCTAGCAAACAGAGCTGTGAACAGGGGAGTTTGAGTGGGAGTTCTGCTGGAGGAGAAGGTATTTGTGTGTGTTTGGTTTTGCATTGGTAGTATCTGTATGTGCAGGGGCTTTGTGCTGGGAGAGAAGCTGAGCCCTGATCAGGGGGCGGGGCTTCACTGACTAGGGGTCCTATTAAGGTAGCAGCCAGTCAGGCATTGGCACAGACAGCTGCAGCGGCACAGGAGCTAGCAAACAGAGCTGTAAAGAGGGGAGTTTGAGTGGGAGTTCTGTTGGAGCAGAAGGTATTTGTGTGTGTTTGGTTTTGTATTGGTAGTATCTGTATGTGTAGGGGCTTTGTGCTGGAAGAGAAGCTGAGCCCTGATTAGGGGGCGGGGCTTCACTGACTAGGGGTCCTATAAAGGTAGCAGCCAGTCAGGCAGCGGCACAGGAGCTAGCAAACAGAGCTGTAAGCAGGGGAGTTTGAGTGGGAGTTCTTTTGGAGGAGAAGGTATTTGTGTGTTTTTTTGTATTGGTAGAATCTGTATGTGTCGGGGTTTGGCGGGGCTTTGTGCTTGGAGAGAAGCTGAACCCTGATTAGGGGGCGGGGCTTCACTGACTAGGGGTCCTATAAAGGTAGCAGCCAGTCAGGCAGCGGCACAGACAGCTGCAGCGGCACAGGAGCTAGCAAACAGAGCTCTAAACGGGAGTTTGAGTGGGAGTTCTGTTGGAGGTGAAGGTATTTGTGTGTGTTTGGTTTTGTATTGGTAGTATCTGTATGTGCAGGGGCTTTGTGCTGGGGGAGAAGCTGAGCCCTGATCAGGGGGCGGGGCTTCACTGACTAGGGGTCCTATAAAGGTAGCAGCCAGTCAGGCAGCGGCACAGACAGCTGCAGTGGCACAGGAGCTAGCAAACAGAGCTGTGAACAGGGGACTTTGAGTGGGAGTTCTGCTGGAGGAGAAGGTATTTGTGTGTGTTTGGTTTTGCATTGGTAGTATCTGTATGTGCAGGGGCTTTGTGCTGGGAGAGAAGCTGAGCCCTGATCAGGGGGCGGGGCTTCACTGACTAGGGGTCCTATTAAGGTAGGAGCCAGTCAGGCAGAGGCACAGGAGCTAGCAAACAGAGCTGTAAGCAGGGGAGTTTAAGTGGGAGTTCTTTTGGAGGAGAAGGTATTTGTGTGTGTTTTTGTATTGGTAGTACCTGTATGTGTAGAGGTTTGAAGGGGCTTTGTGCTGGGAGAGAAGCTGAGCCCTGATTAGGGGGCGGGGCTTCACTGACTAGGGGTCCTATAAAGCTAGCAGCCAGTCAGGCAGCGGCACAGACAGCTGCAGCGGCACAGGAGCTAGCAAACAGAGCTCTAAACAGGGGAGTTTGAGTGGGAGTTCTGTTGGAGGAGATGGTATTTGTGTGTGTTTGGCTTTCTATTGGTAGCATCTGTATGTGTAGGGGTTTGGCGGGGCTTTGTGCTTGGAGAGAAGCTGAACCCTGATTAGGGGGCGGGGCTTCACTGACTAGGGGTCCTATAAAGGTAGCAGCCAGTCAGGCAGCGGAACAGACAGCTGCAGTGGCACAGGAGCTAGCAAACAGAGCTGTGAACAGGGGAGTTTGAGTGGGAGTTCTGTTGGAGGAAAAGGTATTTGTGTGTGTTTTTGTATTGGTATTATCTGTATGTGTAGAGGCTTGGAGGGGCTAGGTGCTGCGAGAGAAGCTGAGCCCTGATTAGGGGGCGGGGCTTCACTAACTAGGGGTCCTATAAAGGTAGCAGCCAGTCAGGCAGCGGCACAGACAGCTGCAGTGGCACAGGAGCTAGCAAACAGAGCTGTGAACAGGGGAGTTTGAGTGGGAGTTCTGTTGGAGGAGAAGGTATTTGTGTGTGTTTGGTTTTGCATTGGTAGTATCTGTATGTGCAGGGGCTTTGTGCTGGGAGAGAAGCTGAACCCTGATTAGTGGGCGGGGCTTCACTGACTAGGGGTCCTATAAAGGTAGCAGCCAGTCAGGCAGCGGCACAGGAGCTAGCAAACAGAGCTATAAACAGGGCAGTTTGAGTGGGAGTTCTGTTGGAGGAGAAGGTATTTGTGTGTTTTTTTGTATTGGTAGTATCTGTATATGTAGAGGCTTGGAGGGGCTTTGTGCTGGGAGAGAAGCTGAGCCCTGATTAGGGGGCGGGGCTTCACTGACTAGGTGTCCTATAAAGGGAGCAGCCAGTCAGGCAGCGGCACAGACAGCTGCAGCGGCACAGGAGCTAGCAAACATAGCTGTAAACAGGGGAGTTTGAGTGGCAGTTCTGTTGGAGGAGATGGTATTTGTGTGTGTTTGGTTTTTTATTGGTAGTATCTGTATGTGTAGAGGCTTGGAGGGGCTAGGTGCTGCGAGAGAAGCTGAGCCCTGATTAGGGGGCGGGGCTTCACTGACTAGGGGTCCTATAAAGGTAGCAGCCAGTCAGGCAGCGGCACAGACAGCTGCAGCGGCACAGGAGCTAGCAAACAGAGCTCTAAACGGGAGTTTAAGTGGGAGTTCTGTTGGAGGTGAAGGTATTTGTGTGTGTTTGGTTTTGTATTGGTAGTATCTGTATGTGCAGGGGCTTTGTGCTGGGAGGGAAGCTGAGCCCTGATCAGGGGGCGGGGCTTCACTGACTAGGGGTCCTATAAAGGTAGCAGCCAGTCAGGCAGCGGCACAGACAGCTGCAGTGGCAGAGGAGCTAGCAAACAGAGCTGTGAACAGGGGAGTTTGAGTGGGAGTTCTGCTGGAAGAGAAGGTATTTGTGTGTGTTTGGTTTTGTATTGGTAGTATCTGTATGTGTAGGGGCTTTGTGCTGGGAGAGAAGCTGAGCCCTGATCAGGGGGCGGGGCTTCACTGACTAGGGGTCCTATAAAGGTAGCAGCCAGTCAGGCAGCGGCACAGACAGCTGCAGCGGCACAGGAGCTAGCAAACAGAGCTCTAAACGGGAGTTTAAGTGGGAGTTCTGTTGGAGGTGAAGGTATTTGTGTGTGTTTGGTTTTGTATTGGTAGTATCTGTATGTGCAGGGGCTTTGTGCTGGGAGGGAAGCTGAGCCCTGATCAGGGGGCGGGGCTTCACTGACTAGGGGTCCTATAAAGGTAGCAGCCAGTCAGGCAGCGGCACAGACAGCTGCAGTGGCAGAGGAGCTAGCAAACAGAGCTGTGAACAGGGGAGTTTGAGTGGGAGTTCTGCTGGAAGAGAAGGTATTTGTGTGTGTTTGGTTTTGTATTGGTAGTATCTGTATGTGTAGGGGCTTTGTGCTGGGAGAGAAGCTGAGCCCTGATCAGGGGGCGGGGCTTCACTGACTAGGGGTCCTATTAAGGTAGGAGCCAGTCAGACAGCGGCACAGGAGCTAGCAAACAGAGCTGTAAGCAGGGGAGTTTAAGTGGGAGTTCTTTTGGAGGAGAAGGTATTTGTGTGTGTTTGGTTTTGTATTGGTAGTATCTGTATGTGTAGAGGCTTGGAGGGGCTTTGTGCTGGGAGAGAAGCTGAGCCCTGATTAGGGGGCGGGGCTTCACTGACTAGGGGTCCTATAAAGCTAGCAGCCAGTCAGGCAGCGGCACAGACAGCTGCAGCGGCACAGGAGCTAGCAAACAGAGCTCTAAACAGGGGAGTTTGAGTGGGAGTTCTGTTGGAGGAGAAGGTATTTGTGTGTGTTTGGTTTTGTATTGGTAGTATCTGTATGTGTAGGGGCTTTGTGCTGGGAGAGAAGCTGAGCCCTGATTAGGGAGCGGGGCTTCACTGACTAGGGGTCCTATAAAGGTAGCAGCCAGTCAGGCAGCGGCACAGACAGCTGCAGCGGCACAGGAGCTAGCAAACAGAGCTCTAAACAGGGGAGTTTGAGTGGGAGTTCTGTTGGAGGTGAAGGTATTTGTGTGTGTTTGGTTTTGTATTGGTAGTATCTGTATGTGCAGGGGCTTTGTGCTGGGAGAGAAGCTGAGCCCTGATCAGGGGGCGGGGCTTCACTGACTAGGGGTCCTATTAAGGTAGGAGCCAGTCAGACAGCGGCACAGGAGCTAGCAAACAGAGCTGTAAGCAGGGGAGTTTAAGTGGGAGTTCTTTTGGAGGAGAAGGTATTTGTGTGTGTTTGGTTTTGTATTGGTAGTATCTGTATGTGTAGAGGCTTGGAGGGGCTTTGTGCTGGGAGAGAAGCTGAGCCCTGATTAGGGGGCGGGGCTTCACTGACTAGGGGTCCTATAAAGCTAGCAGCCAGTCAGGCAGCGGCACAGGAGCTAGCAAAAAGAGCTCTAAACAGGGGAGTTTGAGTGGGAGTTCTGTTGGAGGAGATGGTATTTGTGTGTGTTTGGCTTTCTATTGGTAGCATCTGTATGTGTAGGGGTTTGGCGGGGCTTTGTGCTTGGAGAGAAGCTGAACCCTGATTAGGGGGCGGGGCTTCACTGACTAGGGGTCCTATAAAGGTAGCAGCCAGTCAGGCAGCGGAACAGACAGCTGCAGTGGCACAGGAGCTAGCAAACAGAGCTGTAAACAGGGGAGTTTGAGTGGGAGTTCTTTTGGAGGAGAAGGTATTTGTGTGTTTTTTTGTATTGGTAGTATCTGTATGTGTAGAGGCTTGGAGGGGCTTTGTGCTGGGAGAGAAGCTGAGCCCTGATTAGGGGGCGGGGCTTCACTGACTAGGGGTCCTATAAAGCTAGCAGCCAGTCAGGCAGCGGCACAGGAGCTAGCAAAAAGAGCTCTAAACAGGGGAGTTTGAGTGGGAGTTCTGTTGGAGGAGATGGTATTTGTGTGTGTTTGGCTTTCTATTGGTAGCATCTGTATGTGTAGGGGTTTGGCGGGGCTTTGTGCTTGGAGAGAAGCTGAACCCTGATTAGGGGGCGGGGCTTCACTGACTAGGGGTCCTATAAAGGTAGCAGCCAGTCAGGCAGCGGCACAGACAGCTGCAGTGGCACAGGAGCTAGCAAACAGAGCTGTGAACAGGGGAGTTTGAGTGGGAGTTCTGTTGGAGGAGAAGGTATTTGTGTGTGTTTGGTTTTGCATTGGTAGTATCTGTATGTGCAGGGGCTTTGTGCTGGGAGAGAAGCTGAGCCCTGATCAGGGGGCGGGGCTTCACTGACTAGGGGTCCTATAAAGGTAGGAGCCAGTCAGACAGCGGCACAGGAGCTAGCAAACATAGCTGTAAGCAGGGGAGTTTGAGTGGGAGTTCTGTTGGAGGAGAAGGTATTTGTTTGTGTTTTTGTATTGGTAGTATCTGTATGTGTAGAGGCTTGGAGGGGCTAGGTGCTGCGAGAGAAGCTGAGCCCTGATTAGGGGGCGGGGCTTCACTGACTAGGGGTCCTATAAAGGTAGCAGCCAGTCAGGCAGCGGCACAGGAGCTAGCAAACAGACCTGTAAACAGGGGTGTTTGAGTGGGAGTTCTGTTGGAGGAGAACGTATTTGTGTGTGTTTTTGTATTGGTATTATCTGTATGTGTAGAGGCTTGGAGGGGCTTTGTGCTGGGAGAGAAGCTGGGCCCTGATTAGGGGGCGGGGCTTCACTGACTAGGTGTCCTATAAAGGGAGCAGCCAGTCAGGCAGCGGCACAGACAGCTGCAGCGGCACAGGAGCTAGCAAACAGAGTTGTAAACAGGGGAGTTTGAGTAGGAGTTCTGTTGGAGGAGAAGGTATTTGTGTGTGTTTGGTTTTGTATTGGTAGTATCTGTATGTGTAGAGGCTTGGAGGGGCTCTGTGCTGGGAGAGAAGCTGAGCCCTGATTAGGGGGCGGGGCTTCACTGACTAGGGGTCCTATAAAGGTACCAGCCAGTCAGGCAGCGGCACAGGAGCTAGCAAACAGACCTGTAAACAGGGCAGTTTGAGCGGGAGTTCTGTTGGAGGAGAAGGTATTTGGGTGTGTTCGGTTTTGTATTGGTAGTATCTGTATGTGTACGGGCTTTGTGCTGGGACAGAAGCTGAGCCCTGATTAGGGGGCGGGGCTTCACTGACTAGCGGTCCTATAAAGGTAGCAGCCAGTCAGGCAGCAGCATAGGAGCCAGCAAACAGAGCTGTAAGCAGGGGAGTTTGAGTGAGAGTTCTCTTGGAGGAGAACGTATTTGTGTGTGTTTTTGTATTGGTATTATCTGTATGTGTAGAGGCTTGGAGGGGCTTTGTGCTGGGAGAGAAGCTGAGCCCTGATTAGGGGGCGGGGCTTTACTGACTAGGGGTCCTATAAAGCTAGCAGCCAGTCAGGCAGCGGCACAGACAGCTGCAGCGGCACAGGAGCTAGCAAACAGAGCTCTAAACAGGGGAGTTTGAGTGGGAGTTCTGTTGGAGGAGAAGGTATTTTTGTGTGTTTTTGTATTGGTAGTATCTGTATGTGTAGAGGCTTGGAGGGGCTAGGTGCTTTGAGAGAAGCTGAGCCCTGATTAGGGGGCGGGGCTTCACTGACTAGGGGTCCTATAAAGGTAGCAGCCAGTCAGGCAGCGGCACAGGAGCTAGCAAAGAGACCTGTAAACAGGGGAGTTTGAGTGGGAGTTCTGTTGGAGGAGAACGTATTTGTGTGTGTTTTTGTATTGGTATTATCTGTATGTGTAGAGGCTTGGAGGGGCTTTGTGCTGGGAGAGAAGCTGGGCCCTGATTAGGGGGCGGGGCTTCACTGACTAGGTGTCCTATAAAGGGAGCAGCCAGTCAGGCAGCGGCACAGACAGCTGCAGCGGCACAGGAGCTAGCAAACAGAGTTGTAAACAGGGGAGTTTGAGTGGGAGTCTGTTGGAGGAGAAGGTATTTGTGTGTGTTTTTGTATTGGTAGTATCTGTATGTGTAGAGGCTTGGAGGGGCTAGGTGCTGCGAGAGAAGCTGAGCCCCGATTAGGGGGCGGGGCTTCACTGACTAGGTGTCCTATAAAGGTAGCAGCCAGTCAGGCAGCGGCACAGGAGCTAGCAAACAGACCTGTAAACAGGGGAGTTTGAGTGGGAGTTCTGTTGGAGGAGAACGTATTTGTGTGTGTTTTTGTATTGGTATTATCTGTATGTGTAGAGGCTTGGAGGGGCTTTGTGCTGGGAGAGAAGCTGGGCCCTTATTAGGGGGCGATGCTTCACTGACTAGGTGTCCTATAAAGGGAGCAGCCAGTCAGGCAGCGGCACAGACAGCTGCAGCGGCACAGGAGCTAGCAAACAGAGTTGTAAACAGGGGAGTTTGAGTAGGAGTTCTGTTGGAGGAGAAGGTATTTTTGTGTGTTTGGTTTTGTATTGGTAGTATCTGTATGTGTAGAGGCTTGGAGAGGCTCTGTGCTGGGAGAGAAGCTGAGCCGTGATTAGGGGGCGGGGCTTCACTGACTAGGGGTCCTATAAAGGTAGCAGCCAGTCAGGCAGCGGCACAGGAGCTAGCAAACAGACCTGTAAACAGGACAGTTTGAGTGGGAGTTCTGTTGGAGGAGAAGGTATTTGTGTGTGTTCGGTTTTGTATTGGTAGTATCTGTATGTGTAGAGGCTTGGAGGGGCTTTGTGATGGGAGAGAAGCTGGGCCCTGATTAGGGGCGGGGCTTCACTGATTAGGGGTCCTATAAAGGTAGGAGCCAGTCAGACAGCGGCACAGGAGCTAGCAAACAGAGCTGTAAGCAGGGGCGTTTGAGTGGGAGTTCTGTTGGAGGAGAAGGTATTTGTTTGTTTTTTTGTATTGGTAGTATCTGTATATGTAGAGGCTTGGAGGGGCTTTGTGCTGGGAGAGAAGCTGAACCCTGATTAGGGGGCGGGGCTTCACTGACTAGGGGTCCTAGAAAGGGAGCAGCCAGTCAGGCAGCGGCACAGACAGCTGCAGTGGCACAGGAGCTAGCAAACAGACCTGTAAACAGGGCAGTTTGAGTGGGAGTTCTGTTGGAGGAGAAGGTATTTGTGTGTGTTCGGTTTTGTATTGGTAGTATCTGTATGTGTACGGGCTTTGTGCTGGGACAGAAGCTGAGCCCTGATTAGGGGGCGGGGCTTCACTGACTAGCGGTCCTATAAAGCTAGCAGCCAGTCAGGCAGCGGCACAGACAGCTGCAGCGGCACAGGAGCTAGCAAACAGAGCTGTGAACAGGGGAGTTTGAGTGGGAGTTCTGTTGGAGGAGAAGGTATTTGTGTGTGTTTTTGTATTGGTAGTATCTGTATGTGTAGAGGCTTGGAGGGGCTAGGTGTTGCGAGAGAAGCTGAGCCCTGATTAGGGGCGGGGCTTCACTGACTAGGGGTCCTATAAAGGTAGCAGCCAGTCAGGCCGCGGCACAGGAGCTAGCAAACAGACCTGTAAACAGGGGAGTATGAGTGGGAGTTCTGTTGGAGGAGAACGTATTTGTGTGTGTTTTTGTATTGGTATTATCTGTATGTGTAGAGGCTTGGAGGGGCTTTGTGCTGGGAGAGAAGCTGGGCCGTGATTAGGGGGCGGGGCTTCACTGACTAGGTGTCCTACAAAGGGAGCAGCCAGTCAGGCAGCGGCACAGACAGCTGCAGTGGCACAGGAGCTAGCAAACAGAGCTGTAAAGAGGGGAGTTTGAGTGGGAGTTCTGTTGGAGGAGAAGGTATTTGTGTGTTTTTTTGTATTGGTAGTATCTGTATATGTAGAGGCTTGGAGGGGCTTTGTGCTGGGAGAGAAGCTGAGCCCTGATCAGGGGGCGGGTCTTCACTGACTAGGGGTCCTATAAAGGTAGGAGCCAGTCAGACAGCGGCACAGGAGCTAGCAAACAGAGCTGTAAGCAGGGGAGTTTGAGTGGGAGTTCTGTTGGAGGAGAAGGTATTTGTGTGTGTTTTTGTATTGGTAGTATCTGTATATGTAGAGGCTTGGAGGGGCTTTGTGCTGGGAGAGAAGCTGAGCCCTGATTAGGGGGCGGGGCTTCACTGACTAGGGGTCCTATAAAGGTAGCAGCCAGTCAGGCAGCGGCACAGGAGCTAGCAAACAGACCTGTAAACAGGGGAGTTTGAGTGGGAGTTCTGTTGGAGGAGAAGGTATTTGTTTGTGTTTTTGTATTGGTAGTATCTGTATGTGTAGAGGCTTGGAGGGGCTTTGTGCTGGGAGAGAAGCTGGGCCCTTATTAGGGGGCGATGCTTCACTGACTAGGTGTCCTATAAAGGGAGCAGCCAGTCAGGCAGCGGCACAGACAGCTGCAGCGGCACAGGAGCTAGCAAACAGACCTGTAAACAGGACAGTTTGAGTGGGAGTTCTTTTGGAGGAGAAGGTATTTGTGTGTGTTCGGTTTTGTATTGGTAGTATCTGTATGTGTACGGGCTTTGTGCTGGGACAGAAGCTGAGCCCTGATTAGGGGGCGGGGCTTCACTGACTAGCGGTCCTATAAAGGTAGCAGCCAGTCATGCAGCGGCACAGGAGCTAGCAAACAGAGCTGTAAGCAGGGGAGTTTGAGTGGGAGTTCTGTTGGAGGAGAAGGTATTTATGTATTTTTTTGTATTGGTAGTACCTGTATGTGTAGAGGCTTGGAGGGGCTTTGTGCTGGGAGAGAAGCTGAGCCCTGATTAGGGGGCGGGGCTTCACTGACTAGGGGTCCTATAAAGGTAGCAGCCAGTCAGGCAGCGGCACAGGAGCTAGCAAACAGAGCTGTGAACAGGGGAGTTTGAGTGGGAGTTCTGTTGGAGGAGAAGGTATTTGTGTGTGTTTTTGTCTTGGTAGTATCTGTATGTGTAGAGGCTTGGAGTGGCTAGGTGCTGCGAGAGAAGCTGAGCCCTGATTAGGGGGCGGGGCTTCACTGACTAGGGGTCCTATAAAGGTAGCAGCCAGTCAGGCAGCGGCACAGGAGCTAGCAAACAGAGCTGTGAACAGGGGAGTTTGAGTGGGAGTTCTGTTGGAGGAGAAGGTATTTGTGTGTGTTTTTGTATTGGTAGTATCTGTATGTGTAGAGGCTTGGAGGGGCTAGGTGCTGCGAGAGAAGCTGAGCCCTGATTAGGGGGCGGGGCTTCACTGACTAGGGGTCCTATAAAGGTAGCAGCCAGTCAGGCAGCGGCACAGGAGCTAGCAAACAGAGCTGTGAACAGGGGAGTTTGAGTGGGAGTTCTGTTGGAGGAGAAGGTATTTGTGTGTGTTTTTGTATTGGTAGTATCTGTATGTGTAGAGGCTTGGAGGGGCTTTGTGATGGGAGAGAAGCTGGGCCCTGATTAGGGGCGGGGCTTCACTGATTAGGGGTCCTAGAAAGGGAGCAGCCAGTCAGGCAGCGGCACAGACAGCTGCAGTGGCACAGGAGCTAGCAAACAGAGCTGTAAAGAGGGGAGTTTGAGTGGGAGTTCTGTTGGAGGAGAACGTATTTGTGTGTGTTTTTGTATTGGTATTATCTGTATGTGTAGAGGCTTGGAGGGGCTTTGTGCTGGGAGAGAAGCTGAGCCCTGATTAGGGGACGGGGCTTCACTGACTAGGGGTCCTATAAAGGGAGCAGCCAGTCAGGCAGCGGCACAGACAGCTGCAGCGGCACAGGAGCTAGCAAACAGAGTTGTAAACAGGGGAGTTTGAGTAGGAGTTCTGTTGGAGGAGAAGGTATTTGTGTGTGTTTGGTTTTGTATTGGTAGTATCTGTATGTGTAGAGGCTTGGAGGGGCTCTGTGCTTGGAGAGAAGCTGAGCCCTGATTAGGGGGCGGGGCTTCACTGACTAGGGGTCCTATAAAGTTACCAGCCAGTCAGGCAGTGGCACAGGAGCTAGCAAACAGACCTGTAAACAGGACAGTTTGAGTGGGAGTTCTGTTGGAGGAGAAGGTATTTGTGTGTGTTCGGTTTTGTATTGGTAGTATCTGTATGTGTACGGGCTTTGTGCTGGGACAGAAGCTGAGCCCTGATTAGGGGGCGGGGCTTCACTGACTAGCGGTCCTATAAAGGTAGCAGCCAGTCATGCAGCGGCACAGGAGCTAGCAAACAGAGCTGTAAGCAGGGGAGTTTGAGTGGGAGTTCTGTTGGAGGAGAAGGTATTTATGTATTTTTTTGTATTGGTAGTACCTGTATGTGTAGAGGCTTGGTGGGGCTTTGTGCTGGGAGAGAAGCTGAGCCCTGATTAGGGGGCGGGGCTTCACTGACTAGGGGTCCTATAAAGGTAGCAGCCAGTCAGGCAGCGGCACAGGAGCTAGCAAACAGAGCTGTGAACAGGGGAGTTTGAGTGGGAGTTCTGTTGGAGGAGAAGGTATTTGTGTGTGTTTTTGTCTTGGTAGTATCTGTATGTGTAGAGGCTTGGAGTGGCTAGGTGCTGCGAGAGAAGCTGAGCCCTGATTAGGGGGCGGGGCTTCACTGACTAGGGGTCCTATAAAGGTAGCAGCCAGTCAGGCAGCGGCACAGGAGCTAGCAAACAGAGCTGTGAACAGGGGAGTTTGAGTGGGAGTTCTGTTGGAGGAGAAGGTATTTGTCTGTGTTTTTGTATTGGTCGTATCTGTATGTGTAGAGGCTTGGAGGGGCTAGGTGCTGCGAGAGAAGCTGAGCCCTGATTAGGGGGCGGGGCTTCACTGACTAGGGGTCCTATAAAGGTAGCAGCCAGTCAGGCAGCGGCACAGGAGCTAGCAAACAGACCTGTAAACAGGGGAGTTTGAGTGGGAGTTCTGTTGGAGGAGAAGGTATTTGTGTGTGTTTTTCTATTGGTATTATCTGTATGTGTAGAGGCTTGGAGGGGCTTTGTGATGGGAGAGAAGCTGGGCCCTGATTAGGGGCGGGGCTTCACTGATTAGGGGTCCTAGAAAGGGAGCAGCCAGTCAGGCAGCGGCACAGACAGCTGCAGTGGCACAGGAGCTAGCAAACAGAGCTGTAAAGAGGGGAGTTTGAGTGGGAGTTCTGTTGGAGGAGAAGGTATTTGTGTGTTTTTTTGTATTGGTAGTATCTGTATATGTAGAGGCTTGGAGGGGCTTTGTGCTGGGAGAGAAGCTGAGCCCTGATCAGGGGGCGGGGCTTCACTGACTAGGGGTCCTATAAAGGTAGGAGCCAGTCAGACAGCGGCACAGGAGCTAGCAAACAGAGCTGTAAGCAGGGGAGTTTGAGTGGGAGTTCTGTTGGAGGAGAAGGTATTTGTTTGTTTTTTTGTATTGGTAGTATCTGTATATGTAGAGGCTTGGAGGGGCTTTGTGCTGGGAGAGAAGCTGAACCCTGATTAGGGGGCGGGGCTTCACTGACTAGGGGTCCTATAAAGGTAGCAGCCAGTCAGGCAGCGGCACAGGAGCTAGCAAACAGAGCTGTGAACAGGGGAGTTTGAGTGGGAGTTCTGTTGGAGGAGAAGGTATTTGTGTGTGTTTTTGTATTGGTAGTATCTGTATGTGTAGAGGCTTGGAGGGGCTAGGTGTTGCGAGAGAAGCTGAGCCCTGATTAGGGGGCGGGGCTTCACTGACTAGGGGTCCTATAAAGGTAGCAGCCAGTCAGGCAGCGGCACAGGAGCTAGCAAACAGACCTGTAAACAGGGGAGTATGAGTGGGAGTTCTGTTGGAGGAGAACGTATTTGTGTGTGTTTTTGTATTGGTATTATCTGTATGTGTAGAGGCTTGGAGGGGCTTTGTGCTGGGAGAGAAGCTGGGCCCTGATTAGGGGGCGGGGCTTCACTGACTAGGTGTCCTATAAAGGGAGCAGCCAGTCAGGCAGCGGCACAGACAGCTGCAGTGGCACAGGAGCTAGCAAACAGAGCTGTAAAGAGGGGAGTTTGAGTGGGAGTTCTGTTGGAGGAGAAGGTATTTGTGTGTTTTTTTGTATTGGTAGTATCTGTATATGTAGAGGCTTGGAGGGGCTTTGTGCTGGTAGAGAAGCTGAGCCCTGATCAGGGGGCGGGGCTTCACTGACTAGGGGTCCTATAAAGGTAGGAGCCAGTCAGACAGCGGCACAGGAGCTAGCAAACAGAGCTGTAAGCAGGGGAGTTTGAGTGGGAGTTCTGTTGGAGGAGAAGGTATTTGTGTGTGTTTTTGTATTGGTAGTATCTGTATGTGTAGAGGCTTGGAGTGGCTAGGTGCTGCGAGAGAAGCTGAGCCCTGATTAGGGGGCGGGGCTTCACTGACTAGGGGTCCTATAAAGGTAGCAGCCAGTCAGGCAGCGGCACAGGAGCTAGCAAACAGAGCTGTGAACAGGGGAGTATGAGTGGGAGTTCTGTTGGAGGAGAACGTATTTGTGTGTGTTTTTGTATTGGTATTATCTGTATGTGTAGAGGCTTGGAGGGGCTTTGTGATGGGAGAGAAGCTGGGCCCTGATTAGGGGCGGGGCTTCACTGATTAGGGGTCCTAGAAAGGGAGCAGCCAGTCAGGCAGCGAAACAGACAGCTGCAGTGGCACAGGAGCTAGCAAACAGAGCTGTAAAGAGGGGAGTTTGAGTGGGAGTTCTGTTGGAGGAGAAGGTATTTGTGTGTTTTTTTGTATTGGTAGTATCTGTATATGTAGAGGCTTGGAGGGGCTTTGTGCTGGGAGAGAAGCTGAGCCCTGATAAGGGGGCGGGGCTTCACTGACTAGGGGTCCTATAAAGGTAGGAGCCAGTCAGACAGCGGCACAGGAGCTAGCAAACAGAGCTGTAAGCAGGGGAGTTTGAGTGGGAGTTCTGTTGGAGGAGAAGGTATTTGTTTGTTTTTTTGTATTGGTAGTATCTGTATATGTAGAGGCTTGGAGGGGCTTTGTGCTGGGAGAGAAGCTGAACCCTGATTAGGGGGCGGGGCTTCACTGACTAGGGGTCCTAGAAAGGGAGCAGCCAGTCAGGCAGCGGCACAGACAGCTGCAGTGGCACAGGAGCTAGCAAACAGACGTGTAAACAGGGCAGTTTGAGTGGGAGTTCTGTTGGAGGAGAAGGTATTTGTGTGTGTTCGGTTTTGTATTGGTAGTATCTGTATGTGTACGGGCTTTGTGCTGGGACAGAAGCTGAGCCCTGATTAGGGGGCGGGGCTTCACTGACTAGCGGTCCTATAAAGCTAGCAGCCAGTCAGGCAGCGGCACAGACAGCTGCAGCGGCACAGGAGCTAGCAAACAGAGCTCTAAACAGGGGAGTTTGAGTGGGAGTTCTGTTGGAGGAGAACGTATTTGTGTGTGTTTTTGTATTGGTAGTATCTGTATGTGTAGAGGCTTGGAGTGGCTAGGTGCTGCGAGAGAAGCTGAGCCCTGATTAGGGGGCGGGGCTTCACTGACTAGGGGTCCTATAAAGGTAGCAGCCAGTCAGGCAGCGGCACAGGAGCTAGCAAACAGAGCTGTGAACAGGGGAGTTTGAGTGGGAGTTCTGTTGGAGGAGAAGGTATTTGTGTGTGTTTTTGTATTGGTAGTATCTGTATGTGTAGAGGCTTGGAGGGGCTAGGTGTTGCGAGAGAAGCTGAGCCCTGATTAGGGGGCGGGGCTTCACTGACTAGGGGTCCTATAAAGGTAGCAGCCAGTCAGGCAGCGGCACAGGAGCTAGCAAACAGACCTGTAAACAGGGGAGTATGAGTGGGAGTTCTGTTGGAGGAGAAGGTATTTGTGTGTGTTTTTGTATTGGTATTATCTGTATGTGTAGAGGCTTGGAGGGGCTTTGTGCTGGGAGAGAAGCTGGGCCCTGATTAGGGGGCGGGGCTTCACTGACTAGGTGTCCTACAAAGGGAGCAGCCAGTCAGGCAGCGGCACAGGAGCTAGCAAACAGACCTGTAAACAGGGGAGTTTGAGTGGGAGTTCTGTTGGAGGAGAACGTATTTGTGTGTGTTTTTGTATTGGTATTATCTGTATGTGTAGAGGCTTGGAGGGGCTTTGTGCTGGGAGAGAAGCTGGGCCCTGATTAGGGGGCGGGGCTTCACTGACTAGGGGTCCTATAAAGGTAGCAGCCAGTCAGGCAGCGGCACAGGAGCTAGCAAACAGAGCTGTGAACAGGGGAGTATGAGTGGGAGTTCTGTTGGAGGAGAACGTATTTGTGTGTGTTTTTGTATTGGTATTATCTGTATGTGTAGAGGCTTGGAGGGGCTTTGTGATGGGAGAGAAGCTGGGCCCTGATTAGGGGCGGGGCTTCACTGATTAGGGGTCCTAGAAAGGGAGCAGCCAGTCAGGCAGCGAAACAGACAGCTGCAGTGGCACAGGAGCTAGCAAACAGAGCTGTAAAGAGGGGAGTTTGAGTGGGAGTTCTGTTGGAGGAGAAGGTATTTGTGTTTTTTTTTGTATTGGTAGTATCTGTATATGTAGAGGCTTGGAGGGGCTTTGTGCTGGGAGAGAAGCTGAGCCCTGATAAGGGGGCGGGGCTTCACTGACTAGGGGTCCTATAAAGGTAGGAGCCAGTCAGACAGCGGCACAGGAGCTAGCAAACAGAGCTGTAAGCAGGGGAGTTTGAGTGGGAGTTCTGTTGGAGGAGAAGGTATTTGTTTGTTTTTTTGTATTGGTAGTATCTGTATATGTAGAGGCTTGGAGGGGCTTTGTGCTGGGAGAGAAGCTGAACCCTGATTAGGGGGCGGGGCTTCACTGACTAGGGGTCCTAGAAAGGGAGCAGCCAGTCAGGCAGCGGCACAGACAGCTGCAGTGGCACAGGAGCTAGCAAACAGACGTGTAAACAGGGCAGTTTGAGTGGGAGTTCTGTTGGAGGAGAAGGTATTTGTGTGTGTTCGGTTTTGTATTGGTAGTATCTGTATGTGTACGGGCTTTGTGCTGGGACAGAAGCTGAGCCCTGATTAGGGGGCGGGGCTTCACTGACTAGCGGTCCTATAAAGCTAGCAGCCAGTCAGGCAGCGGCACAGACAGCTGCAGCGGCACAGGAGCTAGCAAACAGAGCTCTAAACAGGGGAGTTTGAGTGGGAGTTCTGTTGGAGGAGAACGTATTTGTGTGTGTTTTTGTATTGGTAGTATCTGTATGTGTAGAGGCTTGGAGTGGCTAGGTGCTGCGAGAGAAGCTGAGCCCTGATTAGGGGGCGGGGCTTCACTGACTAGGGGTCCTATAAAGGTAGCAGCCAGTCAGGCAGCGGCACAGGAGCTAGCAAACAGAGCTGTGAACAGGGGAGTTTGAGTGGGAGTTCTGTTGGAGGAGAAGGTATTTGTGTGTGTTTTTGTATTGGTAGTATCTGTATGTGTAGAGGCTTGGAGGGGCTAGGTGTTGCGAGAGAAGCTGAGCCCTGATTAGGGGGCGGGGCTTCACTGACTAGGGGTCCTATAAAGGTAGCAGCCAGTCAGGCAGCGGCACAGGAGCTAGCAAACAGACCTGTAAACAGGGGAGTATGAGTGGGAGTTCTGTTGGAGGAGAAGGTATTTGTGTGTGTTTTTGTATTGGTATTATCTGTATGTGTAGAGGCTTGGAGGGGCTTTGTGCTGGGAGAGAAGCTGGGCCCTGATTAGGGGGCGGGGCTTCACTGACTAGGTGTCCTACAAAGGGAGCAGCCAGTCAGGCAGCGGCACAGACAGCTGCAGTGGCACAGGAGCTAGCAAACAGAGCTGTAAAGAGGGGAGTATGAGTGGGAGTTCTGTTGGAGGAGAAGGTATTTGTGTGTTTTTTTGTATTGGTAGTATCTGTATATGTAGAGGCTTGGAGGGGCTTTGTGCTGGGAGAGAAGCTGAGCCCTGATCAGGGGGCGGGGCTTCACTGACTAGGGGTCCTATAAAGGTAGGAGCCAGTCAGACAGCGGCACAGGAGCTAGCAAACAGAGCTGTAAGCAGGGGAGTTTGAGTGGGAGTTCTGTTGGAGGAGAAGGTATTTGTGTGTGTTTTTGTATTGGTATTATCTGTATGTGTAGAGGCTTGGAGGGGCTTTGTGCTGGGAGAGAAGCTGAGCCCTGATTAGGGGGCGGGGCTTCACTGACTAGGGGTCCTATAAAGCTAGCAGCCAGTCAGGCAGCGGCACAGACAGCTGTAGCGGCACAGGAGCTAGCAAACAGACCTGTAAACAGGGCAGTTTGAGTGGGAGTTCTGTTGGAGGAGAAGGTATTTGTGTGTGTTCGGTTTTGTATTGGTAGTATCTGTATGTGTACGGGCTTTGTGCTGGGACAGAAGCTGAGCCCTGATTAGGGGGCGGGGCTTCACTGACTAGCGGTCTTATAAAGGTAGCAGCCAGTCAGGCAGCAGCACAGGAGCTAGCAAACAGAGCTGTGAACAGGGGAGTTTGAGTGGGAGTTCTGTTGGAGGAGAAGGTATTTGTGTGTGTTTTTCTCTTGGTAGTATCTGTATGTGTAGAGGCTTGGAGTGGCTAGGTGCTGCGAGAGAAGCTGAGCCCTGATTAGGGGGCGGGGCTTCACTGACTAGGGGTCCTATAAAGGTAGCAGCCAGTCAGGCAGTGGCACAGGAGCTAGCAAACAGAGCTCTGAACAGGGGAGTTTGAGTGGGAGTTCTGTTGGAGGAGAAGGTATTTGTGTGTGTTTTTGTATTGGTAGTATCTGTATGTGTAGAGGCTTGGAGGGGCTAGGTGCTGCGAGAGAAGCTGAGCCCTGATTAGGGGGCGGGGCTTCACTGACTAGGGGTCCTATAAAGGTAGCAGCCAGTCAGGCAGCGGCACAGGAGCTAGCAAACAGACCTGTAAACAGGGGAGTTTGAGTGGGAGTTCTGTTGGAGGAGAAGGTATTTGTGTGTGTTTTTGTATTGGTATTATCTGTATGTGTAGAGGCTTGGAGGGGCTTTGTGATGGGAGAGAAGCTGGGCCCTGATTAGGGGCGGGGCTTCACTGATTAGGGGTCCTAGAAAGGGAGCAGCAGTCAGGCAGCGGCACAGACAGCTGCAGTGGCACAGGAGCTAGCATACAGAGCTGTAAAGAGGGGAGTTTGAGTGGGAGTTCTGTTGGAGGAGAAGGCATTTGTGTGTTTTTTTGTATTGGTAGTATCTGTATATGTAGAGGCTTGGAGGGGCTTTGTGCTGGGAGAGAAGCTGAGCCCTGATTAGGGGGCGGGGCTTCACTGACTAGGGGTCCTATAAAGGTAGCAGCCAGTCAGGCAGCGGCACAGGAGCTAGCAAACAGAGCTGTGAGCAGGGGAGTTTGAGTGGGAGTTCTGTTGGAGGAGAAGGTATTTGTGTGTGTTTTTGTATTGGTAGTATCTGTATGTGTGGAGGCTTGGAGGGGCTAGGTGTTGCGAGAGAAGCTGAGCCCTGATTAGGGGGCGGGGCTTCACTGACTAGGGGTCCTATAAAGGTAGCAGCCAGTCAGGCAGCGGCACAGGAGCTAGCAAACAGACCTGTAAACAGGGGAGTATGAGTGGGAGTTCTGTTGGAGGAGAACGTATTTGTGTGTGTTTTTGTATTGGTATTATCTGTATGTGTAGAGGCTTGGAGGGGCTTTGTGCTGGGAGAGAAGCTGGGCCCTGATTAGGGGGCGGGGCTTCACTGACTAGGTGTCCTATAAAGGGAGCAGCCAGTCAGGCAGCGGCACAGACAGCTGCAGTGGCACAGGAGCTAGCAAACAGAGCTGTGAACAGGGGAGTTTGAGTGGGAGTTCTGTTGGAGGAGAAGGTATTTGTGTGTGTTTGGTTTTGTACTGGTAGTATCTGTATGTGTAGAGGCTTGGAGGGGCTTTGTGCTGGGAGAGAAGCTGAGCCCTGATTAGGGGGCGGGGCTTCACTGACTAGGGGTCCTATAAAGGTAGCAGCCAGTCAGGCAGCGGCACAGGAGCTAGCAAACAGACCTGTAAACAGGGCAGTTTGAGTGGGAGTTCTGTTGGAGGAGAAGGTGTTTGTGTGTGTTCGGTTTTGTATTGGTAGTATCTGTATATGTAGAGGCTTGGAGGGGCTTTGTGCTGGGAGAGAAGCTGAGCCCTGATCAGGGGGCGAGGCTTCACTGACTAGGGGTCCTATAAGGTAGGAGCCAGTCAGACAGCGGCACAGGAGCTAGCAAACAGAGCTGTAAGCAGGGGAGTTTGAGTGGGAGTTCTGTTGGAGGAGAAGGTATTTGTGTGTGTTTTTGTATTGGTAGTATCTGTATGTGTAGAGGCTTGGAGGGGCTAGGTGTTGCGAGAGAAGCTGAGCCCTGATTAGGGGGCGGGGCTTCACTGACTAGGGGTCCTATAAAGGTAGCAGCCAGTCAGGCAGCGGCACAGGAGCTAGCAAACTGACCTGTAAACAGGGGAGTATGAGTGGGAGTTCTGTTGGAGGAGAACGTATTTGTGTGTGTTTTTGTATTGGTATTATCTGTATGTGTAGAGGCTTGGAGGGGCTTTGTGCTGGGAGAGAAGCTGGGCCCTGATTAGGGGGCGGGGCTTCACTGACTAGGTGTCCTATAAAGGGAGCAGCCAGTCAGGCAGCGGCACAGACAGCTGCAGTGGCACAGGAGCTAGCAAACAGAGCTGTGAACAGGGGAGTTTGAGTGGGAGTTCTGTTGGAGGAGAAGGTATTTGTGTGTGTTTGGTTTTGTATTGGTAGTATCTGTATGTGTAGAGGCTTGGAGGGGCTTTGTGCTGGGAGAGAAGCTGAGCCCTGATTAGGGGGCGGGGCTTCACTGACTAGGGGTCCTATAAAGGTACCAGCCAGTGAGGCAGCGGCACAGGAGCTAGCAAACAGACCTGTAAACAGGGCAGTTTGAGTGGGAGTTCTGTTGGAGGAGAAGGTGTTTGTGTGTGTTCGGTTTTGTATTGGTAGTATCTGTATGTGTACGGGCTTTGTGCTGGGACAGAAGCTGAGCCCTGATTAGGGGGCGGGGCTTCACTGACTAGCGGTCCTATAAAGGTAGCAGCCAGTTAGGCAGCGGCACAGGAGCTAGCAAACAGAGCTGTGAACAGGGGAGTTTGAGTGGGAGTTCTTTTGGAGGAGAAGGTATTTGTGTGTGTTTTTGTATTCGTAGTATCTGTATGTTTAGAGGCTTGGAGGGGCTAGGTGCTGCGAGAGAAGCTGAGCCCTGATTAGGGGGCGGGGCTTCACTGACTAGGGGTCCTATAAAGGTAGGAGCCAGTCAGGCAGCGGCACAGGAGCTAGCAAACAGAGCTGTAAGCAGGGGAGTTTGAGTGGGAGTTCTTTTGGAGGAGAAGGTATTTGTGTGTTTTTTTGTATTGGTAGTATCTGTATGTGTAGAGGCTTGGAGGGGCTTTGTGCTGGGAGAGAAGCTGAACGCTGATTAGGGGGCGGGGCTTCACTGACTAGGGGTCCTATAAAGGTAGCAGCCAGTCAGGCAGCAGAACAGACAGCTGCAGCGGCACAGGAGCTAGCAAACAGAGCTCTAAACAGGGGAGTTTGAGTGGGAGTTCTGTTGTAGGAGAAGGTATTTGTGTGTGTTTGGTTTTGTATTGGTAGTATCTGTATGTGTAGAGGCTTGGAGGGGCTTTGTGCTGGGAGAGAAGCTGAGCCCTGGTTTGGGGGCGCGGCTTCAGTGACTAGAGGTCCTATAAAGGTAGCAGCCAGTCAGGCAGCGGCACAGGAGCTAGCAAACAGACCTGTAAACAGGGGAGTTTGAGTGGGAGTTCTGTTGGAGGAGAACGTATTTGTGTGTGTTTTTGTATTGGTATTATCTGTATGTGTAGAGGCTTGGAGGGGCTTTGTGCTGGGAGAGAAGCTGGGCCCTGATTAGGGGGCGGGGCTTCACTGATTAGGGGCCCTAGAAAGGGAGCAGCCAGTCAGGCAGCGGCACAGACAGCTGCAGTGGCACAGGAGCTAGCAAACAGAGCTGTAGAGAGGGGAGTTTGAGTGGGAGTTCTGTTGGAGGAGAAGGTATTTGTGTGTTTTTTTGTATTGGTAGTATCTGTATATGTAGAGGCTTGGAGGGGCTTTGTGCTGGGAGAGAAGCTGAGCCCTGATTAGGGGGCGGGGCTTCACTGACTAGGGGTCCTATAAAGGTAGCAGCCAGTCAGGCAGCGGCACAGGAGCTAGCAAACAGAGCTGTGAACAGGGGAGTTTGAGTCGGAGTTCTGTTGGAGGAGAAGGTATTTGTGTGTGTTTTTGTATTGGTAGTATCTGTATGTGTAGAGGCTTGGAGGGGCTAGGTGCTGCGAGAGAAGCTGAGCCCTGATTAGGGGGCGGGGCTTCAATGACTAGGGGTCCTATAAAGGTAGCAGCCCGTCAGGCAGCGGCACAGGAGCTAGCAAACAGACCTGTAAACAGGGGAGTTTGAGTGGGAGTTCTGTTGGAGGAGAAGGTATTTATGTGTGTTTGGTTTTTTATTGGTAGTATCTGTATGTGAAGGGGTTTGGCGGGGCTTTGTGCTTGGAGAGAAGCTGAACCCTGATTAGGGGGCGGGGCTTCACTGACTAGGGGTCCTATAAAGGTAGGAGCCAGTCAGACAGCGGCACAGGAGCTAGCAAACAGAGCTGTAAGCAGGGGAGTTTGAGTGGGAGTTCTGTTGTAGGAGAAGGTATTTGTGTGTGTTTTTGTATTGGTATTATCTGTATGTGTAGAGGCATGGAGGGGCTTTGTGCTGGGGAGAAGCTGGGCCCTGATTAGGGGGCGGGGCTTCACTGATTAGGGGTCCTAGAAAGGGAGCAGCCAGTCAGGCAGCGGCACAGACAGCTGCAGTGGCACAGGAGCTAGCAAACAGAGCTGTAAACAGGGGAGTTTGAGTGGGAGTTCTTTTGGAGGAGAAGGTATTTGTGTGTGTTTTTGTATTGGTATTATCTGTATGTGTAGAGGCTTCGAGGGGCTTTGTGATGGGAGAGAAGCTGGGCCCTGATTAGGGGGCGGGGCTTCACTGATTAGGGGTCCTAGAAAGGGAGCAGCCAGTCAGGCAGCGGCACAGACAGCTGCAGTGGCACAGGAGCTAGCAAACAGAGCTGTAAAGAGGGGAGTTTGAGTGGGAGTTCTGTTGGAGGAGAAGATATTTGTGTGTGTTTGGTTTTGTATTGGTAGTATCTGTATGTGTAGAGGCTTGGAGGGGCTTTGTGCTTGGAGAGAAGCTGAGCCCTGGTTTGGGGGCGGGGCTTCAGTGACTAGGGGTCCTATAAAGGTAGCAGCCAGTCAGGCAGCGGCACAGGAGCTAGCAAACAGACCTGTAAACAGGGGAGTTTGAGTGGGAGTTCTGTTGGAGGAGAACGTATTTGTGTGTGTTTTTGTATTGGTATTATCTGTATGTGTAGAGGCTTGGAGGGGCTTTGTGCTGGGAGAGAAGCTGAGCCCTGATTAGGGGGCGGGGCTTCACTGACTAGGGGTCCTATAAAGGTAGCAGCCAGTCAGGCAGCGGCACAGGAGCTAGCAAACAGAGCTGTGAACAGGGGAGTTTGAGTGGGAGTTCTGTTGGAGGAGAACGTATTTGTGTGTGTTTTTGTATTGGTATTATCTGTATGTGTAGAGTCTTGGAGGGGCTAGGTGCTGCGAGAGAAGCTGAGCCCTGATTAGGGGCCGGGGCTTCACTGACTAGGGGTCCTATAAAGGTAGCAGCCAGTCAGGCAGCGGCACAGGAGCTAGCAAACAGAGCTGTAAGCAGGGGAGTTTCAGTGGGAGTTCTTTTGGAGGAGAAGGTATTTGTGTGTGTTTTTGTATTGGTATTATCTGTATGTGTAGAGGCTTGGAGGGGCTTTGTGATGGGAGAGAAGCTGGGCCCTGATTAGGGGGCGGGGCTTCACTGACTAGGGGTCCTATAAAGGGAGCAGCCAGTCAGGCAGCGGAACAGACAGCTGCAGCGGCACAGGGGCTAGCAAACAGAGCTCTAAACAGGGGAGTTTGAGTGGGAGTTCTGTTGTAGGAGAAGGTATTTGTGTGTGTTTGGTTTTGTATTGGTAGTATCTGTATGTGTAGAGGCTTGGAGGGGCTTTGTGCTGGGAGAGAAGCTGAGCCCTGGTTTGGGGGCGGGGCTTCAGTGACTAGGGGTCCTATAAAGGTAGCAGCCAGTCAGGCAGCGGCACAGGAGCTAGCAAACAGACCTGTAAACAGGGGAGTTTGAGTGGGAGTTCTGTTGGAGGAGAACGTATTTGTGTGTGTTTTTGTATTGGTATTATCTGTATGTGTAGAGGCTTGGAGGGGCTTTGTGCTGGGAGAGAAGCTGGGCCCTGATTAGGGGGCGGGGCTTCACTCATTAGGGGTCCTAGAAAGGGAGCAGCCAGTCAGGCAGCGGCACAGACAGCTGCAGTGGCACAGGAGCTAGCAAACAGAGCTGTAAAGAGGGGAGTTTGAGTGGGAGTTCTGTTGGAGGAGAAGGTATTTGTGTGTGTTTTTGTATTGGTAGTATCTGTATGTGTAGAGGCTTGGAGGGGCTAGGTGCTGCGAGAGAAGCTGAGCCCTGATTAGGGGGCGGGGCTTCACTGATTAGGGGTCCTATAAAGGTAGCAGCCAGGCAGGCAGCGGCACAGACAGCTGCAGCGGCACAGGAGCTAGCAAACAGAGCTGTAAACAGGGGAGTTTGAGTGGGAGTTCTGTTGGAGGAGATGGTATTTGTGTGTGTTTTGTTTTTTATTGGTAGTATCTGTATGTGTCGGGGTTTGGCGGAGCTTTGTGCTTGGAGAGAAGCTGAACCCTGATTAGGGGGCGGGGCTTCACTGAGTAGGGGTCCTATAAAGGTAGCAGCCAGTCAGGCAGCGGCACAGACAGCTGCAGTGGCACAGAGCTAGCAAACAGAGCTGTGAACAGGGGAGTTTGAGTGGGAGTTCTGTTGGAGGAGAAGGTATTTGTGTGTGTTTGGTTTTGTATTGGTAGTATCTGTATGTCTAGAGGCTTGGAGGGGCTTTGTGCTGGGAGAGAAGCTGAGCCCTGATTAGGGGGCGGGGCTTCACTGACTAGGGGTCCTATAAAGGTACCAGCCAGTCAGGCAGCGGCACAGGAGATAGCAAACAGACCTGTAAACAGGGCAGTTTGAGTGGGAGTTCTGTTGGAGGAGAAGGTATTTGTGTGTGTTCGGTTTTGTATTGGTAGTATCTGTATGTGTACGGGCTTTGTGCTGGGACAGAAGCTGATCCCTGATTAGGGGGCGGGGCTTCACTGACTAGGGGTCCTATAAAGGTAGCAGCCAGTCAGGCATCGGCACAGGAGCTAGCAAACAGAGCTGTAAAGAGGGGAGTTTGAGTGGGAGTTCTGTTGGAGGAGAAGGTATTTGTGTGTCTTTTTGTATTCGTATTATCTGTATGTGTAGAGGCTTGGAGGGGCTTTGTGATGGGAGAGAAGCTGGGCCCTGATTAGGGGGCGGGGCTTCACTGATTAGGGGTTCTAGAAAGGGAGCAGCCAGTCAGGCAGCGGCACCGACAGCTGCAGTGGCACAGGAGCTAGCAAACAGAGCTGTAAAGAGGGGAGTTTGAGTGGGAGTTCTGTTGGAGCAGAAGGTATTTGTGTGTTTTTTTGTATTGGTAGTATCTGTATATGTAGAGGCTTGGAGGGGCTTTGTGCTGGGAGAGAAGCTGAGCCCTGATTAGGGGGCGGGGCTTCACGGACTAGGGGTCCTATAAAGGTAGCAGCCAGTCAGGCAGCGGCACAGGAGCTAGCAAACAGAGCTGTAAACAGGGGAGTTTGAGTGGGAGTTCTGTTGGAGGTGAAGGTATTTGTGTGTGTTTTTGTATTGGTAGTATCTGTATGTGTAGAGGCTTGGAGTGGCTAGGTGCAGCGAGAGAAGCTGAGCCCTGATTAGGGGGCGGGGCTTCACTGACTAGGGGTCCTATAAAGGTAGCAGCCAGTCAGGCAGCGGCACAGGAGCTAGCAAACAGAGCTGTGAACAGGGGAGTTTGAGTGGGAGTTCTGTTGGAGGAGAAGGTATTTGTGTGTGTTTTTGTATTGGTAGTATCTGTATGTGTAGAGGCTTGGAGGGGCTAGGTGCTGCGAGAGAAGCTGAGCCCTGATTAGGGGGCGGGGCTTCACTGACTAGGGGTCCTATAAAGGTAGCAGCCCGTCAGGCAGCGGCACAGGAGCTAGCAAACAGACCTGTAAACAGGGGAGTTTGAGTGGGAGTTCTGTTGGAGGAGAACGTATTTGTGTGTGTTTTTGTATTGGTATTATCTGTATGTGTAGAGGCTTGGAGGGGCTTTGTGCTGGGAGAGATGCTGGGCCCTGATTAGGGGGCGGGGCTTCACTGATTAGGGGTCCTAGAAAGGGAGCAGCCAGTCAGGCAGCGGCACAGACAGCTGCAGTGGCACAGGAGCTAGCAAACAGAGCTGTAAAGAGGGGAGTTTGAGTGGGAGTTCTGTTGGAGGAGAACGTATTTGTGTGTGTTTTTGTATTGGTATTATCTGTATGTGTAGAGGCTTGGAGGGGCTTTGTGCTGGGAGAGAAGCTGAGCCCTGATTAGGGGGCGGGGCTTCACTGACTAGGGGTCCTATAAAGGTAGCAGCCAGTCAGGCAGCGGCACAGGAGCTAGCAAACAGAGCTGTGAACAGGGGAGTTTGAGTGGGAGTTCTGTTGGAGGAGAAGGTATTTGTGTGTGTTTTTGTATTGGTAGTACCTGTATGTGTAGAGGCTTGGAGGGGCTAGGTGCTGCGAGAGAACCTAAGCCCTGATTAGGGGGCGGGGCTTCACTGACTAGGGGTCCTATAAAGGTAGGAGCCAGTCAGGCAGCGGCACAGGAGCTAGCAAACAGAGCTGTAAGCAGGGGAGTTTGAGTGGGAGTTCTTTTGCAGGAGAAGGTATTTGTGTGTTTTTTTGTATTGGTAGTATCTGTATGTGTAGAGGCTTGGAGGGGCTTTGTGCTGCGAGAGAAGCTGAGCCCTGATTAGGGGGCGGGGCTTCACTGACTAGGGGGCCTATAAAGCTAGCTGCCAGTCAGGCAGCGGCACAGGAGCTAACAAACAGAGCTGTAAACAGGGGAGTTTGAGTGGGAGTTCTGTTGGAGGAGATGGTATTGGTGTGTGTTTGGTTTTTTATTGGTAGTATCTGTATGTGTCGCGGTTTGGCGGAGCTTTGTGCTTGGAGAGAAGCTGAACCCTGATTGGGGGCGGGGCTTCACTGACTAGGGGTCCTAGAAAGGGAGCAGCCAGTCAGGCAGCGGCACAGACAGCTGCAGTGGCACAGGAGCTAGCAAACAGAGCTGTAAAGAGGGGAGTTTGAGTGGGAGTTCTGTTGGAGGAGAACGTATTTGTGTGTGTTTTTGTATTGGTATTATCTGTATGTGTAGAGGCTTGGAGGGGCTTTGTGCTGGGAGAGAAGCTGGGCCCTGATTAGGGGGCGGGGCTTCACTGATTAGGGGTCCTAGAAAGGGAGCAGCCAGTCAGGCAGCGGCACAGACAGCTGCAGGGGCACAGGAGCTAGCAAACAGACCTGTAAAGAGGGGAGTTTGAGTGGGAGTTCTGTTGGAGGAGATGGTATTTGTGTGTGTTTGGTTTTTTATTGGTAGTATCTGTATGTGTCGGGGTTTGGCGGAGCTTTGTGCTTGGAGAGAAGCTGAACCCTGATTGGGGGCGGGGCTTCACTGACTAGGGGTCCTATAAAGGTAGCAGCCAGTCAGGCAGCGGCAGAGACAGCTGCAACGGCACAGGAGCTAGCAAACAGAGCTCTAAACAGCGGAGTTTGAGTGGGAGTTCTGTTGGAGGAGAAGGTATCTGTGTGTGTTTGGTTTTGTATTGGTAGTATCTGTATGTGTAGAGGCTTGGAGGGGTTTTGTGCTGGGAGAGAAGCTGAACCCTGATTAGGGGGCGGGGCTTCACTGACTAGGGGTCCTATAAAGGTAGCAGCCAGTCAGGCAGCGGCACAGGAGCTAGCAAACAGAGCTGTAAGCAGGGGAGTTTGAGTGGGAGTTCTGTTGGAGGAGATGGTATTTGTGTGTTTGGTTTTTTATTGGTAGTATCTGTATGTGTCGGGGTTTGGCGGAGCTTTGTGCTTGGAGAGAAGCTGAACCCTGATTAGGGGGCGGGGCTTCACTGACTAGGGGTCCTATAAAGGTAGCAGCCAGTCAGGCAGCGGCACAGACAGCTGCAGCGGCACAGGAGCTAGCAAACAGAGCTGTAAACAGGGGAGTTTGAGTGGGAGTTCTGTTGGAGGAGAAGTATTTGTGTATTTTTTTGTATTGGTAGTATCTGTATATGTAGAGGCTTGGAGGGGCTTTGTGCTGGGAGAGAAGCTGAGCCCTGATCAGGGGGCGGGGCTTCACTGACTAGGGGTCCTATAAAGGTAGGAGCCAGTCAGACAGCGGCACAGGAGCTAGCAAACAGAGCTGTAAGCAGGGGAGTTTGAGTGGGAGTTCTGTTGGAGGAGAAGGTATTTATGTGTGTTTGGTTTTTTATTCGTAGTATCTGTATGTGAAGGGGTTTGGCGGGGCTTTGTGCTTGGAGAGAAGCTGAACCCTGATTAGGGGGCGGGGCTTCACTGACTAGGGGTCCTAAAAAGGTAGGAGCCAGTCAGACAGCGGCACAGGAGCTAGCAAACAGAGCTGTAAGCAGGGGAGTTTGAGTGGGAGTTCTGTTGGAGGAGAACGTATTTGTGTGTGTTTTTGTATTGGTATTATCTGTATGTGTAGAGGCTTGGAGGGGCTTTGTGCTGGGAGAGAAGCTGGGCCCTGATTAGGGGGCGGGGCTTCACTGATTAGGGGTCCTAGAAAGGGAGCAGCCAGTCAGGCAGCGGCACAGACAGCTGCAGTGGCACAGGCAGCGGCACAGGAGCTAGCAAACAGAGCTGTGAACAGGGGAGTTTGAGTGGGAGTTCTGTTGGAGGAGAACGTATTTGTGTGTGTTTTTGTATTGGTAGTATCTGTATGTGTAGAGGCTTGGAGGGGCTTTGTGCTGGGAGAGAAGCTGAGCCCTGATTAGGGGGCGGGGCTTCACTGACTAGGGGTCCTATAAAGGTACCAGCCAGTCAGACAGCGGCACAGGAGATAGCAAACAGACCTGTAAACAGGGCAGTTTGAGTGGGAGTTCTGTTGGAGGAGAAGGTATTTGTGTGTGTTCGGTTTTGTATTGGTAGTATCTGTATGTGTACGGGCTTTGTGCTGGGACAGAAGCTGATCCCTGATTAGGGGGCGGGGCTTCACTGACTAGCGGTCCTATAAAGGTAGCAGCCAGTCAGGCATCGGCACAGGAGCTAGCAAACAGAGCTGTAAAGAGGGGAGTTTGAGTGGGAGTTCTGTTGGAGGAGAAGGTATTTGTGTGTGTTTTTGTATTCGTATTATCTGTATGTGTAGAGGCTTGGAGGGGCTTTGTGATGGGAGAGAAGCTGGGCCCTGATTAGGGGGCGGGGCTTCACTGATTAGGGGTTCTAGAAAGGGAGCAGCCAGTCAGACAGCGGCACCGACAGCTGCAGTGGCACAGGAGCTAGCAAACAGAGCTGTAAAGAGGGGAGTTTGAGTGGGAGTTCTGTTGGAACAGAAGGTATTTGTGTGTTTTTTTGTATTGGTAGTATCTGTATATGTAGAGGCTTGGAGGGGCTTTGTGCTGGGAGAGAAGCTGAGCCCTGATTAGGGGGCGGGGCTTCACTGACTAGGGGTCCTATAAAGGTAGCAGCCAGTCAGGCAGCGGCACAGGAGCTAGCAAACAGAGCTGTGAACAGGGGAGTTTGAGTGGGAGTTCTGTTGGAGGAGAAGGTATTTGTGTGTGTTTTTGTATTGGTAGTATCTGTATGTGTAGAGGCTTGGAGGGGCTAGGTGCTGCGAGAGAAGCTGAGCCCTGATTAGGGGGCGGGGCTTCACTGACTAGGGGTCCTATAAAGGTAGCAGCCCGTCAGGCAGCGGCACAGGAGCTAGCAAACAGACCTGTAAACAGGGGAGTTTGAGTGGGAGTTCTGTTGGAGGAGAACGTATTTGTGTGTGTTTTTGTATTGGTATTATCTGTATGTGTAGAGGCTTGGAGGGGCTTTGTGCTGGGAGAGATGCTGGGCCCTGATTAGGGGGCGGGGCTTCACTGATTAGGGGTCCTAGAAAGGGAGCAGCCAGTCAGGCAGCGGCACAGACAGCTGCAGTGGCACAGGAGCTAGCAAACAGAGCTGTAAAGAGGGGAGTTTGAGTGGGAGTTCTGTTGGAGGAGAACGTATTTGTGTGTGTTTTTGTATTGGTATTATCTGTATGTGTAGAGGCTTGGAGGGGCTTTGTGCTGGGAGAGAAGCTGAGCCCTGATTAGGGGGCGGGGCTTCACTGACTAGGGGTCCTATAAAGGTAGCAGCCAGTCAGGCAGCGGCACAGGAGCTAGCAAACAGAGCTGTGAACAGGGGAGTTTGAGTGGGAGTTCTGTTGGAGGAGAAGGTATTTGTGTGTGTTTTTGTATTGGTAGTATCTGTATGTGTAGAGGCTTGGAGGGGCTAGGTGCTGCGAGAGAAGCTGAGCCCTGATTAGGGGGCGGGGCTTCACTGACTAGGGGTCCTATAAAGGTAGGAGCCAGTCAGGCAGCGGCACAGGAGCTAGCAAACAGAGCTGTAAGCAGGGGAGTTTGAGTGGGAGTTCTTTTGGAGGAGAAGGTATTTGTGTGTTTTTTTGTATTGGTAGTATCTGTATGTGTAGAGGCTTGGAGGGGCTTAGTGCTGCGAGAGAAGCTGAGCCCTGATTAGGGGGCGGGGCTTCACTGACTAGGGGGCCTATAAAGCTAGCTGCCAGTCAGGCAGCGGCACAGGAGCTAACAAAAGAGCTGTAAACAGGGGAGTTTGAGTGGGAGTTCTGTTGGAGGAGAACGTATTTGTGTGTGTTTTTGTATTGGTATTATCTGTATGTGTAGAGGCTTGGAGGGGCTTTGTGCTGGGAGAGAAGCTGGGCCCTGATTAGGGGGCGGGGCTTCACTGACTAGGGGTCCTATAAAGGTAGCAGCCAGTCAGGCAGCGGCACAGGAGCTAGCAAACAGAGCTGTGAACAGGGGAGTTTGAGTGGGAGTTCTGTTGGAGGAGAAGGTATTTGTGTGTGTTTTTGTATTGGTATTATCTGTATGTGTAGAGGCTTGGAGGGGCTTTTTGATGGGAGAGAAGCTGGGCCCTGATTAGGGGGCGGGGCTTCACTGATTAGGGGTCCTAGAAAGGGAGCAGCCAGTCAGGCAGCGGCACAGGAGCTAGCAAACAGAGCTGTAAGCAGGGGAGTTTGAGTGGGAGTTCTGTTGGAGGAGAAGGTATTTGTGTGTTTTTTTGTATTGGTAGTATCTGTATGTGTAGAGGTTTGAAGGGGCTTTGTGCTGGGAGAGAAGCTGAACCCTGATTAGGGGGCGGGGCTTCACTGACTAGGGGTCCTATAAAGGTAGCAGCCAGTCAGGCAGCGGAACAGACAGCTGCAGCGGCACAGGAGCTAGCAAACAGAGCTGTAAACAGGGGAGTTTGTGTGGCAGTTCTGTTGGAGGAGAAGGTATTTGTGTGTGTTTTTGTATTGCTATTTCCTGTATGTGTAGAGGTTTGAAGGGGCTTTGTGCTGGGAGAGAAGCTGAGCCCTGATTAGGGGGCGGGGCTTCACTGACTAGGGGTCCTATAAAGCTAGCAGCCAGTCAGGCAGCAGCACAGACAGCTGCAGCGGCACAGGAGCTAGCAAACAGAGCTCTAAACAGGGGAGTTTGAGTGGGAGTTCTGTTGGAGGAGAAGGTATTTGTGTGTGTTTTTGTATTGGTAGTATCTGTATGTGTAGAGGCTTGGAGGGGCTTTGTGCTGGGAGAGAAGCTGAGCCCTGATTAGGGGGCGGGGCTTCACTGACTAGGGGTCCTATAAAGGTAGCAGCCAGTCAGGCAGCGGCACAGGAGCTAGCAAACAGAGCTGTGAACAGGGGAGTTTGAGTGGGAGTTCTGTTGGAGGAGAAGGTATTTGTGTGTGTTTTTGTATTGGTAGTATCTGTATGTGTAGAGGCTTGGAGGGGCTAGGTGCTGCGAGAGAAGCTGAGCCCTGATTAGGGGGCGGGGCTTCACTGACTAGGGGTCCTATAAAGGTAGCAGCCCGTCAGGCAGCGGCACAGGAGCTAGCAAACAGACCTGTAAACAGGGGAGTTTGAGTGGGAGTTCTGTTGGAGGAGAACGTATTTGTGTGTGTTTTTGTATTGGTATTATCTGTATGTGTAGAGGCTTGGAGGGGCTTTGTGCTGGGAGAGATGCTGGGCCCTGATTAGGGGGCGGGGCTTCACTGATTAGGGGTCCTAGAAAGGGAGCAGCCAGTCAGGCAGCGGCACAGACAGCTGCAGTGGCACAGGAGCTAGCAAACAGAGCTGTAAAGAGGGGAGTTTGAGTGGGAGTTCTGTTGGAGGAGAACGTATTTGTGTGTGTTTTTGTATTGGTATTATCTGTATGTGTAGAGGCTTGGAGGGGCTTTGTGCTGGGAGAGAAGCTGAGCCCTGATTAGGGGGCGGGGCTTCACTGACTAGGGGTCCTATAAAGGTAGCAGCCAGTCAGGCAGCGGCACAGGAGCTAGCAAACAGAGCTGTGAACAGGGGAGTTTGAGTGGGAGTTCTGTTGGAGGAGAAGGTATTTGTGTGTGTTTTTGTATTGGTAGTATCTGTATGTGTAGAGGCTTGGAGGGGCTAGGTGCTGCGAGAGAAGCTGAGCCCTGATTAGGGGGCGGGGCTTCACTGACTAGGGGTCCTATAAAGGTAGGAGCCAGTCAGGCAGCGGCACAGGAGCTAGCAAACAGTGCTGTAAGCAGGGGAGTTTGAGTGGGAGTTCTTTTGGAGGAGAAGGTATTTGTGTGTTTTTTTGTATTGGTAGTATCTGTATGTGTAGAGGCTTGGAGGGGCTTAGTGCTGCGAGAGAAGCTGAGCCCTGATTAGGGGGCGGGGCTTCACTGACTAGGGGGCCTATAAAGCTAGCTGCCAGTCAGGCAGCGGCACAGGAGCTAACAAAAGAGCTGTAAACAGGGGAGTTTGAGTGGGAGTTCTGTTGGAGGAGAACGTATTTGTGTGTGTTTTTGTATTGGTATTATCTGTATGTGTAGAGGCTTGGAGGGGCTTTGTGCTGGGAGAGAAGCTGGGCCCTGATTAGGGGGCGGGGCTTCACTGACTAGGGGTCCTATAAAGGTAGCAGCCAGTCAGGCAGCGGCACAGGAGCTAGCAAACAGAGCTGTGAACAGGGGAGTTTGAGTGGGAGTTCTGTTGGAGGAGAAGGTATTTGTGTGTGTTTTTGTATTGGTATTATCTGTATGTGTAGAGGCTTGGAGGGGCTTTTTGATGGGAGAGAAGCTGGGCCCTGATTAGGGGGCGGGGCTTCACTGATTAGGGGTCCTAGAAAGGGAGCAGCCAGTCAGGCAGCGGCACAGGAGCTAGCAAACAGAGCTGTAAGCAGGGGAGTTTGAGTGGGAGTTCTGTTGGAGGAGAAGGTATTTGTGTGTTTTTTTGTATTGGTAGTATCTGTATGTGTAGAGGTTTGAAGGGGCTTTGTGCTGGGAGAGAAGCTGAACCCTGATTAGGGGGCGGGGCTTCACTGACTAGGGGTCCTATAAAGGTAGCAGCCAGTCAGGCAGCGGAACAGACAGCTGCAGCGGCACAGGAGCTAGCAAACAGAGCTGTAAACAGGGGAGTTTGTGTGGCAGTTCTGTTGGAGGAGAAGGTATTTGTGTGTGTTTTTGTATTGCTAGTTCCTGTATGTGTAGAGGTTTGAAGGGGCTTTGTGCTGGGAGAGAAGCTGAGCCCTGATTAGGGGGCGGGGCTTCACTGACTAGGGGTCCTATAAAGCTAGCAGCCAGTCAGGCAGCAGCACAGACAGCTGCAGCGGCACAGGAGCTAGCAAACAGAGCTCTAAACAGG
The DNA here is from genome assembly GCF_965140295.1 of Lepidochelys olivacea. NCBI lineage: Eukaryota > Metazoa > Chordata > Testudines > Cheloniidae > Lepidochelys > Lepidochelys olivacea. The sequence goes on along the minus strand of NC_140431.1, from coordinate 21,026,972 downwards.
GGAGTTTGAGTGGGAGTTCTGTTGGAGGAGAACGTATTTGTGTGTGTTTTTGTATTGGTAGTATCTGTATGTGTAGAGGCTTGGAGGGGCTTTGTGCTGGGAGAGAAGCTGAGCCCTGATTAGGGGGCGGGGCTTCACTGACTAGGGGTCCTATAAAGGTAGCAGCCAGTCAGGCAGCGGCACAGGAGCTAGCAAACAGAGCTGTGAACAGGGGAGTTTGAGTGGGAGTTCTGTTGGAGGAGAAGGTATTTGTGTGTGTTTTTGTATTGGTAGTATCTGTATGTGTAGAGGCTTGGAGGGGCTAGGTGCTGCGAGAGAAGCTGAGCCCTGATTAGGGGGCGGGGCTTCACTGACTAGGGGTCCTATAAAGGTAGCAGCCCGTCAGGCAGCGGCACAGGAGCTAGCAAACAGACCTGTAAACAGGGGAGTTTGAGTGGGAGTTCTGTTGGAGGAGAACGTATTTGTGTGTGTTTTTGTATTGGTATTATCTGTATGTGTAGAGGCTTGGAGGGGCTTTGTGCTGGGAGAGATGCTGGGCCCTGATTAGGGGGCGGGGCTTCACTGATTAGGGGTCCTAGAAAGGGAGCAGCCAGTCAGGCAGCGGCACAGACAGCTGCAGTGGCACAGGAGCTAGCAAACAGAGCTGTAAAGAGGGGAGTTTGAGTGGGAGTTCTGTTGGAGGAGAACGTATTTGTGTGTGTTTTTGTATTGGTATTATCTGTATGTGTAGAGGCTTGGAGGGGCTTTGTGCTGGGAGAGAAGCTGAGCCCTGATTAGGGGGCGGGGCTTCACTGACTAGGGGTCCTATAAAGGTAGCAGCCAGTCAGGCAGCGGCACAGGAGCTAGCAAACAGAGCTGTGAACAGGGGAGTTTGAGTGGGAGTTCTGTTGGAGGAGAAGGTATTTGTGTGTGTTTTTGTATTGGTAGTATCTGTATGTGTAGAGGCTTGGAGGGGCTAGGTGCTGCGAGAGAAGCTGAGCCCTGATTAGGGGGCGGGGCTTCACTGACTAGGGGTCCTATAAAGGTAGGAGCCAGTCAGGCAGCGGCACAGGAGCTAGCAAACAGAGCTGTAAGCAGGGGAGTTTGAGTGGGAGTTCTTTTGGAGGAGAAGGTATTTGTGTGTTTTTTTGTATTGGTAGTATCTGTATGTGTAGAGGCTTGGAGGGGCTTAGTGCTGCGAGAGAAGCTGAGCCCTGATTAGGGGGCGGGGCTTCACTGACTAGGGGGCCTATAAAGCTAGCTGCCAGTCAGGCAGCGGCACAGGAGCTAACAAAAGAGCTGTAAACAGGGGAGTTTGAGTGGGAGTTCTGTTGGAGGAGAACGTATTTGTGTGTGTTTTTGTATTGGTATTATCTGTATGTGTAGAGGCTTGGAGGGGCTTTGTGCTGGGAGAGAAGCTGGGCCCTGATTAGGGGGCGGGGCTTCACTGACTAGGGGTCCTATAAAGGTAGCAGCCAGTCAGGCAGCGGCACAGGAGCTAGCAAACAGAGCTGTGAACAGGGGAGTTTGAGTGGGAGTTCTGTTGGAGGAGAAGGTATTTGTGTGTGTTTTTGTATTGGTATTATCTGTATGTGTAGAGGCTTGGAGGGGCTTTTTGATGGGAGAGAAGCTGGGCCCTGATTAGGGGGCGGGGCTTCACTGATTAGGGGTCCTAGAAAGGGAGCAGCCAGTCAGGCAGCGGCACAGGAGCTAGCAAACAGAGCTGTAAGCAGGGGAGTTTGAGTGGGAGTTCTGTTGGAGGAGAAGGTATTTGTGTGTTTTTTTGTATTGGTAGTATCTGTATGTGTAGAGGTTTGAAGGGGCTTTGTGCTGGGAGAGAAGCTGAACCCTGATTAGGGGGCGGGGCTTCACTGACTAGGGGTCCTATAAAGGTAGCAGCCAGTCAGGCAGCGGAACAGACAGCTGCAGCGGCACAGGAGCTAGCAAACAGAGCTGTAAACAGGGGAGTTTGTGTGGCAGTTCTGTTGGAGGAGAAGGTATTTGTGTGTGTTTTTGTATTGCTAGTTCCTGTATGTGTAGAGGTTTGAAGGGGCTTTGTGCTGGGAGAGAAGCTGAGCCCTGATTAGGGGGCGGGGCTTCACTGACTAGGGGTCCTATAAAGCTAGCAGCCAGTCAGGCAGCAGCACAGACAGCTGCAGCGGCACAGGAGCTAGCAAACAGAGCTCTAAACAGGGGAGTTTGAGTGGGAGTTCTGTTGGAGGAGAACGTATTTGTGTGTGTTTTTGTATTGGTAGTATCTGTATGTGTAGAGGCTTGGACTGGCTTTGTGCTGGGAGAGAAGCTGAGCCCTGGTTTGGGGGCGGGGCTTCAGTGACTAGGGGTCCTATAAAGGTAGCAGCCAGTCAGGCAGCGGCACAGGAGCTAGCAAACAGACCTGTAAACAGGGGAGTTTGAGTGGGAGTTCTGTTGGAGGAGAACGTATTTGTGTGTGTTTTTGTATTGGTATTATCTGTATGTGTAGAGGCTTGGAGGGGCTTTGTGCTGGGAGAGAAGCTGGGCCCTGATTAGGGGGCGGGGCTTCACTGATTAGGGGCCCTAGAAAGGGAGCAGCCAGTCAGGCAGCGGCACAGACAGCTGCAGTGGCACAGGAGCTAGCAAACAGAGCTGTAAAGAGGGGAGTTTGAGTGGGAGTTCTGTTGGAGGAGAAGGTATTTGTGTGTTTTTTTGTATTGGTAGTATCTGTATATGTAGAGGCTTGGAGGGGCTTTGTGCTGGGAGAGAAGCTGAGCCCTGATTAGGGGGCGGGGCTTCACTGACTAGGGGTCCTATAAAGGTAGCAGCCAGTCAGGCAGCGGCACAGGAGCTAGCAAACAGAGCTGTGAACAGGGGAGTTTGAGTGGGAGTTCTGTTGGAGGAGAAGGTATTTGTGTGTGTTTTTGTATTGGTAGTATCTGTATGTGTAGAGGCTTGGAGGGGCTTTGTGCTGGGAGAGAAGCTGAGCCCTGATTAGGGGGCGGGGCTTCACTGACTAGGGGTCCTATAAAGGTACCAGCCAGTCAGACAGCGGCACAGGAGATAGCAAACAGACCTGTAAACAGGGCAGTTTGAGTGGGAGTTCTGTTGGAGGAGAAGGTATTTGTGTGTGTTCGGTTTTGTATTGGTAGTATCTGTATGTGTACGGGCTTTGTGCTGGGACAGAAGCTGATCCCTGATTAGGGGGCGGGGCTTCACTGACTAGCGGTCCTATAAAGGTAGCAGCCAGTCAGGCATCGGCACAGGAGCTAGCAAACAGAGCTGTAAAGAGGGGAGTTTGAGTGGGAGTTCTGTTGGAGGAGAAGGTATTTGTGTGTGTTTTTGTATTCGTATTATCTGTATGTGTAGAGGCTTGGAGGGGCTTTGTGATGGGAGAGAAGCTGGGCCCTGATTAGGGGGCGGGGCTTCACTGATTAGGGGTTCTAGAAAGGGAGCAGCCAGTCAGGCAGCGGCACCGACAGCTGCAGTGGCACAGGAGCTAGCAAACAGAGCTGTAAAGAGGGGAGTTTGAGTGGGAGTTCTGTTGGAGCAGAAGGTATTTGTGTGTTTTTTTGTATTGGTAGTATCTGTATATGTAGAGGCTTGGAGGGGCTTTGTGCTGGGAGAGAAGCTGACCCCTGATTAGGGGGCGGGGCTTCACTGACTAGGGGTCCTATAAAGGTAGCAGCCAGTCAGGCAGCGGCACAGGAGCTAGCAAACAGAGCTGTGAACAGGGGAGTTTGAGTGGGAGTTCTGTTGGAGGAGAAGGTATTTGTGTGTGTTTTTGTATTGGTAGTATGTGTATGTGTAGAGGCTTGGAGTGGCTAGGTGCTGCGAGAGAAGCTGAGCCCTGATTAGGGGGCGGGGCTTCACTGACTAGGGGTCCTATAAAGGTAGCAGCCAGTCAGGCAGCGGCACAGGAGCTAGCAAACAGAGCTGTGAACAGGGGAGTTTGAGTGGGAGTTCTGTTGGAGGAGAAGTTATTTGTGTGTGTTTTTGTATTGGTAGTATCTGTATGTGTAGAGGCTTGGAGGGGCTAGGTGCTGCGAGAGAAGCTGAGCCCTGATTAGGGGGCGGGGCTTCACTGACTAGGGGTCCTATAAAGGTAGCAGCCCGTCAGGCAGCGGCACAGGAGCTAGCAAACAGAGCTGTGAACAGGGGAGTTTGAGTGGGAGTTCTGTTGGAGGAGAAGGTATTTGTGTGTGTTTTTGTATTGGTAGTATCTGTATGTGTAGAGGCTTGGAGTGGCTAGGTGCTGCGAGAGAAGCTGAGCCCTGATTAGGGGGCGGGGCTTCACTGACTAGGGGTCCTATAAAGGTAGCAGCCAGTCAGGCAGCGGCACAGACAGCTGCAGTGGCACAGGAGCTAGCAAACAGAGCTGTGAACAGGGGAGTTTGAGTGGGAGTTCTGTTGGAGGAGAAGGTATTTGTGTGTGTTTGGTTTTGTATTGGTAGTATCTGTATGTGTAGAGGCTTGGAGGGGCTTTGTGCTGGGAGAGAAGCTGAGCCCTGATTAGGGGGCGGGGCTTCACTGACTAGGGGTCCTATAAAGGTACCAGCCAGTCAGACAGCGGCACAGGAGATAGCAAACAGACCTGTAAACAGGGCAGTTTGAGTGGGAGTTCTGTTGGAGGAGAAGGTATTTGTGTGTGTTCGGTTTTGTATTGGTAGTATCTGTATGTGTACGGGCTTTGTGCTGGGACAGAAGCTGATCCCTGATTAGGGGGCGGGGCTTCACTGACTAGCGGTCCTATAAAGGTAGCAGCCAGTCAGGCATCGGCACAGGAGCTAGCAAACAGAGCTGTAAAGAGGGGAGTTTGAGTGGGAGTTCTGTTGGAGGAGAACGTATTTGTGTGTGTTTTTGTATTGGTATTATCTGTATGTGTAGAGGCTTGGAGGGGCTTTGTGCTGGGAGAGAAGCTGAGCCCTGATTAGGGGGCGGGGCTTCACTGACTAGGGGTCCTATAAAGGTAGCAGCCAGTCAGGCAGCGGCACAGGAGCTAGCAAACAGAGCTGTGAACAGGGGAGTTTGAGTGGGAGTTCTGTTGGAGGAGAAGGTATTTGTGTGTGTTTTTGTATTGGTAGTATCTGTATGTGTAGAGGCTTGGAGGGGCTAGGTGCTGCGAGAGAAGCTGAGCCCTGATTAGGGGGCGGGGCTTCACTGACTAGGGGTCCTATAAAGGTAGGAGCCAGTCAGGCAGCGGCACAGGAGCTAGCAAACAGAGCTGTAAGCAGGGGAGTTTGAGTGGGAGTTCTTTTGGAGGAGAAGGTATTTGTGTGTTTTTTTGTATTGGTAGTATCTGTATGTGTAGAGGCTTGGAGGGGCTTAGTGCTGCGAGAGAAGCTGAGCCCTGATTAGGGGGCGGGGCTTCACTGACTAGGGGGCCTATAAAGCTAGCTGCCAGTCAGGCAGCGGCACAGGAGCTAACAAAAGAGCTGTAAACAGGGGAGTTTGAGTGGGAGTTCTGTTGGAGGAGAACGTATTTGTGTGTGTTTTTGTATTGGTATTATCTGTATGTGTAGAGGCTTGGAGGGGCTTTGTGCTGGGAGAGAAGCTGGGCCCTGATTAGGGGGCGGGGCTTCACTGACTAGGGGTCCTATAAAGGTAGCAGCCAGTCAGGCAGCGGCACAGGAGCTAGCAAACAGAGCTGTGAACAGGGGAGTTTGAGTGGGAGTTCTGTTGGAGGAGAAGGTATTTGTGTGTGTTTTTGTATTGGTATTATCTGTATGTGTAGAGGCTTGGAGGGGCTTTTTGATGGGAGAGAAGCTGGGCCCTGATTAGGGGGCGGGGCTTCACTGATTAGGGGTCCTAGAAAGGGAGCAGCCAGTCAGGCAGCGGCACAGGAGCTAGCAAACAGAGCTGTAAGCAGGGGAGTTTGAGTGGGAGTTCTGTTGGAGGAGAAGGTATTTGTGTGTTTTTTTGTATTGGTAGTATCTGTATGTGTAGAGGTTTGAAGGGGCTTTGTGCTGGGAGAGAAGCTGAACCCTGATTAGGGGGCGGGGCTTCACTGACTAGGGGTCCTATAAAGGTAGCAGCCAGTCAGGCAGCGGAACAGACAGCTGCAGCGGCACAGGAGCTAGCAAACAGAGCTGTAAACAGGGGAGTTTGTGTGGCAGTTCTTTTGGAGGAGAAGGTATTTGTGTGTGTTTTTGTATTGCTAGTTCCTGTATGTGTAGAGGTTTGAAGGGGCTTTGTGCTGGGAGAGAAGCTGAGCCCTGATTAGGGGGCGGGGCTTCACTGACTAGGGGTCCTATAAAGCTAGCAGCCAGTCAGGCAGCAGCACAGACAGCTGCAGCGGCACAGGAGCTAGCAAACAGAGCTCTAAACAGGGGAGTTTGAGTGGGAGTTCTGTTGGAGGAGAACGTATTTGTGTGTGTTTTTGTATTGGTAGTATCTGTATGTGTAGAGGCTTGGAGGGGCTTTGTGCTGGGAGAGAAGCTGGGCCCTGATTAGGGGGCGGGGCTTCACTGATTAGGGGCCCTAGAAAGGGAGCAGCCAGTCAGGCAGCGGCACAGACAGCTGCAGTGGCACAGGAGCTAGCAAACAGAGCTGTAAAGAGGGGAGTTTGAGTGGGAGTTCTGTTGGAGGAGAAGGTATTTGTGTGTTTTTTTGTATTGGTAGTATCTGTATATGTAGAGGCTTGGAGGGGCTTTGTGCTGGGAGAGAAGCTGAGCCCTGATTAGGGGGCGGGGCTTCACTGACTAGGGGTCCTATAAAGGTAGCAGCCAGTCAGGCAGCGGCACAGGAGCTAGCAAACAGAGCTGTGAACAGGGGAGTTTGAGTGGGAGTTCTGTTGGAGGAGAAGGTATTTGTGTGTGTTTTTGTATTGGTAGTATGTGTATGTGTAGAGGCTTGGAGTGGCTAGGTGCTGCGAGAGAAGCTGAGCCCTGATTAGGGGGCGGCGCTTCACTGACTAGGGGTCCTATAAAGGTAGCAGCCAGTCAGGCAGCGGCACAGGAGCTAGCAAACAGAGCTGTGAACAGGGGAGTTTGAGTGGGAGTTCTGTTGGAGGAGAAGTTATTTGTGTGTGTTTTTGTATTGGTAGTATCTGTATGTGTAGAGGCTTGGAGGGGCTAGGTGCTGCGAGAGAAGCTGAGCCCTGATTAGGGGGCGGGGCTTCACTGACTAGGGGTCCTATAAAGGTAGCAGCCCGTCAGGCAGCGGCACAGGAGCTAGCAAACAGAGCTGTAAAGAGGGGAGTTTGAGTGGGAGTTCTGTTGGAGGAGAACGTATTTGTGTGTGTTTTTGTATTGGTATTATCTGTATGTGTAGAGGCTTGGAGGGGCTTTGTGCTGGGAGAGAAGCTGAGCCCTGATTAGGGGGCGGGGCTTCACTGACTAGGGGTCCTATAAAGGTAGCAGCCAGTCAGGCAGCGGCACAGGAGCTAGCAAACAGAGCTGTGAACAGGGGAGTTTGAGTGGGAGTTCTGTTGGAGGAGAAGGTATTTGTGTGTGTTTTTGTATTGGTAGTATCTGTATGTGTAGAGGCTTGGAGGGGCTAGGTGCTGCGAGAGAAGCTGAGCCCTGATTAGGGGGCGGGGCTTCACTGACTAGGGGTCCTATAAAGCTAGCTGCCAGTCAGGCAGCGGCACAGGAGCTAGCAAACAGAGCTGTAAACAGGGGAGTTTGAGTGGGAGTTCTGTTGGAGGAGACGGTATTTGTGTGTGTTTGGTTTTGTATTGGTAGTATCTGTATGTGTAGAGGCTTGGAGGGGCTTTGTGCTGGGAGAGAAGCTGAGCCCTGATTAGGGGGCGGGGCTTCACTGACTAGGGGTCCTATAAAGGTACCAGCCAGTCAGGCAGCGGCACAGGAGCTAGCAAACAGACCTGTAAACAGGGCAGTTTGAGTGGGAGTTCTGTTGGAGGAGAAGGTATTTGTGTGTGTTCGGTTTTGTATTGGTAGTATCTGTATGTGTACGGGCTTTGTGCTGGGACAGAAGCTGAGCCCTGATTAGGGGGCGGGGCTTCACTGACTAGCGGTCCTATAAAGGTAGCAGCCAGTCAGGCAGCGGCACAGGAGCTAGCAAACAGAGCTGTAAACAGGGGAGTTTGAGTGGGACTTCTGTTGGAGGAGAAGGTATTTGTGTGTGTTTTTGTATTCGTATTATCTGTATGTGTAGAGGCTTGGAGGGGCTTTGTGATGGGAGAGAAGCTGGGCCCTGATTAGGGGGCGGGGCTTCACTGATTAGGGGTCCTAGAAAGGGAGCAGCCAGTCAAGCAGCGGCACCGACAGCTGCAGTGGCACAGGAGCTAGCAAACAGAGCTGTAAAGAGGGGAGTTTGAGTGGGAGTTCTGTTGGAGGAGAAGGTATTTGTGTGTGTTTGGTTTTATATTGGTAGTATCTGTATGTGTAGGGGCTTTGTGCTGGGAGAGAAGCTGGGCCCTGCTTAGGGGGCGGGGCTTCACTGACTAGGTGTCCTATAAAGGGAGCAGCCAGTCAGGAAGCGGCACAGACAGCTGCAGCGGCACAGGAGCTAGCAAACAGAGTTGTAAACAGGGGAGTTTGAGTGGGAGTTCTGTTGGAGGAGAAGGTATTTGTGTGTGTTTTTGTATTGGTTGTATCTGTATGTGTAGAGGCTTGGAGGGGCTTTGTGCTGGGAGAGAAGCTGAGCCCTGATTAGGGGGCGGGGCTTCACTGACTAGGGGTCCTATAAAGGTAGCAGCCAGTCAGGCAGCGGCACAGGAGCTAGCAAACAGAGCTGTGAACAGGGGAGTTTGAGTGGGAGTTCTGTTGGAGGAGAAGGTATTTGTGTGTGTTTTTGTATTGGTAGTATCTGTATGTGTAGAGGCTTGGAGGGGCTAGGTGCTGCGAGAGAAGCTGAGCCCTGATTAGGGGGCGGGGCTTCACTGACTAGCGGTCCTATAAAGGTAGCAGCCAGTCAGGCAGCGGCGCAGGAGCTAGCAAACAGAGCTGTAAACAGGGGAGTTTGAGTGGGAGTTCTGTTGGAGGAGATGGTATTGGTGTGTGTTTGGTTTTTTATTGGTAGTATCTGTATGTGTCGCGGTTTGGCGGAGCTTTGTGCTTGGAGAGAAGCTGAACCCTGATTAGGGGGCGGGGCTTCACTGACTAGGGGTCCTATAAAGGTAGCAGCCAGTCAGGCAGCGGCACAGACAGCTGCAGCGGCACAGGAGCTAGCAAACAGAGCTCTAAACAGGGGAGTTTGAGTGGGAGTTCTGTTGGAGGAGATGGTATTGGTGTGTGTTTGGTTTTGTATTGGTAGTATCTGTATGTGTAGAGGCTTGGAGGGGCTTTGTGCAGGGAGAGAAGCTGAACCCTGATTAGGGGGCGGGGCTTCACTGACTAGGGGTCCTATAAAGGTAGCAGCCAGTCAGGCAGCGGCACAGGAGCTAGCAAACAGAGCTGTAAGCAGGGGAGTTTGAGTGGGAGTTCTGTTGGAGGAGAAGGTATTTGTGTGTTTTTTTGTATTGGTAGTATCTGTATATGTAGAGGCTTGGAGGGGCTTTGTGCTGGGAGAGAAGCTGAACCCTGATTAGGGGGCGGGGCTTCACTGACTAGGGGTCCTATAAAGGTAGCAGCCAGTCAGGCAGCGGAACAGACAGCTGCAGCGGCACAGGAGCTAGCAAACAGAGCTGTAAACAGGGGAGTTTGAGTGGGAGTTCTGTTGGAGGAGAAGGTATTTGTGTGTTTTTTTGTATTGGTAGTATCTGTATATGTAGAGGCTTGGAGGGGCTTTGTGCTGGGAGAGAAGCTGAGCCCTGATTAGGGGGCGGGGCTTCACTGACTAGGGGTCCTATAAAGGTAGCAGCCAGTCAGGCAGCGGCACAGGAGCTAGCAAACAGAGCTGTGAAAGGGGAGTTTGAGTGGGAGTTCTGTTGGAGGAGAAGGTATTTGTGTGTGTTTTTGTATTGGTAGTATGTGTATGTGTAGAGGCTTGGAGTGGCTAGGTGCTGCGAGAGAAGCTGAGCCCTGATTAGGGGGCGGGGCTTCACTGACTAGGGGTCCTATAAAGGTAGCAGCCAGTCAGGCAGCGGCACAGGAGCTAGCAAACAGAGCTGTGAACAGGGGAGTTTGAGTGGGAGTTCTGTTGGAGGAGAAGGTATTTGTGTGTGTTTTTGTATTGGTAGTATCTGTATGTGTAGAGGCTTGGAGGGGCTAGGTGCTGCGAGAGAAGCTGAGCCCTGATTAGGGGGCGGGGCTTCACTGACTAGGGGTCCTATAAAGGTAGCAGCCCGTCAGGCAGCGGCACAGGAGCTAGCAAACAGAGCTGTGAACAGGGGAGTTTGAGTGGGAGTTCTGTTGGAGGAGAAGGTATTTGTGTGTGTTTTTGTATTGGTAGTATCTGTATGTGTAGAGGCTTGGAGTGGCTAGGTGCTGCGAGAGAAGCTGAGCCCTGATTAGGGGGCGGGGCTTCACTGACTAGGGGTCCTATAAAGGTAGCAGCCAGTCAGGCAGCGGCACAGGAGCTAGCAAACAGAGCTGTGAACAGGGGAGTTTGAGTGGGAGTTCTGTTGGAGGAGAACGTATTTGTGTGTGTTTTTGTATTGGTATTATCCGTATGTGTAGAGGCTTGGAGGGGCTTTGTGCTGGGAGAGAAGCTGGGCCCTGATTAGGGGGCGGGGCTTCACTGATTAGGGGTCCTAGAAAGGGAGCAGCCAGTCAGGCAGCGGCACAGACAGCTGCAGTGGCACAGGAGCTAGCAAACAGAGCTGTAAAGAGGGGAGTTTGAGTGGGAGTTCTGTTGGAGGAGATGGTATTTGTGTGTGTTTGGTTTTTTATTGGTAGTATCTGTATGTGTCGGGGTTTGGAGGAGCTTTGTGCTTGGAGAGAAGCTGAACCCTGATTAGGGGGCGGGGCTTCACTGACTAGGGGTCCTATAAAGGTAGCAGCCAGTCAGGCAGCGGCACAGGAGCTAGCAAACAGAGCTGTAAGCAGGGGAGTTTGAGTGGGAGTTCTGTTGGAGGAGATGGTATTTGTGTGTGTTTGGTTTTTTATTGGTAGTATCTGTATGTGTCGGGGTTTGGCGGAGCTTTGTGCTTGGAAAGAAGCTGAACCCTGATTAGGGGGCGGGGCTTCACTGACTAGGGGTCCTATAAAGGTAGCAGCCAGTCAGGCAGCGGCACAGGAGCTAGCAAACAGACCTGTAAACAGGGGAGTTTGAGTGGGAGTTCTGTTGGAGGAGAACGTATTTGTGTGTGTTTTTGTATTGGTATTATCTGTATGTGTAGAGGCTTGGAGGGGCTTTGTGCTGGGAGAGAAGCTGAGCCCTGATTAGGGGGCGGGGCTTCACTGATTACGGGTCCTAGAAAGGGAGCAGCCAGTGAGGCAGCGGCACAGACAGCTGCAGTGCCACAGGAGCTAGAAAACAGAGCTGTAAAGAGGGGAGTTTGAGTGGGAGTTCTGTTGGAGGAGATGGTATTTGTGTGTTTTTTTGTATTGGTAGTATCTGTATATGTAGAGGCTTGAGGGGCTTTGTGCTGGGAGAGAAGCTGAGCCCTGATTAGGGGGCGGGGCTTCACTGACTAGGGGTCCTATAAAGGTAGCAGGCAGTCAGGCAGTGGCACAGGAGCTAGCAAACAGAGCTGTGAACAGGGGAGTTTGAGTGGGAGTTCTGTTGGAGGAGAAGGTATTTGTGTGTGTTTTTGTATTGGTAGTATCTGTATGTGTAGAGGCTTGGAGTGGCTAGGTGCTGCGAGAGAAGCTGAGCCCTGATTAGGGGGCGGGGCTTCACTGACTAGGGGTCCTATAAAGGTAGCAGCCAGTCAGGCAGCGGCACAGGAGCTAGCAAACAGAGCTGTGAACAGGGGAGTTTGAGTGGGAGTTCTGTTGGAGGAGAAGGTATTTGTGTGTGTTTTTGTATTGGTAGTATCTGTATGTGTAGAGGCTTGGAGGGGCTAGGTGCTGCGAGAGAAGCTGAGCCCTGATTAGGGGGCGGGGCTTCACTGACTAGGGGTCCTATAAAGGTAGCAGCCCGTCAGGCAGCGGCACAGGAGCTAGCAAACAGACGTGTAAACAGGGGAGTTTGAGTGGGAGTTCTGTTGGAGGAGAACGTATTTGTGTGTGTTTTTGTATTGGTATTATCTGTATGTGTAGAGGCTTGGAGGGGCTTTGTGCTGGGAGAGAAGCTGAGCCCTGATTAGGGGGCGGGGCTTCACTGACTAGGGGTCCTATAAAGGTAGCAGCCAGTCAGGCAGCGGCACAGGAGCTAGCAAACAGAGCTGTGAACAGGGGAGTTTGAGTGGGAGTTCTGTTGGAGGAGAAGGTATTTGTGTGTGTTTTTGTATTGGTAGTATCTGTATGTGTAGAGGCTTGGAGGGGCTAGGTGCTGCGAGAGAAGCTGAGCCCTGATTAGGGGGCGGGGCTTCACTGACTAGGGGTCCTATAAAGCTAGCTGCCAGTCAGGCAGCGGCACAGGAGCTAGCAAACAGAGCTGTAAACAGGGGAGTTTGAGTGGGAGTTCTGTTGGAGGAGACGGTATTTATGTGTGTTTGGTTTTGTATTGGTAGTATCTGTATGTGTAGAGGCTTGGAGGGGCTTTGTGCTGGGAGAGAAGCTGAGCCCTGATTAGGGGGCGGGGCTTCACTGACTAGGGGTCCTATAAAGGTACCAGCCAGTCAGGCAGCGGCACAGGAGCTAGCAAACAGACCTGTAAACAGGGCAGTTTGAGTGGGAGTTCTGTTGGAGGAGAAGGTATTTGTGTGTGTTCGGTTTTGTATTGGTAGTATCTGTATGTGTACGGGCTTTGTGCTGGGACAGAAGCTGAGCCCTGATTAGGGGGCGGGGCTTCACTGACTAGCGGTCCTATAAAGGTAGCAGCCAGTCAGGCAGCGGCACAGGAGCTAGCAAACAGAGCTGTAAACAGGGGAGTTTGAGTGGGACTTCTGTTGGAGGAGAAGGTATTTGTGTGTGTTTTTGTATTCGTATTATCTGTATGTGTAGAGGCTTGGAGGGGCTTTGTGATGGGAGAGAAGCTGGGCCCTGATTAGGGGGCGGGGCTTCACTGATTAGGGGTCCTAGAAAGGGAGCAGCCAGTCAAGCAGCGGCACCGACAGCTGCAGTGGCACAGGAGCTAGCAAACAGAGCTGTAAAGAGGGGAGTTTGAGTGGGAGTTCTGTTGGAGGAGAAGGTATTTGTGTGTGTTTGGTTTTGTATTGGTAGTATCTGTATGTGTAGGGGCTTTGTGCTGGGAGAGAAGCTGGGCCCTGCTTAGGGGGCGGGGCTTCACTGACTAGGTGTCCTATAAAGGGAGCAGCCAGTCAGGAAGCGGCACAGACAGCTGCAGCGGCACAGGAGCTAGCAAACAGAGTTGTAAACAGGGGAGTTTGAGTGGGAGTTCTGTTGGAGGAGAAGGTATTTGTGTGTGTTTTTGTATTGGTTGTATCTGTATGTGTAGAGGCTTGGAGGGGCTTTGTGCTGGGAGAGAAGCTGAGCCCTGATTAGGGGGCGGGGCTTCACTGACTAGGGGTCCTATAAAGGTAGCAGCCAGTCAGGCAGCGGCACAGGAGCTAGCAAACAGAGCTGTGAACAGGGGAGTTTGAGTGGGAGTTCTGTTGGAGGAGAAGGTATTTGTGTGTGTTTTTGTATTGGTAGTATCTGTATGTGTAGAGGCTTGGAGGGGCTAGGTGCTGCGAGAGAAGCTGAGCCCTGATTAGGGGGCGGGGCTTCACTGACTAGCGGTCCTATAAAGGTAGCAGCCAGTCAGGCAGCGGCGCAGGAGCTAGCAAACAGAGCTGTAAACAGGGGAGTTTGAGTGGGAGTTCTGTTGGAGGAGAAGTATTTGTGTATTTTTTTGTATTGGTAGTATCTGTATATGTAGAGGCTTGGAGGGGCTTTGTGCTGGGAGAGAAGCTGAGCCCTGATCAGGGGGCGGGGCTTCACTGACTAGGGGTCCTATAAAGGTAGGAGCCAGTCAGACAGCGGCACAGGAGCTAGCAAACAGAGCTGTAAGCAGGGGAGTTTGAGTGGGAGTTCTGTTGGAGGAGAAGGTATTTGTGTGTGTTCGGTTTTGTATTGGTAGTATCTGTTTGTGTACGGGCTTTGTGCTGGGACAGAAACTGAGCCCTGATTAGGGGGCGGGGCTTCACTGACTAGCGGTCCTATAAAGGCAGCAGCCAGTCAGGCAGCGGCGCAGGAGCTAGCAAACAGAGCTGTAAACAGGGGAGTTTGAGTGGGAGTTCTGTTGGAGGAGAAGTATTTGTGTATTTTTTTGTATTGGTAGTATCTGTATATGTAGAGGCTTGGAGGGGCTTTGTGCTGGGAGAGAAGCTGAGCCCTGATCAGGGGGCGGGGCTTCACTGACTAGGGGTCCTATAAAGGTAGGAGCCAGTCAGACAGCGGCACAGGAGCTAGCAAACAGAGCTGTAAGCAGGGGAGTTTGAGTGGGAGTTCTGTTGGAGGAGAAGGTATTTATGTGTGTTTGGTTTTTTATTGGTAGTATCTGTATGTGAAGGGGTTTGGCGGGGCTTTGTGCTTGGAGAGAAGCTGAACCCTGATTAGGGGGCGGGGCTTCACTGACTAGGGGTCCTATAAAGGTAGGAGCCAGTCAGACAGCGGCACAGGAGCTAGCAAACAGAGCTGTAAGCAGGGGAGTTTGAGTGGGAGTTCTGTTGTAGGAGAAGGTATTTGTGTGTGTTTGGTTTTGTATTGGTAGTATCTGTATGTGTAGAGGCTTGGAGGGGCTTTGTGCTGGGAGAGAAGCTGAGCCCTGGTTTGGGGGCGGGGCTTCAGTGACTAGGGGTCCTATAAAGGTAGCAGCCAGTCAGGCAGCGGCACAGGAGCTAGCAAACAGACCTGTAAACAGGGGAGTTTGAGTGGGAGTTCTGTTGGAGGAGAACGTATTTGTGTGTGTTTTTGTATTGGTATTATCTGTATGTGTAGAGGCTTGGAGGGGCTTTGTGCTGGGAGAGAAGCTGAGCCCTGATTAGGGGGCGGGGCTTCACTGATTACGGGTCCTAGAAAGGGAGCAGCCAGTCAGGCAGCGGCACAGACAGCTGCAGTGCCACAGGAGCTAGCAAACAGAGCTGTAAAGAGGGGAGTTTGAGTGGGAGTTCTGTTGGAGGAGATGGTATTTGTGTGTTTTTTTGTATTGGTAGTATCTGTATATGTAGAGGCTTGAGGGGCTTTGTGCTGGGAGAGAAGCTGAGCCCTGATTAGGGGGCGGGGCTTCACTGACTAGGGGTCCTATAAAGGTAGCAGGCAGTCAGGCAGTGGCACAGGAGCTAGCAAACAGAGCTGTGAACAGGGGAGTTTGAGTGGGAGTTCTGTTGGAGGAGAAGGTATTTGTGTGTGTTTTTGTATTGGTAGTATCTGTATGTGTAGAGGCTTGGAGTGGCTAGGTGCTGCGAGAGAAGCTGAGCCCTGATTAGGGGGCGGGGCTTCACTGACTAGGGGTCCTATAAAGGTAGCAGGCAGTCAGGCAGCGGCACAGGAGCTAGCAAACAGAGCTGTGAACAGGGGAGTTTGAGTGGGAGTTCTGTTGGAGGAGAAGGTATTTGTGTGTGTTTTTGTATTGGTAGTATCTGTATGTGTAGAGGCTTGGAGGGGCTAGGTGCTGCGAGAGAAGCTGAGCCCTGATTAGGGGGCGGGGCTTCACTGACTAGGGGTCCTATAAAGGTAGCAGCCCGTCAGGCAGCGGCACAGGAGCTAGCAAACAGACGTGTAAACAGGGGAGTTTGAGTGGGAGTTCTGTTGGAGGAGAACGTATTTGTGTGTGTTTTTGTATTGGTATTATCTGTATGTGTAGAGGCTTGGAGGGGCTTTGTGCTGGGAGAGAAGCTGTGCCCTGATTAGGGGGCGGGGCTTCACTGACTAGGGGTCCTATAAAGGTAGCAGCCAGTCAGGCAGCGGCACAGGAGCTAGCAAACAGAGCTGTGAACAGGGGAGTTTGAGTGGGAGTTCTGTTGGAGGAGAAGGTATTTGTGTGTGTTTTTGTATTTGTAGTATCTGTATGTGTAGAGGCTTGGAGGGGCTAGGTGCTGCGAGAGAAGCTGAGCCCTGATTAGGGGGCGGGACTTCACTGACTAGGGGTCCTATAAAGCTAGCTGCCAGTCAGGCAGCGGCACAGGAGCTAGCAAACAGAGCTGTAAACAGGGGAGTTTGAGTGGGAGTTCTGTTGGAGGAGACGGTATTTGTGTGTGTTTGGTTTTGTATTGGTAGTATCTGTATGTGTAGAGGCTTGGAGGGGCTTTGTGCTGGGAGAGAAGCTGAGCCCTGATTAGGGGGCGGGGCTTCACTGACTAGGGGTCCTATAAAGGTACCAGCCAGTCAGGCAGCGGCACAGGAGCTAGCAAACAGACCTGTAAACAGGGCAGTTTGAGTGGGAGTTCTGTTGGAGGAGAAGGTATTTGTGTGTGTTCGGTTTTGTATTGGTAGTATCTGTATGTGTACGGGCTTTGTGCTGGGACAGAAGCTGAGCCCTGATTAGGGGGCGGGGCTTCACTGACTAGCGGTCCTATAAAGGTAGCAGCCAGTCAGGCAGCGGCACAGGAGCTAGCAAACAGAGCTGTAAACAGGGGAGTTTGAGTGGGAGTTCTGTTGGAGGAGAAGGTATTTGTGTGTGTTTTTGTATTCGTATTATCTGTATGTGTAGAGGCTTGGAGGGGCTTTGTGATGGGAGAGAAGCTGGGCCCTGATTAGGGGGCGGGGCTTCACTGATTAGGGGTCCTAGAAAGGGAGCAGCCAGTCAAGCAGCGGCACCGACAGCTGCAGTGGCACAGGAGCTAGCAAACAGAGCTGTAAAGAGGGGAGTTTGAGTGGGAGTTCTGTTGGAGGAGAAGGTATTTGTGTGTGTTTGGTTTTGTATTGGTAGTATCTGTATGTGTAGGGGCTTTGTGCTGGGAGAGAAGCTGGGCCCTGCTTAGGGGGCGGGGCTTCACTGACTACGTGTCCTATAAAGGGAGCAGCCAGTCAGGAAGCGGCACAGACAGCTGCAGCGGCACAGGAGCTAGCAAACAGAGCTGTAAACAGGGGAGTTTGAGTGGGAGTTCTGTTGGAGGAGAAGTATTTGTGTATTTTTTTGTATTGGTAGTATCTGTATATGTAGAGGCTTGGAGGGGCTTTGTGCTGGGAGAGAAGCTGAGCCCTGATCAGGGGGCGGGGCTTCACTGACTAGGGGTCCTATAAAGGTAGCAGCCAGTCAGGCAGCGGCACAGGAGCTAGCAAACAGAGCTGTAAGCAGGGGAGTTTGAGTGGGAGTTCTGTTGGAGGAGAAGGTATTTGTGTGTGTTCGGTTTTGTATTGGTAGTATCTGTTTGTGTACGGGCTTTGTGCTGGGACAGAAGCTGAGCCCTGATTAGGGGGCGGGGCTTCACTGACTAGCGGTCCTATAAAGGCAGCAGCCAGTCAGGCAGCGGCGCAGGAGCTAGCAAACAGAGCTGTAAACAGGGGAGTTTGAGTGGGAGTTCTGTTGGAGGAGAAGTATTTGTGTATTTTTTTGTATTGGTAGTATCTGTATATGTAGAGGCTTGGAGGGGCTTTGTGCTGGGAGAGAAGCTGAGCCCTGATCAGGGGGCGGGGCTTCACTGACTAGGGGTCCTATAAAGGTAGGAGCCAGTCAGACAGCGGCACAGGAGCTAGCAAACACAGCTGTAAGCAGGGGAGTTTGAGTGGGAGTTCTGTTGGAGGAGAAGGTATTTATGTGTGTTTGGTTTTTTATTGGTAGTATCTGTATGTGAAGGGGTTTGGCGGGGCTTTGTGCTTGGAGAGAAGCTGAACCCTGATTAGGGGGCGGGGCTTCACTGACTAGGGGTCCTATAAAGGTAGGAGCCAGTCAGACAGCGGCACAGGAGCTAGCAAACAGAGCTGTAAGCAGGGGAGTTTGAGTGGGAGTTCTGTTGTAGGAGAAGGTATTTGTGTGTGTTTGGTTTTGTATTGGTAGTATCTGTATGTGTAGAGGCTTGGAGGGGCTTTGTGCTGGGAGAGAAGCTGAGCCCTGGTTTGGGGGCGGGGCTTCAGTGACTAGGGGTCCTATAAAGGTAGCAGCCAGTCAGGCAGCGGCACAGGAGCTAGCAAACAGACCTGTAAACAGGGGAGTTTGAGTGGGAGTTCTGTTGGAGGAGAACGTATTTGTGTGTGTTTTTGTATTGGTATTATCTGTATGTGTAGAGGCTTGGAGGGGCTTTGTGCTGGGAGAGAAGCTGAGCCCTGATTAGGGGGCGGGGCTTCACTGATTAGGGGTCCTAGAAAGGGAGCAGCCAGTCAGGCAGCGGCACAGACAGCTGCAGTGCCACAGGAGCTAGCAAACAGAGCTGTAAAGAGGGGAGTTTGAGTGGGAGTTCTGTTGGAGGAGATGGTATTTGTGTGTTTTTTTGTATTGGTAGTATCTGTATATGTAGAGGCTTGAGGGGCTTTGTGCTGGGAGAGAAGCTGAGCCCTGATTAGGGGGCGGGGCTTCACTGACTAGGGGTCCTATAAAGGTAGCAGGCAGTCAGGCAGTGGCACAGGAGCTAGCAAACAGAGCTGTGAACAGGGGAGTTTGAGTGGGAGTTCTGTTGGAGGAGAAGGTATTTGTGTGTGTTTTTGTATTGGTAGTATCTGTATGTGTAGAGGCTTGGAGTGGCTAGGTGCTGCGAGAGAAGCTGAGCCCTGATTAGGGGGCGGGGCTTCACTGACTAGGGGTCCTATAAAGGTAGCAGGCAGTCAGGCAGGGGCACAGGAGCTAGCAAACAGAGCTGTGAACAGGGGAGTTTGAGTGGGAGTTCTGTTGGAGGAGAAGGTATTTGTGTGTGTTTTTGTATTGGTAGTACCTGTATGTGTAGAGGCTTGGAGGGGCTAGGTGCTGCGAGAGAAGCTGAGCCCTGATTAGGGGGCGGGGCTTCACTGACTAGGGGTCCTATAAAGGTAGCAGCCCGTCAGGCAGCGGCACAGGAGCTAGCAAACAGACGTGTAAACAGGGGAGTTTGAGTGGGAGTTCTGTTGGAGGAGAACGTATTTGTGTGTGTTTTTGTATTGGTATTATCTGTATGTGTAGAGACTTGGAGGGGCTTTGTGCTGGGAGAGAAGCTGAGCCCTGATTAGGGGGCGGGGCTTCACTGACTAGGGGTCCTATAAAGGTAGCAGCCAGTCAGGCAGCGGCACAGGAGCTAGCAAACAGAGCTGTGAACAGGGGAGTTTGAGTGGGAGTTCTGTTGGAGGAGAAGGTATTTGTGTGTGTTTTTGTATTGGTAGTATCTGTATGTGTAGAGGCTTGGAGGGGCTAGGTGCTGCGAGAGAAGCTGAGCCCTGATTAGGGGGCGGGGCTTCACTGACTAGGGGTCCTATAAAGCTAGCTGCCAGTCAGGCAGCGGCACAGGAGCTAGCAAACAGAGCTGTAAACAGGGGAGTTTGAGTGGGAGTTCTGTTGGAGGAGACGGTATTTGTGTGTGTTTGGTTTTGTATTGGTAGTATCTGTATGTGTAGAGGCTTGGAGGGGCTTTGTGCTGGGAGAGAAGCTGAGCCCTGATTAGGGGGCGGGGCTTCAATGACTAGGGGTCCTATAAAGGTACCAGCCAGTCAGGCAGCGGCACAGGAGCTAGCAAACAGACCTGTAAACAGGGCAGTTTGAGTGGGAGTTCTGTTGGAGGAGAAGGTATTTGTGTGTGTTCGGTTTTGTATTGGTAGTATCTGTATGTGTACGGGCTTTGTGCTGGGACAGAAGCTGAGCCCTGATTAGGGGGCGGGGCTTCACTGACTAGCGGTCCTATAAAGGTAGCAGCCAGTCAGGCAGCGGCACAGGAGCTAGCAAACAGAGCTGTAAACAGGGGAGTTTGAGTGGGAGTTCTGTTGGAGGAGAAGGTATTTGTGTGTGTTTTTGTATTCGTATTATCTGTATGTGTAGAGGCTTGGAGGGGCTTTGTGATGGGAGAGAAGCTGGGCCCTGATTAGGGGGCGGGGCTTCACTGATTAGGGGTCCTAGAAAGGGAGCAGCCAGTCAAGCAGCGGCACCGACAGCTGCAGTGGCACAGGAGCTAGCAAACAGAGCTGTAAAGAGGGGAGTTTGAGTGGGAGTTCTGTTGGAGGAGAAGGTATTTGTGTGTGTTTGGTTTTGTATTGGTAGTATCTGTATGTGTAGGGGCTTTGTGCTGGGAGAGAAGCTGGGCCCTGCTTAGGGGGCGGGGCTTCACTGACTAGGTGTCCTATAAAGGGAGCAGCCAGTCAGGAAGCGGCACAGACAGCTGCAGCGGCACAGGAGCTAGCAAACAGAGTTGTAAACAGGGGAGTTTGAGTGGGAGTTCTGTTGGAGGAGAAGGTATTTGTGTGTGTTTTTGTATTGGTAGTATCTGTATGTGTAGAGGCTTGGAGGGGCTTTGTGCTGGGAGAGAAGCTGAGCCCTGATTAGGGGGCGGGGCTTCACTGACTAGGGGTCCTATAAAGGTAGCAGCCAGTCAGGCAGCGGCACAGGAGCTAGCAAACAGAGCTGTGAACAGGGGAGTTTGAGTGGGAGTTCTGTTGGAGGAGAAGGTATTTGTGTGTGTTTTTGTATTGGTAGTATCTGTATGTGTAGAGGCTTGGAGGGGCTAGGTGCTGCGAGAGAAGCTGAGCCCTGATTAGGGGGCGGGGCTTCACTGACTAGGGGTCCTATAAAGGTAGGAGCCAGTCAGGCAGCGGCACAGGAGCTAGCAAACAGAGCTGTAAGCAGGGGAGTTTGAGTGGGAGTTCTGTTGGAGGAGAAGTATTTGTGTATTTTTTTGTATTGGTAGTATCTGTATATGTAGAGGCTTGGAGGGGCTTTGTGCTGGGAGAGAAGCTGAGCCCTGATCAGGGGGCGGGGCTTCACTGACTAGGGGTCCTATAAAGGTAGGAGCCAGTCAGACAGCGGCACAGGAGCTAGCAAACAGAGCTGTAAGCAGGGGAGTTTGAGTGGGAGTTCTGTTGGAGGAGAAGGTATTTGTGTGTGTTCGGTTTTGTATTGGTAGTATCTGTTTGTGTACGGGCTTTGTGCTGGGACAGAAGCTGAGCCCTGATTAGGGGGCGGGGCTTCACTGACTAGCGGTCCTATAAAGGCAGCAGCCAGTCAGGCAGCGGCGCAGGAGCTAGCAAACAGAGCTGTAAACAGGGGAGTTTGAGTGGGAGTTCTGTTGGAGGAGAAGTATTTGTGTATTTTTTTGTATTGGTAGTATCTGTATATGTAGAGGCTTGGAGGGGCTTTGTGCTGGGAGAGAAGCTGAGCCCTGATCAGGGGGCGGGGCTTCACTGACTAGGGGTCCTATAAAGGTAGGAGCCAGTCAGACAGCGGCACAGGAGCTAGCAAACAGAGCTGTAAGCAGGGGAGTTTGAGTGGGAGTTCTGTTGGAGGAGAAGGTATTTATGTGTGTTTGGTTTTTTATTGGTAGTATCTGTATGTGAAGGGGTTTGGCGGGGCTTTTTGCTTGGAGAGAAGCTGAACCCTGATCAGGGGGCGGGGCTTCACTGACTAGGGGTCCTATAAAGGTAGCAGCCAGTCAGGCAGCGGCACAGGAGCTAGCAAACAGAGCTGTGAACAGGGGAGTTTGAGTGGGAGTTCTGTTGGAGGAGAAGGTATTTGTGTATGTTTTTGTATTGGTAGTATCTGTATGTGTAGAGGCTTGGAGGGGCTAGGTGCTGCGAGAGAAGCTGAGCCCTGATTAGGGGGCGGGGCTTCACTGACTAGGGGTCCTATAAAGCTAGCTGCCAGTCAGGCAGCGGCACAGGAGCTAGCAAACAGAGCTGTAAACAGGGGAGTTTGAGTGGGAGTTCTGTTGGAGGAGACGGTATTTGTGTGTGTTTGGTTTTGTATTGGTAGTATCTGTATGTGTAGATGCTTGGAGGGGCTTTGTGCTGGGAGAGAAGCTGAGCCCTGATTAGGGGGCGGGGCTTCACTGACTAGGGGTCCTATAAAGGTACCAGCCAGTCAGGCAGCGGCACAGGAGCTAGCAAACAGACCTGTAAACAGGGCAGTTTGAGTGGGAGTTCTGTTGGAGGAGAAGGTATTTGTGTGTGTTCGGTTTTGTATTGGTAGTATCTGTATGTGTACGGGCTTTGTGCTGGGAAAGAAGCTGAGCCCTGATCAGGGGGCGGGGCTTCACTGACTAGGGGTCCTATAAAGGTAGGAGCCAGTCAGACAGCGGCACAGGAGCTAGCAAACAGAGCTGTAAGCAGGGGAGTTTGAGTGGGAGTTCTGTTGGAGGAGAAGGTATTTATGTGTGTTTGGTTTTTTATTGGTAGTATCTGTATGTGAAGGGGTTTGGCGGGGCTTTGTGCTTGGAGAGAAGCTGAACCCTGATTAGGGGGCGGGGCTTCACTGACTAGGGGTCCTATAAAGGTAGGAGCCAGTCAGACAGCGGCACAGGAGCTAGCAAACAGAGCTGTAAGCAGGGGAGTTTGAGTGGGAGTTCTGTTGTAGGAGAAGGTATTTGTGTGTGTTTGGTTTTGTATTGGTAGTATCTGTATGTGTAGAGGCTTGGAGGGGCTTTGTGCTGGGAGAGAAGCTGAGCCCTGGTTTGGGGGCGGGGCTTCAGTGACTAGGGGTCCTATAAAGGTAGCAGCCAGTCAGGCAGCGGCACAGGAGCTAGCAAACAGACCTGTAAACAGGGGAGTTTGAGTGGGAGTTCTGTTGGAGGAGAACGTATTTGTGTGTGTTTTTGTATTGGTATTATCTGTATGTGTAGAGGCTTGGAGGGGCTTTGTGCTGGGAGAGAAGCTGAGCCCTGATTAGGGGGCGGGGCTTCACTGATTACGGGTCCTAGAAAGGGAGCAGCCAGTCAGGCAGCGGCACAGACAGCTGCAGTGCCACAGGAGCTAGCAAACAGAGCTGTAAAGAGGGGAGTTTGAGTGGGAGTTCTGTTGGAGGAGATGGTATTTGTGTGTTTTTTTGTATTGGTAGTATCTGTATGTGTAGAGGCTTGGAGTGGCTAGGTGCTGGGAGAGAAGCTGAGCCCTGATTAGGGGGCGGGGCTTCACTGACTAGGGGTCCTATAAAGGTAGCAGGCAGTCAGGCAGTGGCACAGGAGCTAGCAAACAGAGCTGTGAACAGGGGAGTTTGAGTGGGAGTTCTGTTGGAGGAGAAGGTATTTGTGTGTGTTTTTGTATTGGTAGTATCTGTATGTGTAGAGGCTTGGAGGGGCTAGGTGCTGCGAGAGAAGCTGAGCCCTGATTAGGGGGCGGGGCTTCACTGACTAGGGGTCCTATAAAGGTAGCAGCCCGTCAGGCAGCGGCACAGGAGCTAGCAAACAGACGTGTAAACAGGGGAGTTTGAGTGGGAGTTCTGTTGGAGGAGAACGTATTTGTGTGTGTTTTTGTATTGGTATTATCTGTATGTGTAGAGGCTTGGAGGGGCTTTGTGCTGGGAGAGAAGCTGAGCCCTGATTAGGGGGCGGGGCTTCACTGACTAGGGGTCCTATAAAGGTAGCAGCCAGTCAGGCAGCGGCACAGGAGCTAGCAAACAGAGCTGTGAACAGGGGAGTTTGAGTGGGAGTTCTGTTGGAGGAGAAGGTATTTGTGTGTGTTTTTGTATTGGTAGTATCTGTATGTGTAGAGGCTTGGAGGGGCTAGGTGCTGCGAGAGAAGCTGAGCCCTGATTAGGGGGCGGGGCTTCACTGACTAGGGGTCCTATAAAGCTAGCTGCCAGTCAGGCAGCGGCACAGGAGCTAGCAAACAGAGCTGTAAACAGGGGAGTTTGAGTGGGAGTTCTGTTGGAGGAGACGGTATTTGTGTGTGTTTGGTTTTGTATTGGTAGTATCTGTATGTGTAGAGGCTTGGAGGGGCTTTGTGCTGGGAGAGAAGCTGAGCCCTGATTAGGGGGCGGGGCTTCACTGACTAGGGGTCCTATAAAGGTACCAGCCAGTCAGGCAGCGGCACAGGAGCTAGCAAACAGACCTGTAAACAGGGCAGTTTGAGTGGGAGTTCTGTTGGAGGAGAAGGTATTTGTGTGTGTTCGGTTTTGTATTGGTAGTATCTGTATGTGTACGGGCTTTGTGCTGGGACAGAAGCTGAGCCCTGATTAGGGGGCGGGGCTTCACTGACTAGCGGTCCTATAAAGGTAGCAGCCAGTCAGGCAGCGGCACAGGAGCTAGCAAACAGAGCTGTAAACAGGGGAGTTTGAGTGGGACTTCTGTTGGAGGAGAAGGTATTTGTGTGTGTTTTTGTATTCGTATTATCTGTATGTGTAGAGGCTTGGAGGGGCTTTGTGATGGGAGAGAAGCTGGGCCCTGATTAGGGGGCGGGGCTTCACTGATTAGGGGTCCTAGAAAGGGAGCAGCCAGTCAAGCAGCGGCACCGACAGCTGCAGTGGCACAGGAGCTAGCAAACAGAGCTGTAAAGAGGGGAGTTTGAGTGGGAGTTCTGTTGGAGGAGAAGGTATTTGTGTGTGTTTGGTTTTATATTGGTAGTATCTGTATGTGTAGGGGCTTTGTGCTGGGAGAGAAGCTGGGCCCTGCTTAGGGGGCGGGGCTTCACTGACTAGGTGTCCTATAAAGGGAGCAGCCAGTCAGGAAGCGGCACAGACAGCTGCAGCGGCACAGGAGCTAGCAAACAGAGTTGTAAACAGGGGAGTTTGAGTGGGAGTTCTGTTGGAGGAGAAGGTATTTGTGTGTGTTTTTGTATTGGTTGTATCTGTATGTGTAGAGGCTTGGAGGGGCTTTGTGCTGGGAGAGAAGCTGAGCCCTGATTAGGGGGCGGGGCTTCACTGACTAGGGGTCCTATAAAGGTAGCAGCCAGTCAGGCAGCGGCACAGGAGCTAGCAAACAGAGCTGTGAACAGGGGAGTTTGAGTGGGAGTTCTGTTGGAGGAGAAGGTATTTGTGTGTGTTTTTGTATTGGTAGTATCTGTATGTGTAGAGGCTTGGAGGGGCTAGGTGCTGCGAGAGAAGCTGAGCCCTGATTAGGGGGCGGGGCTTCACTGACTAGCGGTCCTATAAAGGTAGCAGCCAGTCAGGCAGCGGCGCAGGAGCTAGCAAACAGAGCTGTAAACAGGGGAGTTTGAGTGGGAGTTCTGTTGGAGGAGATGGTATTGGTGTGTGTTTGGTTTTTTATTGGTAGTATCTGTATGTGTCGCGGTTTGGCGGAGCTTTGTGCTTGGAGAGAAGCTGAACCCTGATTAGGGGGCGGGGCTTCACTGACTAGGGGTCCTATAAAGGTAGCAGCCAGTCAGGCAGCGGCACAGGAGCTAGCAAACAGAGCTGTAAGCAGGGGAGTTTGAGTGGGAGTTCTGTTGGAGGAGAAGGTATTTGTGTGTTTTTTTGTATTGGTAGTATCTGTATATGTAGAGGCTTGGAGGGGCTTTGTGCTGGGAGAGAAGCTGAACCCTGATTAGGGGGCGGGGCTTCACTGACTAGGGGTCCTATAAAGGTAGCAGCCAGTCAGGCAGCGGAACAGACAGCTGCAGCGGCACAGGAGCTAGCAAACAGAGCTGTAAACAGGGGAGTTTGAGTGGGAGTTCTGTTGGAGGAGAAGGTATTTGTGTGTTTTTTTGTATTGGTAGTATCTGTATATGTAGAGGCTTGGAGGGGCTTTGTGCTGGGAGAGAAGCTGAGCCCTGATTAGGGGGCGGGGCTTCACTGACTAGGGGTCCTATAAAGGTAGCAGCCAGTCAGGCAGCGGCACAGGAGCTAGCAAACAGAGCTGTGAAAGGGGAGTTTGAGTGGGAGTTCTGTTGGAGGAGAAGGTATTTGTGTGTGTTTTTGTATTGGTAGTATGTGTATGTGTAGAGGCTTGGAGTGGCTAGGTGCTGCGAGAGAAGCTGAGCCCTGATTAGGGGGCGGGGCTTCACTGACTAGGGGTCCTATAAAGGTAGCAGCCAGTCAGGCAGCGGCACAGGAGCTAGCAAACAGAGCTGTGAACAGGGGAGTTTGAGTGGGAGTTCTGTTGGAGGAGAAGGTATTTGTGTGTGTTTTTGTATTGGTAGTATCTGTATGTGTAGAGGCTTGGAGGGGCTAGGTGCTGCGAGAGAAGCTGAGCCCTGATTAGGGGGCGGGGCTTCACTGACTAGGGGTCCTATAAAGGTAGCAGCCCGTCAGGCAGCGGCACAGGAGCTAGCAAACAGAGCTGTGAACAGGGGAGTTTGAGTGGGAGTTCTGTTGGAGGAGAAGGTATTTGTGTGTGTTTTTGTATTGGTAGTATCTGTATGTGTAGAGGCTTGGAGTGGCTAGGTGCTGCGAGAGAAGCTGAGCCCTGATTAGGGGGCGGGGCTTCACTGACTAGGGGTCCTATAAAGGTAGCAGCCAGTCAGGCAGCGGCACAGGAGCTAGCAAACAGAGCTGTGAACAGGGGAGTTTGAGTGGGAGTTCTGTTGGAGGAGAACGTATTTGTGTGTGTTTTTGTATTGGTATTATCCGTATGTGTAGAGGCTTGGAGGGGCTTTGTGCTGGGAGAGAAGCTGGGCCCTGATTAGGGGGCGGGGCTTCACTGATTAGGGGTCCTAGAAAGGGAGCAGCCAGTCAGGCAGCGGCACAGACAGCTGCAGTGGCACAGGAGCTAGCAAACAGAGCTGTAAAGAGGGGAGTTTGAGTGGGAGTTCTGTTGGAGGAGATGGTATTTGTGTGTGTTTGGTTTTTTATTGGTAGTATCTGTATGTGTCGGGGTTTGGAGGAGCTTTGTGTTTGGAGAGAAGCTGAACCCTGATTAGGGGGCGGGGCTTCACTGACTAGGGGTCCTATAAAGGTAGCAGCCAGTCAGGCAGCGGCACAGGAGCTAGCAAACAGAGCTGTAAGCAGGGGAGTTTGAGTGGGAGTTCTGTTGGAGGAGATGGTATTTGTGTGTGTTTGGTTTTTTATTGGTAGTATCTGTATGTGTCGGGGTTTGGCGGAGCTTTGTGCTTGGAAAGAAGCTGAACCCTGATTAGGGGGCGGGGCTTCACTGACTAGGGGTCCTATAAAGGTAGCAGCCAGTCAGGCAGCGGCACAGGAGCTAGCAAACAGACCTGTAAACAGGGGAGTTTGAGTGGGAGTTCTGTTGGAGGAGAACGTATTTGTGTGTGTTTTTGTATTGGTATTATCTGTATGTGTAGAGGCTTGGAGGGGCTTTGTGCTGGGAGAGAAGCTGAGCCCTGATTAGGGGGCGGGGCTTCACTGATTACGGGTCCTAGAAAGGGAGCAGCCAGTGAGGCAGCGGCACAGACAGCTGCAGTGCCACAGGAGCTAGAAAACAGAGCTGTAAAGAGGGGAGTTTGAGTGGGAGTTCTGTTGGAGGAGATGGTATTTGTGTGTTTTTTTGTATTGGTAGTATCTGTATATGTAGAGGCTTGAGGGGCTTTGTGCTGGGAGAGAAGCTGAGCCCTGATTAGGGGGCGGGGCTTCACTGACTAGGGGTCCTATAAAGGTAGCAGGCAGTCAGGCAGTGGCACAGGAGCTAGCAAACAGAGCTGTGAACAGGGGAGTTTGAGTGGGAGTTCTGTTGGAGGAGAAGGTATTTGTGTGTGTTTTTGTATTGGTAGTATCTGTATGTGTAGAGGCTTGGAGTGGCTAGGTGCTGCGAGAGAAGCTGAGCCCTGATTAGGGGGCGGGGCTTCACTGACTAGGGGTCCTATAAAGGTAGCAGCCAGTCAGGCAGCGGCACAGGAGCTAGCAAACAGAGCTGTGAACAGGGGAGTTTGAGTGGGAGTTCTGTTGGAGGAGAAGGTATTTGTGTGTGTTTTTGTATTGGTAGTATCTGTATGTGTAGAGGCTTGGAGGGGCTAGGTGCTGCGAGAGAAGCTGAGCCCTGATTAGGGGGCGGGGCTTCACTGACTAGGGGTCCTATAAAGGTAGCAGCCCGTCAGGCAGCGGCACAGGAGCTAGCAAACAGACGTGTAAACAGGGGAGTTTGAGTGGGAGTTCTGTTGGAGGAGAACGTATTTGTGTGTGTTTTTGTATTGGTATTATCTGTATGTGTAGAGGCTTGGAGGGGCTTTGTGCTGGGAGAGAAGCTGAGCCCTGATTAGGGGGCGGGGCTTCACTGACTAGGGGTCCTATAAAGGTAGCAGCCAGTCAGGCAGCGGCACAGGAGCTAGCAAACAGAGCTGTGAACAGGGGAGTTTGAGTGGGAGTTCTGTTGGAGGAGAAGGTATTTGTGTGTGTTTTTGTATTGGTAGTATCTGTATGTGTAGAGGCTTGGAGGGGCTAGGTGCTGCGAGAGAAGCTGAGCCCTGATTAGGGGGCGGGGCTTCACTGACTAGGGGTCCTATAAAGCTAGCTGCCAGTCAGGCAGCGGCACAGGAGCTAGCAAACAGAGCTGTAAACAGGGGAGTTTGAGTGGGAGTTCTGTTGGAGGAGACGGTATTTGTGTGTGTTTGGTTTTGTATTGGTAGTATCTGTATGTGTAGAGGCTTGGAGGGGCTTTGTGCTGGGAGAGAAGCTGAGCCCTGATTAGGGGGCGGGGCTTCACTGACTAGGGGTCCTATAAAGGTACCAGCCAGTCAGGCAGCGGCACAGGAGCTAGCAAACAGACCTGTAAACAGGGCAGTTTGAGTGGGAGTTCTGTTGGAGGAGAAGGTATTTGTGTGTGTTCGGTTTTGTATTGGTAGTATCTGTATGTGTACGGGCTTTGTGCTGGGACAGAAGCTGAGCCCTGATTAGGGGGCGGGGCTTCACTGACTAGCGGTCCTATAAAGGTAGCAGCCAGTCAGGCAGCGGCACAGGAGCTAGCAAACAGAGCTGTAAACAGGGGAGTTTGAGTGGGACTTCTGTTGGAGGAGAAGGTATTTGTGTGTGTTTTTGTATTCGTATTATCTGTATGTGTAGAGGCTTGGAGGGGCTTTGTGATGGGAGAGAAGCTGGGCCCTGATTAGGGGGCGGGGCTTCACTGATTAGGGGTCCTAGAAAGGGAGCAGCCAGTCAAGCAGCGGCACCGACAGCTGCAGTGGCACAGGAGCTAGCAAACAGAGCTGTAAAGAGGGGAGTTTGAGTGGGAGTTCTGTTGGAGGAGAAGGTATTTGTGTGTGTTTGGTTTTGTATTGGTAGTATCTGTATGTGTAGGGGCTTTGTGCTGGGAGAGAAGCTGGGCCCTGCTTAGGGGGCGGGGCTTCACTGACTAGGTGTCCTATAAAGGGAGCAGCCAGTCAGGAAGCGGCACAGACAGCTGCAGCGGCACAGGAGCTAGCAAACAGAGTTGTAAACAGGGGAGTTTGAGTGGGAGTTCTGTTGGAGGAGAAGGTATTTGTGTGTGTTTTTGTATTGGTTGTATCTGTATGTGTAGAGGCTTGGAGGGGCTTTGTGCTGGGAGAGAAGCTGAGCCCTGATTAGGGGGCGGGGCTTCACTGACTAGGGGTCCTATAAAGGTAGCAGCCAGTCAGGCAGCGGCACAGGAGCTAGCAAACAGAGCTGTGAACAGGGGAGTTTGAGTGGGAGTTCTGTTGGAGGAGAAGGTATTTGTGTGTGTTTTTGTATTGGTAGTATCTGTATGTGTAGAGGCTTGGAGGGGCTAGGTGCTGCGAGAGAAGCTGAGCCCTGATTAGGGGGCGGGGCTTCACTGACTAGCGGTCCTATAAAGGTAGCAGCCAGTCAGGCAGCGGCGCAGGAGCTAGCAAACAGAGCTGTAAACAGGGGAGTTTGAGTGGGAGTTCTGTTGGAGGAGAAGTATTTGTGTATTTTTTTGTATTGGTAGTATCTGTATATGTAGAGGCTTGGAGGGGCTTTGTGCTGGGAGAGAAGCTGAGCCCTGATCAGGGGGCGGGGCTTCACTGACTAGGGGTCCTATAAAGGTAGGAGCCAGTCAGACAGCGGCACAGGAGCTAGCAAACAGAGCTGTAAGCAGGGGAGTTTGAGTGGGAGTTCTGTTGGAGGAGAAGGTATTTGTGTGTGTTCGGTTTTGTATTGGTAGTATCTGTTTGTGTACGGGCTTTGTGCTGGGACAGAAACTGAGCCCTGATTAGGGGGCGGGGCTTCACTGACTAGCGGTCCTATAAAGGCAGCAGCCAGTCAGGCAGCGGCGCAGGAGCTAGCAAACAGAGCTGTAAACAGGGGAGTTTGAGTGGGAGTTCTGTTGGAGGAGAAGTATTTGTGTATTTTTTTGTATTGGTAGTATCTGTATATGTAGAGGCTTGGAGGGGCTTTGTGCTGGGAGAGAAGCTGAGCCCTGATCAGGGGGCGGGGCTTCACTGACTAGGGGTCCTATAAAGGTAGGAGCCAGTCAGACAGCGGCACAGGAGCTAGCAAACAGAGCTGTAAGCAGGGGAGTTTGAGTGGGAGTTCTGTTGGAGGAGAAGGTATTTATGTGTGTTTGGTTTTTTATTGGTAGTATCTGTATGTGAAGGGGTTTGGCGGGGCTTTGTGCTTGGAGAGAAGCTGAACCCTGATTAGGGGGCGGGGCTTCACTGACTAGGGGTCCTATAAAGGTAGGAGCCAGTCAGACAGCGGCACAGGAGCTAGCAAACAGAGCTGTAAGCAGGGGAGTTTGAGTGGGAGTTCTGTTGTAGGAGAAGGTATTTGTGTGTGTTTGGTTTTGTATTGGTAGTATCTGTATGTGTAGAGGCTTGGAGGGGCTTTGTGCTGGGAGAGAAGCTGAGCCCTGGTTTGGGGGCGGGGCTTCAGTGACTAGGGGTCCTATAAAGGTAGCAGCCAGTCAGGCAGCGGCACAGGAGCTAGCAAACAGACCTGTAAACAGGGGAGTTTGAGTGGGAGTTCTGTTGGAGGAGAACGTATTTGTGTGTGTTTTTGTATTGGTATTATCTGTATGTGTAGAGGCTTGGAGGGGCTTTGTGCTGGGAGAGAAGCTGAGCCCTGATTAGGGGGCGGGGCTTCACTGATTACGGGTCCTAGAAAGGGAGCAGCCAGTCAGGCAGCGGCACAGACAGCTGCAGTGCCACAGGAGCTAGCAAACAGAGCTGTAAAGAGGGGAGTTTGAGTGGGAGTTCTGTTGGAGGAGATGGTATTTGTGTGTTTTTTTGTATTGGTAGTATCTGTATATGTAGAGGCTTGAGGGGCTTTGTGCTGGGAGAGAAGCTGAGCCCTGATTAGGGGGCGGGGCTTCACTGACTAGGGGTCCTATAAAGGTAGCAGGCAGTCAGGCAGTGGCACAGGAGCTAGCAAACAGAGCTGTGAACAGGGGAGTTTGAGTGGGAGTTCTGTTGGAGGAGAAGGTATTTGTGTGTGTTTTTGTATTGGTAGTATCTGTATGTGTAGAGGCTTGGAGTGGCTAGGTGCTGCGAGAGAAGCTGAGCCCTGATTAGGGGGCGGGGCTTCACTGACTAGGGGTCCTATAAAGGTAGCAGGCAGTCAGGCAGCGGCACAGGAGCTAGCAAACAGAGCTGTGAACAGGGGAGTTTGAGTGGGAGTTCTGTTGGAGGAGAAGGTATTTGTGTGTGTTTTTGTATTGGTAGTATCTGTATGTGTAGAGGCTTGGAGGGGCTAGGTGCTGCGAGAGAAGCTGAGCCCTGATTAGGGGGCGGGGCTTCACTGACTAGGGGTCCTATAAAGGTAGCAGCCCGTCAGGCAGCGGCACAGGAGCTAGCAAACAGACGTGTAAACAGGGGAGTTTGAGTGGGAGTTCTGTTGGAGGAGAACGTATTTGTGTGTGTTTTTGTATTGGTATTATCTGTATGTGTAGAGGCTTGGAGGGGCTTTGTGCTGGGAGAGAAGCTGTGCCCTGATTAGGGGGCGGGGCTTCACTGACTAGGGGTCCTATAAAGGTAGCAGCCAGTCAGGCAGCGGCACAGGAGCTAGCAAACAGAGCTGTGAACAGGGGAGTTTGAGTGGGAGTTCTGTTGGAGGAGAAGGTATTTGTGTGTGTTTTTGTATTTGTAGTATCTGTATGTGTAGAGGCTTGGAGGGGCTAGGTGCTGCGAGAGAAGCTGAGCCCTGATTAGGGGGCGGGACTTCACTGACTAGGGGTCCTATAAAGCTAGCTGCCAGTCAGGCAGCGGCACAGGAGCTAGCAAACAGAGCTGTAAACAGGGGAGTTTGAGTGGGAGTTCTGTTGGAGGAGACGGTATTTGTGTGTGTTTGGTTTTGTATTGGTAGTATCTGTATGTGTAGAGGCTTGGAGGGGCTTTGTGCTGGGAGAGAAGCTGAGCCCTGATTAGGGGGCGGGGCTTCACTGACTAGGGGTCCTATAAAGGTACCAGCCAGTCAGGCAGCGGCACAGGAGCTAGCAAACAGACCTGTAAACAGGGCAGTTTGAGTGGGAGTTCTGTTGGAGGAGAAGGTATTTGTGTGTGTTCGGTTTTGTATTGGTAGTATCTGTATGTGTACGGGCTTTGTGCTGGGACAGAAGCTGAGCCCTGATTAGGGGGCGGGGCTTCACTGACTAGCGGTCCTATAAAGGTAGCAGCCAGTCAGGCAGCGGCACAGGAGCTAGCAAACAGAGCTGTAAACAGGGGAGTTTGAGTGGGAGTTCTGTTGGAGGAGAAGGTATTTGTGTGTGTTTTTGTATTCGTATTATCTGTATGTGTAGAGGCTTGGAGGGGCTTTGTGATGGGAGAGAAGCTGGGCCCTGATTAGGGGGCGGGGCTTCACTGATTAGGGGTCCTAGAAAGGGAGCAGCCAGTCAAGCAGCGGCACCGACAGCTGCAGTGGCACAGGAGCTAGCAAACAGAGCTGTAAAGAGGGGAGTTTGAGTGGGAGTTCTGTTGGAGGAGAAGGTATTTGTGTGTGTTTGGTTTTGTATTGGTAGTATCTGTATGTGTAGGGGCTTTGTGCTGGGAGAGAAGCTGGGCCCTGCTTAGGGGGCGGGGCTTCACTGACTACGTGTCCTATAAAGGGAGCAGCCAGTCAGGAAGCGGCACAGACAGCTGCAGCGGCACAGGAGCTAGCAAACAGAGCTGTAAACAGGGGAGTTTGAGTGGGAGTTCTGTTGGAGGAGAAGTATTTGTGTATTTTTTTGTATTGGTAGTATCTGTATATGTAGAGGCTTGGAGGGGCTTTGTGCTGGGAGAGAAGCTGAGCCCTGATCAGGGGGCGGGGCTTCACTGACTAGGGGTCCTATAAAGGTAGCAGCCAGTCAGGCAGCGGCACAGGAGCTAGCAAACACAGCTGTAAGCAGGGGAGTTTGAGTGGGAGTTCTGTTGGAGGAGAAGGTATTTATGTGTGTTTGGTTTTTTATTGGTAGTATCTGTATGTGAAGGGGTTTGGCGGGGCTTTGTGCTTGGAGAGAAGCTGAACCCTGATTAGGGGGCGGGGCTTCACTGACTAGGGGTCCTATAAAGGTAGGAGCCAGTCAGACAGCGGCACAGGAGCTAGCAAACAGAGCTGTAAGCAGGGGAGTTTGAGTGGGAGTTCTGTTGTAGGAGAAGGTATTTGTGTGTGTTTGGTTTTGTATTGGTAGTATCTGTATGTGTAGAGGCTTGGAGGGGCTTTGTGCTGGGAGAGAAGCTGAGCCCTGGTTTGGGGGCGGGGCTTCAGTGACTAGGGGTCCTATAAAGGTAGCAGCCAGTCAGGCAGCGGCACAGGAGCTAGCAAACAGACCTGTAAACAGGGGAGTTTGAGTGGGAGTTCTGTTGGAGGAGAACGTATTTGTGTGTGTTTTTGTATTGGTATTATCTGTATGTGTAGAGGCTTGGAGGGGCTTTGTGCTGGGAGAGAAGCTGAGCCCTGATTAGGGGGCGGGGCTTCACTGATTAGGGGTCCTAGAAAGGGAGCAGCCAGTCAGGCAGCGGCACAGACAGCTGCAGTGCCACAGGAGCTAGCAAACAGAGCTGTAAAGAGGGGAGTTTGAGTGGGAGTTCTGTTGGAGGAGATGGTATTTGTGTGTTTTTTTGTATTGGTAGTATCTGTATATGTAGAGGCTTGAGGGGCTTTGTGCTGGGAGAGAAGCTGAGCCCTGATTAGGGGGCGGGGCTTCACTGACTAGGGGTCCTATAAAGGTAGCAGGCAGTCAGGCAGTGGCACAGGAGCTAGCAAACAGAGCTGTGAACAGGGGAGTTTGAGTGGGAGTTCTGTTGGAGGAGAAGGTATTTGTGTGTGTTTTTGTATTGGTAGTATCTGTATGTGTAGAGGCTTGGAGTGGCTAGGTGCTGCGAGAGAAGCTGAGCCCTGATTAGGGGGCGGGGCTTCACTGACTAGGGGTCCTATAAAGGTAGCAGGCAGTCAGGCAGGGGCACAGGAGCTAGCAAACAGAGCTGTGAACAGGGGAGTTTGAGTGGGAGTTCTGTTGGAGGAGAAGGTATTTGTGTGTGTTTTTGTATTGGTAGTACCTGTATGTGTAGAGGCTTGGAGGGGCTAGGTGCTGCGAGAGAAGCTGAGCCCTGATTAGGGGGCGGGGCTTCACTGACTAGGGGTCCTATAAAGGTAGCAGCCCGTCAGGCAGCGGCACAGGAGCTAGCAAACAGACGTGTAAACAGGGGAGTTTGAGTGGGAGTTCTGTTGGAGGAGAACGTATTTGTGTGTGTTTTTGTATTGGTATTATCTGTATGTGTAGAGACTTGGAGGGGCTTTGTGCTGGGAGAGAAGCTGAGCCCTGATTAGGGGGCGGGGCTTCACTGACTAGGGGTCCTATAAAGGTAGCAGCCAGTCAGGCAGCGGCACAGGAGCTAGCAAACAGAGCTGTGAACAGGGGAGTTTGAGTGGGAGTTCTGTTGGAGGAGAAGGTATTTGTGTGTGTTTTTGTATTGGTAGTATCTGTATGTGTAGAGGCTTGGAGGGGCTAGGTGCTGCGAGAGAAGCTGAGCCCTGATTAGGGGGCGGGGCTTCACTGACTAGGGGTCCTATAAAGCTAGCTGCCAGTCAGGCAGCGGCACAGGAGCTAGCAAACAGAGCTGTAAACAGGGGAGTTTGAGTGGGAGTTCTGTTGGAGGAGACGGTATTTGTGTGTGTTTGGTTTTGTATTGGTAGTATCTGTATGTGTAGAGGCTTGGAGGGGCTTTGTGCTGGGAGAGAAGCTGAGCCCTGATTAGGGGGCGGGGCTTCACTGACTAGGGGTCCTATAAAGGTACCAGCCAGTCAGGCAGCGGCACAGGAGCTAGCAAACAGACCTGTAAACAGGGCAGTTTGAGTGGGAGTTCTGTTGGAGGAGAAGGTATTTGTGTGTGTTCGGTTTTGTATTGGTAGTATCTGTATGTGTACGGGCTTTGTGCTGGGACAGAAGCTGAGCCCTGATTAGGGGGCGGGGCTTCACTGACTAGCGGTCCTATAAAGGTAGCAGCCAGTCAGGCAGCGGCACAGGAGCTAGCAAACAGAGCTGTAAACAGGGGAGTTTGAGTGGGAGTTCTGTTGGAGGAGAAGGTATTTGTGTGTGTTTTTGTATTCGTATTATCTGTATGTGTAGAGGCTTGGAGGGGCTTTGTGATGGGAGAGAAGCTGGGCCCTGATTAGGGGGCGGGGCTTCACTGATTAGGGGTCCTAGAAAGGGAGCAGCCAGTCAAGCAGCGGCACCGACAGCTGCAGTGGCACAGGAGCTAGCAAACAGAGCTGTAAAGAGGGGAGTTTGAGTGGGAGTTCTGTTGGAGGAGAAGGTATTTGTGTGTGTTTGGTTTTGTATTGGTAGTATCTGTATGTGTAGGGGCTTTGTGCTGGGAGAGAAGCTGGGCCCTGCTTAGGGGGCGGGGCTTCACTGACTAGGTGTCCTATAAAGGGAGCAGCCAGTCAGGAAGCGGCACAGACAGCTGCAGCGGCACAGGAGCTAGCAAACAGAGCTGTGAACAGGGGAGTTTGAGTGGGAGTTCTGTTGGAGGAGAAGGTATTTGTGTGTGTTTTTGTATTGGTAGTATCTGTATGTGTAGAGGCTTGGAGGGGCTAGGTGCTGCGAGAGAAGCTGAGCCCTGATTAGGGGGCGGGGCTTCACTGACTAGGGGTCCTATAAAGGTAGGAGCCAGTCAGGCAGCGGCACAGGAGCTAGCAAACAGAGCTGTAAGCAGGGGAGTTTGAGTGGGAGTTCTGTTGGAGGAGAAGTATTTGTGTATTTTTTTGTATTGGTAGTATCTGTATATGTAGAGGCTTGGAGGGGCTTTGTGCTGGGAGAGAAGCTGAGCCCTGATCAGGGGGCGGGGCTTCACTGACTAGGGGTCCTATAAAGGTAGGAGCCAGTCAGACAGCGGCACAGGAGCTAGCAAACAGAGCTGTAAGCAGGGGAGTTTGAGTGGGAGTTCTGTTGGAGGAGAAGGTATTTGTGTGTGTTCGGTTTTGTATTGGTAGTATCTGTTTGTGTACGGGCTTTGTGCTGGGACAGAAGCTGAGCCCTGATTAGGGGGCGGGGCTTCACTGACTAGCGGTCCTATAAAGGCAGCAGCCAGTCAGGCAGCGGCGCAGGAGCTAGCAAACAGAGCTGTAAACAGGGGAGTTTGAGTGGGAGTTCTGTTGGAGGAGAAGTATTTGTGTATTTTTTTGTATTGGTAGTATCTGTATATGTAGAGGCTTGGAGGGGCTTTGTGCTGGGAGAGAAGCTGAGCCCTGATCAGGGGGCGGGGCTTCACTGACTAGGGGTCCTATAAAGGTAGGAGCCAGTCAGACAGCGGCACAGGAGCTAGCAAACAGAGCTGTAAGCAGGGGAGTTTGAGTGGGAGTTCTGTTGGAGGAGAAGGTATTTATGTGTGTTTGGTTTTTTATTGGTAGTATCTGTATGTGAAGGGGTTTGGCGGGGCTTTTTGCTTGGAGAGAAGCTGAACCCTGATCAGGGGGCGGGGCTTCACTGACTAGGGGTCCTATAAAGGTAGCAGCCAGTCAGGCAGCGGCACAGGAGCTAGCAAACAGAGCTGTGAACAGGGGAGTTTGAGTGGGAGTTCTGTTGGAGGAGAAGGTATTTGTGTATGTTTTTGTATTGGTAGTATCTGTATGTGTAGAGGCTTGGAGGGGCTAGGTGCTGCGAGAGAAGCTGAGCCCTGATTAGGGGGCGGGGCTTCACTGACTAGGGGTCCTATAAAGCTAGCTGCCAGTCAGGCAGCGGCACAGGAGCTAGCAAACAGAGCTGTAAACAGGGGAGTTTGAGTGGGAGTTCTGTTGGAGGAGACGGTATTTGTGTGTGTTTGGTTTTGTATTGGTAGTATCTGTATGTGTAGATGCTTGGAGGGGCTTTGTGCTGGGAGAGAAGCTGAGCCCTGATTAGGGGGCGGGGCTTCACTGACTAGGGGTCCTATAAAGGTACCAGCCAGTCAGGCAGCGGCACAGGAGCTAGCAAACAGACCTGTAAACAGGGCAGTTTGAGTGGGAGTTCTGTTGGAGGAGAAGGTATTTGTGTGTGTTCGGTTTTGTATTGGTAGTATCTGTATGTGTACGGGCTTTGTGCTGGGACAGAAGCTGAGCCCTGATTAGGGGGCGGGGCTTCACTGACTAGCGGTCCTATAAAGGTAGCAGCCAGTCAGGCAGCGGCACAGGAGCTAGCAAACAGAGCTGTAAACAGGGGAGTTTGAGTGGGAGTTCTGTTGGAGGAGAAGGTATTTGTGTGTGTTTTTGTATTCGTATTATCTGTATGTGTAGAGGCTTGGAGGGGCTTTGTGATGGGAGAGAAGCTGGGCCCTGATTAGGGGGCGGGGCTTCACTGATTAGGGGTCCTAGAAAGGGAGCAGCCAGTCAAGCAGCGGCACCGACAGCTGCAGTGGCACAGGAGCTAGCAAACAGAGCTGTAAAGAGGGGAGTTTGAGTGGGAGTTCTGTTGGAGGAGAAGGTATTTGTGTGTGTTTGGTTTTGTATTGGTAGTATCTGTATGTGTAGGGGCTTTGTGCTGGGAGAGAAGCTGGGCCCTGCTTAGGGGGCGGGGCTTCACTGACTAGGTGTCCTATAAAGGGAGCAGCCAGTCAGGAAGCGGCACAGACAGCTGCAGCGGCACAGGAGCTAGCAAACAGAGTTGTAAACAGGGGAGTTTGAGTGGGAGTTCTGTTGGAGGAGAAGGTATTTGTGTGTGTTTTTGTATTGGTAGTATCTGTATGTGTAGAGGCTTGGAGGGGCTTTGTGCTGGGAGAGAAGCTGAGCCCTGATTAGGGGGCGGGGCTTCACTGACTAGGGGTCCTATAAAGGTAGCAGCCAGTCAGGCAGCGGCACAGGAGCTAGCAAACAGAGCTGTGAACAGGGGAGTTTGAGTGGGAGTTCTGTTGGAGGAGAAGGTATTTGTGTGTGTTTTTGTATTGGTAGTATCTGTATGTGTAGAGGCTTGGAGGGGCTAGGTGCTGCGAGAGAAGCTGAGCCCTGATTAGGGGGCGGGGCTTCACTGACTAGGGGTCCTATAAAGGTAGGAGCCAGTCAGGCAGCGGCACAGGAGCTAGCAAACAGAGCTGTAAGCAGGGGAGTTTGAGTGGGAGTTCTGTTGAAGGAGAAGGTATTTGTGTGTGTTCGGTTTTGTATTGGTAGTATCTGTTTGTGTACGGGCTTTGTGCTGGGACAGAAGCTGAGCCCTGATTAGGGGGCGGGGCTTCACTGACTAGCGGTCCTATAAAGGCAGCAGCCAGTCAGGCAGCGGCGCAGGAGCTAGCAAACAGAGCTGTAAACAGGGGAGTTTGAGTGGGAGTTCTGTTGGAGGAGAAGTATTTGTGTATTTTTTTGTATTGGTAGTATCTGTATATGTAGAGGCTTGGAGGGGCTTTGTGCTGGGAGAGAAGCTGAGCCCTGATCAGGGGGCGGGGCTTCACTGACTAGGGGTCCTATAAAGGTAGGAGCCAGTCAGACAGCGGCACAGGAGCTAGCAAACAGAGCTGTAAGCAGGGGAGTTTGAGTGGGAGTTCTGTTGGAGGAGAAGGTATTTATGTGTGTTTGGTTTTTTATTGGTAGTATCTGTATGTGAAGGGGTTTGGCGGGGCTTTTTGCTTGGAGAGAAGCTGAACCCTGATCAGGGGGCGGGGCTTCACTGACTAGGGGTCCTATAAAGGTAGGAGCCAGTCAGACAGCGGCACAGGAGCTAGCAAACAGAGCTGTAAGCAGGGGAGTTTGAGTGGGAGTTCTGTTGTAGGAGAAGGTATTTGTGTGTGTTTGGTTTTGTATTGGTAGTATCTGTATGTGTAGAGGCTTGGAGGGGCTTTGTGCTGGGAGAGAAGCTGAGCCCTGGTTTGGGGGCGGGGCTTCAGTGACTAGGGGTCCTATAAAGGTAGCAGCCAGTCAGGCAGCGGCACAGGAGCTAGCAAACAGAGCTGTAAACAGGGGAGTTTGAGTGGGAGTTCTGTTGGAGGAGAACGTATTTGTGTGTGTTTTTGTATTGGTATTATCTCTATGTGTAGAGGCTTGGAGGGGCTTTGTGCTGGGAGAGAAGCTGGGCCCTGATTAGGGGGCGGGGCTTCACTGATTAGGGGTCCTAGAAAGGGAGCAGCCAGTTAGGCAGCGGCACAGACAGCTGCAGTGGCACAGGAGCTAGCAAACAGAGCTGTAAAGAGGGGAGTTTGAGTGGGAGTTCTGTTGGAGGAGATGGTATTTGTGTGTTTTTTTGTATTGGTAGTATCTGTATATGTAGAGGCTTGAGGGGCTTTGTGCTGGGAGAGAAGCTGAGCCCTGATTAGGGGGCGGGGCTTCACTGACTAGGGGTCCTATAAAGGTAGCAGGCAGTCAGGCAGTGGCACAGGAGCTAGCAAACAGAGCTGTGAACAGGGGAGTTTGAGTGGGAGTTCTGTTGGAGGAGAAGGTATTTGTGTGTGTTTTTGTATTGGTAGTATCTGTATGTGTAGAGGCTTGGAGGGGCTAGGTGCTGCGAGAGAAGCTGAGCCCTGATTAGGGGGCGGGGCTTCACTGACTAGGGGTCCTATAAAGGTAGCAGCCCGTCAGGCAGCGGCACAGGAGCTAGCAAACAGACCTGTAAACAGGGGAGTTTGAGTGGGAGTTCTGTTGGAGGAGAACGTATTTGTGTGTGTTTTTGTATTGGTAGTATCTGTATGTGTAGAGGCTTGGAGGGGCTAGGTGCTGCGAGAGAAGCTGAGCCCTGATTAGGGGGCGGGGCTTCACTGACTAGGGGTCCTATAAAGGTAGCAGCCAGTCAGGCAGCGGCACAGGAGCTAGCAAACAGAGCTGTGAACAGGGGAGTTTGAGTGGGAGTTCTGTTGGAGGAGAAGGTATTTGTGTGTGTTTTTGTATTGGTAGTATCTGTATGTGTAGAGGCTTGGAGGGGCTAGGTGCTGCGAGAGAAGCTGAGCCCTGATTAGGGGGCGGGGCTTCACTGACTAGGGGTCCTATAAAGCTAGCTGCCAGTCAGGCAGCGGCACAGGAGCTAGCAAACAGAGCTGTAAACAGGGGAGTTTGAGTGGGAGTTCTGTTGGAGAAGACGGTATTTGTGTGTGTTTGGTTTTGTATTGGTAGTATCTGTATGTGTAGAGGCTTGGAGGGGCTTTGTGCTGGGAGAGAAGCTGAGCCCTGATTAGGGGGCGGGGCTTCACTGACTAGGGGTCCTATAAAGGTACCAGCCAGTCAGGCAGCGGCACAGGAGCTAGCAAACAGACCTGTAAACAGGGCAGTTTGAGTGGGAGTTCTGTTGGAGGAGAAGGTATTTGTGTGTGTTCGGTTTTGTATTGGTAGTATCTGTATGTGTACGGGCTTTGTGCTGGGACAGAAGCTGAGCCCTGATTAGGGGGCGGGGCTTCAGTGACTAGCGGTCCTATAAAGGTAGCAGCCACTCAGGCAGCGGCACAGGAGCTAGCAAACAGAGCTGTAAACAGGGGAGTTTGAGTGGGAGTTCTGTTGGAGGAGAAGGTATTTGTGTGTGTTTTTGTATTCGTATTATCTGTATGTGTAGAGGCTTGGAGGGGCTTTGTGATGGGAGAGAAGCTGGGCCCTGATTAGGGGGCGGGGCTTCACTGATTAGGGGTCCTAGAAAGGGAGCAGCCAGTCAAGCAGCGGCACCGACAGCTGCAGTGGCACAGGAGCTAGCAAACAGAGCTGTAAAGAGGGGAGTTTGAGTGGGAGTTCTGTTGGAGGAGAGGTATTTGTGTGTGTTTGGTTTTGTATTGGTAGTATCTGTATGTGTAGGGGCTTTGTGCTGGGAGAGAAGCTGGGCCCTGCTTAGGGGGCGGGGCTTCACTGACTAGGTGTCCTATAAAGGGAGCAGCCAGTCAGGAAGCGGCACAGACAGCTGCAGCGGCACAGGAGCTAGCAAACAGAGCTGTAAACAGGGGAGTTTGAGTGGGAGTTCTGTTGGAGGAGAAGTATTTGTGTATTTTTTTGTATTGGTAGTATCTGTATATGTAGAGGCTTGGAGGGGCTTTGTGCTGGGAGAGAAGCTGAGCCCTGATCAGGGGGCGGGGCTTCACTGACTAGGGGTCCTATAAAGGTAGGAGCCAGTCAGACAGCGGCACAGGAGCTAGCAAACAGAGCTGTAAGCAGGGGAGTTTGAGTGGGAGTTCTGTTGGAGGAGAAGGTATTTATGTGTGTTTGGTTTTTTATTGGTAGTATCTGTATGTGAAGGGGTTTGGCGGGGCTTTGTGCTTGGAGAGAAGCTGAACCCTGATTAGGGGGCGGGGCTTCACTGACTAGGGGTCCTATAAAGGTAGGAGCCATTCAGACAGCGGCACAGGAGCTAGCAAACAGAGCTGTAAGCAGGGGAGTTTGAGTGGGAGTTCTGTTGTAGGAGAAGGTATTTGTGTGTGTTTGGTTTTGTATTGGTAGTATCTGTATGTGTAGAGGCTTGGAGGGGCTTTGTGCTGGGAGAGAAGCTGAGCCCTGGTTTGGGGGCGGGGCTTCAGTGACTAGGGGTCCTATAAAGGTAGCAGCCAGTCAGGCAGCGGCACAGGAGCTAGCAAACAGAGCTGTAAACAGGGGAGTTTGAGTGGGAGTTCTGTTGGAGGAGAAGGTATTTGTGTGTGTTCGGTTTTGTATTGGTA
This sequence comes from Lepidochelys olivacea, assembly GCF_965140295.1. Lineage (NCBI taxonomy): Eukaryota > Metazoa > Chordata > Testudines > Cheloniidae > Lepidochelys > Lepidochelys olivacea. The sequence goes on along the minus strand of NC_140431.1, from coordinate 20,985,507 downwards.
GTATCTGTATGTGTACGGGCTTTGTGCTGGGACAGAAGCTGAGCCCTGATTAGGGGGCGGGGCTTCACTGACTAGCGGTCCTATAAAGGTAGCAGCCAGTCAGGCAGCGGCACAGGAGCTAGCAAACAGAGCTGTAAAGAGGGGAGTTTGAGTGGGAGTTCTGTTGGAGGAGAAGGTATTTGTGTGTGTTTTTGTATTCGTATTCTCTGTATGTGTAGAGGCTTGGAGGGGCTTTGTGATGGGAGAGAAGCTGGGCCCTGATTAGGGGGCGGCGCTTCACTGATTAGGGGTCCTAGAAAGGGAGCAGCCAGTCAGGCAGCGGCACCGACAGCTGCAGTGGCACAGGAGCTAGCAAACAGAGCTGTAAAGAGGGGAGTTTGAGTGGGAGTTCTGTTGGAGGAGAAGGTATTTGTGTGTGTTTTTGTATTGGTAGTATCTGTATGTGTAGAGGCTTGGAGGGGCTTTGTGCTCGGAGAGAAGCTGAGCCCTGATTAGGGGGCGGGGCTTCACTGACTAGGGGTCCTATAAAGGTAGCAGCCAGTCAGGCAGCGGCACAGGAGCTAGCAAACAGAGCTGTGAACAGGGGAGTTTGAGTGGGAGTTCTGTTGGAGGAGAAGGTATTTGTGTGTGTTTTTGTATTGGTAGTATCTGTATGTATAGAGGCTTGGAGGGGTAGGTGCTGCGAGAGAAGCTGAGCCCTGATTAGGGGGCGGGGCTTCACTGACTATGGGTCCTATAAAGGTAGGAGCCAGTCAGGCAGCGGCAGAGGAGCTAGCAAACAGAGCTGTAAGCAGGGGAGTTTGAGTGGGAGTTCTGTTGGAGGAGATGGTATTTGTGTGTGTTTGGTTTTTTATTGGTAGTATCTGTATGTGTCGGGGTTTGGCGGAGCTTTGTGCTTGGAGAGAAGCTGAACCCTGATTAGGGGGCGGGGCTTCACTGACTAGGGGTCCTATAAAGGTAGCAGCCAGTCAGGCAGCGGCACAGACAGCTGCAGCGGCACAGGAGCTAGCAAACAGAGGTCTAAACAGGGGAGTTTGAGTGGGAGTTCTTTTGGAGGAGAAGGTATTTGTGTGTGTTTGGTTTTGCATTGGTAGTATCTGTATGTGTAGAGGCTTGGAGGGGCTTTGTGCTGGGAGAGAAGCTGAGCCCTGATTAGGGGGCGGGGCTTCACTGACTAGGGGTCCTATAAAGGTACCAGCCAATCAGGCAGCGGCACAGGAGCTAGCAAACAGACCTGTAAACAGGGCAGTTTGAGTGGGAGTTCTGTTGGAGGAGAAGGTATTTGTGTGTGTTCGGTTTTGTATTGGTAGTATCTGTATGTGTACGGGCTTTGTGCTGGGACAGAAGCTGAGCCCTGATTAGGGGGCGGGGCTTCACTGACTAGCGGTCCTATAAAGGTAGCAGCCAGTCAGGCAGCGGCACAGGAGCTAGCAAACAGAGCTGTAAACAGGGGAGTTTGAGTGGGAGTTCTGTTGGGTGAGAAGGTATTTGTGTGTGTTTTTGTATTCGTATTATCTGTATGTGTAGAGGCTTGGAGGGGCTTTGTGATGGGAGAGAAGCTGGGCCCTGATTAGGGGGCGGGGCTTCACTGATTAGGGGTCCTAGAAAGGGAGCAGCCAGTCAGGCAGCGGCACCGACAGCTGCAGTGGCACAGGAGCTAGCAAACAGAGCTGTAAAGAGGGGAGTTTGAGTGGGAGTTCTGTTGGAGGAGAAGGTAGTTGTGTGTGTTCGGTTTTGTATTGGTAGTATCTGTATGTGTAGGGGCTTTGTGCTGGGAGAGAAGCTGGGCCCTGATTAGGGGGCGGGGCTTCACTGACTAGGTGTCCTATAAAGGGAGCAGCCAGTCAGGCAGCGGCACAGACAGCTGCAGCGGCACAGGAGCTAGCAAACAGAGCTGTAAACAGGGGAGTTTGAGTGGGAGTTCTGTTGGAGGAGAAGGTATTTGTGTGTGTTTGGTTTTGTATTGGTAGTATCTGTATGTGTAGAGGCTTGTAGGGGCTCTGTGCTGGGAGAGAAGCTGAGCCCTGATTAGGGGGCGGGGCTTCACTGACTATGGGTTCTATAAAGGTACTAGCCAGTCAGGCAGCGGCACAGGAGCTAGCAAACAGACCTGTAAACAGGGCACTTTGAGTGGGAGTTCTGTTGGAGGAGAAGGTATTTGTGTGTGTTCGGTTTTGTATTGGTAGTATCTGTTTGTGTACGGGCTTTGTGCTGGGACAGAAGGTGAGCCCTGATTAGGGGGCGGGGCTTCACTGACTAGCGGTCCTATAAAGGTAGCAGCCAGTCAGGCAGCGGCACAGGAGCTAGCAAACAGAGCTGTAAACAGGGGAGTTTGAGTGGGAGTTCTGTTGGAGGAGAAGGTATTTGTGTATTTTTTTGTATTGGTAGTATCTGTATATGTAGAGGCTTGGAGGGGCTTTGTGCTGGGAGAGAAGCTGAGCCCTGATTAGGGTACGGGGCTTCACTGACCAGGGGTCCTATAAAGGTAGCAGCCAGTCAGGCAGCGGCACAGATGCTGCAGTGGCAGAGGAGCTAGCCAACAGAGCTGTAAACAGGGGAGTTTGAGTGGGAGTTCTGTTGGAGGAGAAGGTATTTGTGGGTGTTTGGTTTCGTATTGGTAGTATCTGTATGTGCAGGGGCTTTGTCCTGGGAGAGAAGCTGAGCCCTGATTAGTGGGCAGGGCTTCCCTGACTAGGGGTCCTATAAAGGTAGCAGCCAATCAGGCAGCGGCACAGGAGCTAGCAAACAGAGCTGTAAACAGGGGAGTTTGAGTGGGAGTTCTGTTGGAGGAAAAGGTATTTGTGTGTGTTTGGTTTTGTATTGGTGGTATATGTATGTGTAGGGGCTTTGTCCTGGGAGAGAAGCTGAGCCCTGATTAGGGGGCGGGGCTTCCCTGGCTAGGGGTCCTATAAAGGTAGCAGCCAGTCAGGCAGCGGCACAGGAGCTAGCAAACAGAGCTGTAAACAGGGGAGTTTGAGTGGGAGTTCTGTTGGAGGAGAAGGTACTTGTGTGTGTTTGGTTTTGTATTGGTGGTATCTGTATGTGCAGGGGCTTTGTGCTGGGAGAGAAGCTGAGCCCTGATTAGGGGGCGGGGCTTCCCTGACTAGGGGTCCTATAAAGGTATCAGCCAGTCAGGCAGCGGCACAGACAGCTGCAGCGGCACAGGAGCTAGCAAACAGAGCTGTAAACAGGGGAGTTTGAGTTGGAGTTCTGTTGGAGGAGAAGGTATTTGTGTGTGTTTGGTTTTGTATTGGTGGTATCTGTATTTGTAGGGGCTTTGTCCTGGGAGAGAAGCTGAGCCCTGATTAGTGGGCGGGGCTTCCCTGACTAGGGGTCCTATAAAGGTTGCAGCCAGTCAGGCAGCGGCACAGACAGCTGTAGCGCACAGGAGCTTGCAAACAGAGCTGTAAACAGGGGAGTTTGAGTGGGAGTTCTGTTGGAGGAAAAGGTATTTGTGTGTGTTTGGTTTTGTATTGGTAGTATCTTTGTGTGTAGGGGCTTTGTGCTGGGACAGAAGCTGAGCCCTGATTAGGCGGCGGGGCTTCCCTGACTAGGGGTCCTATAAAGGTAGCAGCCAGTCAGGCAGCGGCACAGGAGCTAGCAAACAGAGCTGTAAACAGGGGAGTTTGAGTGGGAGTTCTGTTGGAGGAGAAGGTATTTGTGTGTGTGTTTGGTTTTGTATTGGTGGTATCTGTATGTGTAGAGGCTTGGAGGGGCTTTGTGCTGGGAGAGAAGCTGAGCCCTGATTAGTGGGCGGGGCTTCCCTGACTAGGGGTCCTATAAAGGTTGCAGCCAGTCAGGCAGCGGCACAGGAGCTATCAAACAGAGCTGTAAACAGGGGAGTTTGAGTGGGAGTTCTGTTGGAGTAGAAGGTATTTGTGTGTGTTTGGTTTTGTATTGGTAGTATCTGTGTGTGTAGGGGCTTTGTGCTGGGAGAGAAGCTGAGCCCTGATTAGGGGGCGGGGCTTCTCTGACTAGGGGTCCTATAAAGGTAGCAGACAGTCAGGGAGCGGCACAGGAGCTAGCAAACAGAGCTGTAAACAGGGGAGTTTGAGTGGGAGTTCTGTTGGAGGAGAAGGTATTTGTGTGTGTTTGGTTTTGTATTGGTAGTATCTGTATGTGTAGGGGCTTTGTGCTGGGAGAGAAGCTGAGCCGTGATTGGGGGCGGGGCTTCACTGACTAGGGGTCCTATAAAGGTAGCAGCCAGTCAGGCAGCGGCACAGATGCTGCAGTGTCAGAGGAGCTAGCCAACAGAGCTGTAAACAGGGGAGTATGAGTGGGAGTTCTGTTGGAGGAGAAGGTATTTGTGGGTGTTTGGTTTCATATTGGTAGTATCTGTATGTGCAGGGGCTTTGTCCTGGGAGAGAAGCTGAGCCCTGATTAGTGGGCAGGGCTTCCCTGACTAGGGGTCCTATAAAGGTAGCAGCCAATCAGGCAGCGGCACAGGAGCTAGCAAACAGAGCTGTAAACAGGGGAGTTTGAGTGGGAGTTCTGTTGGAGGAGAAGGTACGTGTGTGTTTTTGGTTTTGTATTGGTAGTATCTGTATGTGTAGGGGCTTTGTGCTGGGAGAGATGCTGAGCCCTGATTAGGGGGCGGGGCTTCCGTGACTAGGGGTCCTATAAAGGTAGCAGCCAGTCAGGCAGCGGCACAGGAGCTAGCAAACAGAGCTGTAAACAGGGGAGTTTGAGTGGGAGTTCTGTTGGAGGAAAAGGTATTTGTGGGTGTTTGGTTTTGTATTGGTAGTATCTGTATGTGCAGGGGCTTTGTGCTGGGACAGAAGCTGAGCCCTGATTAGTGGGCGGGGCTTCCCGGACTAGGGGTCCTATAAAGGTAGCAGCCAGTCAGGCAGCGGCACAGGAGCTAGCAAACAGAGCTGTAAACAGGGGTTTGAGTAGGAGTTCTGTTGGAGGAAAAGGTATTTGTGTGTGTTTGGTTTTGTATTGGTGGTGTCTGTGTGTGTAGGGGCTTTGTGCTGGGAGAGAAGCTGAGCCCTGATTAGGGGGCGGGGCTTCCCTGGCTAGGGGTCCTATAAAGTTAGCAGACAGTCAGGGAGCGGCACAGGAGCTAGCAAACAGAGCTGTAAACAGGGGAGTTTGAGTGGGAGTTCTGTTGGAGGAGAAGGTATTTGTGAGTGTTTGGTTTTGTATTGGTAGTATCTGTATGTGTAGGGGCTTTGTGCTGGGAGAGAAGCTGAGCCGTGATTGGGGGCGGGGCTTCACTGACTAGGGGTCCTATAAAGGTATCAGCCAGTCAGGCAGCGGCACAGACAGCTGCAGCGGCACAGGAGCTAGCAAACAGAGCTGTAAACAGGGGAGTTGGAGTGGGAGTTCTGTTGGAGGAGAAGGTATTTGTGTGTGTTTGGTTTTGTATTGGTGGTATCTGTATGTGTAGGGGCTTTGTGCTGGGACAGAAGATGAGCCCTGATTAGGGGGCGGGGCTTCCCTGACTAGGGCTCCTATAAAGGTAGCAGCCAGTCAGGCAGCGGCACAGGAGGTAGCAAACAGAGCTGTAAACAGGGGAGCTTGAGTGGGAGTTCTGTTGGAGGAGAAGGTATTTGTGGGTGTTTGGTTTTGTATTGGTAGTATCTGTATGTGCAGGGGCTTTGTGCTGGGAGAGAAGCTGAACCCTGATTAGTGGGCGGGGCTTCACTGACTAGGGGTCCTATAAAGGTATCAGCCAGTCAGGCAGCGGCACAGACAGCTGCAGCGGCACAGGAGCTAGTAAACAGAGCTGTAAACAGGGGTTTGAGTGGGAGTTCTGTTGGAGGAAAAGGTATTTGTGTGTGTGTTTCGTTTTGTATTGGTGGTATCTGTATGTGCAGGGGCTTTGTGCTGGGAGAGAAGCTGAGCCCTGATTAGTGGGCGGGGCTTCCCTGACTAGGGGTCCTATAAAGGTTGCAGCCAGTCAGGCAGCGGCACAGGAGCTAGCAAACAGAGCTGTAAACAGGGGAGTTTGAGTAGGAGTTCTGTTGGAGGAGAAGGTATTTGTGTGTGTCTTTGGTTTTGTATTGGTAGTATCTGTATGTGTAGGGGCTTTGTGCTGGGACAGATGATGAGCCCTGATTAGGGGGCGGGGCTTCCCTGACTAGGGGTCCTATAAAGGTAGCAGCCAGTCAGGCAGCGGCACAGGAGCTAGCAAACAGAGCTGTAAACAGGGGAGTTTGAGTGGGAGTTCTGTTGGAGGAGAAGGTATTTGTGTGTGTCTTTGGTTTTGTATTGTTAGTATCTGTATGTGTAGGGGCTTTGTGCTGGGAGAGAAGCTGAGCCCTAATTAGGGGGCGGGGCTTCGCTGACTAGGGGTCCTATAAAGGTTGCAGCCAGTCAGGCAGCGGCACAGACAGCTGCAGTGGCACAGGAGCTTGCAAACAGAGCTGTAAACAGGGGAGTTTGAGTAGGAGTTCTGTTGGAGGAGAAGGTATTTGTGTGTGTTTGGTTTTGTATTGGTAGTATCTGTGTGTGTAGAGGCTTTGTCCTGGGAGAGAAGATGAGCCCTGATTAGGGGGCGGGGCTTCACTGACTGGGGTCCTATAAAGGTAGCAGCCAGTCAGGCAGTGGCACAGACAGCTGCAGCGGCACAGGACCTAGCAAACAGAGCTGTAAGCCGGGGAGTTTGAGTGGGAGTTCTGTTGGAGGAGAAGGTATTTGTGTGTGTGTGTTTGGTTTTGTATTGTTAGTATCTGTATGTGTAGGGGCTTTGTGTTGGGAGAGAAGCTGAGCCCTGATTAGGGGGCGGTGCTTCCCTGACTAGGGGTCCTATAAAGGTAGCAGCCAGTCAGGCAGCGGCACAGGAGCTAGCAAACAGAGCTGTAAACAGGGGAGTTTGAGTGGGAGTTCTGTTGGAGGAGAAGGTACTTGTGTGTGTTTGGTTTTGTATTGGTGGTATCCGTATGTGCAGGGGCTTTGTGCTGGGAGAGAAGCTGAGCCCTGATTAGGGGGCGGTGCTTGACTGACTAGGGGTCCTATAAAGGTAGCAGCCAGTCAGGCAGCGGCACGGGAGCTAGCAAACAGAGCTGTAAACAGGGGAGTTTGAGTGGGAGTTCTGTTGGAGGAGAAGGTATTTGTGTGTGTGTGTGTTTGGTTTTGTATTGGTAGTATCTGTATGTGCAGGGGCTTTGTGCTGGGAGAGAAGCTGAGCCCTGGTTAGGGTACGGGGCTTCACTGACCAGGGGTCCTATAAAGGTAGCAGCCAGTCAGGCAGCGGCACAGATGCTGCAGTGGCAGAGGAGCTAGCCAACAGAGCTGTAAACAGGGGAGTTTGAGTGGGAGTTCTGTTGGAGGAGAAGGTATTTGTGTGTGTTTGGTTTTGTATTGGTGGTATCTGTATGTGCAGGGGCTTTGTGCTGGGAGAGAAGCTGAGCCCTGAATAGGGGGCGGGGCTTCCCTGACTAGGGGTCCTATAAAGGTATCAGCCAGTCAGGCAGCGGCACAGACAGCTGCAGCGGCACAGGAGATAGCAAACAGAGCTGTAAACAGGCGAGTTTGAGTTGGAGTTCTGTTGGAGGAGAAGGTATTTGTGTGTGTTTGGTTTTGTATTGGTGGTATCTGTATGTGTAGGGGCTTTGTCCTGGGAGAGAAGCTGAGCCCTGATTAGTGGGCGGGGCTTCGCTGACTAGGGGTCCTATAAAGGTAGCAGCCAGTCAGGCAGCGGCACAGACAGCTGCAGCGGCACAGGAGCTTGCAAACAGAGCTGTAAACAGGGCAGTTTGAGTGGGAGTTCTGTTGGAGGAGAAGGTATTTGTGTGTGTTTGGTTTTGTATTGTTAGTATCAGTATGTGTAAGGGCTTTGTGCTGGGAGAGAAGCTGAGCCGTGATTAGGGGGCGGGGCTTCCCTGACTAGGGGTCCTATAAAGGTAGCAGCCAGTCAGGCAGCGGCACAGGAGCTAGCAAACAGAGCTGTAAACAGGGGAGTTTGAGTGGGAGTTCTGTTGGAGGAGAAGGTATTTGTGTTTGTGTGTGTTTGGTTTTGTATTGGTAGTATCTGTATGTGCAGGGGCTTTGTGCTGGGAGAGAAGCTGAGCCCTGGTTAGGGTGCGGGGCTTCACTGACCAGGGGTCCTATAAAGGTAGCAGCCAGTCAGGCAGCGGCACAGATGCTGCAGTGGCAGAGGAGCTAGCCAACAGAGCTGTAAACAGGGGATTATGAGTGGGAGTTCTGTTGGAGGAGAAGGTATTTGTGTGTGTTTGGTTTTGTATTGGTGGTATCTGTATGTGTAGGGGCTTTGTCCTGGGAGAGAAGCTGAGCCCTGATTAGGGGGCGGGGCTTCCCTGGCTAGGGGTCCTATAAAGGTAGCAGCCAGTCAGGCAGCGGCACAGGAGCTAGCAAACAGAGCTGTAAACAGGGGAGTTTGAGTGGGAGTTCTGTTGGAGGAGAAGGTACTTGTGTGTGTTTGGTTTTGTATTGGTGGTATCTGTATGTGCAGGGGCTTTGTGCTGGGAGAGAAGCTGATCCCTGATTAGGGGGCGGTGCTTCCCTGACTAGGGGTCCTATAAAGGTAGCAGCCAGTCAGGCAGCGGCACAGGAGCTAGCAAACAGAGCTGTAAACAGGGGAGTTTGAGTGGGAGTTCTGTTGGAGGAGAAGGTATTTGTGAGTGTTTGGTTTTTTATTGGTGGTATCTGTATGTGTAGGGTCTTTGTCCTGGGAGAGAAGCTGAGCCCTGATTAGTGGGCGGGGCTTCCCTGACTAGGGGTCCTATAAAGGTTGCAGCCAGTCAGGCAGCGGCACAGGAGCTATCAAACAGAGCTGTAAACAGGGGAGTTTGAGTGGGAGTTCTGTTGGAGGAGAAGTTATTTGTGTGTGTTTGGTTTTGTATTGTTAGTATCTGTATGTGTAGGGGCTTTGTGCTGGGAGAGAAGCTGAGCCGTGATTAGGGGGCAGGGCTTCACTGACTAGGGGTCCTATAAAGGTATCAGCCAGTCAGGCAGCGGCACGGGAGCTAGCAAACAGAGCTGTAAACAGGGGAGTTTGTGTGGGTGTTCTGTTGGAGGAGAAGGTATTTGTGTGTGTGTGTGTGTGTGTGTTTGGTTTTGTTTTGGTAGTATCTGTATGTGCAGGGGCTTTGTGCTGGGAGAGAAGCTGAGCCCTGATTAGGGGGCGCGGCTTCCCTGACTAGGGGTCCTATAAAGGTATCAGCCAGTCAGGCAGCGGCACAGGAGCTATCAAACAGAGCTGTAAACAGGGGAGTTTGAGTGGGAGTTCTGTTGGAGGAGAAGGTATTTGTGTGTGTGTGTGTTTGGTTTTGTATTGGTAGTATCTGTATGTGCAGGGGCTTTGTGCTGGGAGAGAAGCTGAGCCCTGGTTAGGGTGCGGGGCTTCACTGACCAGGGGTCCTATAAAGGTAGCAGCCAGTCAGGCAGCGGCACAGATGCTGCAGTGGCAGAGGAGCTAGCCAACAGAGCTGTAAACAGGGGATTATGAGTGGGAGTTCTGTTGGAGGAGAAGGTACTTGTGTGTGTTTGGTTTTGTATTGGTGGTATCTGTACGTGCAGGGGCTTTGTCCTGGGAGAGAAGCTGAGCCCTGATTAGTGGGCAGGGCTTCCCTGACTAGGGGTCCTATAAAGGTAGCAGCCAGTCAGGCAGCGGCACAGGAGCTAGCAAACAGAGCTGTAAACAGGGGAGTTTGAGTGGGAGTTCTGTTGGAGGAGAAGGTATTTGTGGGTGTTTGGTTTCGTATTGGTAGTATCTGTATGTGCAGGGGCTTTGTCCTGGGAGAGAAGCTGAGCCCTGATTAGTGGGCAGGGCTTCCCTGACTAGAGGTCCTATAAAGGTAGCAGCCAGTCAGGCAGCGGCACAGGAGCTAGCAAACAGAGCTGTAAACAGGGGAGTTTGAGAGGGAGTTCTGTTGGAGGAGAAGGTATTTGTGTGTGTTTGGTTTTGTATTGGTGGTATCTGTATGTGGAGGGGCTTTGTCCTGGGAGAGAAGCTGAGCCCTGATTAGGGGGCGGGGCTTCCCTGGCTAGGGGTCCTATAAAGGTAGCAGCCAGTCAGGCAGCTGCACAGGAGCTAGCAAACAGAGCTGTAAACAGGGGAGTTTGAGTGGGAGTTCTGTTGGAGGAGAAGGTACTTGTGTGTGTTTGGTTTTGTATTGGTGGTATCTGTATGTGCAGGGGCTTTGTGCTGGGAGAGAAGCTGAGCCCTGATTAGGGGGCGGGGCTTCACTGACTAGGGGTCCTATAAAGGTGGCAGCCAGTCAGGCAGCGGCACAGGAGCAAGCAAACAGAGCTGTAAACAGGGGAGTTTGAGTGGGAGTTCTGTTGTAGGAAAAGGTATTTGTGTGTGTGTTTGGTTTTGTATTGTTAGTATCTGTATGTGTAGAGGCCTTGTGTTGGGACAGAAGCTGAGCCCTGATTAGGGGCGGGGCTTCGCTGACTAGGGGTCCTATAAAGGTAGCAGCCAGTCAGGCAGCGGCACAGACAGCTGCAGCGGCACAGGAGCTTGCAAACAGAGCTGTAAACAGGGGAGTTTGAGTGGGAGTTCTGTTGGAGGAGAAGGTATTTGTGTGTGTTTGGTTTTGTATTGGTGGTATCTGTATGTGTAGGGGCTTTGTGCTGGGACAGAAGATGAGCCCTGATTAGGGGGCGGGGTTCCCTGACTAGGGGTCCTATAAAGGTAGCAGCCAGTCAGGCAGCGGCACAGGAGCTAGCAAACAGAGGTGTAAACAGGGGAGTTTGAGTGGGAGTTCTGTTGGAGTAGAGGGTATTTGTGTGTGTTTGGTTTTGCATTGGTAGTATCTGTGTGTGTAGGGGCTTTGTGCTGGGACAGAAGCTGAGCCCTGATTAGGGGGCGTGGCTTCCCTGACTAGGGGTCCTATAAAGGTAGCAGCCAGTCAGGCAGCGGCACAGGAGCTAGCAAACAGAGGTGTAAACAGGGGAGTTTGAGTGGGAGTTCTGTTGGAGGAGAAGGTACGTGTGTGTTTTTGGTTTTGTATTGGTAGTATCTGTATGTGTAGGGGCTTTGTGCTGGGAGAGATGCTGAGCCCTGATTAGGGGGCGGGGCTTCCGTGACTAGGGGTCCTATAAAGGTAGCAGCCAGTCAGGCAGCGGCACAGGAGCTAGCAAACAGAGCTGTAAACAGGGGAGTTTGAGTGGGAGTTCTGTTGGAGGAGAAGGTATTTGTGGGTGTTTGGTTTTGTATTGGTAGTATCTGTATGTGCAGGGGCTTTGTGCTGGGACAGAAGCTGAGCCCTGATTAGTGGGCGGGGCTTCCCGGACTAGGGGTCCTATAAAGGTAGCAGCCAGTCAGGCAGCGGCACAGGAGCTAGCAAACAGAGCTGTAAACAGGGGTTTGAGTAGGAGTTCTGTTGGAGGAAAAGGTATTTGTGTGTGTTTGGTTTTGTATTGGTGGTGTCTGTGTGTGTAGGGGCTTTGTGCTGGGAGAGAAGCTGAGCCCTGATTAGGGGGCGGGGCTTCCCTGGCTAGGGGTCCTATAAAGTTAGCAGACAGTCAGGGAGCGGCACAGGAGCTAGCAAACAGAGCTGTAAACAGGGGAGTTTGAGTGGGAGTTCTGTTGGAGGAGAAGGTATTTGTGAGTGTTTGGTTTTGTATTGGCAGTATCTGTATGTGTAGGGGCTTTGTGCTGGGAGAGAAGCTGAGCCGTGATTGGGGGCGGGGCTTCACTGACTAGGGGTCCTATAAAGGTATCAGCCAGTCAGGCAGCGGCACAGACAGCTGCAGCGGCACAGGAGCTAGCAAACAGAGCTGTAAACAGGGGAGTTGGAGTGGGAGTTCTGTTGGAGGAGAAGGTATTTGTGTGTGTTTGGTTTTGTATTGGTGGTATCTGTATGTGTAGGGGCTTTGTGCTGGGACAGAAGATGAGCCCTGATTAGGGGGCGGGGCTTCCCTGACTAGGGCTCCTATAAAGGTAGCAGCCAGTCAGGCAGCGGCACAGGAGGTAGCAAACAGAGCTGTAAACAGGGGAGCTTGAGTGGGAGTTCTGTTGGAGGAGAAGGTATTTGTGGGTGTTTGGTTTTGTATTGGTAGTATCTGTATGTGCAGGGGCTTTGTGCTGGGAGAGAAGCTGAACCCTGATTAGTGGGCGGGGCTTCACTGACTAGGGGTCCTATAAAGGTATCAGCCAGTCAGGCAGCGGCACAGACAGCTGCAGCGGCACAGGAGCTAGTAAACAGAGCTGTAAACAGGGGTTTGAGTGGGAGTTCTGTTGGAGGAAAAGGTATTTGTGTGTGTGTTTGGTTTTGTATTGGTGGTATCTGTATGTGCAGGGGCTTTGTGCTGGGAGAGAAGCTGAGCCCTGATTAGTGGGCGGGGCTTCCCTGACTAGGGGTCCTATAAAGGTTGCAGCCAGTCAGGCAGCGGCACAGGAGCTAGCAAACAGAGCTGTAAACAGGGGAGTTTGAGTAGGAGTTCTGTTGGAGGAGAAGGTATTTGTGTGTGTTTCGTTTTGTATTGTTAGTATCTGTATGTGTAGGGGCTTTGTGCTGGGAGAGAAGCTGAGCCCTAATTAGGGGGCGGGGCTTCGCTGACTAGGGGTCCTATAAAGGTTGCAGCCAGTCAGGCAGCGGCACAGACAGCTGCAGCGGCACAGGAGCTTGCAAACAGAGCTGTAAACAGGGGAGTTTGAGTAGGAGTTCTGTTGGAGGAGAAGGTATTTGTGTGTGTTTGGTTTTGTATTGGTAGTATCTGTGTGTGTAGAGGCTTTGTCCTGGGAGAGAAGATGAGCCCTGATTAGGGGGCGGGGCTTCACTGACTGGGGTCCTATAAAGGTAGCAGCCAGTCAGGCAGTGGCACAGACAGCTGCAGCGGCACAGGAGCTAGCAAACAGAGCTGTAAGCCGGGGAGTTTGAGTGGGAGTTCTGTTGGAGGAGAAGGTATTTGTGTGTGTGTGTTTGGTTTTGTATTGTTAGTATCTGTATGTGTAGGGGCTTTGTGTTGGGAGAGAAGCTGAGCCCTGATTAGGGGGCGGTGCTTCCCTGACTAGGGGTCCTATAAAGGTAGCAGCCAGTCAGGCAGCGGCACAGGAGCTAGCAAACAGAGCTGTAAACAGGGGAGTTTGAGTGGGAGTTCTGTTGGAGGAGAAGGTACTTGTGTGTGTTTGGTTTTGTATTGGTGGTATCCGTATGTGCAGGGGCTTTGTGCTGGGAGAGAAGCTGAGCCCTGATTAGGGGGCGGTGCTTGACTGACTAGGGGTCCTATAAAGGTAGCAGCCAGTCAGGCAGCGGCACGGGAGCTAGCAAACAGAGCTGTAAACAGGGGAGTTTGAGTGGGAGTTCTGTTGGAGGAGAAGGTATTTGTGTGTGTGTGTGTTTGGTTTTGTATTGGTAGTATCTGTATGTGCAGGGGCTTTGTGCTGGGAGAGAAGCTGAGCCCTGGTTAGGGTACGGGGCTTCACTGACCAGGGGTCCTATAAAGGTAGCAGCCAGTCAGGCAGCGGCACAGATGCTGCAGTGGCAGAGGAGCTAGCCAACAGAGCTGTAAACAGGGGAGTTTGAGTGGGAGTTCTGTTGGAGGAGAAGGTATTTGTGTGTGTTTGGTTTTGTATTGGTGGTATCTGTATGTGCAGGGGCTTTGTGCTGGGAGAGAAGCTGAGCCCTGAATAGGGGGCTGGGCTTCCCTGACTAGGGGTCCTATAAAGGTATCAGCCAGTCAGGCAGCGGCACAGACAGCTGCAGCGGCACAGGAGATAGCAAACAGAGCTGTAAACAGGCGAGTTTGAGTTGGAGTTCTGTTGGAGGAGAAGGTATTTGTGTGTGTTTGGTTTTGTATTGGTGGTATCTGTATGTGTAGGGGCTTTGTCCTGGGAGAGAAGCTGAGCCCTGATTAGTGGGCGGGGCTTCGCTGACTAGGGGTCCTATAAAGGTAGCAGCCAGTCAGGCAGCGGCACAGACAGCTGCAGCGGCACAGGAGCTTGCAAACAGAGCTGGAAACAGGGCAGTTTGAGTGGGAGTTCTGTTGGAGGAGAAGGTATTTGTGTGTGTTTGGTTTTGTATTGTTAGTATCAGTATGTGTAAGGGCTTTGTGCTGGGAGAGAAGCTGAGCCGTGATTAGGGGGCGGGGCTTCCCTGACTAGGGGTCCTATAAAGGTAGCAGCCAGTCAGGCAGCGGCACAGGAGCTAGCAAACAGAGCTGTAAACAGGGGAGTTTGAGTGGGAGTTCTGTTGGAGGAGAAGGTATTTGTGTTTGTGTGTGTTTGGTTTTGTATTGGTAGTATCTGTATGTGCAGGGGCTTTGTGCTGGGAGAGAAGCTGAGCCCTGGTTAGGGTGCGGGGCTTCACTGACCAGGGGTCCTATAAAGGTAGCAGCCAGTCAGGCAGCGGCACAGATGCTGCAGTGGCAGAGGAGCTAGCCAACAGAGCTGTAAACAGGGGATTATGAGTGGGAGTTCTGTTGGAGGAGAAGGTATTTGTGTGTGTTTGGTTTTGTATTGGTGGTATCTGTATGTGTAGGGGCTTTGTCCTGGGAGAGAAGCTGAGCCCTGATTAGGGGGCGGGGCTTCCCTGGCTAGGGGTCCTATAAAGGTAGCAGCCAGTCAGGCAGCGGCACAGGAGCTAGCAAACAGAGCTGTAAACAGGGGAGTTTGAGTGGGAGTTCTGTTGGAGGAGAAGGTACTTGTGTGTGTTTGGTTTTGTATTGGTGGTATCTGTATGTGCAGGGGCTTTGTGCTGGGAGAGAAGCTGATCCCTGATTAGGGGGCGGTGCTTCCCTGACTAGGGGTCCTATAAAGGTAGCAGCCAGTCAGGCAGCGGCACAGGAGCTAGCAAACAGAGCTGTAAACAGGGGAGTTTGAGTGGGAGTTCTGTTGGAGGAGAAGGTATTTGTGAGTGTTTGGTTTTTTATTGGTGGTATCTGTATGTGTAGGGTCTTTGTCCTGGGAGAGAAGCTGAGCCCTGATTAGTGGGCGGGGCTTCCCTGACTAGGGGTCCTATAAAGGTTGCAGCCAGTCAGGCAGCGGCACAGGAGCTATCAAACAGAGCTGTAAACAGGGGAGTTTGAGTGGGAGTTCTGTTGGAGGAGAAGTTATTTGTGTGTGTTTGGTTTTGTATTGTTAGTATCTGTATGTGTAGGGGCTTTGTGCTGGGAGAGAAGCTGAGCCGTGATTAGGGGGCAGGGCTTCACTGACTAGGGGTCCTATAAAGGTATCAGCCAGTCAGGCAGCGGCACGGGAGCTAGCAAACAGAGCTGTAAACAGGGGAGTTTGTGTGGGTGTTCTGTTGGAGGAGAAGGTATTTGTGTGTGTGTGTGTGTGTGTGTTTGGTTTTGTTTTGGTAGTATCTGTATGTGCAGGGGCTTTGTGCTGGGAGAGAAGCTGAGCCCTGATTAGGGGGCGCGGCTTCCCTGACTAGGGGTCCTATAAAGGTATCAGCCAGTCAGGCAGCGGCACAGGAGCTATCAAACAGAGCTGTAAACAGGGGAGTTTGAGTGGGAGTTCTGTTGGAGGAGAAGGTATTTGTGTGTGTGTGTGTTTGGTTTTGTATTGGTAGTATCTGTATGTGCAGGGGCTTTGTGCTGGGAGAGAAGCTGAGCCCTGGTTAGGGTGCGGGGCTTCACTGACCAGGGGTCCTATAAAGGTAGCAGCCAGTCAGGCAGCGGCACAGATGCTGCAGTGGCAGAGGAGCTAGCCAACAGAGCTGTAAACAGGGGATTATGAGTGGGAGTTCTGTTGGAGGAGAAGGTATTTGTGTGTGTGTGTGTTTGGTTTTGTATTGTTAGTATCTGTATGTGTAGAGGCCTTGTGTTGGGACAGAAGCTGAGCCCTGATTAGGGGGCGGGGCTTCGCTGACTAGGGGTCCTATAAAGGTAGCAGCCAGTCAGGCAGCGGCACAGACAGCTGCAGCGGCACAGGAGCTTGCAAACAGAGCTGTAAACAGGGGAGTTTGAGTGGGAGTTCTGTTGGAGGAGAAGGTATTTGTGGGTGTTTGGTTTCGTATTGGTAGTATCTGTATGTGCAGGGGCTTTGTCCTGGGAGAGAAGCTGAGCCCTGATTAGTGGGCAGGGCTTCCCTGACTAGAGGTCCTATAAAGGTAGCAGCCAGTCAGGCAGCGGCACAGGAGCTAGCAAACAGAGCTGTAAACAGGGGAGTTTGAGAGGGAGTTCTGTTGGAGGAGAAGGTATTTGTGTGTGTTTGGTTTTGTATTGGTGGTATCTGTATGTGTAGGGGCTTTGTCCTGGGAGAGAAGCTGAGCCCTGATTAGGGGGCGGGGCTTCCCTGGCTAGGGGTCCTATAAAGGTAGCAGCCAGTCAGGCAGCTGCACAGGAGCTAGCAAACAGAGCTGTAAACAGGGGAGTTTGAGTGGGAGTTCTGTTGGAGGAGAAGGTACTTGTGTGTGTTTGGTTTTGTATTGGTGGTATCTGTATGTGCAGGGGCTTTGTGCTGGGAGAGAAGCTGAGCCCTGATTAGGGGGCGGGGCTTCACTGACTAGGGGTCCTATAAAGGTGGCAGCCAGTCAGGCAGCGGCACAGGAGCTAGCAAACAGAGCTGTAAACAGGGGAGTTTGAGTGGGAGTTCTGTTGGAGGAAAAGGTATTTGTGTGTGTGTTTGGTTTTGTATTGTTAGTATCTGTATGTGTAGAGGCCTTGTGTTGGGACAGAAGCTGAGCCCTGATTAGGGGGCGGGGCTTCGCTGACTAGGGGTCCTATAAAGGTAGCAGCCAGTCAGGCAGCGGCACAGACAGCTGCAGCGGCACAGGAGCTTGCAAACAGAGCTGTAAACAGGGGAGTTTGAGTGGGAGTTCTGTTGGAGGAAAAGGTATTTGTGTGTGTTTGGTTTTGTATTGGTAGTATCTTTGTGTGTAGGGGCTTTGTGCTGGGACAGAAGCTGAGCCCTGATTAGGGGGCGGGGCTTCACTGACTAGGGGTCCTATAAAGGTAGCAGCCAGTCAGGCAGCGGCACAGACAGCTGCAGCGCACAGGAGCTAGCAAACAGAGCTGTAAACAGGGGAGTTTGAGTGGGAGTTCTGTTGGAGGAGAAGGTATTTGTGTGTGTTTGGTTTTGTATTGGTGGTATCTGTATGTGTAGGGGCTTTGTGCTGGGACAGAAGCTGAGCCCTGATTAGGGGGCGTGGCTTCCCTGACTAGGGGTCCTATAAAGGTAGCAGCCAGTCAGGCAGCGGCACAGGAGCTAGCAAACAGAGGTGTAAACAGGGGAGTTTGAGTGGGAGTTCTGTTGGAGTAGAGGGTATTTGTGTGTGTTTGGTTTTGCATTGGTAGTATCTGTGTGTGTAGGGGCTTTGTGCTGGGACAGAAGCTGAGCCCTGATTAGGGGGCGTGGCTTCCCTGACTAGGGGTCCTATAAAGGTAGCAGCCAACCAGGCAGCGGCACAGACAGCTGCAGCGCACAGGAGCTAGCAAACAGAGCTGTAAACAGGGGAGTTTGAGTGGGAGTTCTGTTGGAGGAGAAGGTATTTGTGTGTGTTAGGTTTTGTATTGGTGGTATCTGTATGTGTAGGGGCTTTGTCCTGGGAGAGAAGCTGAGCCCTGATTAGTGGGCGGGGCTTCCCTGACTAGGGGTCCTATAAAGGTTGCAGCCAGTCAGGCAGCGGCACAGGAGCTAGGAAAGAGAGCTGTAAACAGGGGAGTTTGAGTGGGAGTTCTGTTGGAGGAAAAGGTATTTGTGTGTGTGTGTGTTTGGTTTTGTATTGGTGGTATCTGTATGTGCAGGGGCTTTGTCCTGGGGGAGAAGCTGAGCCCTGATTAGGGGGCGGGGCTTCCCTGACTAGGGGTCCTATAAAGGTAGCAGCCAGTCAGGCAGCGGCACAGTAGCTAGCAAACAGAGCTGTAAACAGGGGAGTTTGAGTGGGAGTTCTGTCGGAGGAGAAGGTATTTGTGTGTGTTTGGTTTTGTATCGTTAGTATCTGTATGTGTAGAGGCTTTGTGCTGGGAGAGAAGATGAGCCCTGATTAGGGGGCGGGGCTTCACTGACTGGGGTCCTATAAAGGTAGCAGCTAGTCAGGCAGTGGCACAGACAGCTGCAGCGGCACAGGAGCTTGCAAACAGAGCTGTAAACAGGGGAGTTTGAGTGGGAGTTCTGTTGGAGGAAAAGGTATTTGTGTGTGTTTGGTTTTGTATTGGTAGTATCTGTATGTGCAGGGGCTTTGTGCTGGAAGCCCTGGTTAGGGTGCGGGGCTTCACTGACCAGGGGTCGTATAAAGGTAGCAGCCAGTCAGGCAGCGGCACAGATGCTGCAGTGGCAGAGGAGCTAGCCAACAGAGCTGTAAACAGGGGATTATGAGTGGGAGTTCTGTTGGAGGAGAAGGTACTTGTGTGTGTTTGGTTTTGTATTGGTGGTATCTGTATGTGCAGGGACTTTGTGCTGGGAGAGAAGATGAGCCCTGATTAGGGGGCGGGGCTTCACTGGCTAGGGGTCCTATAAAGGTAGCAGCCAGTCAGGGAGCGGCACAGGAGCTAGCAAACAGAGCTGTAAACAGTGGAGTTTGAGTGGGAGTTCTGTTGGAGTAGAAGGTATTTGTGGGTGTTTGGTTTCGTATTGGTAGTATCTGTATGTGCAGGGGCTTTGTCCTGGGAGAGAAGCTGAGCCCTGATTAGTGGGCGGGGCTTCCCTGACTAGGGGTCTTATAAAGGTAGCAGCCAGTCAGACAGCGGCACAGGAGCTAGCAAACAGAGCTGTAAACAGGGGAGTTTGAGTGGGAGTTCTGTTGGAGGAGAAGGTATTTGTGGGTTTTTGGTTTCGTATTGGTAGTATCTGTATGTGCAGGGGCTTTGTCCTGGGAGAGAAGCTGAGCCCTGATTAGTGGGCAGGGCTTCCGTGACTAGGGGTCCTATAAAGGTAGCAGCCAGTCAGGCAGCGGCACAGGAGCTATCAAACAGAGCTGTAAACAGGGGAGTTTGAGTGGGAGTTCTGTTGGAGGAGAAGGTATTTGTGTGTGTGTGTGTTTGGTTTTGTATTGGTAGTATCTGTATGTGCAGGGGCTTTGTGCTGGGAGAGAAGCTGAGCCCTGGTTAGGGTGCGGGGCTTCACTGACTAGGGGTCCTATAAAGGTAGCAGCCAGTCAGGCAGCGGCACAGACAGCTGCAGCGGCACAGGAGCTTGCAAACAGAGCTGTAAACAGGGGAGTTTGAGTGGGAGTTCTGTTGGAGGAAAAGGTATTTGTGTGTGTTTGGTTTTGTATTGGTAGTATCTTTGTGTGTAGGGGCTTTGTGCTGGGAGAGAAGATGAGCCCTGATTAGGGGGCGGGGCTTCCCTGACTAGGGGTCCTATAAAGGTAGCAGCCAGTCAGGCAGCGGCACAGGAGCTAGCAAACAGAGCTGTAAACAGGGGAGTTTGAGTGGGAGTTCTGTTGGAGGAGAAGGTATTTGTGTTTGTGTGTGTTTGGTTTTGTATTGGTAGTATCTGTATGTGCAGGGGCTTTGTGCTGGGAGAGAAGCTGAGCCCTGGTTAGGGTGCGGGGCTTCACTGACCAGGGGTCCTATAAAGGTAGCAGCCAGTCAGGCAGCGGCACAGATGCTGCAGTGGCAGAGGAGCTAGCCAACAGAGCTGTAAACAGGGGATTATGAGTGGGAGTTCTGTTGGAGGAGAAGGTATTTGTGTGTGTTTGGTTTTGTATTGGTGGTATCTGTATGTGTAGGGGCTTTGTGCTGGGAGAGAAGCTGAGCCCTGATTAGGGGGCGGTGCTTCCCTGACTAGGGGTCCTATAAAGGTAGCAGCCAGTCAGGCAGCGGCACAGGAGCTAGCAAACAGAGCTGTAAACAGGGGAGTTTGAGTGGGAGTTCTGTTGGAGGAGAAGGTATTTGTGAGTGTTTGGTTTTTTATTGGTGGTATCTGTATGTGTAGGGTCTTTGTCCTGGGAGAGAAGCTGAGCCCTGATTAGTGGGCGGGGCTTCCCTGACTAGGGGTCCTATAAAGGTTGCAGCCAGTCAGGCAGCGGCACAGGAGCTATCAAACAGAGCTGTAAACAGGGGAGTTTGAGTAGGAGTTCTGTTGGAGGAGAAGTTATTTGTGTGTGTTTGGTTTTGTATTGTTAGTATCTGTATGTGTAGGGGCTTTGTGCTGGGAGAGAAGCTGAGCCGTGATTAGGGGGCAGGGCTTCACTGACTAGGGGTCCTATAAAGGTATCAGCCAGTCAGGCAGCGGCACGGGAGCTAGCAAACAGAGCTGTAAACAGGGGAGTTTGTGTGGGTGTTCTGTTGGAGGAGAAGGTATTTGTGTGTGTGTGTGTGTGTGTGTGTGTTTGGTTTTGTTTTGGTAGTATCTGTATGTGCAGGGGCTTTGTGCTGGGAGAGAAGCTGAGCCCTGATTAGGGGGCGCGGCTTCCCTGACTAGGGGTCCTATAAAGGTATCAGCCAGTCAGGCAGCGGCACAGGAGCTATCAAACAGAGCTGTAAACAGGGGAGTTTGAGTGGGAGTTCTGTTGGAGGAGAAGGTATTTGTGTGTGTGTGTGTTTGGTTTTGTATTGGTAGTATCTGTATGTGCAGGGGCTTTGTGCTGGGAGAGAAGCTGAGCCCTGGTTAGGGTGCGGGGCTTCACTGACCAGGGGTCCTATAAAGGTAGCAGCCAGTCAGGCAGCGGCACAGATGCTGCAGTGGCAGAGGAGCTAGCCAACAGAGCTGTAAACAGGGGATTATGAGTGGGAGTTCTGTTGGAGGAGAAGGTACTTGTGTGTGTTTGGTTTTGTATTGGTGGTATCTGTACGTGCAGGGGCTTTGTCCTGGGAGAGAAGCTGAGCCCTGATTAGTGGGCAGGGCTTCCCTGACTAGGGGTCCTATAAAGGTAGCAGCCAGTCAGGCAGCGGCACAGGAGCTAGCAAACAGAGCTGTAAACAGGGGAGTTTGAGTGGGAGTTCTGTTGGAGGAGAAGGTATTTGTGGGTGTTTGGTTTCGTATTGGTAGTATCTGTATGTGCAGGGGCTTTGTCCTGGGAGAGAAGCTGAGCCCTGATTAGTGGGCAGGGCTTCCCTGACTAGAGGTCCTATAAAGGTAGCAGCCAGTCAGGCAGCGGCACAGGAGCTAGCAAACAGAGCTGTAAACAGGGGAGTTTGAGAGGGAGTTCTGTTGGAGGAGAAGGTATTTGTGTGTGTTTGGTTTTGTATTGGTGGTATCTGTATGTGTAGGGGCTTTGTCCTGGGAGAGAAGCTGAGCCCTGATTAGGGGGCGGGGCTTCCCTGGCTAGGGGTCCTATAAAGGTAGCAGCCAGTCAGGCAGCGGCACAGACAGCTGCAGCGCACAGGAGCTAGCAAACAGAGCTGTAAACAGGGGAGTTTGAGTGGGAGTTCTGTTGTAGGAGAAGGTATTTGTGTGTGTTTGGTTTTGTATTGGTGGTATCTGTATGTGTAGGGGCTTTGTGCTGGGACAGAAGATGAGCCCTGATTAGGGGGCGGGGTTCCCTGACTAGGGGTCCTATAAAGGTAGCAGCCAGTCAGGCAGCGGCACAGGAGCTAGCAAACAGAGCTGTAAACAGGGGAGTTTGAGTGGGAGTTCTGTTGGAGTAGAGGGTATTTGTGTGTGTTTGGTTTTGCATTGGTAGTATCTGTGTGTGTAGGGGCTTTGTGCTGGGACAGAAGCTGAGCCCTGATTAGGGGGCGTGGCTTCCCTGACTAGGGGTCCTATAAAGGTAGCAGCCAACCAGGCAGCGGCACAGACAGCTGCAGCGGCACAGGAGCTAGCAAACAGAGCTGTAAACAGGGGAGTTTGAGTGGGAGTTCTGTTGGAGGAGAAGGTATTTGTGTATGTTTGGTTTTGTATTGGTGGTATCTGTATGTGTACGGGCTTTGTGCTGGGAGAGAACCTGAGCCCTGATTAGGGTGCGGGGCTTCCCTGATTAGGGGTCCTATAAAGGTGGCAGCCAGTCAGGCAGCGGCACAGGAGCTATCAAACAGAGCTGTAAACAGGGGAGTTTGAGTGGGAGTACTGTTGGAGTAGAGGGTATTTGTGTGTGTTTGGTTTTGTATTAGTAGTATCTGTATGTGTAGGGGCTTTGTGCTGAGACAGAAGCTGAGCCCTGATTAGGGGGTGGGGCTTCACTGACTAGGGGTCCTATAAAGGTAGCAGCCAACCAGGCAGCGGCACAGACAGCTGCAGCGGCACAGGAGGTAGCAAACAGAGCTGTAAACAGGGGAGTTTGAGTTGGAGTTCTGTTGGAGGAGAAGGTATTTGTGTGTGTTAGGTTTTGTATTGGTGGTATCTGTATGTGTAGGGGCTTTGTCCTGGGAGAGAAGCTGAGCCCTGATTAGTGGGCGGGGCTTCCCTGACTAGGGGTCCTATAAAGGTCGCAGCCAGTCAGGCAGCGGCACAGGAGCTAGGAAAGAGAGCTGTAAACAGGGGAGTTTGAGTGGGAGTTCTGTTGGAGGAAAAGGTATTTGTGTGTGTGTGTGTTTGGTTTTGTATTGGTGGTATCTGTATGTGCAGGGGCTTTGTCCTGGGGGAGAAGCTGAGCCCTGATTAGGGGGCGGGGCTTCCCTGGCTAGGGGTCCTATAAAGGTAGCAGCCAGTCAGGCAGCGGCACAGTAGCTAGCAAACAGAGCTGTAAACAGGGGAGTTTGAGTGGGAGTTCTGTCGGAGGAGAAGGTATTTGTGTGTGTTTGGTTTTGTATCGTTAGTATCTGTATGTGTAGAGGCTTTGTGCTGGGAGAGAAGCTGAGCCCTGATTAGGGGGCGGGGCTTCACTGACTGGGGTCCTATAAAGGTCGCAGCCAGTCAGGCAGCGGCACAGGAGCTAGGAAAGAGAGCTGTAAACAGGGGAGTTTGAGTGGGAGTTCTGTTGGAGGAAAAGGTATTTGTGTGTGTGTGTGTTTGGTTTTGTATTGGTAGTATCTGTATGTGCAGGGGCTTTGTGCTGGAAGCCCTGGTTAGGGTGCGGGGCTTCACTGACCAGGGGTCGTATAAAGGTAGCAGCCAGTCAGGCAGCGGCACAGATGCTGCAGTGGCAGAGGAGCTAGCCAACAGAGCTGTAAACAGGGGATTATGAGTGGGAGTTCTGTTGGAGGAGAAGGTACTTGTGTGTGTTTGGTTTTGTATTGGTGGTATCTGTATGTGCAGGGACTTTGTGCTGGGAGAGAAGATGAGCCCTGATTAGGGGGCGGGGCTTCACTGGCTAGGGGTCCTATAAAGGTAGCAGCCAGTCAGGGAGCGGCACAGGAGCTAGCAAACAGAGCTGTAAACAGTGGAGTTTGAGTGGGAGTTCTGTTGGAGTAGAAGGTATTTGTGGGTGTTTGGTTTCGTATTGGTAGTATCTGTATGTGCAGGGGCTTTGTCCTGGGAGAGAAGCTGAGCCCTGATTAGTGGGCGGGGCTTCCCTGACTAGGGGTCTTATAAAGGTAGCAGCCAGTCAGACAGCGGCACAGGAGCTAGCAAACAGAGCTGTAAACAGGGGAGTTTGAGTGGGAGTTCTGTTGGAGGAGAAGGTATTTGTGGGTTTTTGGTTTCGTATTGGTAGTATCTGTATGTGCAGGGGCTTTGTCCTGGGAGAGAAGCTGAGCCCTGATTAGTGGGCAGGGCTTCCGTGACTAGGGGTCCTATAAAGGTAGCAGCCAGTCAGGCAGCGGCACAGGAGCTATCAAACAGAGCTGTAAACAGGGGAGTTTGAGTGGGAGTTCTGTTGGAGGAGAAGGTATTTGTGTGTGTGTGTGTTTGGTTTTGTATTGGTAGTATCTGTATGTGCAGGGGCTTTGTGCTGGGAGAGAAGCTGAGCCCTGGTTAGGGTGCGGGGCTTCACTGACCAGGGGTCCTATAAAGGTAGCAGCCAGTCAGGCAGCGGCACAGATGCTGCAGTGGCAGAGGAGCTAGCCAACAGAGCTGTAAACAGGGGATTATGAGTGGGAGTTCTGTTGGAGGAGAAGGTACTTGTGTGTGTTTGGTTTTGTATTGGTGGTATCTGTACGTGCAGGGGCTTTGTCCTGGGAGAGAAGCTGAGCCCTGATTAGTGGGCAGGGCTTCCCTGACTAGGGGTCCTATAAAGGTAGCAGCCAGTCAGGCAGCGGCACAGGAGCTAGCAAACAGAGCTGTAAACAGGGGAGTTTGAGTGGGAGTTCTGTTGGAGGAGAAGGTATTTGTGGGTGTTTGGTTTCGTATTGGCAGTATCTGTATGTGCAGGGGCTTTGTCCTGGGAGAGAAGCTGAGCCCTGATTAGTGGGCAGGGCTTCCCTGACTAGAGGTCCTATAAAGGTAGCAGCCAGTCAGGCAGCGGCACAGGAGCTAGCAAACAGAGCTGTAAACAGGGGAGTTTGAGAGGAAGTTCTGTTGGAGGAGAAGGTATTTGTGTGTGTTTGGTTTTGTATTGGTGGTATCTGTATGTGTAGGGGCTTTGTCCTGGGAGAGAAGCTGAGCCCTGATTAGGGGGCGGGGCTTCCCTGGCTAGGGGTCCTATAAAGGTAGCAGCCAGTCAGGCAGCTGCACAGGAGCTAGCAAACAGAGCTGTAAACAGGGGAGTTTGAGTGGGAGTTCTGTTGGAGGAGAAGGTACTTGTGTGTGTTTGGTTTTGTATTGGTGGTATCTGTATGTGCAGGGGCTTTGTGCTGGGAGAGAAGCTGAGCCCTGATTAGGGGGCGGGGCTTCACTGACTAGGGGTCCTATAAAGGTGGCAGCCAGTCAGGCAGCGGCACAGGAGCTAGCAAACAGAGCTGTAAACAGGGGAGTTTGAGTGGGAGTTCTGTTGGAGGAAAAGGTATTTGTGTGTGTGTTTGGTTTTGTATTGTTAGTATCTGTATGTGTAGAGGCCTTGTGTTGGGACAGAAGCTGAGCCCTGATTAGGGGGCGGGGCTTCGCTGACTAGGGGTCCTATAAAGGTAGCAGCCAGTCAGGCAGCGGCACAGACAGCTGCAGCGGCACAGGAGCTTGCAAACAGAGCTGTAAACAGGGGAGTTTGAGTGGGAGTTCTGTTGGAGGAAAAGGTATTTGTGTGTGTTTGGTTTTGTATTGGTAGTATCTTTGTGTGTAGGGGCTTTGTGCTGGGACAGAAGCTGAGCCCTGATTAGGGGGCGGGGCTTCACTGACTAGGGGTCCTATAAAGGTAGCAGCCAGTCAGGCAGCGGCACAGACAGCTGCAGCGCACAGGAGCTAGCAAACAGAGCTGTAAACAGGGGAGTTTGAGTGGGAGTTCTGTTGTAGGAGAAGGTATTTGTGTGTGTTTGGTTTTGTATTGGTACTATCTGTATGTGTAAGGGCTTTGTGCTGGGAGAGAAGCTAAGCCGTGATTAGGGGGCGGGGCTTCCCTGACTAGGGGTCCTATAAAGGTAGCAGCCAGTCAGGCAGCGGCACAGGAGCTAGCAAACAGAGCTGTAAACAGGGGAGTTGGAGTGGAAGTTCTGTTGGAGGAGAAGGTATTTGTGTGTGTTTGGTTTTGTATTGGTGGTATCTGTATGTGTAGGGGCTTTGTGCTGGGACAGAAGATGAGCCCTGATTAGGGGGCGGGGTTCCCTGACTAGGGGTCCTATAAAGGTAGCAGCCAGTCAGGCAGCGGCACAGGAGCTAGCAAACAGATGTGTAAACAGGGGAGTTTGAGTGGGAGTTCTGTTGGAGTAGAGGGTATTTGTGTGTGTTTGGTTTTGCATTGGTAGTATCTGTGTGTGTAGGGGCTTTGTGCTGGGACAGAAGCTGAGCCCTGATTAGGGGGCGTGGCTTCCCTGACTAGGGGTCCTATAAAGGTAGCAGCCAACCAGGCAGCGGCACAGACAGCTGCAGCGGCACAGGAGCTAGCAAACAGAGCTGTAAACAGGGGAGTTTGAGTGGGAGTTCTGTTGGAGGAGAAGGTATTTGTGTGTGTTAGGTTTTGTATTGGTGGTATCTGTATGTGTAGGGGCTTTGTCCTGGGAGAGAAGCTGAGCCCTGATTAGTGGGCGGGGCTTCCCTGACTAGGGGTCCTATAAAGGTTGCAGCCAGTCAGGCAGCGGCACAGGAGCTAGGAAAGAGAGCTGTAAACAGGGGAGTTTGAGTGGGAGTTCTGTTGGAGGAGAAGGTATTTGTGTGTGTGTGTGTTTGGTTTTGTATTGGTGGTATCTGTATGTGCAGGGGCTTTGTCCTGGGGGAGAAGCTGAGCCCTGATTAGGGGGCGGGGCTTCCCTGGCTAGGGGTCCTATAAAGGTAGCAGCCAGTCAGGCAGCGGCACAGTAGCTAGCAAACAGAGCTGTAAACAGGGGAGTTTGAGTGGGAGTTCTGTTGGAGGAAAAGGTATTTGTGTGTGTGTTTGGTTTTGTATTGGTGGTATCTGTATGTGTAGAGGCTTGGAGGGCCTTTGTGCTGCGAAAGAAGCTGAGCCCTGATTAGGGGGCGGGGCTTCCCTGGCTAGGGGTCCTATAAAGGTTGCAGCCAGTCAGGCAGCGGCACAGGAGCTAGCAAACAGAGCTGTAAACAGGGGAGTTTGAGTGGGAGTTCTGTCGGAGGAGAAGGTATTTGTGTGTGTTTGGTTTTGTATCGTTAGTATCTGTATGTGTAGAGGCTTTGTGCTGGGAGAGAAGATGAGCCCTGATTAGGGGGCGGGGCTTCACTGACTGGGGTCCTATAAAGGTAGCAGTTAGTCAGGCAGTGGCACAGACAGCTGCAGTGGCATAGGAGCTAGCAAACAGAGCTGTAAACAGGGGAGTTTGAGTGGGAGTTCTGTTGGAGGAGAAGGTATTTGTGTGTGTTTGGTTTTGTATTGTTAGTATCTGTATGTGTAGGGGCTTTGTGCTGGGAGAGAAGCTGAGCCGTGATTAGGGGGCAAAGCTTCACTGACTAGGGGTCCTATAAAGGTATCAGCCAGTCAGGCAGCGGCACGGGAGCTAGCAAACAGAGCTGTAAACAGGGGAGTTTGTGTGGGTGTTCTGTTGGAGGAGAAGGTATTTGTGTGTGTGTGTGTGTGTGTTTGGTTTTGTTTTGGTAGTATCTGTATGTGCAGGGGCTTTGTGCTGGGAGAGAAGCTGAGCCCTGATTAGGGGGCGGGGCTTCCCTGACTAGGGGTCCTATAAAGGTATCAGCCAGTCAGGCAGCGGCACAGACAGCTGCAGCGGCACAGGAGCTAGCAAACAGAGCTGTAAACAGGGGAGTTTGAGTTGGAGTTCTGTTGGAGGAGAAGGTATTTGTGTGTGTTTGGTTTTGTATTGGTGGTATGTGTAGGGGCTTTGTCCTGGGAGAGAAGCTGAGCCCTGATTAGTGGGCGGGGCTTCCCTGACTAGGGGTCCTATAAAGGTTGCAGCCAGTCAGGCAGCGGCACAGAAGCTATCAAACAGAGCTGTAAACAGGGGAGTTTGAGTGGGAGTTCTGTTGGAGTAGAAGGTATTTGTGTGTGTTTGGTTTTGTATTGGTCGTATCTGTATGTGTAGGGGCTTTGTGCTGGGACAGAAGCTGAGCCCTGATTAGGGGGCGGGGCTTCACTGACTTGGGGTTCTATAAAGGTAGCAGCCAGTCAGGCAGCGGCACAGACAGCTGCAGCGGCACAGGAGCTTGCAAACAGAGCTGTAAACAGGGGAGTTTGAGTGGGAGTTCTGTTGGAGGAAAAGGTATTTGTGTGTGTTTGGTTTTGTATTGGTAGTATCTGTATGTGCAGGGGCTTTGTGCTGGAAGCCCTGGTTAGGGTGCGGGGCTTCACTGACCAGGGGTCGTATAAAGGTAGCAGCCAGTCAGGCAGCGGCACAGATGCTGCAGTGGCAGAGGAGCTAGCCAACAGAGCTGTAAACAGGGGATTATGAGTGGGAGTTCTGTTGGAGGAGAAGGTACTTGTGTGTGTTTGGTTTTGTATTGGTGGTATCTGTATGTGCAGGGACTTTGTGCTGGGAGAGAAGATGAGCCCTGATTAGGGGGCGGGGCTTCACTGGCTAGGGGTCCTATAAAGGTAGCAGCCAGTCAGGGAGCGGCACAGGAGCTAGCAAACAGAGCTGTAAACAGTGGAGTTTGAGTGGGAGTTCTGTTGGAGTAGAAGGTATTTGTGGGTGTTTGGTTTCGTATTGGTAGTATCTGTATGTGCAGGGGCTTTGTCCTGGGAGAGAAGCTGAGCCCTGATTAGTGGGCGGGGCTTCCCTGACTAGGGGTCTTATAAAGGTAGCAGCCAGTCAGACAGCGGCACAGGAGCTAGCAAACAGAGCTGTAAACAGGGGAGTTTGAGTGGGAGTTCTGTTGGAGGAGAAGGTATTTGTGGGTGTTTGGTTTCGTATTGGTAGTATCTGTATGTGCAGGGGCTTTGTCCTGGGAGAGAAGCTGAGCCCTGATTAGTGGGCAGGGCTTCCGTGACTAGGGGTCCTATAAAGGTAGCAGCCAGTCAGGCAGCGGCACAGGAGCTAGCAAACAGAGCTGTAAACAGGGGAGTTTGAGAGGGGGTTCTGTTGGAGGAGAAGGTATTTGTGTGTGTTTGGTTTTGTATTGGTGGTATCTGTATGTGTAGGGGCTTTGTCCTGGGAGAGAAGCTGAGCCCTGATTAGGGGGCGGGGCTTCCCTGGCTAGGGGTCCTATAAAGGTTGCAGCCAGTCAGGCAGCGGCACAGGAGCTATCAAACATAGCTGTAAACAGGGGCGTTTGAGTGGGAGTTCTGTTGGAGTAGAAGGTATTTGTGTGTGTTTGGTTTTGTATTGGTAGTATCTGTGTGTGTAAGGGCTTTGTGCTGGGACAGAAGCTGAGCCCTGATTAGGGGGCGGCGCTTCACTGACTAGGGGTCCTATAAAGGTAGCAGCCAGTCAGGCAGCGGCACAGACAGCTGCAGCGGCACAGGAGCTAGCAAACAGAGCTGTAAACAGGGGAGTTTGAGTGGGAGTTCTGTTGGAGGAGAAGGTATTTGTGTGTGTTTGGTTTTGTATTGGTAGTATCTGTGTGTGTAAGGGCTTTGTGCTGGGAAAGAAGCTGAGCCCTGATTAGGGGGCGGGGCTTCACTGACTAGGGGTCCTATAAAGGTTGCAGCCAGTCAGGCAGCGGCACAGGAGCTATCAAACATAGCTGTAAACAGGGGCGTTTGAGTGGGAGTTCTGTTGGAGTAGAAGGTATTTGTGTGTGTTTGGTTTTGTATTGGTAGTATCTGTGTGTGTAAGGGCTTTGTGCTGGGACAGAAGCTGAGCCCTGATTAGGGGGCGGCGCTTCACTGACTAGGGGTCCTATAAAGGTAGCAGCCAGTCAGGCAGCGGCACAGACAGCTGCAGCGGCACAGGAGCTAGCAAACAGAGCTGTAAGCCGGGGAGTTTGAGTGGGAGTTCTGTGGGAGGAGAAGGTATTTGTGTGTGTTTGGTTTTGTATTGTTAGTATCTGTATGTGTAGGGGCTTTGTGTTGGGAGAAAAGCTGAGCCCTGATTAGGGGGCGGGGCTTCCCTGACTAGGGGTCCTATAAAGGTAGCAGCCAGTCAGGCAGCGGCACAGGAGCTAGCAAACAGAGCTGTAAACAGGGGAGTTTGAGTGGGAGTTCTGTTGGAGGAGAAGGTATTTGTGTGTGTGTTTTTGTATTGTTAGTATCTGTATGTGCAGGGGCTTTGTGCTGGGAGAGAAGCTGAGCCCTGATTAGGGGGCGGGGCTTCCCTGACTAGGGGTCCTATAAAGGTAGCAGCCAGTCAGGCAGCGGCACGGGAGCTAGCAAACAGAGCTGTAAACAGGGGAGTTTGAGTGGGAATTCTGTTGGAGGAGAAGGTATTTGTGTGTGTGTGTGTTTGGTTTTGTATTGGTAGTATCTGTATGTGCAGGGGCTTTGTGCTGGAAGAGAAGCTGAGCCCTGGTTAGGGTGCGGGGCTTCACTGACTAGGGGTCCTATAAAGCTATCAGCCAGTCAGGCAGCGGCACAGACAGCTGCAGCGGCACAGGAGCTAGCAAACAGAGCTGTAAACAGGGGAGTTTGAGTGGGAGTTCTGTTGGAGGAGAAGGTACTTGTGTGTGTTTGGTTTTGTATTGGTGGTATCTGTATGTGCAGGGGCTTTGTGCTGGGAGAGAATCTGAGCCCTGATTAGGGGGCGGGGCTTCACTGACTAGGGGTCCTATAAAGGTAGCAGCCAGTCAGGCAGCGGCACAGGAGCTAGCAAACAGAGCTGTAAACAGGGGAGTTTGAGTGGGAGTTCTGTTGGAGGAAAAGGTATCTGTGTGTGTGTTTGGTTTTGTATTGGTGGTATCTGTATGTGTAGAGGCTTGGAGGGGCTTTGTGCTGGGAGAGAAGCTGAGCCCTGATTAGTGGGCGGGGCTTCCCTGACTAGGGGTCCTATAAAGGTTGCAGCCAGTCAGGCAGCGGCACAGGAGCTATCAAACATAGCTGTAAACAGGGGAGTTTGAGTGGGAGTTCTGTTGGAGGAGAAGGTATTTGTGCGTGTTTGGTTTTGTATTGGTCGTATCTGTATGTGTAGGGGCTTTGTGCTGGGACAGAAGCTGAGCCCTGATTAGGGGGCGGGGCTTCACTGACTAGGGGTCCTATAAAGGTAGCAACCAGTCAGGCAGCGGCACAGACAGCTGCAGCGCACAGGAGCTAGCAAACAGAGCTGTAAACAGGGGAGTTTGAGTGGGAGTTCTGTTGGAGGAGAAGGTATTTGTGTGTGTGTGTTTTTGTATTGTTAGTATCTGTATGTGCAGGGGCTTTGTGCTGGGAGAGAAGCTGAGCCCTGATTAGGGGGCGGGGCTTCCCTGACTAGGGGTCCTATAAAGGTAGCAGCCAGTCAGGCAGCGGCACGGGAGCTAGCAAACAGAGCTGTAAACAGGGGAGTTTGAGTGGGAGTTCTGTTGGAGGAGAAGGTATTTGTGTGTGTGTGTTTGGTTTTGTATTGGTAGTATCTGTATGTGCAGGGGCTTTGTGCTGGGAGAGAAGCTGAGCCCTGGTTAGGGTGCGGGGCTTCACTGACCAGGGGTCCTATAAAAGTAGCAGCCAGTCAGGCAGCGGCACAGATGCTGCAGTGGCAGAGGAGCTAGCCAACAGAGCTGTAAACAGGGGAGTATGAGTGGGAGTTCTGTTGGAGTAGAAGGTATTTGTGTGTGTTTGGTTTTGTATTGATAGTATCTGTGTGTGTAGGGGCTTTGTGCTGGGACAGAAGCTGAGCCCTGATTAGGGGGCGGGGCTTCCCTGACTAGGGGTCCTATAAAGGTTGCAGCCAGTCAGGCAGCGGCACAGGAGCTATCAAACAGAGCTGTAAACAGGGGAGTTTGAGTGGGAGTTCTGTTGGAGGAGAAGGTATTTGTGCCTGTTTGGTTTTGTATTGGTCGTATCTGTATGTGCAGGGGCTTTGTGCTGGGAGAGAAGCTGAGCCCTGATTAGGGGGCGGGGCTTCACTGACTAGTGGTCCTATAAAGGTAGCAGCCAATCAGGCAGCGGCACAGACAGCTGCAGCGGCACAGGAGCTAGCAAACAGAGCTGTAAAGAGGGGAGTTTGAGTGGGAGTTCTGTTGGAGGAGAAGGTATTTGTGTGTGTCTTTGGTTTTGTATTGGTAGTATCTGTATGTGTAGGGGCTTTGTGCTGGGACAGAAGATGAGCCCTTATTAGGGGGCGGGGCTTCCCTGACTAGGGGTCCTATAAAGGTAGCAGCCAGTCAGGCAGCGGCAGAGGAGCTAGCAAACAGAGCTGTAAACAGGGGAGTTTGAGAGGGAGTTCTGTTGGAGGAGAACGTATTTGTGTGTGTTTGGTTTTGTATTGGTGGTATCTGTATGTGTAGGGGCTTTGTGCTGGGACAGAAGATGAGCCCTGATAGGGGGCGGGGCTTCCCTGACTAGGGGTCCTATAAAGGTAGCAGCCAGTCAGGCAGCGGCACAGGAGCTAGCAAACAGAGCTGTAAACAGGGGAGTTTGAGAGGGAGTTCTGTTGGAGGAGAAGGTATTTGTGTGTGTTTGGTTTTGTATTGGTGGTATCTGTATGTGTAGAGGCTTGGAGGGGCTTTGTGCTGGGAGAGAAGCTGAGCCCTGATTAATGGGCGGGGCTTCCCTGACTAGGGGTCCTATAAAGGTTGCAGCCAGTCAGGCAGCGGCACAGGAGCTATCAAACAGAGCTGTAAACGGGGGATTTTGAGTGGGAGTTCTGTTGGAGGAGAAGGTATTTGTGTGTGTGTGTGTGTGTTTGGTTTTGTCTTGGTAGTATCTGTATGTGTAGGGGCTTTTTGCTGGGAGAGAAGCTGAGCCCTGATTAGGGGGCGGGTCTTCACTGACTAGGGGTCCTATAAAGGTAGCAGCCAGTCAGGCAGCGGCACAGGAGCTAGCAAACAGAGCTGTAAACAGGGGAGTTTGAGTGGGAGTTCTGTTGGAGGAGAAGGTACTTTTGTGTGTTTGGTTTTGTATTGGTAGTATCTGTATGTGCAGGGGCTTTGTGCTGGGACAGAAGATGAGCCCTTATTAGGGGGCTGGGCTTCCCTGACTAGGGGTCCTATAAAGGTAGCAGCCAGTCAGGTAGCGGCACAGGAGCTAGCAAACAGAGCTGTAAATAGGGGAGTTTGAGAGGGAGTTCTGTTTGAGGAGAAGGTATTTGTGTGTGTTTGGTTTTGTATTGGTGGTATCTGTATGTGTAGGGGCTTTGTGCTGGGACAGAAGATGAGCCCTGATTAGGGGGCGGGGCTTCCCTGACTAGGGGTCCTATAAAGGTAGCAGCCAGTCAGGCAGCGGCACAGGAGTGAGCAAACAGAGCTCTAAACAGGGGAGTTTGAGTGGGAGTTCTGTTGGAGGAGAAGGTATTTGTGTATGTTTGGTTTTGCATTGGTGGTATCTGTATGTGTAGGGGCTTTGTGCTGAGACAGAAGCTGAGCCCTGATTAGGGGGCGGGGCTTCACTGACTAGGGGACCTATAAAGGTAGCAGCCAGTCAGGCAGCGGCACACACAGCTGCAGTGGCACAGGAGCTATCAAACACAGCTGTAAACAGGGGAGTTGGAGTGGGAGTTCTGTTGGAGGAGAAGGTATTTGTGTGTGTTTGGTTTTGTATTGGTAGTATATGTATGTGTAGGGGCTTTGTGCTGGGAGAGAAGCTGAGCCGTGATTAGGGGGCGGGGCTTCACTGACTAGGGGTCCAAAAAAGGTATCAGCCAGTCAGGCAGTGGCACAGACAGCTGCAGCGGCACAGGAGCTAGCCAACAGAGCTGTAAACAGGGGAGTATGAGTGGGAGTTCTGTTGGAGTAGAAGGTATTTGTGTGTGTTTGGTTTTGTATTGGTAGTATCTGTGTGTGTAGGGGCTTTGTGCTGGGACAGAAGCTGAGCCCTGATTAGGGGGCGGGGCTTCCCTGACTAGGGGTCCTATAAAGGTTGCAGCCAGTCAGGCAGCGGCACAGGAGCTAGCAAACAGAGGTGTAAACAGGGGAGTTTGAGTGGGAGTTCTGTTGGAGGAGAAGGTATTTGTGTGTGTTTGGTTTTGTATTGGTAGTATCTGTATGTGCAGGGGCTTTGTGCTGGGAGAGAAGCTGAGCCCTGGTTAGGGTGCGGGGCTTCACTGACCAGGGGTCCTATAAAAGTAGCAGCCAGTCAGGCAGCGGCACAGATGCTGCAGTGGCAGAGGAGCTAGCCAACAGAGCTGTAAACAGGGGAGTATGAGTGGGAGTTCTGTTGGAGTAGAAGGTATTTGTGTGTGTTTGGTTTTGTATTGATAGTATCTGTGTGTGTAGGGGCTTTGTGCTGGGACAGAAGCTGAGCCCTGATTAGGGGGCGGGGCTTCCCTGACTAGGGGTCCTATAAAGGTTGCAGCCAGTCAGGCAGCGGCACAGGAGCTATCAAACAGAGCTGTAAACAGGGGAGTTTGAGTGGGAGTTCTGTTGGAGGAGAAGGTATTTGTGCCTGTTTGGTTTTGTATTGGTCGTATCTGTATGTGCAGGGGCTTTGTGCTGGGAGAGAAGCTGAGCCCTGATTAGGGGGCGGGGCTTCACTGACTAGTGGTCCTATAAAGGTAGCAGCCAATCAGGCAGCGGCACAGACAGCTGCAGCGGCACAGGAGCTAGCAAACAGAGCTGTAAAGAGGGGAGTTTGAGTGGGAGTTCTGTTGGAGGAGAAGGTATTTGTGTGTGTCTTTGGTTTTGTATTGGTAGTATCTGTATGTGTAGGGGCTTTGTGCTGGGACAGAAGATGAGCCCTTATTAGGGGGCGGGGCTTCCCTGACTAGGGGTCCTATAAAGGTAGCAGCCAGTCAGGCAGCGGCAGAGGAGCTAGCAAACAGAGCTGTAAACAGGGGAGTTTGAGAGGGAGTTCTGTTGGAGGAGAACGTATTTGTGTGTGTTTGGTTTTGTATTGGTGGTATCTGTATGTGTAGGGGCTTTGTGCTGGGACAGAAGATGAGCCCTGATAGGGGGCGGGGCTTCCCTGACTAGGGGTCCTATAAAGGTAGCAGCCAGTCAGGCAGCGGCACAGGAGCTAGCAAACAGAGCTGTAAACAGGGGAGTTTGAGAGGGAGTTCTGTTGGAGGAGAAGGTATTTGTGTGTGTTTGGTTTTGTATTGGTGGTATCTGTATGTGTAGAGGCTTGGAGGGGCTTTGTGCTGGGAGAGAAGCTGAGCCCTGATTAATGGGCGGGGCTTCCCTGACTAGGGGTCCTATAAAGGTTGCAGCCAGTCAGGCAGCGGCACAGGAGCTATCAAACAGAGCTGTAAACGGGGGATTTTGAGTGGGAGTTCTGTTGGAGGAGAAGGTATTTGTGTGTGTGTGTGTGTGTTTGGTTTTGTCTTGGTAGTATCTGTATGTGTAGGGGCTTTTTGCTGGGAGAGAAGCTGAGCCCTGATTAGGGGGCGGGTCTTCACTGACTAGGGGTCCTATAAAGGTAGCAGCCAGTCAGGCAGCGGCACAGGAGCTAGCAAACAGAGCTGTAAACAGGGGAGTTTGAGTGGGAGTTCTGTTGGAGGAGAAGGTACTTTTGTGTGTTTGGTTTTGTATTGGTAGTATCTGTATGTGCAGGGGCTTTGTGCTGGGACAGAAGATGAGCCCTTATTAGGGGGCTGGGCTTCCCTGACTAGGGGTCCTATAAAGGTAGCAGCCAGTCAGGTAGCGGCACAGGAGCTAGCAAACAGAGCTGTAAATAGGGGAGTTTGAGAGGGAGTTCTGTTTGAGGAGAAGGTATTTGTGTGTGTTTGGTTTTGTATTGGTGGTATCTGTATGTGTAGGGGCTTTGTGCTGGGACAGAAGATGAGCCCTGATTAGGGGGCGGGGCTTCCCTGACTAGGGGTCCTATAAAGGTAGCAGCCAGTCAGGCAGCGGCACAGGAGTGAGCAAACAGAGCTCTAAACAGGGGAGTTTGAGTGGGAGTTCTGTTGGAGGAGAAGGTATTTGTGTATGTTTGGTTTTGCATTGGTGGTATCTGTATGTGTAGGGGCTTTGTGCTGAGACAGAAGCTGAGCCCTGATTAGGGGGCGGGGCTTCACTGACTAGGGGACCTATAAAGGTAGCAGCCAGTCAGGCAGCGGCACACACAGCTGCAGTGGCACAGGAGCTATCAAACACAGCTGTAAACAGGGGAGTTGGAGTGGGAGTTCTGTTGGAGGAGAAGGTATTTGTGTGTGTTTGGTTTTGTATTGGTAGTATATGTATGTGTAGGGGCTTTGTGCTGGGAGAGAAGCTGAGCCGTGATTAGGGGGCGGGGCTTCACTGACTAGGGGTCCAAAAAAGGTATCAGCCAGTCAGGCAGTGGCACAGACAGCTGCAGCGGCACAGGAGCTAGCCAACAGAGCTGTAAACAGGGGAGTATGAGTGGGAGTTCTGTTGGAGTAGAAGGTATTTGTGTGTGTTTGGTTTTGTATTGGTAGTATCTGTGTGTGTAGGGGCTTTGTGCTGGGACAGAAGCTGAGCCCTGATTAGGGGGCGGGGCTTCCCTGACTAGGGGTCCTATAAAGGTTGCAGCCAGTCAGGCAGCGGCACAGGAGCTAGCAAACAGAGGTGTAAACAGGGGAGTTTGAGTGGGAGTTCTGTTGGAGGAGAAGGTATTTGTGTGTGTTTGGTTTTGTATTGGTGGTATCTCTATGTGTAGGGGCTTTGTGCTGGGAGAGAAGCTGAGCCCTTATTAGGGGCGGGGCTTCCCTGACTAGGGGTCCTATAAAGGTAGCAGCCAGTCAGGCAGCAGGACAGGAGCTAGCAAACAGAGCTGTAAACAGGGGAGTTTGAGTGGGAGTTCTGTTGGAGGAGAAGGTATTGGTGGGTGTTTGGTTTTGTATTGGTAGTATCTGTATGTGGAGGGGCTTTGTGTTGGGAGACAAGCTGAGCCCTAATTAGGGGGCGGGGCTTCCCTGACTAGGGGCCCTATAAAGGTAGCAGCCAGTCAGGCAGCGGCACAGGAGCTAGCAAACAGAGCTGTAAACAGGGGAGTTTGAGTGGGAGTTCTGTTGGAGGAGAAGGTATTTGTGTGTGTCTTTGGTTTTGTATTGGTAGTATCTGTATGTGTAGGGGCTTTGTGCTGGGACAGAAGATGAGCCCTTATTAGGGGGCGGGGCTTCCCTGACTAGGGGTCCTATAAAGGTAGCAGCCAGTCAGGCAGCGGCAGAGGAGCTAGCAAACAGAGCTGTAAACAGGGGAGTTTGAGAGGGAGTTCTGTTGGAGGAGAAGGTATTTGTGTGTGTTTGGTTTTGTATTGGTGGTATCTGTATGTGTAGGGGCTTTGTGCTGGGACAGAAGATGAGCCCTGATAGGGGGCGGGGCTTCCCTGACTAGGGGTCCTATAAAGGTAGCAGCCAGTCAGGCAGCGGCACAGGAGCTAGCAAACAGAGCTGTAAACAGGGGAGTTTGAGTGGGTGTTCTGTTGGAGGTGAAGGTATTTGTGTGTGTTTGGTTTTGTATTGGTAGTATCCGTATGTGTAGGGGCTTTGTTCTGGGAGAGAAGCTGAGCCGTGATTAGGGGGCGGGGCTTCACTGACTAGGGGTCCTATAAAGGTATCAGCCAGTCAGGCAGCGGCACAGACAGCTGCAGCGGCACAGGAGCTAGCAAACAGAGCTGTAAACAGGGGAGTTTGAGAGGGAGTTCTGTTGGAGGAGAAGGTATTTGTGTGTGTTTGGTTTTGTATTGGTGGTATCTGTATGTGTAGAGGCTTGGAGGGGCTTTGTGCTGGGAGAGAAGCTGAGCCCTGATTAATGGGCGGGGTTCCCTGACTAGGGGTCCTATAAAGGTTGCAGCCAGTCAGGCAGCGGCACAGGAGCTATCAAACAGAGCTGTAAACAGGGGAGTTTGAGTGGGAGTTCTGTTGGAGGAAAAGGTATTTGTGTGTGTTGGTTTTGTATTGGTAGTATCTGTGTGTGTAGGGGATTTGTGTTGGGACAGAAGCTGAGCCCTGATTAGGGGGCGGGGCTTCACTGACTGGGGTCCTAAAAGGTAGCAGCCAATCAGGCAGCGGCAGAGACAGCTGCAGCGGCACAGGAGCTAGCAAACAGAGGTGTAAACAGGGGAGTTTGAGTGGGAGTTCTGTTGGAGGAGAAGGTATTTGTGTGTTTGGTTTTGTATTGGTAGTATCTGTATGTGCAGGGGCTTTGTGCTGGGAGAGAAGCTGAGCCCTGGTTAGGGTGCGGGGCTTCACTGACCAGGGGTCCTATAAAGGTAGCAGCCAGTCAGGCAGCGGCACAGATGCTGCAGTGGCAGAGGAGCTAGCCAACAGAGCTGTAAACAGGGGAGTATGAGTGGGAGTTCTGTTGGAGTAGAAGGTATTTGTGTGTGTTTGGTTTTTTATTGGTAGTATCTGTCTGTGTAGGGGCTTTGTGCTGGGACAGAAGCTGAGCCCTGATTAGGGGGCGGGGCTTCCCTGACTAGGGGTCCTATAAAGGTTGCAGCCAGTCAGGCAGCGGCACAGGAGCTATCAAACAGAGCTGTAAACAGGGGAGTTTGAGTGGGAGTTCTGTTGGAGGAGAAGGTATTTGTGCCTGTTTGGTTTTGTATTGGTCGTATCTGTATGTGCAGGGGCTTTGTGCTGGGAGAGAAGCTGAGCCCTGATTAGGGGGCGGGGCTTCACTGACTAGTGGTCCTATAAAGGTAGCAGCCAATCAGGCAGCGGCACAGACAGCTGCAGCGGCACAGGAGCTAGCAAACAGAGGTGTAAACAGGGGAGTTTGAGTGGGAGTTCTGTTGGAGGAGAAGGTATTTGTGTGTGTTTGGTTTTGTATTGGTGGTATCTCTATGTGTAGGGGCTTTGTGCTGGGAGAGAAGCTGAGCCCTTATTAGGGGCGGGGCTTCCCTGACTAGGGGTCCTATAAAGGTAGCAGCCAGTCAGGCAGCAGCACAGGAGCTAGCAAACAGAGCTGTAAACATGGGAGTTTGAGTGGGAGTTCTGTTGGAGGAGAAGGTATTTGTGGGTGTTTGGTTTTGTATTGGTAGTATCTCTTTGTGGAGGGGCTTTGTGCTGGGAGAGAATCTGACCCCTGATTAGGGGGCGGGGCTTCCCTGACTAGGGGTCCTATAAAGGTAGCAGCCAATCAGGCAGCAGGACAGGAGCTAGCAAACAGAGCTGTAAACAGGGGAGTTTGAGTGGGAGTTCTGTTGGAGGAGAAGGTATTGGTGGGTGTTTGGTTTTGTATTGGTGGTATCTCTATGTGTAGGGGCTTTGTGCTGGGAGAGAAGCTGAGCCCTTATTAGGGGCGGGGCTTCCCTGACTAGGGGTCCTATAAAGGTAGCAGCCAGTCAGGCAGCAGGACAGGAGCTAGCAAACAGAGCTGTAAACAGGGGAGTTTGAGTGGGAGTTCTGTTGGAGGAGAAGGTATTGGTGGGTGTTTGGTTTTGTATTGGTAGTATCTGTATGTGGAGGGGCTTTGTGTTGGGAGACAAGCTGAGCCCTGATTAGGGGGCGGGGCTTCCCTGACTAGGGGTCCTATAAAGGTAGCAGCCAGTCAGGCAGCGGCACAGGAGCTAGCAAACAGAGCTGTAAACAGGGGAGTTTGAGTGGGAGTTCTGTTGGAGGAGAAGGTATTTGTGTGTGTCTTTGGTTTTGTATTGGTAGTATCTGTATGTGTAGGGGCTTTGTGCTGGGACAGAATATGAGCCCTTATTAGGGGGCGGGGCTTCCCTGACTAGGGGTCCTATAAAGGTAGCAGCCAGTCAGGCAGCGGCAGAGGAGCTAGCAAACAGAGCTGTAAACAGGGGAGTTTGAGTGGGTGTTCTGTTGGAGGTGAAGGTATTTGTGTGTTTTTGGTTTTGTATTGGTAGTATCCGTATGTGTAGGGGCTTTGTTCTGGGAGAGAAGCTGAGCCGTGATTAGGGGGCGGGGCTTCACTGACTAGGGGTCCTATAAAGGTATCAGCCAATCAGGCAGCGGTACAGACAGCTGCCGCGGCACAGGAGCTAGCCAACAGAGCTGTAAACAGGGGAGTTTGAGTGGGAGTTCTGTTGGAGGAGAAGGTACTTTTGTGTGTGTTTGGTTTTGTATTGGTGGTATCTGTATGTGTAGAGGCTTGGAGGGGCTTTGTGCTGGGAGAGAAGCTGAGCCCTGATTAATGGGCGGGGCTTCCCTGACTAGGGGTCCTATAAAGGTTGCAGCGAGTCAGGCAGCGGCACAGGAGCTATCAAACAGAGCTGTAAACGGGGGATTTTGAGTGGGAGTTCTGTTGGAGGAGAAGGTATTTGTGTGTGTGTGTGTGTGTTTGGTTTTGTCTTGGTAGTATCTGTATGTGTAGGGGCTTTTTGCTGGGAGAGAAGCTGAGCCCTGATTAGGGGGCGGGTCTTCACTGACTAGGGGTCCTATAAAGGTAGCAGCCAATCAGGCAGCGGTACAGACAGCTGCCGCGGCACAGGAGCTAGCCAACAGAGCTGTAAACAGGGGAGTTTGAGTGGGAGTTCTGTTGGAGGAGAAGGTACTTTTGTGTGTGTTTGGTTTTGTATTGGTGGTATCTGTATGTGTAGGGGCTTTGTGCTGAGACAGAAGCTGAGCCCTGATTAGGGGGCGGGGCTTCACTGACTAGGGGACCTATAAAGGTAGCAGCCAGTCAGGCAGCGGCACACACAGCTGCAGTGGCACAGGAGCTATCAAACACAGCTGTAAACAGGGGAGTTGGAGTGGGAGTTCTGTTGGAGGAGAAGGTATTTGTGTGTGTTTGGTTTTGTATTGGTGGTATCTGTATGTGTGGAGGCTTGGAGGGGCTTTGTGCTGGGAGAGAAGCTGAGCCCTGATTAGGGGGCGGGGCTTCCCTGACTAGGGGTCCTATAAAGGTAGCAGCCAGTCAGGCAGCGGCACAGGAGCTAGCAAACAGAGCTTAAACAGGGGAGTTTGAGTGGGAGTTCTGTTGGAGGAGAAGGTATTTGTGTGTGTTTGGTTTTGTATTCGAAGTATCTGTATGTGTAGGGGCTTTGTGCTGGGAGAGAAGCTGAGCCGTGATTAGGGGGCGGGGCTTGACTGACTAGGGGTCCTATAAAGGTAGCAGCCAGTCAGGCAGCGGCACAGGAGCTAGCAAACAGAGCTGTAAACAGGGGAGTTTGAGTGGGAGTTCTGTTGGAGGAGAAGGTATTTGTGTGTGTTTGGTTTTGTATTGGTGGTATCTGTATGTGTAAGGGCTTCATGCTGGGAGAGAAGCTGAGCCCTGATTAGGGGGCGGGGCTTCCCTGACTAGGGGTCCTATAAAGGTAGCAGCCAGTCAGGCAGCGGCACAGGAGCTAGCAAACAGAGCTGTAAACAGGGGAGTTTGAGTGGGAGTTCTGTTGGAGGAGAAGGTATTTGTGTGTGTTTGGTTTTGTATTCGAAGTATCTGTATGTGTAGGGGCTTTGTGCTGGGAGAGAAGCTGAGCCCTGATTAGGGGGCGGGGCTTGACTGACTAGGGTTCCTATAAAGGTAGCAGCCAGTCAGGCAGCGGCACAGACAGCTGCAGCGGCACAGGAGCTTGCAAACAGAGCTGTAAACAGGGGAGTTTGAGTTGGAGTTCTGTTGGAGGCGAAGGTATTTGTGTGTGTGTGTTTTTGCATTGTTAGTATCTGTATGTGCAGGGGCTTTGTGCTGGGAGAGAAGCTGAGCCCTGATTAGGGGGCGGGGCTTCCCTGACTCGGGGTCCTATAAAGGTAGGAGCCAGTCAGGCAGCGGCACAGGAGCTAGCAAACAGAGCTGTAAACAGGGGAGTTTGAGTGGGAGTTCTGTTGGAGGAGAAGGTATTTGTGGGTGTTTGGTTTTGTATTGGTAGTATCTGTATGTGGAGGGGCTTTGTGCTGGGAGAGAATCTGAGCCCTGATTAGGGGGCGGGGCTTCCCTGACTAGGGGTCCTATAAAGGTAGCAGCCAGTCAGGCAGCGGCACAGGAGCTAGCAAACAGAGCTGTAAACAGGGGAGTTTGAGTGGGAGTTCTGTTGCAGGAGAAGGTATTTGTGTGTGTCTTTGGTTTTGTATTGGTAGTATCTGTATGTGTAGGGGCTTTGTGCTGGGACAGAAGATGAGCCCTTATTAGGGGGCGGAGCTTCCCTGACTAGGGGTCCTATAAAGGTAGCAGCCAGTCAGGCAGCGGCACAGGAGCTAGCAAACAGAGCTGTAAACAGGGGAGTTTGAGTGGGAGTTCTGTTGGAGGTGAAGGTATTTGTGTGTGTTTGGTTTTGTATTGGTAGTATCTGTATGTGTAGGGGCTTTGTTCTGGGAGAGAAGCTGAGCCGTGATTAGGGGGCGGGGCTTCACTGACTAGGGGTCCTATAAAGGTATCAGCCAGTCAGGCAGCGGCACAGACAGCTGCAGCGGCACAGGAGGTAGCAAACAGAGCTGTAAACAGGGTAGTTTGAGAGGGAGTTCTGTTGGAGGAGAAGGTATTTGTGTGTGTTTGGTTTTGTATTGGTGGTATCTGTATGTGTAGAGGCTTGGAGGGGCTTTGTGCTGGGAGAGAAGCTGAGCCCTGATTAGTGGGCGGGGCTTCCCTGACTAGGGGTCCTATAAAGGTTGCAGCCAGTCAGGCAGCGTCACAGGAGCTGTCAAACAGAGCTGTAAACAGGGGATTTTGAGTGGGAGTTCTGTTGGAGGAGAAGGTATTTGTGTGTTTGGTTTTGTATTGTTAGTATCTGTATGTGTAGGGGCTTTGTGCTGGGAGAGAAGCTGAGCCCTGATTAGGGGGCGGGGCTTCCCTGACTAGGGGTCCTATAAAGGTAGCAGCCAATCAGGCAGCGGCACAGACAGCTGCAGCAGCACAGTAGCTAGCCAACAGAGCTGTAAACAGGGGAGTTTGAGTGGGAGTTCTGTTGGAGGAGAAGGTACTTTTGTGTGTTTGGTTTTGTATTGGTGGTATCTGTATGTGCAGGGGCTTTGTGCTGGGAGAGAAGATGAGCCCTGATTAGGGGGCGGGCCTTCCCTGACTAGGGGTCCTATAAAGGTAGCAGCCAGTCAGGCAGCGGCACAGGAGTGAGCAAACAGAGCTCTAAACAGGGGAGTTTGAGTGGGAGTTCTGTTGGTGGAGAAGGTATTTGTGTGTGTGTTTGGTTTTGTATTGGTAGTATCTGTATGTGTAAGGGCTTTGTGCTGGGAGAGAAGCTGAGCCGTGATTAGGGGGCGGGGATTCCCTGACTAGGGTTCCTATAAAGGTAGCAGCCAGTCAGGCAGCGGCACAGGAGCTAGCAAACAGAGCTGTAAACAGGGGAGTTTGAGTGGGAGTTCTGTTGGAGGAGAAGGTATTTGTGTGTGTTTGGTTTTGTATTGGTAGTATCTGTATGTGTAGGGGCTTTGTGCTGGGAGAGAAGCTGAGCCGTGATTGGGGGCGGGGCTTCACTGACTAGGGGTCCTATAAAGGTAGCAGCCAATCAGGGAGCGGCACAGACAGCTGCAGCGGCACAGGAGCTAACAAACAGAGGTGTAAACAGGGGAGTTAGAGTGGGAGTTCTGTTGGAGTAGAAGGTATTTGTGTGTGTTTGGTTTTGTATTGGTAGTATCTGTGTGTGTAGGGGCTTTGTGCTGGGACAGAAGCTGAGCCCTGATTAGGGGGCGGGGCTTCCCTGACTAGGGGTCCTATAAAGGTAGCAGCCAATCAGGCAGCGGCACAGACAGCTGCAGCGGCACAGGAGCTAGCAAACAGAGCTGTAAACAGGGGAGTTTGAGTGGGAGTTCTGTTGGAGGAGAAGGTATTTGTGTGTGTTTGGTTTTGTATCGGTAGTATCTGTATGTGCAGGGGCTTTGTGCTGGGAGAGAAGCTGAGCCCTGATTAGGGGGCGGGGCTTCACTGACTGGGGTCCTAAAAGGTAGGAGCCAATCAGGCAGCGGCACAGACAGCTGCAGCGGTACAGGAGCTAGGAAACAGAGCTGTAAACAGGGGAGTTTGAGTTGGAGTTCTGCTGGAGGAGAAGGTATTTGTGTGTGTTTGGTTTTGTATTGTTAGTATCTGTATGTGTAAGGGCTTCGTGCTGGGAGAGAAGCTGAGCCCTGATTAGGGGGCGGGGCTTCCCTGACTAGGGGTCCTATAAAGGTAGCAGCCAGTCAGGCAGCGGCACAGGAGCTAGCAAACAGAGCTGTAAACAGGGCAGTTTGAGTGGGAGTTCTGTTGGAGGAGAAGGTATTTGTGTGTGTTTGGTTTTGTATTGTTAGTATCTGTATGTGTAGGAGCTTTTTGCTGGGAGAGAAGCTGAGCCCTGATTAGGGGGCGGGTCTTCACTGACTAGGGGTCCTATAAAGGTAGCAGCCAGTCAGGCAGCGGCACAGGAGCTGGCAAACAGAGCTGTAAACAGTGGAGTTTGAGTGGGAGTTCTGTTGGAGGAGAAGGTATTTGTGGGTGTTTGGTTTTGTATTGGTAGTATCTGTATGTGCAGGGGCTTTGTGCTGGGAGAGAAGCTGAGCCCTGATTAGGGGGCGGGGCTTCCCTGACTAGGGGTCCTATAAAGGTAGCAGCCAGTCAGGCAGCGGCACAGGAGCTAGCAAACAGAGCTGTAAACAGGGGAGTTTGAGTGAGTGGGAGTTCTGTTGGAGGAGAAGGTATTTGTGTGTGTTTGGTTTTGTATTGGTAGTATCTGTATGTGTAGGGGCTTTGTGCTGGGACAGAAGATGAGCCCTGATTAGGGGGCGGGGCCTCACTGACTGGGGGTCCTATAAAGGTAGCAGGCAGTCAAGTAGCGGCACAGACAGCTGCAGCGGCACAGGAGCTAGCAAACAGAGCTGTAAACAGCGGAGTTTGAGTGGGAGTTCTGTTGGAGGAAAAGGTATTTGTGTGTGTGTTTGGTTTTGTATTGGTGGTATCTGTATGTGTAGAGGCTTGGAGGGGCTTTGTGCTGGGAGAGAAGCTGAGCCCTGATTAGTGGGCGGGGCTTCCCTGACTAGGGGTCCTATAAAGCTTGCAGCCAGTCAGGCAGCGCCACAGGAGCTATCAAACAGAGCTGTAAACAGGGGAGTTTTAATGGGAGTTGTGCTGGAGGAGAAGGTATTTGTGTGTGTTTGGTTTTGTATTGGTAGTATCTGTATGTGTAGGGGCTTTGTGCTGGGAGAGAAGCTGAGCCGTGATTAGGGGGCGGGGCTTCACTGACTAGGGGTCCAAAAAAGGTATCAGCCACTCAGGCAGTGGCACAGACAGCTGCAGCGGCACAGGAGCTAGCAAACAGAGCTGTAAACAGGGGAGTTTGAATGGGAGTTCTGTTGGAGGAGAAGGTATTTGTGTGTGTTTGGTTTTGTATTGGTGGTATCTGTATGTATAGGGGCTTTGTCCTGGGAGAGAAGCTGAGCCCTGATTAGGGGGCGGGGCTTCCCTGACTAGGGGTCCAATAAAGGTAGCAGCAGTCAGGCAGCGGCACAGGAGTGAGCAAACAGAGCTGTAAACAGGGGAGTTTGAGTGGGAGTTCTGTTGGTGGAGAAGGTATTTGTGTGTGTGTTTGGTTTTGTATTGGTAGTATCTGTATGTGTAGGGGCTT
The DNA here is from genome assembly GCF_965140295.1 of Lepidochelys olivacea. Classification (NCBI taxonomy): domain Eukaryota; kingdom Metazoa; phylum Chordata; order Testudines; family Cheloniidae; genus Lepidochelys; species Lepidochelys olivacea. The sequence goes on along the minus strand of NC_140431.1, from coordinate 20,940,988 downwards.
TGTGCTGGGAGAGAAGCTGAGCCCTGATTAGGGGGCGGGGCTTCCCTGACTAGGGGTCCTATAAAGGTAGCAGCCAGTCAGGTAGCGGCACAGACAGCTGCAGCGGCACAGGAGCTAGCAAACAGAGCTGTAAACAGGGCAGTTTGAGTGGGAGTTCTGTTGGAGGAGAAGGTACTTGTGTGTGTTTGGTTTTGTATTGGTGGTATCTGTATGTGCAGGGGCTTTGTGCTGGGAGAGAAGCTGAGCCCTGATTAGGGGGCGGGGCTTCCCTGACTAGGGGTCCTATAAAGGTAGCAGCCAGTCAGGTAGCGGCACAGACAGCTGCAGCGGCACAGGAGCTAGCAAACAGAGCTGTAAACAGGGCAGTTTGAGTGGGAGTTCTGTTGGAGGAGAAGGTACTTGTGTGTGTTTGGTTTTGTATTGGTGGTATCTGTATGTGTAGGGGCTTTGTGCTGGGACAGAAAATTAGCCCTGATTAGGGGGCGGGGCTTCCCTGACTAGGGGTCCTATAAAGGTAGCAGCCAGTCAGGCAGCGGCACAGGAGTGAGCAAACAGAGCTCTAAACAGGGGAGTTTGAGGGGAGTTCTGTTGGTGGAGAAGGTATTTGTGTGTGTGTTTGGTTTTGTATTGGTGGTATCTGTATGTGTAGAGGCTTGGAGGGGCTTTGTGCTGGGAGAGAAGCTGAGCCCTGATTAGTGGGCGGGGCTTCCCTGACTAGGGGTCCTATAAAGCTTGCGGCCAGTCAGGCAGCGGCACAGGAGCTATCAAGAAGAGCTGTAAACAGGGGAGTTTTAATGGGAGTTCTGTTGGTGGAGAAGGTATTTGTGTGTGTGTTTGGTTTTGTATTGGTAGTATCTGTATGTGTAGGGGCTTTGTGCTGGGAGAGAAGCTGAGCCGTGATTAGGGGGCGGGGCTTCACTGACTAGGGGTCCTATAAAGGTAGCAGCCAGTCAGGCAGCGGCACAGGAGCTAGCAAACAGAGCTGTAAACAGGGGAGTTTGAGTGGGAGTTCTGTTGGAGGAGAAGGTATTTGTGTGTGTTTGGTTTTGTATTGGTAGTATCTGTATGTGTAGGGGCTTTGTGCTGGGAGAGAAGCTGAGCCGTGATTAGGGGGCGGGGCTTCACTGACTAGGGGTCCAAAAAAGGTATCAGCCAGTCAGGCAGTGGCACAGACAGCTGCAGCGGCACAGGAGCTAGCAAACAGAGCTGTAAACAGGAGAGTTTGAATGGGAGTTCTGTTGGAGGAGAAGGTATTTGTGTGTGTTTGGTTTTGTATTGGTGGTATCTGTATGTATAGGGGCTTTGTCCTGGGAGAGAAGCTGAGCCCTGATTAGGGGGCGGGGCTTCCCTGACTAGGGGTCCTATAAAGGTAGCAGCAGTCAGGCAGCGGCACAGAGTGAGCAAACAGAGCTCTAAACAGGGGAGTTTGAGTGGGAGTTCTGTTGGTGGAGAAGGTATTTGTGTGTGTGTTTGGTTTTGTATTGGTAGTATCTGTATGTGTAGGGGCTTTGTGCTGGGAGAGAAGCTGAGCCGTGATTAGGGGGCGGGGCTTCTCTGACTAGGGGTCCTATAAAGGTAGCAGCCAGTCAGGTAGTGGCACAGACAGCTGCAGCGGCACAGGAGCTGGCAAACAGAGCTGTAACCAGGGCAGTTTGAGTGGGAGTTCTGTTGGAGGAGAAGGTACTTGTGTGTGTTTGGTTTTGTATTGGTGGTATCTGTATGTGCAGGGGCTTTGTGCTGGGAGAGAAGCTGAGCCCTGATTAGGGGGCGGGGCTTCCCTGACTAGGGGTCCTATAAAGGTTGCAGCCAGTCAGGCAGCGGCACAGGAGCTAGCAAACAGAGCTGTAAACAGGGGAATTTGAGTGGGAGTTCTGTTGGAGGAGAAGGTATTTGTGTGTGTTTGGTTTTGTATTGGTAGTATCTGTATGTGTAGGGGCTTTGTGCTTGGAGAGAAGCTGAGCCGTGATTAGGGGGCGGGGCTTCCCTGACTAGGGGTCCTATAAAGGTAGCAGCCAGTCAGGTAGCGGCACAGACAGCTGCAGCGGCACAGGAGCTAGCAAACAGCTGTAAACAGGGGAGTTTGAGTGGGAGTTCTGTTGGAGGAGAAGGTACTTGTGTGTGTTTGGTTTTGTATTGGTGGTATCTGTATGAGTAGGGGCTTTGTGCTGGGACAGAAGATGAGCCCTGATTAGGGGGCGGGGCTTCCCTGATTAGGGGTCCTATAAAGGTAGCAGCCAGTCAGGCAGCGGCACAGGAGTGAGCAAACAGAGCTCTAAACAGGGGAGTTTGAGTGGGAGTTCTTTTGGAGGAGAAGGTATTTGTGTGTGTGTTTGGTTTTGTATTGGTGGTATCTGTATGTGTAGAGGCTTGGAGGGGCTTTGTGCTGGGAGAGAAGCTGAGCCGTGATTAGGGGGCGGGGCTTCCCTGACTAGGGGTCCTATAAAGGTAGCAGCCAGTCAGGTAGTGGCACAGACAGCTGCAGCGGCACAGGAGCTAGCAAACAGAGCTGTAACCAGGGCAGTTTGAGTGGGAGTTCTGTTGGAGGAGAAGGTACTTGTGTGTGTTTGGTTTTGTATTGGTGGTATCTGTATGTGCAGGGGCTTTGTGCTGGGAGAGAAGCTGAGCCCTGATTCGGGGGCGGGGCTTGACTGACTAGGGGTCCTATAAAGCTAGCAGCCAGTCAGGCAGCGGCACAGGAGCTAGCAAACAGAGCTGTAAACAGGGCAGTTTGAGTGGGAGTTCTGTTGGAGGAGAAGGTATTTGTGTGTGTTTGGTTTTGTATTGTTAGTATCTGTATGTGTAGGAGCTTTTTGCTGGGAGAGAAGCTGAGCCCTGATTAGGGGGCGGGTCTTCACTGACTAGGGGTCCTATAAAGGTAGCAGCCAATCAGGCAGCGGCACAGACAGCTGCAGCGGCACAGGAGCTAGCCAACAGAGCTGTAAACAGGGGAGTTTGAGTGGGAGTTCTGTTGGAGGAGAAGGTATTTGTGTGTGTTCGGTTTTCTATTGGTGGTATCTGTATGTGCAGGGGCTTTGTCCTGGGAGAGAAGCTGAGCCCTGATTAGGGGGCGGGGCTTCCCTGGATAGGGGTCCTATAAAGGTTGCAGCCAGTCAGGCAGCGGCACAGGAGCTATCAAACGAGCTGTAAACAGGGGAGTTTGAGTGGGAGTACTGTTGGAGGAAAAGGTATTTGTGTGTGTGTTTGGTTTTGTATTGGTGGTATCCGTATGTGTAGAGGCTTGGAGGGGCTTTGTGCTGGGAGAGAAGATGAGCCCTGATTAGTGGGCGGGGCTTCCCTGACTGAGGGTCCTATAAAGCTTGCAGCCAGTCAGGCAGCGGCACAGGAGCTATCAAACAGAGCTGTAAACAGGGGAGTTTGAGTGGGAGTTCTGTTGGAGTAGAAGGTATTTGTGTGTGTTTGGTTTTGTATTGGTAGTATCTGTATGTGTAGGGGCTTTGTGCTGGGACAGAAGATGAGCCCTGATGAGGGGGCGGGGCCTCACTCACTAGGGGTCCTATAAAGGTAGCAGCCAGTCAGGTAGCGGCACAGACAGCTGCAGCGGCACAGGAGCTAGCAAACAGAGCTGTAAACAGGGCAGTTTGAGTGGGAGTTCTGTTGGAGTAGAAGGTATTTCTGTGTGTTTGGTTTTGTATTGGTAGTATCTGCGTGTGTAGGGGCTTTGTGCTGGGAGAGAAGGTGAGCCCTGATTAGGGGGCGGGGCTTCCCTGACTAGGGGTCCTATAAAGGTAGCAGCCAGTCAGGCAGCGGCACAGGAGCTATCAAACAGAGCTGTAAACAGGGGTGTTTGAGTGGGAGTTCTGTTGGAGGAGAAGGTATTTGTGTGTGTTTGGTTTTGTATTGGTAATATCTGTATGTGTAGGGACTTTGTGCTGGGAGAGAAGCTGAGCCGTGATTAGGGGGCGGGGCTTGACTGACTAGGGGTCCTATGAAGGTAGCAGTCAGTCAGGCAGCGGCACAGACAGCTGCAGCGGCACAGGAGCTAGCAAACAGAGCTGTAAACAGGGAGGTTGGAGTGGGAGTTCTGTTGGAGGAGAAGGTATTTGTGTGTGTTTGGTTTTGTATTGGTGGTATCTGTATGTGTAGGGGCTTTGTGCTGGGACAGAAGATGAGCCCTGATTAGGGGGCGGGGCTTCCCTGACTAGGGGTCCTATAAAGGTAGCAGCCAGTCAGGCAGCGGCACAGGAGCTGGCAAACAGAGCTGTAAACAGGGGAGTTTGAGTGGGAGTTCTGTTGGAGGAGAAGGTATTTGTGGGTGTTTGGTTTTGTATTGGTAGTATCTGTATGTGCAGGGGCTTTGTGCTGGGAGAGAAGCTGAGCCCTGATTAGGGGGCGGGGCTTCCCTGACTAGGGGTCCTATAAAGGTAGCAGCCAGTCAGGCAGCGGCACAGGAGCTAGCAAACAGAGCTGTAAACAGGGGAGTTTGAGTGAGTGGGAGTTCTGTTGGAGGAGAAGGTATTTGTGTGTGTTTGGTTTTGTATTGGTAGTATCTGTATGTGTAGGGGCTTTGTGCTGGGACAGAAGATGAGCCCTGATTAGGGGGCGGGGCCTCACTGACTGGGGGTCCTATAAAGGTAGCAGGCAGTCAAGTAGCGGCACAGACAGCTGCAGCGGCACAGGAGCTAGCAAACAGAGCTGTAAACAGCGGAGTTTGAGTGGGAGTTCTGTTGGAGGAAAAGGTATTTGTGTGTGTGTTTGGTTTTGTATTGGTGGTATCTGTATGTGTAGAGGCTTGGAGGGGCTTTGTGCTGGGAGAGAAGCTGAGCCCTGATTAGTGGGCGGGGCTTCCCTGACTAGGGGTCCTATAAAGCTTGCAGCCAGTCAGGCAGCGGCACAGGAGCTATCAAACAGAGCTGTAAACAGGGGAGTTTTAATGGGAGTTGTGTTGGAGGAGAAGGTATTTGTGTGTGTTTGGTTTTGTATTGGTAGTATCTGTATGTGTAGGGGCTTTGTGCTGGGAGAGAAGCTGAGCCGTGATTAGGGGGCGGGGCTTCACTGACTAGGGGTCCAAAAAAGGTATCAGCCAGTCAGGCAGTGGCACAGACAGCTGCAGCGGCACAGGAGCTAGCAAACAGAGCTGTAAACAGGGGAGTTTGAATGGGAGTTCGGTTGGAGGAGAAGGTATTTGTGTGTGTTTGGTTTTGTATTGGTGGTATCTGTATGTATAGGGGCTTTGTCCTGGGAGAGAAGCTGAGCCCTGATTAGGGGGCGGGGCTTCCCTGACTAGGGGTCCTATAAAGGTAGCAGCAGTCAGGCAGCGGCACAGGAGTGAGCAAACAGAGCTGTAAACAGGGGAGTTTGAGTGGGAGTTCTGTTGGTGGAGAAGGTATTTGTGTGTGTGTTTGGTTTTGTATTGGTAGTATCTGTATGTGTAGGGGCTTTGTGCTGGGAGAGAAGCTGAGCCCTGATTAGGGGGCGGGGCTTCCCTGACTAGGGGTCCTATAAAGGTAGCAGCCAGTCAGGTAGCGGCACAGACAGCTGCAGCGGCACAGGAGCTAGCAAACAGAGCTGTAAACAGGGCAGTTGGAGTGGGAGTTCTGTTGGAGTAGAAGGTATTTGTGTGTGTTTGGTTTAGTATTGGTGGTATCTGTATGTGTAGGGGCTTTGTGCTGGGAGAGAAGCTGAGCCCTGATTAGGGGGCGGGGCTTCCCTGACTAGGCGTCCTATAAAGGTAGCAGCCAGTCAGGCAGCGGCACAGGAGTGAGCAAACAGAGCTGTAAACAGGGGAGTTTGAATGGGAGTTCTGTTGGAGGAGAAGGTATTTGTGTGTGTTTGGTTTAGTATTGGTGGTATCTGTATGTGTAGGAGCTTTTTGCTGGGAGAGAAGCTGAGCCCTGATTAGGGGGCGGGTCTTCACTGACTAGGGGTCCTATAAAGGTAGCAGCCAATCAGGCAGCGGCACAGACAGCTGCAGCGGCACAGGAGCTAGCCAACAGAGCTGTAAACAGGGGAGTTTGAGTGGGAGTTCTGTTGGAGGAGAAGGTATTTGTGTGTGTTCAGTTTTGTATTGGTGGTATCTGTATGTGCAGGGGCTTTTTCCTGGGAGAGAAGCTGAGCCCTGATTAGGGGGCGGGGCTTCCCTGGATAGGGGTCCTATAAAGGTTGCAGCCAGTCAGGCAGCGGCACAGGAGCTATCAAACGAGCTGTAAACAGGGGAGTTTGAGTGGGAATACTGTTGGAGGAAAAGGTATTTGTGTGTGTGTTTGGTTTTGTATTGGTGGTATCTGTATGTGTAGAGGCTTGGAGGGGCTTTGTGCTGGGAGAGAAGATGAGCCCTGATTAGTGGGCGGGGCTTCCCTGACTGAGGGTCCTATAAAGCTTGCAGCCAGTCAGGCAGCGGCACAGGAGCTAGCAAACAGAGCTGTAAACAGGGGAGTTTGAGTGGGAGTTCTTTTGGAGGAGAAGGTATTTGTGTGTGTGTTTGGTTTTGTATTGGTGGTATCTGTATGTGTAGAGGCTTGGAGGGGCTTTGTGCTGGGAGAGAAGCTGAGCCGTGATTAGGGGGCGGGGCTTCCCTGACTAGGGGCCCTATAAAGGTAGCAGCCAGTCAGGTAGTGGCACAGACAGCTGCAGCGGCACAGAAGCTAGCAAACAGAGCTGTAACCAGGGCAGTTTGAGTGGGAGTTCTGTTGGAGGAGAAGGTACTTGTGTGTGTTTGGTTTAGTATTGGTGGTATCTGTATGTGTAGGGGCTTTGTGCTGGGAGAGAAGCTGAGCCCTGATTAGGGGGCGGGGCTTCCCTGACTAGGCGTCCTATAAAGGTAGCAGCCAGTCAGGCAGCGGCACAGGAGTGAGCAAACAGAGCTGTAAACAGGGGAGTTTGAATGGGAGTTCTGTTGGAGGAGAAGGTATTTGTGTGTGTTTGGTTTAGTATTGGTGGTATCTGTATGTGTAGGAGCTTTTTGCTGGGAGAGAAGCTGAGCCCTGATTAGGGGGCGGGTCTTCACTGACTAGGGGTCCTATAAAGGTAGCAGCCAATCAGGCAGCGGCACAGACAGCTGCAGCGGCACAGGAGCTAGCCAACAGAGCTGTAAACAGGGGAGTTTGAGTGGGAGTTCTGTTGGAGGAGAAGGTATTTGTGTGTGTTCAGTTTTGTATTGGTGGTATCTGTATGTGCAGGGGCTTTTTCCTGGGAGAGAAGCTGAGCCCTGATTAGGGGGCGGGGCTTCCCTGGATAGGGGTCCTATAAAGGTTGCAGCCAGTCAGGCAGCGGCACAGGAGCTATCAAACGAGCTGTAAACAGGGGAGTTTGAGTGGGAATACTGTTGGAGGAAAAGGTATTTGTGTGTGTGTTTGGTTTTGTATTGGTGGTATCTGTATGTGTAGAGGCTTGGAGGGGCTTTGTGCTGGGAGAGAAGATGAGCCCTGATTAGTGGGCGGGGCTTCCCTGACTGAGGGTCCTATAAAGCTTGCAGCCAGTCAGGCAGCGGCACAGGAGCTAGCAAACAGAGCTGTAAACAGGGGAGTTTGAGTGGGAGTTCTTTTGGAGGAGAAGGTATTTGTGTGTGTGTTTGGTTTTGTATTGGTGGTATCTGTATGTGTAGAGGCTTGGAGGGGCTTTGTGCTGGGAGAGAAGCTGAGCCGTGATTAGGGGGCGGGGCTTCCCTGACTAGGGGCCCTATAAAGGTAGCAGCCAGTCAGGTAGTGGCACAGACAGCTGCAGCGGCACAGAAGCTAGCAAACAGAGCTGTAACCAGGGCAGTTTGAGTGGGAGTTCTGTTGGAGGAGAAGGTACTTGTGTGTGTTTGGTTTTGTATTGGTGGTATCTGTATGTGCAGGGGCTTTGTGCTGGGAGAGAAGCTGAGCCCTGATTAGGGGGCGGGGCTTCCCTGACTAGGGGTCCTATAAAGGTTGCAGCCAGTCAGGCAGCGGCACAGGAGCTAGCAAACAGAGCTGTAAACAGGGGAGTTTGAGTGCGAGTTCTGTTGGAGGAGAAGGTATTTGTGTGTGTTTGGTTTTGTATTGGTAGTATCTGTATGTGTAGGGGCTTTGTGCTTGGAGAGAAGCTGAGCCCTGATTAGGGGGCGGGGCTTCACTGACTAGGGGTCCTATAAAGGTAGCAGTCAGTCAGGTAGCGGCACAGACAGCTGCAGCGGCACAGGAGCTAGCAAACAGCTGTAAACAGGGGAGTTTGAGTGGGAGTTCTGTTGGAGGAGAAGGTACTTGTGTGTGTTTGGTTTTGTATCGGTAGTATCTGTATGTGCAGGGGCTTTGTGCTGGGAGAGAAGCTGAGCCCTGATTAGGGGGCGGGGCTTCACTGACTGGGGTCCTAAAAGGTAGGAGCCAATCAGGCAGCGGCACAGACAGCTGCAGCGGCACAGGAGCTAGCAAACAGAGGTGTAAACAGGGGAGTTTGAGTGGGAGTTCTGTTGGAGGAGAAGGTATTTGTGTGTGTTTGGTTTTGTATTGTTAGTATCTGTATGTGTAAGGGCTTCGTGCTGGGAGAGAAGCTGAGCCCTGATTAGGGGGCGGGGCTTCCCTGACTAGGGGTCCTATAAAGGTAGCAGCCAGTCAGGCAGCGGCACAGGAGCTAGCAAACAGAGCTGTAAACAGGGCAGTTTGAGTGGGAGTTCTGTTGGAGGAGAAGGTATTTGTGTGTGTTTGGTTTTGTATTGTTAGTATCTGTATGTGTAGGAGCTTTTTGCTGGGAGAGAAGCTGAGCCCTGATTAGGGGGCGGGTCTTCACTGACTAGGGGTCCTATAAAGGTAGCAGCCAATCAGGCAGCGGCACAGACAGCTGCAGCGGCACAGGAGCTAGCCAACAGAGCTGTAAACAGGGGAGTTTGAGTGGGAGTTCTGTTGGAGGAGAAGGTATTTGTGTGTGTTCGGTTTTGTATTGGTGGTATCTGTATGTGCAGGGGCTTTGTCCTGGGAGAGAAGCTGAGCCCTGATTAGGGGGCGGGGCTTCCCTGACTGAGGGTCCTATAAAGCTTGCAGCCAGTCAGGCAGCGGCACAGGAGCTATCAAACAGAGCTGTAAACAGGGGAGTTTGAGTGGGAGTTCTGTTGGAGTAGAAGGTATTTGTGTGTGTTTGGTTTTGTATTGGTAGTATCTGTATGTGTAGGGGCTTTGTGCTGGGACAGAAGATGAGCCCTGATGAGGGGGCGGGGCCTCACTCACTAGGGGTCCTATAAAGGTAGCAGCCAGTCAGGTAGCGGCACAGACAGCTGCAGCGGCACAGGAGCTAGCAAACAGAGCTGTAAACAGGGCAGTTTGAGTGGGAGTTCTGTTGGAGTAGAAGGTATTTGTGTGTGTTTGGTTTTGTATTGGTAGTATCTGTGTGTGTAGGGGCTTTGTGCTGGGAGAGAAGGTGAGCCCTGATTAGGGGGCGGGGCTTCCCTGACTAGGGGTCCTATAAAGGTAGCAGCCAGTCAGGCAGCGGCACAGGAGCTATCAAACAGAGCTGTAAACAGGGGTGTTTGAGTGGGAGTTCTGTTGGAGGAGAAGGTATTTGTGTGTGTTTGGTTTTGTATTGGTGGTATCGGTATGTGTAGGGGCTTTGTGCTGGGACAGAAGATGAGCCCTGATTAGGGGGCGGGGCTTCCCTGACTAGGGGTCCTATAAAGGTAGCAGCCAGTCAGGCAGCGGCACAGGAGCTGGCAAACAGAGCTGTAAACAGGGGAGTTTGAGTGAGTGGGAGTTCTGTTGGAGGAGAAGGTATTTGTGGGTGTTTGGTTTTGTATTGGTAGTATCTGTATGTGTAGGGGCTTTGTGCTGGGACAGAAGATGAGCCCTGATTAGGGGGCGGGGCCTCACTGACTGGGGGTCCTATAAAGGTAGCAGGCAGTCAAGTAGCGGCACAGACAGCTGCAGCGGCACAGGAGCTAGCAAACAGAGCTGTAAACAGGGAGGTTGGAGTGGGAGTTCTGTTGGAGGAGAAGGTATTTGTGTGTGTTTGGTTTTGTATTGGTGGTATCGGTATGTGTAGGGGCTTTGTGCTGGGACAGAAGATGAGCCCTGATTAGGGGGCGGGGCTTCCCTGACTAGGGGTCCTATAAAGGTAGCAGCCAGTCAGGCAGCGGCACAGGAGCTGGCAAACAGAGCTGTAAACAGGGGAGTTTGAGTGAGTGGGAGTTCTGTTGGAGGAGAAGGTATTTGTGGGTGTTTGGTTTTGTATTGGTAGTATCTGTATGTGTAGGGGCTTTGTGCTGGGACAGAAGATGAGCCCTGATTAGGGGGCGGGGCCTCACTGACTGGGGGTCCTATAAAGGTAGCAGGCAGTCAAGTAGCGGCACAGACAGCTGCAGCGGCACAGGAGCTAGCAAACGGAGCTGTAAACAGCGGAGTTTGAGTGGGAGTTCTGTTGGAGGAAAAGGTATTTGTGTGTGTGTTTGGTTTTGTATTGGTGGTATCTGTATGTGTAGAGGCTTGGAGGGGCTTTGTGCTGGGAGAGAAGCTGAGCCCTGATTAGTGGGCGGGGCTTCCCTGACTAGGGGTCCTATAAAGCTTGCAGCCAGTCAGGCAGCGGCACAGGAGCTATCAAACAGAGCTGTAAACAGGGGAGTTTTAATGGGAGTTGGGTTGGAGGAGAAGGTATTTGTATGTGTTTGGTTTTGTATTGGTAGTATCTGTATGTGTAGGGGCTTTGTGCTGGGAGAGAAGCTGAGCCGTGATTAGGGGGCGGGGCTTCACTGACTAGGGGTCCAAAAAAGGTATCAGCCAGTCAGGCAGTGGCACAGACAGCTGCAGCGGCACAGGAGCTAGCAAACAGAGCTGTAAACAGGGGAGTTTGAATGGGAGTTCTGTTGGAGGAGAAGGTATTTGTGTGTGTTTGGTTTTGTATTGGTGGTATCTGTATGTATAGGGGCTTTGTCCTGGGAGAGAAGCTGAGCCCTGATTAGGGGGCGGGGCTTCCCTGACTAGGGGTCCTATAAAGGTAGCAGCAGTCAGGCAGCGGCACAAGAGTGAGCAAACAGAGCTGTAAACAGGGGAGTTTGAGTGGGAGTTCTGTTGGTGGAGAAGGTATTTGTGTGTGTGTTTGGTTTTGTATTGGTAGTATCTGTATGTGTAGGGGCTTTGTGCTGGGAGAGAAGCTGAGCCCTGATTAGGGGGCGGTGCTTCCCTGACTAGGGGTCCTATAAAGGTAGCAGCCAGTCAGGTAGCGGCACAGACAGCTGCAGCGGCACAGGAGCTATCAAACAGAGCTGTAAACAGGGAGGTTGGAGTGGGAGTTCTGTTGGAGGAGAAGGTATTTGTGTGTGTTTGGTTTTGTATTGGTAATATCTGTATGTGTAGGGACTTTGTGCTGGGAGAGAAGCTGAGCCGTGATTAGGGGGCGGGGCTTGACTGACTAGGGGTCCTATAAAGGTAGCAGTCAGTCAGGCAGCGGCACAGACAGCTGCAGCGGCACAGGAGCTAGCAAACAGAGCTGTAAACAGGGAGGTTGGAGTGGGAGTTCTGTTGGAGGAGAAGGTATTTGTGTGTGTTTGGTTTTGTATTGGTGGTATCGGTATGTGTAGGGGCTTTGTGCTGGGACAGAAGATGAGCCCTGATTAGGGGGCGGGGCTTCCCTGACTAGGGGTCCTATAAAGGTAGCAGCCAGTCAGGCAGCGGCACAGGAGCTGGCAAACAGAGCTGTAAACAGGGGAGTTTGAGTGGGAGTTCTGTTGGAGGAGAAGGTATTTGTGGGTGTTTGGTTTTGTACTGGTAGTATCTGTATGTGTAGGAGCTTTTTGCTGGGAGAGAAGCTGAGCCCTGATTAGGGGGCGGGTCTTCACTGACTAGGGGTCCTATAAAGGTAGCAGCCAATCAGGCAGCGGCACAGACAGCTGCAGCGGCACAGGAGCTAGCCAACAGAGCTGTAAACAGGGGAGTTTGAGTGGGAGTTCTGTTGGAGGAGAAGGTATTTGTGTGTGTTCGGTTTTGTATTGGTGGTATCTGTATGTGCAGGGGCTTTGTCCTGGGAGAGAAGCTGAGCCCTGATTAGGGGGCGGGGCTTCCCTGGATAGGGGTCCTATAAAGGTTGCAGCCAGTCAGGCAGCGGCACAGGAGCTATCAAACAGAGCTGTAAACAGGGGAGTTTGAGTGGGAGTTCTGTTGGAGTAGAAGGTATTTGTGTGTGTTTGGTTTTGTATTGGTAGTATCTGTATGTGTAGGGGCTTTGTGCTGGGACAGAAGATGAGCCCTGATGAGGGGGCGGGGCCTCACTCACTAGGGGTCCTATAAAGGTAGCAGCCAGTCAGGTAGCGGCACAGACAGCTGCAGCGGCACAGGAGCTAGCAAACAGAGCTGTAAACAGGGCAGTTTGAGTGGGAGTTCTGTTGGAGTAGAAGGTATTTGTGTGTGTTTGGTTTTGTATTGGTAGTATCTGTGTGTGTAGGGGCTTTGTGCTGGGAGAGAAGGTGAGCCCTGATTAGGGGGCGGGGCTTCCCTGACTAGGGGTCCTATAAAGGTAGCAGCCAGTCAGGCAGCGGCACAGGAGCTAGCAAACAGAGCTGTAAACAGGGGTGTTTGAGTGGGAGTTCTGTTGGAGGAAAGGTATTTGTGTGTGTTTGGTTTTGTATTGGTAATATCGGTATGTGTAGGGACTTTGTGCTGGGAGAGAAGCTGAGCCGTGATTAGGGGGCGGGGCTTGACTGACTAGGGGTGCTATAAAGGTAGCAGTCAGTCAGGCAGCGGCACAGACAGCTGCAGCGGCACAGGAGCTAGCAAACAGAGCTGTAAACAGGGAGGTTGGAGTGGGAGTTCTGTTGGAGGAGAAGGTATTTGTGTGTGTTTGGTTTTGTATTGGTGGTATCTGTATGTGTAGGGGCTTTGTGCTGGGACAGAAGATGAGCCCTGATTAGGGGGCGGGGCTGCCCTGACTAGGGGTCCTATAAAGGTAGCAGCCAGTCAGGCAGCGGCACAGGAGCTGGCAAACAGAGCTGTAAACAGGGGAGTTTGAGTGGGAGTTCTGTTGGAGGAGAAGGTATTTGTGGGTGTTTGGTTTTGTATTGGTAGTATCTGTATGTGCAGGGGCTTTGTGCTGGGAGAGAAGCTGAGCCCTGATTAGGGGGCGGGGCTTCCCTGACTAGGGGTCCTATAAAGGTAGCAGCCAGTCAGGCAGCGGCACAGGAGCTAGCAAACAGAGCTGTAAACAGGGGAGTTTGAGTGAGTGGGAGTTCTGTTGGAGGAGAAGGTATTTGTGTGTGTTTGGTTTTGTATTGGTAGTATCTGTATGTGTAGGGGCTTTGTGCTGGGACAGAAGATGAGCCCTGATTAGGGGGCGGGGCCTCACTGACTGGGGGTCCTATAAAGGTAGCAGGCAGTCAAGTAGCGGCACAGACAGCTGCAGCGGCACAGGAGCTAGCAAACAGAGCTGTAAACAGCGGAGTTTGAGTGGGAGTTCTGTTGGAGGAAAAGGTATTTGTGTGTGTGTTTGGTTTTGTATTGGTGGTATCTGTATGTGTAGAGGCTTGGAGGGGCTTTGTGCTGGGAGAGAAGCTGAGCCCTGATTAGTGGGCGGGGCTTCCCTGACTAGGGGTCCTATAAAGCTTGCAGCCAGTCAGGCAGCGGCACAGGAGCTATCAAACAGAGCTGTAAACAGGGGAGTTTTAATGGGAGTTGTGTTGGAGGAGAAGGTATTTGTGTGTGTTTGGTTTTGTATTGGTAGTATCTGTATGTGTAGGGGCTTTGTGCTGGGAGAGAAGCTGAGCCGTGATTAGGAAGCGGGGCTTCACTGACTAGGGGTCCTATAAAGGTATCAGCCAGTCAGGCAGCGGCACAGACAGCTGCAGCGGCACAGGAGCTAGCAAACAGAGCTGTAAACAGGGGAGTTTGAGTGGGAGTTCTGTTGGAGGAGAAGGTATTTGTGTGTGTTTGGTTTTGTATTGGCAGTATCTGTATGTGTAGGGGCTTTGTGCTGGGAGAGAAGCTGAGCCCTGATTAGGGGGCGGGGCTTCACTGACTAGGGGTCCTATAAAGGTAGCAGCCAGTCAGGCAGCGGCACAGGAGCTAGCAAACAGAGCTGTAAACAGGGGAGTTTGACTGGGAGTTCTGTTGGAGGAGAAGGTATATGTGTGTGTTTGGTTTTGTATTGGTAGTATCTGTATGTGTAGGGGCTTTGTGCTGGGAGAGAAGCTGAGCCGTGATTAGGGGGCGGGGCTTCACTGACTGGGGTCCTATAAAGGTAGCAGCCAGTCAGGCAGCGGCACAGACAGCTGCAGTGGCACAGGAGCTAGCCAACAGAGCTGTAAACAGGGGAGTTTGAGTGGGAGTTCTGTTGGAGGAGAAGGTACTTGTGCGTGTTTGGTTTTGTATTGTTGGTATCTGTATGTGCAGGGGCTTTGTGCTGGGAGAGAAGTTGAGCCCTGATTAGGGGGCGGGGCTTCACTGACTAGGGGTCCTATAAAGGTAGCAGCCAATCAGGCAGCGGCACAGGAGCTAGCAAACAGAGCTGTAAACAGGGGAGTTTGAGTGGGAGTTCTTTTGGAGGAGAAGGTATTTGTGTGTGTGTTTGGTTTTGTATTGGTGGTATCTGTATGTGTAGAGGCTTGGAGGGGCTTTGTGCTGGGAGAGAAGCTGAGCCCTGATTCGTGGGCGGGGCTTCCCTGACTAGGGGTCCTATAAAGGTTGCAGCCAGTGAGGCAGCGGCACAGGAGCTATCAAACAGAGCTGTAAACAGGGGAGTTTGAGTGGGAGTTCTGTTGGAGTAGAAGGTATTTGTGTGTGTTTGGTTTTGTATTGGTAGTATCTGTATGTGTAGGGGCTTTGTGCTGGGACAGAAGATGAGCCCTGATGAGGGGGCGGGGCCTCACTCACTAGGGGTCCTATAAAGGTAGCAGCCAGTCAGGCAGCGGCACAGGAGCTAGCAAACAGAGCTGTAAACAGGGGTGTTTGAGTGGGAGTTCTGTTGGAGGAAAGGTATTTGTGTGTGTTTGGTTTTGTATTGGTAATATCTGTATGTGTAGGGACTTTGTGCTGGGAGAGAAGCTGAGCCGTGATTAGGGGGCGGGGCTTGACTGACTAGGGGTCCTATAAAGGTAGCAGTCAGTCAGGCAGCGGCACAGACAGCTGCAGCGGCACAGGAGCTAGCAAACAGAGCTGTAAACAGGGAGGTTGGAGTGGGAGTTCTGTTGGAGGAGAAGGTATTTGTGTGTGTTTGGTTTTGTATTGGTGGTATCTGTATGTGTAGGGGCTTTGTGCTGGGACAGAAGATGAGCCCTGATTAGGGGGCGGGGCTTCCCTGACTAGGGGTCCTATAAAGGTAGCAGGCAGCGGCACAGGAGCTGGCAAACAGAGCTGTAAACAGGGGAGTTTGAGTGGGAGTTCTGTTGGAGGAGAAGGTATTTGTGGGTGTTTGGTTTTGTATTGGTAGTATCTGTATGTGCAGGGGCTTTGTGCTGGGAGAGAAGCTGAGCCCTGATTAGGGGGCGGGGCTTCCCTGACTAGGGGTCCTATAAAGGTAGCAGCCAGTCAGGCAGCGGCACAGGAGCTAGCAAACAGAGCTGTAAACAGGGGAGTTTGAGTGAGTGGGAGTTCTGTTGGAGGAGAAGGTATTTGTGTGTGTTTGGTTTTGTATTGGTAGTATCTGTATGTGTAGGGGCTTTGTGCTGGGACAGAAGATGAGCCCTGATTAGGGGGCGGGGCCTCACTGACTGGGGGTCCTATAAAGGTAGCAGGCAGTCAAGTAGCGGCGGTATCTGTATGTGTAGAGGCTTGGAGGGGCTTTGTGCTGGGAGAGAAGATGAGCCCTGATTAGTGGGCGGGGCTTCCCTGACTGAGGGTCCTATAAAGCTTGCAGCCAGTCAGGCAGCGGCACAGGAGCTATCAAACAGAGCTGTAAACAGGGGAGTTTGAGTGGGAGTTCTGTTGGAGTAGAAGGTATTTGTGTGTGTTTGGTTTTGTATTGGTAGTATCTGTGTGTGTAGGGGCTTTGTGCAGGGAGAGAAGCTGAGCCCTGATTAGGGGGCGGGGCTTCACTGACTAGGGGTCCTATAAAGGTATCAGCCAGTCAGGCAGCGGCACAGACAGCTGCAGCGGCACAGGAGCTAGCAAACAGAGCTGTAAACAGGGGAGTTTGAGTGGGAGTTCTTTTGGAGGAGAAGGTATTTGTGTGTGTGTTTGGTTTTGTATTGGTGGTATCTGTATGTGTAGAGGCTTGGAGGGGCTTTGTGCTGGGAGAGAAGCTGAGCCGTGATTAGGGGGCGGGGCTTCCCTGACTAGGGGTCCTATAAAGGTAGCAGCCAGTCAGGTAGTGGCACAGACAGCTGCAGCGGCACAGGAGCTAGCAAACAGAGCTGTAACCAGGGCAGTTTGAGTGGGAGTTCTGTTGGAGGAGAAGGTACTTGTGTGTGTTTGGTTTTGTATTGGTGGTATCTGTATGTGCAGGGGCTTTGTGCTGGGAGAGAAGCTGAGCCCTGATTAGGGGGCGGGGCTTCCCTGACTAGGGGTCCTATAAAGGTTGCAGCCAGTCAGGCAGCGGCACAGGAGCTAGCAAACAGAGCTGTAAACAGGGGAGTTTGAGTGCGAGTTCTGTTGGAGGAGAAGGTATTTGTGTGTGTTTGGTTTTGTATTGGTAGTATCTGTATGTGTAGGGGCTTTGTGCTTGGAGAGAAGCTGAGCCCTGATTAGGGGGCGGGGCTTCACTGACTAGGGGTCCTATAAAGGTAGCAGTCAGTCAGGTAGCGGCACAGACAGCTGCAGCGGCACAGGAGCTAGCAAACAGCTGTAAACAGGGGAGTTTGAGTGGGAGTTCTGTTGGTGGAGAAGGTATTTGTGTGTGTGTTTGGTTTTGTATTGGTAGTATCTGTATGTGTAGGGGCTTTGTGCTGGGAGAGAAGCTGAGCCCTGATTAGGGGGCGGGGCTTGACTGACTAGGGGTCCTATAAAGGTAGCAGTCAGTCAGGCAGCGGCAGAAGAGTGAGCAAACAGAGCTCTAAACAGAGGAGTTTGAGTGGGAGTTCTGTTGGTGGAGAAGGTATTTGTGTGTGTGTTTGGTTTTGTATTGGTAGTATGTGTATGTGTAGGGGCTTTGTGCTGGGAGAGAAGCTGAGCCGTGATTAGGAAGCGGGGCTTCACTGACTAGGGGTCCTATAAAGGTATCAGCCAGTCAGGCAGCGGCACAGACAGCTGCAGCGGCACAGGAGCTAGCAAACAGAGCTGTAAACAGGGGAGTTTGAGTGGGAGTTCTGTTGGAGGAGAAGGTATTTGTGTGTGTTTGGTTTTGTATTGGCAGTATCTGTATGTGTAGGGGCTTTGTGCTGGGAGAGAAGCTGAGCCCTGATTAGGGGGCGGGGCTTCACTGACTAGGGGTCCTATAAAGGTAGCAGCCAGTCAGGCAGCGGCACAGGAGCTAGCAAACAGAGCTGTAAACAGGGGAGTTTGAGTGGGAGTTCTGTTGGAGGAGAAGGTATATGTGTGTGTTTGGTTTTGTATTGGTAGTATCTGTATGTGTAGGGGCTTTGTGCTGGGAGAGAAGCTGAGCCGTGATTAGGGGGCGGGGCTTCACTGACTGGGGTCCTATAAAGGTAGCAGCCAGTCAGGCAGCGGCACAGACAGCTGCAGTGGCACAGGAGCTAGCCAACAGAGCTGTAAACAGGGGAGTTTGAGTGGGAGTTCTGTTGGAGGAGAAGGTATTTGTGTGTGTTTGGTTTTGTATTGGTAGTATCTGTATGTGTAGGGGCTTTGTGCTGGGAGAGAAGCTGAGCCGTGATTAGGGGGCGGGGCTTCACTGACTAGGGGTCCTATAAAGGTAGCAGCCAGTCAGGTAGCGGCACAGACAGCTGCAGCGGCACAGGAGCTAGCAAACAGAGCTGTAAACAGGGCAGTTTGAGTGGGAGTTCTGTTGGAGGAGAAGGTATTTGTGTGTGTTTGGTTTTGTATTGTTAGTATCAGTATGTGTAAGGGCTTTGTGCTGGGAGAGAAGCTGAGCCGTGATTAGGGGGCGGGGCTTCCCTGACTAGGGGTCCTATAAAGGTAGCAGCCAGTCAGGCAGCGGCACAGGAGCTAGCAAACAGAGCTGTAAACAGGGGAGTTTGAGTGGGAGTTCTGTTGGAGGAGAAGGTATTTGTGTGTGTTTGGTTTTGTATTGGTAGTATGTGTATGTGTAGGGGCTTTGTGCTGGGAGAGAAGCTGAGCCGTGATTAGGAAGCGGGGCTTCACTGACTAGGGGTCCTATAAAGGTATCAGCCAGTCAGGCAGCGGCACAGACAGCTGCAGCGGCACAGGAGCTATCAAACAGAGCTGTAAACAGGGGAGTTTGAGTGGGAGTTCTGTTGGAGTAGAAGGTATTTGTGTGTGTTTGGTTTTTTATTGGTAGTATCTGTGTGTGTAGGGGCTTTGTGCTGGGAGAGAAGCTGAGCCCTGATTAGGGGGCGGGGCTTCACTGACTAGGGGTCCTATAAAGGTATCAGCCAGTCAGGCAGCGGCACAGACAGCTGCAGCGGCACAGGAGCTAGCAAACAGAGCTGTAAACAGGGGAGTTTGAGTGGGAGTTCTGTTGGAGGAGAAGGTATTTGTGTGTGTTTGGTTTTGTATTGGCAGTATCTGTATGTGTAATGGCTTTGTGCTGGGAGAGAAGCTGAGCCCTGATTAGAGGGCGGGGCTTGACTGAATAGGGGTCCTATAAAGGTAGCAGTCAGTCAGGCAGCGGCACAGGAGTGAGCAAACAGAGCTCTAAACAGGGGAGTTTGAGTGGGAGTTCTGTTGGTGGAGAAGGTATTTGTGTGTGTGTTTGGTTTTGTATTGGTAGTATCTGTATGTGTAGGGGCTTTGTGCTGGGACAGAAGATGAGCCCTGATTAGGGGGCGGGGCCTCACTGACTGGGGGTCCTATAAAGGTAGCAGGCAGTCAAGTAGCGGCACAGACAGCTGCAGCGGCACAGGAGCTAGCAAACAGAGCTGTAAACAGCGGAGTTTGAGTGGGAGTTCTGTTGGAGGAAAAGGTATTTGTGTGTGTGTTTGGTTTTGTATTGGTGGTATCTGTATGTGTAGAGGCTTGGAGGGGCTTTGTGCTGGGAGAGAAGCTGAGCCCTGATTAGTGGGCGGGGCTTCCCTGACTAGGGGTCCTATAAAGCTTGCAGCCAGTCAGGCAGCGGCACAGGAGCTATCAAACAGAGCTGTAAACAGGGGAGTTTTAATGGGAGTTGTGTTGGAGGAGAAGGTATTTGTGTGTGTTTGGTTTTGTATTGGTAGTATCTGTATGTGTAGGGGCTTTGTGCTGGGAGAGAAGCTGAGCCGTGATTAGGGGGCGGGACTTCACTGACTAGGGGTCCAAAAAAGGTATCAGCCAGTCAGGCAGTGGCACAGACAGCTGCAGCGGCACAGGAGCTAGCAAACAGAGCTGTAAACAGGGGAGTTTTAATGGGAGTTGTGTTGGAGGAGAAGGTATTTGTGTGTGTTTGGTTTTGTATTGGTGGTATCTGTATGTATAGGGGCTTTGTCCTGGGAGAGAAGCTGAGCCCTGATTCGGGGGCGGGGCTTCCCTGACTAGGGGTTCTATAAAGGTAGCAGCCAGTCAGGCAGCGGCACAGGAGTGAGCAAACAGAGCTGTAAACAGGGGAGTTTGAGTGGGAGTTCTGTTGGTGGAGAAGGTATTTGTGTGTGTGTTTGGTTTTGTATTGGTAGTATCTGTATGTGTAGGGGCTTTGTGCTGGGAGAGAAGCTGAGCCGTGATTAGGGGGCGGGGCTTGACTGACTAGGGGTGCTATAAAGGTAGCAGTCAGTCAGGCAGCGGCACAGACAGCTGCAGCGGCACAGGAGCTAGCAAACAGAGCTGTAAACAGGGAGGTTGGAGTGGGAGTTCTGTTGGAGGAGAAGGTATTTGTGTGTGTTTGGTTTTGTATTGGTGGTATCTGTATGTGTAGGGGCTTTGTGCTGGGACAGAAGATGAGCCCTGATTAGGGGGCGGGGCTGCCCTGACTAGGGGTCCTATAAAGGTAGCAGCCAGTCAGGCAGCGGCACAGGAGCTGGCAAACAGAGCTGTAAACAGGGGAGTTTGAGTGGGAGTTCTGTTGGAGGAGAAGGTATTTGTGGGTGTTTGGTTTTGTATTGGTAGTATCTGTATGTGCAGGGGCTTTGTGCTGGGAGAGAAGCTGAGCCCTGATTAGGGGGCGGGGCTTCCCTGACTAGGGGTCCTATAAAGGTAGCAGCCAGTCAGGCAGCGGCACAGGAGCTAGCAAACAGAGCTGTAAACAGGGGAGTTTGAGTGAGTGGGAGTTCTGTTGGAGGAGAAGGTATTTGTGTGTGTTTGGTTTTGTATTGGTAGTATCTGTATGTGTAGGGGCTTTGTGCTGGGACAGAAGATGAGCCCTGATTAGGGGGCGGGGCCTCACTGACTGGGGGTCCTATAAAGGTAGCAGGCAGTCAAGTAGCGGCACAGACAGCTGCAGCGGCACAGGAGCTAGCAAACAGAGCTGTAAACAGCGGAGTTTGAGTGGGAGTTCTGTTGGAGGAAAAGGTATTTGTGTGTGTGTTTGGTTTTGTATTGGTGGTATCTGTATGTGTAGAGGCTTGGAGGGGCTTTGTGCTGGGAGAGAAGCTGAGCCCTGATTAGTGGGCGGGGCTTCCCTGACTAGGGGTCCTATAAAGCTTGCAGCCAGTCAGGCAGCGGCACAGGAGCTATCAAACAGAGCTGTAAACAGGGGAGTTTTAATGGGAGTTGTGTTGGAGGAGAAGGTATTTGTGTGTGTTTGGTTTTGTATTGGTAGTATCTGTATGTGTAGGGGCTTTGTGCTGGGAGAGAAGCTGAGCCGTGATTAGGGGGCGGGACTTCACTGACTAGGGGTCCAAAAAAGGTATCAGCCAGTCAGGCAGTGGCACAGACAGCTGCAGCGGCACAGGAGCTAGCAAACAGAGCTGTAAACAGGGGAGTTTTAATGGGAGTTGTGTTGGAGGAGAAGGTATTTGTGTGTGTTTGGTTTTGTATTGGTGGTATCTGTATGTATAGGGGCTTTGTCCTGGGAGAGAAGCTGAGCCCTGATTCGGGGGCGGGGCTTCCCTGACTAGGGGTTCTATAAAGGTAGCAGCCAGTCAGGCAGCGGCACAGGAGTGAGCAAACAGAGCTGTAAACAGGGGAGTTTGAGTGGGAGTTCTGTTGGTGGAGAAGGTATTTGTGTGTGTGTTTGGTTTTGTATTGGTAGTATCTGTATGTGTAGGGGCTTTGTGCTGGGAGAGAAGCTGAGCCCTGATTAGGGGGCGGGGCTTGACTGACTAGGGGTCCTATAAAGGTAGCAGTCAGTCAGGCAGCGGCAGAAGAGTGAGCAAACAGAGCTCTAAACAGAGGAGTTTGAGTGGGAGTTCTGTTGGTGGAGAAGGTATTTGTGTGTGTGTTTGGTTTTGTATTGGTAGTATGTGTATGTGTAGGGGCTTTGTGCTGGGAGAGAAGCTGAGCCGTGATTAGGAAGCGGGGCTTCACTGACTAGGGGTCCTATAAAGGTATCAGCCAGTCAGGCAGCGGCACAGACAGCTGCAGCGGCACAGGAGCTAGCAAACAGAGCTGTAAACAGGGGAGTTTGAGTGGGAGTTCTGTTGGAGGAGAAGGTATTTGTGTGTGTTTGGTTTTGTATTGGCAGTATCTGTATGTGTAGGGGCTTTGTGCTGGGAGAGAAGCTGAGCCCTGATTAGGGGGCGGGGCTTCACTGACTAGGGGTCCTATAAAGGTAGCAGCCAGTCAGGCAGCGGCACAGGAGCTAGCAAACAGAGCTGTAAACAGGGGAGTTTGAGTGGGAGTTCTGTTGGAGGAGAAGGTATATGTGTGTGTTTGGTTTTGTATTGGTAGTATCTGTATGTGTAGGGGCTTTGTGCTGGGAGAGAAGCTGAGCCGTGATTAGGGGGCGGGGCTTCACTGACTGGGGTCCTATAAAGGTAGCAGCCAGTCAGGCAGCGGCACAGACAGCTGCAGTGGCACAGGAGCTAGCCAACAGAGCTGTAAACAGGGGAGTTTGAGTGGGAGTTCTGTTGGAGGAGAAGGTATTTGTGTGTGTTTGGTTTTGTATTGGTAGTATCTGTATGTGTAGGGGCTTTGTGCTGGGAGAGAAGCTGAGCCGTGATTAGGGGGCGGGGCTTCACTGACTAGGGGTCCTATAAAGGTAGCAGCCAGTCAGGTAGCGGCACAGACAGCTGCAGCGCAACAGGAGCTAGCAAACAGAGCTGTAAACAGGGCAGTTTGAGTGGGAGTTCTGTTGGAGGAGAAGGTATTTGTGTGTGTTTGGTTTTGTATTGTTAGTATCAGTATGTGTAAGGGCTTTGTGCTGGGAGAGAAGCTGAGCCGTGATTAGGGGGCGGGGCTTCCCTGACTAGGGGTCCTATAAAGGTAGCAGCCAGTCAGGCAGCGGCACAGGAGCTAGCAAACAGAGCTGTAAACAGGGGAGTTTGAGTGGGAGTTCTGTTGGAGGAGAAGGTATTTGTGTGTGTTTGGTTTTGTATTGGTAGTATGTGTATGTGTAGGGGCTTTGTGCTGGGAGAGAAGCTGAGCCGTGATTAGGAAGCGGGGCTTCACTGACTAGGGGTCCTATAAAGGTATCAGCCAGTCAGGCAGCGGCACAGACAGCTGCAGCGGCACAGGAGCTATCAAACAGAGCTGTAAACAGGGGAGTTTGAGTGGGAGTTCTGTTGGAGTAGAAGGTATTTGTGTGTGTTTGGTTTTTTATTGGTAGTATCTGTGTGTGTAGGGGCTTTGTGCTGGGAGAGAAGCTGAGCCCTGATTAGGGGGCGGGGCTTCACTGACTAGGGGTCCTATAAAGGTATCAGCCAGTCAGGCAGCGGCACAGACAGCTGCAGCGGCACAGGAGCTAGCAAACAGAGCTGTAAACAGGGGAGTTTGAGTGGGAGTTCTGTTGGAGGAGAAGGTATTTGTGTGTGTTTGGTTTTGTATTGGCAGTATCTGTATGTGTAATGGCTTTGTGCTGGGAGAGAAGCTGAGCCCTGATTAGAGGGCGGGGCTTGACTGAATAGGGGTCCTATAAAGGTAGCAGTCAGTCAGGCAGCGGCACAGGAGTGAGCAAACAGAGCTCTAAACAGGGGAGTTTGAGTGGGAGTTCTGTTGGTGGAGAAGGTATTTGTGTGTGTGTTTGGTTTTGTATTGGTAGTATCTGTATGTGTAGGGGCTTTGTGCTGGGACAGAAGATGAGCCCTGATTAGGGGGCGGGGCCTCACTGACTGGGGGTCCTATAAAGGTAGCAGGCAGTCAAGTAGCGGCACAGACAGCTGCAGCGGCACAGGAGCTAGCAAACAGAGCTGTAAACAGCGGAGTTTGAGTGGGAGTTCTGTTGGAGGAAAAGGTATTTGTGTGTGTGTTTGGTTTTGTATTGGTGGTATCTGTATGTGTAGAGGCTTGGAGGGGCTTTGTGCTGGGAGAGAAGCTGAGCCCTGATTAGTGGGCGGGGCTTCCCTGACTAGGGGTCCTATAAAGCTTGCAGCCAGTCAGGCAGCGGCACAGGAGCTATCAAACAGAGCTGTAAACAGGGGAGTTTTAATGGGAGTTGTGTTGGAGGAGAAGGTATTTGTGTGTGTTTGGTTTTGTATTGGTAGTATCTGTATGTGTAGGGGCTTTGTGCTGGGAGAGAAGCTGAGCCGTGATTAGGGGGCGGGACTTCACTGACTAGGGGTCCAAAAAAGGTATCAGCCAGTCAGGCAGTGGCACAGACAGCTGCAGCGGCACAGGAGCTAGCAAACAGAGCTGTAAACAGGGGAGTTTTAATGGGAGTTGTGTTGGAGGAGAAGGTATTTGTGTGTGTTTGGTTTTGTATTGGTGGTATCTGTATGTATAGGGGCTTTGTCCTGGGAGAGAAGCTGAGCCCTGATTCGGGGGCGGGGCTTCCCTGACTAGGGGTTCTATAAAGGTAGCAGCCAGTCAGGCAGCGGCACAGGAGTGAGCAAACAGAGCTGTAAACAGGGGAGTTTGAGTGGGAGTTCTGTTGGTGGAGAAGGTATTTGTGTGTGTGTTTGGTTTTGTATTGGTAGTATCTGTATGTGTAGGGGCTTTGTGCTGGGAGAGAAGCTGAGCCCTGATTAGGGGGCGGGGCTTGACTGACTAGGGGTCCTATAAAGGTAGCAGTCAGTCAGGCAGCGGCAGAGGAGTGAGCAAACAGAGCTCTAAACAGAGGAGTTTGAGTGGGAGTTCTGTTGGTGGAGAAGGTATTTGTGTGTGTGTTTGGTTTTGTATTGGTAGTATGTGTATGTGTAGGGGCTTTGTGCTGGGAGAGAAGCTGAGCCGTGATTAGGAAGCGGGGCTTCACTGACTAGGGGTCCTATAAAGGTATCAGCCAGTCAGGCAGCGGCACAGACAGCTGCAGCGGCACAGGAGCTAGCAAACAGAGCTGTAAACAGGGGAGTTTGAGTGGGAGTTCTGTTGGAGGAGAAGGTATTTGTGTGTGTTTGGTTTTGTATTGGCAGTATCTGTATGTGTAGGGGCTTTGTGCTGGGAGAGAAGCTGAGCCCTGATTAGGGGGCGGGGCTTCACTGACTAGGGGTCCTATAAAGGTAGCAGCCAGTCAGGCAGCGGCACAGGAGCTAGCAAACAGAGCTGTAAACAGGGGAGTTTGAGTGGGAGTTCTGTTGGAGGAGAAGGTATATGTGTGTGTTTGGTTTTGTATTGGTAGTATCTGTATGTGTAGGGGCTTTGTGCTGGGAGAGAAGCTGAGCCGTGATTAGGGGGCGGGGCTTCACTGACTGGGGTCCTATAAAGGTAGCAGCCAGTCAGGCAGCGGCACAGACAGCTGCAGTGGCACAGGAGCTAGCCAACAGAGCTGTAAACAGGGGAGTTTGAGTGGGAGTTCTGTTGGAGGAGAAGGTATTTGTGTGTGTTTGGTTTTGTATTGGTAGTATCTGTATGTGTAGGGGCTTTGTGCTGGGAGAGAAGCTGAGCCGTGATTAGGGGGCGGGGCTTCACTGACTAGGGGTCCTATAAAGGTAGCAGCCAGTCAGGTAGCGGCACAGACAGCTGCAGCGGCACAGGAGCTAGCAAACAGAGCTGTAAACAGGGCAGTTTGAGTGGGAGTTCTGTTGGAGGAGAAGGTATTTGTGTGTGTTTGGTTTTGTATTGTTAGTATCAGTATGTGTAAGGGCTTTGTGCTGGGAGAGAAGCTGAGCCGTGATTAGGGGGCGGGGCTTCCCTGACTAGGGGTCCTATAAAGGTAGCAGCCAGTCAGGCAGCGGCACAGGAGCTAGCAAACAGAGCTGTAAACAGGGGAGTTTGAGTGGGAGTTCTGTTGGAGGAGAAGGTATTTGTGTGTGTTTGGTTTTGTATTGGTAGTATGTGTATGTGTAGGGGCTTTGTGCTGGGAGAGAAGCTGAGCCGTGATTAGGAAGCGGGGCTTCACTGACTAGGGGTCCTATAAAGGTATCAGCCAGTCAGGCAGCGGCACAGACAGCTGCAGCGGCACAGGAGCTATCAAACAGAGCTGTAAACAGGGGAGTTTGAGTGGGAGTTCTGTTGGAGTAGAAGGTATTTGTGTGTGTTTGGTTTTTTATTGGTAGTATCTGTGTGTGTAGGGGCTTTGTGCTGGGAGAGAAGCTGAGCCCTGATTAGGGGGCGGGGCTTCACTGACTAGGGGTCCTATAAAGGTATCAGCCAGTCAGGCAGCGGCACAGACAGCTGCAGCGGCACAGGAGCTAGCAAACAGAGCTGTAAACAGGGGAGTTTGAGTGGGAGTTCTGTTGGAGGAGAAGGTATTTGTGTGTGTTTGGTTTTGTATTGGCAGTATCTGTATGTGTAATGGCTTTGTGCTGGGAGAGAAGCTGAGCCCTGATTAGAGGGCGGGGCTTGACTGAATAGGGGTCCTATAAAGGTAGCAGTCAGTCAGGCAGCGGCACAGGAGTGAGCAAACAGAGCTCTAAACAGGGGAGTTTGAGTGGGAGTTCTGTTGGTGGAGAAGGTATTTGTGTGTGTGTTTGGTTTTGTGTTGGTAGTATCTGTATGTGTAAGGGCTTTGTGCTGGGAGAGAAGCTGAGCCGTGATTAGGGGGCGGGGCTTCCCTGACTAGGGGTCCTATAAAGGTAGCAGCCAGTCAGGCAGCGGCACAGGAGCTAGCAAACAGAGCTGTAAACAGGGGAGTTTGAGTGGGAGTTCTGTTGGAGGAGAAGGTATTTGTGTGTGTTTGGTTTTGTATTGGTAGTATCTGTATGTGTAGGGGCTTTGTGCTGGGAGAGAAGCTGAGCCGTGATTAGGGGGCGGGGCTTCACTGACTAGGGGTCCTATAAAGGTAGCAGCCAATCAGGGAGCGGCACAGACAGCTGCAGTGGCACAGGAGCTAGCCAACAGAGCTGTAAACAGGGGAGTTTGAGTGGGAGTTCTGTTGGAGGAGAAGGTACTTGTGTGTGTTTGGTTTTGTATTGTTGGTATCTATATGTGCAGGGGCTTTGTGCTGGGAGAGAAGCTGAGCCCTGATTAGGGGGCGGGGCTTCACTGACTAGGGGTCCTATAAAGGTAGCAGCCAATCAGGCAGCGGCACAGGAGCTAGCAAACAGAGCTGTAAACAGGGGAGTTTGAGTGGGAGTTCTTTTGGAGGAGAAGGTATTTGTGTGTGTGTTTGGTTTTGTATTGGTGGTATCTGTATGTGTAGAGGCTTGGAGGGGCTTTGTGCTGGGAGAGAAGCTGAGCCCTGATTCGTGGGCGGGGCTTCCCTGACTAGGGGTCCTATAAAGGTTGCAGCCAGTCAGGCAGCGGCACAGGAGCTATCAAACAGAGCTGTAAACAGGGGAGTTTGAGTGGGAGTTCTGTTGGAGGAGAAGGTATTTGTGTGTTTGGTTTTGTATTGGTAGTATCTGTATGTGTAGGAGCTTTGTGCTGGGACAGAAGCTGAGCCCTGATTAGGGGGCCGGGTTTCACTGACTAGGGGTCCTGTAAAGGTAGCAGGCAGTCAGGTAGCGGCACAGACAGCTGCAGCGGCACAGAAGCTAGCAAACAGAGCTGTAAACAGGGGAGTTTGAGTGGGAGTTCTGTTGGAGGAGAAGGTATTTGTGTGTGTTTGGTTTTGTATTGTTAGTATCTGTATGTGTAGGGGCTTTGTGCTGGGAGAGAAGCTGAGCTCTGATTAGGGGGCGGGGCTTCCCTGACTAGGGGTCCTATAAAGGTAGCAGCCAGTCAGGCAGCGGCACAGGAGCTAGCAAACAGAGCTGTAAACAGGGGAGTTTGAGTGGGAGTTCTGTTGGAGGAGAAGGTATTTGTGTGTGTTTGGTTTTGTATTGGTAGTATCTGTATGTGTAGGGGCTTTGTGCTGGGAGAGAAGCTGAGCCCTGATTAGGGGGCGGGGCTTGACTGACTAGGGGTCCTATAAAGGTAGCAGTCAGGCAGCGGCAGAGGAGTGAGCAAACACAGCTCTAAACAGGGGAGTTTGAGTGGGAGTTCTGTTGGTGGAGAAGGTATTTGTGTGTGTGTTTGGTTTTGTATTGGTAGTATCTGTATGTGTAAGGGCTTTGTGCTGGGAGAGAAGCTGAGCCGTGATTAGGGGGAGGGGCTTCCCTGACTAGGGGTCCTATAAAGGTAGCAGCCAGTCAGGCAGCGGCACAGGAGCTAGCAAACAGAGCTGTAAAGAGGGGAGTTTGAGTGGGAGTTCTGTTGGAGTAGAAGGTATTTGTGAGTGTTTGGTTTTGTATTGGTAGTATCTGTGTGTGTAGGGGCTTTGTGCTGGGAGAGAAGCTGAGCCCTGATTAGGGGGCGGGGCTTCACTGACTAGGGGTCCTATAAAGGTATCAGCCAGTCAGGCAGCGGCACAGACAGCTGCAGCGGCACAGGAGCTAGCAAACAGAGCTGTAAACAGGGGAGTTTGAGTGGGAGTTCTGTTGGAGGAGAAGGTATTTGTGTGTGTTTGGTTTTGTATTGGCAGTATCTGTATGTGTAGGGGCTTTGTGCTGGGAGAGAAGCTGAGCCCTGATTAGGGGGCGGGGCTTGACAGACTAGGGGTCCTATAAAGGTAGCAGTCAGTCAGGCAGCGGCAGAGACAGCTGCAGCGGCACAGGAGCTAGCAAACAGAGCTGTAAACAGGGGAGTTTGAGTGGGAGTTCTGTTGGAGGAGAAGGTATTTGTGTGTGTTTGGTTTTGTATTGGTGGTATCTGTATGTGCAGGGGCTTTGTGCTGGGAGAGAAGCTGAGCCCTGATTAGGGGGCGGGGCTTCCCTGACTAGGGGTCCTATAAAGGTTGCAGCCAGTCAGGCAGCGGCACAGGAGCTAGCAAACAGAGCTGTAAACAGGGGAGTTGGAGTGGGAGTTCTGTTGGTGGAGAAGGTATTTGTGTGTGTGTTTGGGTTTGTATTGGTAGTATCTGTATGTGTAGGGGCTTTGTGCTGGGAGAGAAGCTGAGCCGTGATTAGGGGGCGGGGCTTCACTGACTAGGGGTCCTATAAAGGTAGCAGCCAGTCAGGTAGCGGCACAGACAGCTGCAGCGGCACAGGAGCTAGCAAACAGAGCTGTAAACAGGGCAGTTTGAGTGGGAGTTCTGTTGGAGGAGAAGGTATTTGTGTGTGTTTGGTTTTGTATTGTTAGTATCGGTATGTGTAGGGGCTTTGTGCTGGGAGAGAAGCTGAGCCCTGATTAGGGGGCGGGGCTTCCATGACTAGGGGTTCTATAAAGGTAGCAGCCAGTCAGGGAGCGGCACAGGAGCTAGCAAACAGAGCTGTAAACAGGGGAGTTTGAGTGGGAGTTCTGTTGGAGGAGAAGGTATTTGTGTGTGTTTGGTTTTGTATTGGTAGTATCTGTATGTGTAGGGGCTTTGTGCTGGGAGAGAAGCTGAGCCCTGATTAGCGGGCGGGGCTTGACTGACTAGGGGTCCTATAAAGGTAGCAGTCAGTCAGGCAGCGGCAGAGGAGTGAGCAAAAAGAGCTTTAAACAGAGGAGTTTGAGTGGGAGTTCTGTTGGTGGAGAAGGTATTTGTGTGTGTGTTTGGTTTTGTATTGGTAGTATGTGTATGTGTAGGGGCTTTGTGCTGGGAGAGAAGCTGAGCCGTGATTAGGAAGCGGGGCTTCACTGACTAGGGGTCCTATAAAGGTATCAGCCAGTCAGGCAGCGGCACAGACAGCTGCAGCGGCACAGGAGCTATCAAACAGAGCTGTAAACAGGGGAGTTTGAGTGGGAGTTCTGTTGGAGTAGAAGGTATTTGTGTGTGTTTGGTTTTTTATTGGTAGTATCTGTGTGTGTAGGGGCTTTGTGCTGGGAGAGAAGCTGAGCCCTGATTAGGGGGCGGGGCTTCACTGACTAGGGGTCCTATAAAGCTATCAGCCAGTCAGGCAGCGGCACAGACAGCTGCAGCGGCACAGGAGCTAGCAAACAGAGCTGTAAACAGGGGAGTTGGAGTGGAAGTCCTGTTGGAGGAGAAGGTATTTGTGTGTGTTTGGTTTTGTATTGGTGGTATCTGTATGTGTAGGGGCTTTGTGCTGGGACAGAAGATGAGCCCTGATTAGGGGGCGGGGCTTCCCTGATTAGGGGTCCTATAAAGGTAGCAGCCAGTCAGGCAGCGGCACAGGAGTGAGCAAACAGAGCTCTAAACAGGGGAGTTTGAGTGGGAGTTCTGTTGGTGGAGAAGGTATTTGTGTGTGTGTTTGGTTTTGTGTTGGTAGTATCTGTATGTGTAAGGGCTTTGTGCTGGGAGAGAAGCTGAGCCGTGATTAGGGGGCGGGGCTTCCCTGACTAGGGGTCCTATAAAGGTAGCAGCCAATCAGGGAGCGGCACAGACAGCTGCAGCGGCACAGGAGCTAACAAACAGAGGTGTAAACAGGGGAGTTTCAGTGGGAGTTCTGTTGGAGTAGAAGGTATTTGTGTGTGTTTGGTTTTGTATTGGTAGTATCTGTGTGTGTAGGGGCTTTGTGCTGGGACAGAAGCTGAGCCCTGATTAGGGGGCGGGGCTTCACTGACAAGTGGTCCTATAAAGGTAGCAGCCAGTCAGGCAGCGGCACAGACAGCTGCAGCGGCACAGGAGCTAGCAAACAGAGCTGTAAACAGGGGAGTTTGAGTGGGAGTTCTGTTGGAGGAGAAGGTATTTGTGTGTGTTTGGTTTTGTATTGGCAGTATCTGTATGTGTAGGGGCTTTGTGCTGGGAGAGAAGCTGAGCCCTGATTAGGGGGCGGGGCTTCACTGACTAGGGGTCCTATAAAGGTAGCAGCCAGTCAGGCAGCGGCACAGGAGCTAGCAAACAGAGCTGTAAACAGGGGAGTTTGAGTGGGAGTTCTGTTGGAGGAGAAGGTATATGTGTGTGTTTGGTTTTGTATTGGTAGTATCTGTATGTGTAGGGGCTTTGTGCTGGGAGAGAAGCTGAGCCGTGATTAGGGGGCGGGGCTTCACTGACTGGGGTCCTATAAAGGTAGCAGCCAGTCAGGCAGCGGCACAGACAGCTGCAGTGGCACAGGGGCTAGCCAACAGAGCTGTAAACAGGGGAGTTTGAATGGGAGTTCTGTTGGAGGAGAAGGTACTTGTGTGTGTTTGGTTTTGTATTGTTGGTATCTGTATGTGCAGGGGCTTTGTGCTGGGAGAGAAGTTGAGCCCTGATTAGGGGGCGGGGCTTCACTGACTAGGGGTCCTATAAAGGTAGCAGCCAATCAGGCAGCGGCACAGGAGCTAGCAAACAGAGCTGTAAACAGGGGAGTTTGAGTGGGAGTTCTTTTGGAGGAGAAGGTATTTGTGTGTGTGTTTGGTTT
This sequence comes from Lepidochelys olivacea, assembly GCF_965140295.1. Classification (NCBI taxonomy): domain Eukaryota; kingdom Metazoa; phylum Chordata; order Testudines; family Cheloniidae; genus Lepidochelys; species Lepidochelys olivacea. Next base: position 20,910,429 of record NC_140431.1, on the reverse strand, counting down.
TGTATTGGTGGTATCTGTATGTGTAGAGGCTTGGAGGGGCTTTGTGCTGGGAGAGAAGCTGAGCCCTGATTCGTGGGCGGGGCTTCCCTGACTAGGGGTCCTATAAAGGTTGCAGCCAGTCAGGCAGCGGCACAGGAGCTATCAAACAGAGCTGTAAACAGGGGAGTTCGAGTGGGAGTTCTGTTGAAGGAGAAGGTATTTGTGTGTGTTTGGTTTTGTATTGGTAGTATCTGTATGTGTAGGGGCTTTGTGCTGGGAGAGAAGCTGAGCCGTGATTAGGGGGCGGGGCTTCACTGACTAGGGGTCCTATAAAGGTAGCAGCCAGTCAGGTAGCGGCACAGACAGCTGCAGCGGCACAGGAGCTAGCAAACAGAGCTGTAAACAGGGCAGTTTGAGTGGAAGTTCTGTTGGAGGAGAAGGTATTTGTGTGTGTTTGGTTTTGTATTGGTGGTATCTGTATGTGTAGGGGCTTTGTGCTGGGACAGAAGATGAGCCCTGATTAGGGGACGGGGCTTCCCTGATTCGAGGTCCTATAAAGGTAGCAGCCAGTCAGGCAGCGGCACAGGAGTGAGCAAACAGAGCTGTAAACAGGGGAGTTTGAGTGGGAGTTCTGTTGGAGGAGAAGGTATTTGTGTGTGTGTTTGGTTTTGTATTGGTAGTATCTGTATGTGTAAGGGCTTTGTGCTGGGAGAGAAGCTGAGCCGTGATTAGGGGGAGGGGCTTCCCTGACTAGGGGTCCTATAAAGGTAGCAGCCAGTCAGGCAGCGGCACAGGAGCTAGCAAACAGAGCTGTAAAGAGGGGAGTTTGAGTCGGAGTTCTGTTGGAGTAGAAGGTATTTGTGAGTGTTTGGTTTTGTATTGGTAGTATCTGTGTGTGTAGGGGCTTTGTGCTGGGAGAGAAGCTGAGCCCTGATTAGGGGGCGGGGCTTCACTGACTAGGGGTCCTATAAAGGTATCAGCCAGTCAGGCAGCGGCACAGACAGCTGCAGCGGCACAGGAGCTAGCAAACAGAGCTGTAAACAGGGGAGTTTGAGTGGGAGTTCTGTTGGAGGAGAAGGTATTTGTGTGTGTTTGGTTTTGTATTGGCAGTATCTGTATGTGTAGGGGCTTTGTGGTGGGAGAGAAGCTGAGCCCTGATTAGGGGGCGGGGCTTGACTGACTAGGGGTCCTATAAAGGTAGCAGTCAGTCAGGCAGCGGCAGAGACAGCTGCAGCGGCACAGGAGCTAGCAAACAGAGCTGTAAACAGGGGAGTTGGAGTGGAAGTTCTGTTGGAGGAGAAGGTATTTGTGTGTGTTTGGTTTTGTATTGGTGGTATCTGTATGTGTAGGGGCTTTGTGCTGGGACAGAAGATGAGCCCTGATTAGGGGACGGGGCTTCCCTGATTCGAGGTCCTATAAAGGTAGCAGCCAGTCAGGCAGCGGCACAGGAGCTAGCAAACAGAGCTGTAAACAGGGGAGTTTGAGTGGGAGTTCTGTTGGAGGAGAAGGTATTTGTGTGTGTTTGGTTTTGTATTGGTAGTATCTGTATGTGTAGGGGCTTTGTGCTGGGAGAGAAGCTGAGCCGTGATTAGGGGGCGGGGCTTCACTGACTAGGGGTCCTATAAAGGTAGCAGCCAATCAGGGAGCGGCACAGACAGCTGCAGTGGCACAGGAGCTAGCCAACAGAGCTGTAAACAGGGGAGTTTGAGTGGGAGTTCTGTTGGAGGAGAAGGTACTTGTGTGTGTTTGGTTTTGTATTGTTGGTATCTATATGTGCAGGGGCTTTGTGCTGGGAGAGAAGCTGAGCCCTGATTAGGGGGCGGGGCTTCACTGACTAGGGGTCCTATAAAGGTAGCAGCCAATCAGGCAGCGGCACAGGAGCTAGCAAACAGAGCTGTAAACAGGGGAGTTTGAGTGGGAGTTCTTTTGGAGGAGAAGGTATTTGTGTGTGTGTTTGGTTTTGTATTGGTGGTATCTGTATGTGTAGAGGCTTGGAGGGGCTTTGTGCTGGGAGAGAAGCTGAGCCCTGATTCGTGGGCGGGGCTTCCCTGACTAGGGGTCCTATAAAGGTTGCAGCCAGTCAGGCAGCGGCACAGGAGCTATCAAACAGAGCTGTAAACAGGGGAGTTTGAGTGGGAGTTCTGTTGGAGGAGAAGGTATTTGTGTGTTTGGTTTTGTATTGGTAGTATCTGTATGTGTAGGGGCTTTGTGCTGGGACAGAAGATGAGCCCTGATTAGGGGGCGGGGCTTCCCTGATTAGGGGTCCTATAAAGGTAGCAGCCAGTCAGGCAGCGGCACAGGAGTGAGCAAACAGAGCTCTAAACAGGGGAGTTTGAGTGGGAGTTCTGTTGGTGGAGAAGGTATTTGTGTGTGTGTTTGGTTTTGTGTTGGTAGTATCTGTATGTGTAAGGGCTTTGTGCTGGGAGAGAAGCTGAGCCGTGATTAGGGGGCGGGGCTTCCCTGACTAGGGGTCCTATAAAGGTAGCAGCCAATCAGGGAGCGGCACAGACAGCTGCAGCGGCACAGGAGCTAACAAACAGAGGTGTAAACAGGGGAGTTTCAGTGGGAGTTCTGTTGGAGTAGAAGGTATTTGTGTGTGTTTGGTTTTGTATTGGTAGTATCTGTGTGTGTAGGGGCTTTGTGCTGGGACAGAAGCTGAGCCCTGATTAGGGGGCGGGGCTTCACTGACTAGGGGTCCTATAAAGGTAGCAGCCAGTCAGGCAGCGGCACAGGAGCTAGCAAACAGAGCTGTAAACAGGGGAGTTTGAGTGGGAGTTCTGTTGGAGGAGAAGGTATATGTGTGTGTTTGGTTTTGTATTGGTAGTATCTGTATGTGTAGGGGCTTTGTGCTGGGAGAGAAGCTGAGCCGTGATTAGGGGGCGGGGCTTCACTGACTGGGGTCCTATAAAGGTAGCAGCCAGTCAGGCAGCGGCACAGACAGCTGCAGTGGCACAGGGGCTAGCCAACAGAGCTGTAAACAGGGGAGTTTGAGTGGGAGTTCTGTTGGAGGAGAAGGTACTTGTGTGTGTTTGGTTTTGTATTGTTGGTATCTGTATGTGCAGGGGCTTTGTGCTGGGAGAGAAGTTGAGCCCTGATTAGGGGGCGGGGCTTCACTGACTAGGGGTCCTATAAAGGTAGCAGCCAATCAGGCAGCGGCACAGGAGCTAGCAAACAGAGCTGTAAACAGGGGAGTTTGAGTGGGAGTTCTTTTGGAGGAGAAGGTATTTGTGTGTGTGTTTGGTTTTGTATTGGTGGTATCTGTATGTGTAGAGGCTTGGAGGGGCTTTGTGCTGGGAGAGAAGCTGAGCCCTGATTCGTGGGCGGGGCTTCCCTGACTAGGGGTCCTATAAAGGTTGCAGCCAGTCAGGCAGCGGCACAGGAGCTATCAAACAGAGCTGTAAACAGGGGAGTTCGAGTGGGAGTTCTGTTGAAGGAGAAGGTATTTGTGTGTGTTTGGTTTTGTATTGGTAGTATCTGTATGTGTAGGGGCTTTGTGCTGGGAGAGAAGCTGAGCCGTGATTAGGGGGCGGGGCTTCACTGACTAGGGGTCCTATAAAGGTAGCAGCCAGTCAGGTAGCGGCACAGACAGCTGCAGCGGCACAGGAGCTAGCAAACAGAGCTGTAAACAGGGCAGTTTGAGTGGAAGTTCTGTTGGAGGAGAAGCTATTTGTGTGTGTTTGGTTTTGTATTGGTGGTATCTGTATGTGTAGGGGCTTTGTGCTGGGACAGAAGATGAGCCCTGATTAGGGGACGGGGCTTCCCTGATTCGAGGTCCTATAAAGGTAGCAGCCAGTCAGGCAGCGGCACAGGAGTGAGCAAACAGAGCTGTAAACAGGGGAGTTTGAGTGGGAGTTCTGTTGGAGGAGAAGGTATTTGTGTGTGTGTTTGGTTTTGTATTGGTAGTATCTGTATGTGTAAGGGCTTTGTGCTGGGAGAGAAGCTGAGCCGTGATTAGGGGGAGGGGCTTCCCTGACTAGGGGTCCTATAAAGGTAGCAGCCAGTCAGGCAGCGGCACAGGAGCTAGCAAACAGAGCTGTAAAGAGGGGAGTTTGAGTGGGAGTTCTGTTGGAGTACAAGGTATTTGTGAGTGTTTGGTTTTGTATTGGTAGTATCTGTGTGTGTAGGGGCTTTGTGCTGGGAGAGAAGCTGAGCCCTGATTAGGGGGCGGGGCTTCACTGACTAGGGGTCCTATAAAGGTATCAGCCAGTCAGGCAGCGGCACAGACAGCTGCAGCGGCACAGGAGCTAGCAAACAGAGCTGTAAACAGGGGAGTTTGAGTGGGAGTTCTGTTGGAGGAGAAGGTATTTGTGTGTGTTTGGTTTTGTATTGGCAGTATCTGTATGTGTAGGGGCTTTGTGGTGGGAGAGAAGCTGAGCCCTGATTAGGGGGCGGGGCTTGACTTACTAGGGGTCCTATAAAGGTAGCAGTCAGTCAGGCAGCGGCAGAGACAGCTGCAGCGGCACAGGAGCTAGCAAACAGAGCTGTAAACAGGGGAGTTGGAGTGGAAGTTCTGTTGGAGGAGAAGGTATTTGTGTGTGTTTGGTTTTGTATTGGTGGTATCTGTATGTGTAGCGGCTTTGTGCTGGGACAGAAGATGAGCCCTGATTAGGGGACGGGGCTTCCCTGATTCGAGGTCCTATAAAGGTAGCAGCCAGTCAGGCAGCGGCACAGGAGCTAGCAAACAGAGCTGTAAACAGGGGAGTTTGAGTGGGAGTTCTGTTGGAGGAGAAGGTATTTGTGTGTGTTTGGTTTTGTATTGGCAGTATCTGTATGTGTAGGGGCTTTGTGCTGGGAGAGAAGCTGAGCCGTGATTAGGGGGCGGGGCTTCACTGACTAGGGGTCCTATAAAGGTAGCAGCCAATCAGGGAGCGGAACAGACAGCTGCAGCGGCACAGGGGCTAACAAACAGAGGTGTAAACAGGGGAGTTTGAGTGGGAGTTCTGTTGGAGGAGAAGGTATTTGTGTGTGTTTGGTTTTGTATTGGTAGTATCTGTATGTGTAGGGGCTTTGTGCTGGGAGAGAAGCTGAGCCGTGATTAGGGGGCGGGGCTTCACTGACTAGGGGTCCTATAAAGGTAGCAGCCAATCAGGGAGCGGCACAGACAGCTGCAGTGGCACAGGAGCTAGCCAACAGAGCTGTAAACAGGGGAGTTTGAGTGGGAGTTCTGTTGGAGGAGAAGGTACTTGTGTGTGTTTGGTTTTGTATTGTTGGTATCTATATGTGCAGGGGCTTTGTGCTGGGAGAGAAGCTGAGCCCTGATTAGGGGGCGGGGCTTCACTGACTAGGGGTCCTATAAAGGTAGCAGCCAATCAGGCAGCGGCACAGGAGCTAGCAAACAGAGCTGTAAACAGGGGAGTTTGAGTGGGAGTTCTTTTGGAGGAGAAGGTATTTGTGTGTGTGTTTGGTTTTGTATTGGTGGTATCTGTATGTGTAGAGGCTTGGAGGGGCTTTGTGCTGGGAGAGAAGCTGAGCCCTGATTCGTGGGCGGGGCTTCCCTGACTAGGGGTCCTATAAAGGTTGCAGCCAGTCAGGCAGCGGCACAGGAGCTATCAAACAGAGCTGTAAACAGGGGAGTTTGAGTGGGAGTTCTGTTGGAGGAGAAGGTATTTGTGTGTTTGGTTTTGTATTGGTAGTATCTGTATGTGTAGGAGCTTTGTGCTGGGACAGAAGCTGAGCCCTGATTAGGGGGCCGGGTTTCACTGACTAGGGGTCCTGTAAAGGTAGCAGGCAGTCAGGTAGCGGCACAGACAGCTGCAGCGGCACAGAAGCTAGCAAACAGAGCTGTAAACAGGGGAGTTTGAGTGGGAGTTCTGTTGGAGGAGAAGGTATTTGTGTGTGTTTGGTTTTGTATTGTTAGTATCTGTATGTGTAGGGGCTTTGTGCTGGGAGAGAAGCTGAGCTCTGATTAGGGGGCGGGGCTTCCCTGACTAGGGGTCCTATAAAGGTAGCAGCCAGTCAGGCAGCGGCACAGGAGCTAGCAAACAGAGCTGTAAACAGGGGAGTTTGAGTGGGAGTTCTGTTGGAGGAGAAGGTATTTGTGTGTGTTTGGTTTTGTATTGGTAGTATCTGTATGTGTAGGGGCTTTGTGCTGGGAGAGAAGCTGAGCCCTGATTAGGGGGCGGGGCTTGACTGACTAGGGGTCCTATAAAGGTAGCAGTCAGGCAGCGGCAGAGGAGTGAGCAAACACAGCTCTAAACAGGGGAGTTTGAGTGGGAGTTCTGTTGGTGGAGAAGGTATTTGTGTGTGTGTTTGGTTTTGTATTGGTAGTATCTGTATGTGTAAGGGCTTTGTGCTGGGAGAGAAGCTGAGCCGTGATTAGGGGGAGGGGCTTCCCTGACTAGGGGTCCTATAAAGGTAGCAGCCAGTCAGGCAGCGGCACAGACAGCTGCAGCGGCACAGGAGCTAGCAAACAGAACTGTAAACAGGGGAGTTTGAGTGGGAGTTCTGTTGGAGGAGAAGGTATTTGTGTGTGTTTGGTTTTGTATTGGCAGTATCTGTATGTGTAGGGGCTTTGTGCTGGGAGAGAAGCTGAGCCCTGATTAGGGGGCGGGGCTTGACAGACTAGGGGTCCTATAAAGGTAGCAGTCAGTCAGGCAGCGGCAGAGACAGCTGCAGCGGCACAGGAGCTAGCAAACAGAGCTGTAAACAGGGGAGTTGGAGTGGAAGTTCTGTTGGAGGAGAAGGTATTTGTGTGTGTTTGGTTTTGTATTGGTGGTATCTGTATGTGTAGGGGCTTTGTGCTGGGACAGAAGATGAGCCCTGATTAGGGGACGGGGCTTCCCTGATTCGAGGTCCTATAAAGGTAGCAGCCAGTCAGGCAGCGGCACAGGAGCTAGCAAACAGAGCTGTAAACATGGGAGTTTGAGTGGGAGTTCTGTTGGAGGAGAAGGTATTTGTGTGTGTTTGGTTTTGTATTGTTAGTATCTGTATGTGTAGGGGCTTTGTGCTGGGAGAGAAGCTGAGCCCTGATTAGGGGGCGGGGCTTCCCTGACTAGGGGTCCTATAAAGGTAGCAGCCAGTCAGGCAGCGGCACAGGAGCAAGCAAACAGAGCTGTAAACAGGGGAGTTTGAGTGGGAGTTCTGTTGGAGGAGAAGGTATTTGTGTGTGTTTGGTTTTGTATTGGTAGTATCTGTATGTGTAGGGGCTTTGTGCTGGGAGAGAAGCTGAGCCGTGATTAGGGGGCGGGGCTTTACTGACTAGGGGTCCAAAAAAGGTATCAGCCAGTCAGGCAGCGGCACAGACAGCTGCAGCGGTACCGGAGCTTGCAAACAGAGCTGTAAACAGGGGAGTTTGAGTGGGAGTTCTTTTGGAGGAGAAGGTACTTGTGTGTGTTTGGTTTTGTATTGGTGGTATCTGTATGTGCAGGGGCTTTGTGCTGGGAGAGAAGCTGAGCCCTGATTAGGGGGCGGGGCTTCCCTGACTAGGGGTCCTATAAAGGTTGCAGCCAGTCAGGCAGCGGCACAGGAGCTATCGAACAGAGCTGTAAACAGGGGAGTTGGAGTGGGAGTTCTGTTGGAGTAGAAGGTATTTGTGTGTGTTTGGTTTAGTATTGGTGGTATCTGTATGTGAAGGGGCTTTGTGCTGGGACAGAAGATGAGCCCTGATTAGGGGGCGGGGCTTCCCTGACTAGGGGTCCTATAAAGGTAGCAGCCAGTCAGGCAGCGGCACAGGAGTGAGCAAACAGAGCTCTAAACAGGGGAGTTTGAGTGGGAGTTCTGTTGGTGGAGAAGGTATTTGTGTGTGTGTTTGGGTTTGTATTGGTAGTATCTGTATGTGTAGGGGCTTTGTGCTGGGAGAGAAGCTGAGCCGTGATTAGGGGGCGGGGCTTCACTGACTAGGGGTCCTATAAAGGTAGCAGCCAGTCAGGTAGCGGCACAGACAGCTGCAGCGGCACAGGAGCTAGCAAACAGAGCTGTAAACAGGGCAGTTTGAGTGGGAGTTCTGTTGGAGGAGAAGGTACTTGTGTGTGTTTGGTTTTGTATTGTTGGTATCTGTATGTGCAGGGGCTTTGTGCTGGGAGAGAAGCTGAGCCCTGATTAGGGGGCGGGGCTTCACTGACTAGGGGTCCTATAAAGGTAGCAGCCAATCAGGCACCGGCACAGGAGCTAGCTAACAGAGCTGTAAACAGGGGAGTTTGAGTGGGAGTTCTTTTGGAGGAGAAGGTATTTGTGTGTGTGTTTGGTTTTGTATTGGTGGTATCTGTATGTGTAGAGGCTTGGAGGGGCTTTGTGCTGGGAGAGAAGCTGAGCCCTGATTCGTGGGCGGGGCTTCCCTGACTAGGGGTCCTGTAAAGGTAGCAGGCAGTCAGGTAGCGGCACAGACAGCTGCAGCGGCACAGAAGCTAGCAAACAGAGCTGTAAACAGGGGAGTTTGAGTGGGAGTTCTGTTGGAGGAGAAGGTATTTGTGTGTGTTTGGTTTTGTATTGTTAGTATCTGTATGTGTAGGGGCTTTGTGCTGGGAGAGAAGCTGAGCCCTGATTAGGGGGCGGGGCTTCCCTGACTAGGGGTCCTATAAAGGTAGCAGCCAGTCAGGCAGCGGCACAGGAGCTAGCAAACAGAGCTGTAAACAGGGGAGTTTGAGTGGGAGTTCTGTTGGAGGAGAAGGTATTTGTGTGTGTTTGGTTTTGTATTGGTAGTATCTGTATGTGTAGGGGCTTTGTGCTGGGACAGAAGATGAGCCCTGATTAGGGGGCGGGGCTTACCTGACTAGGGGTCCTATAAAGGTAGCAGCCAGTCAGGCAGCGGCACAGGAGTGAGCAAACAGAGCTCTAAACAGGGCAGTGTGAGTGGGAGTTCTGTTGGAGGAGAAGGTACTTGTGTGTGTTTGGTTTTGTATTGGTGGTATCTGTATGTGCAGGGGCTTTGTGCTGGGAGAGAAGCTGAGCCCTGATTAGGGGGCGGGGCTTCCCTGACTAGGGGTCCTATAAAGGTTGCAGCCAGTCAGGCAGCGGCACAGGAGCTATCAAACAGAGCTGTAACAGGGGAGTTTGAGTGGGAGTTCTGTTGGTGGAGAAGGTATTTGTGTGTGTGTTTGGGTTTGTATTGGTAGTATCTGTGTCTGTAGGGGCTTTGTGCTGGGAGAGAAGCTGAGCCCTGATTAGGGGGCGGGGGTTCACTGACTAGGGGTCCTATAAAGGAATCAGCCAGTCAGGAAGCGGCACAGACAGCTGCAGCGGCACAGGAGCTAGCAAACAGAGCTGTAAACAGGGGAGTTGGAGTGGAAGTTCTGTTGGAGGAGAAGGTATTTGTGTGTGTTTGGTTTTGTATTGGTGGTATCTGTATGTGTAGGGGCTTTGTGCTGGGACAGAAGATGAGCCCTGATTACGGGGCGGGGCTTCCCTGATTAGGGGTCCTATAAAGGTAGCAGCCAGTCAGGCAGCGGCACAGGAGTGAGCAAACAGAGCTCAAAACAGGGGAGTTTGAGTGGGAGTTCTGTTGGTGGAGAAGGTATTTGTGTGTGTGTTTGGTTTTGTATTGGTAGTACCTTTATGTGTAAGGGCTTTGTGCTGGGAGAGAAGCTGAGCCGTGATTAGGGGGCGGGGCTTCCCTGACTAGGGGTCCTATAAAGGTAGCAGCCAATCAGGGAGCGGCACAGACAGCTGCAGCGGCACAGGAGCTAACAAACAGAGGTGTAAACAGGGGAGTTTGAGTGGGAGTTCTGTTGGAGTAGAAGGTATTTGTGTGTGTTTGGTTTTGTATTGGAAGTATCTGTATGTGTAGGGGCTTTGTGCTGGGACAGAAGATGAGCCCTGATTAGGGGACGGGGCTTCCCTGATTCGAGGTCCTATAAAGGTAGCAGCCAGTCAGGCAGCGGCACAGGAGCTAGCAAACAGAGCTGTAAACAGGGGAGTTTGAGTGGGAGTTCTGTTGGAGGAGAAGGTATTTGTGTGTGTTTGGTTTTGTATTGTTAGTATCTGTATGTGTAGGGGCTTTGTGCTGGGAGAGAAGCTGAGCCCTGATTAGGGGGCGGGGCTTCCCTGACTAGGGGTCCTATAAAGGTAGCAGCCAGTCAGGCAGCGGCACAGGAGCAAGCAAACAGAGCTGTAAACAGGTGAGTTTGAGTGGGAGTTCTGTTGGAGGAGAAGGTATTTGTGTGTGTTTGGTTTTGTATTGGTAGTATCTGTATGTGTAGGGGCTTTGTGCTGGGAGAGAAGCTGAGCCGTGATTAGGGGGCGGGGCTTCACTGACTGGGGTCCTATAAAGGTAGCAGCCAGTCAGACAGCGGCACAGACAGCTGCAGTGGCACAGGAGCTAGCCAACAGAGCTGTAAACAGGGGAGTTTGAGTGGGAGTTCTGTTGGAGGAGAAGGTACTTGTGTGTGTTTGGTTTTGTATTGTTGGTATCTATATGTGCAGGGGCTTTGTGCTGGGAGAGAAGCTGAGCCCTGATTAGGGGGCGGGGCTTCACTGACTAGGGTTCCTATAAAGGTAGCAGCCAATCAGGCAGCGGCACAGGAGCTAGCAAACAGAGCTGTAAACAGGGGAGTTTGAGTGGGAGTTCTTTTGGAGGAGAAGGTATTTGTGTGTGTGTTTGGTTTTGTATTGGTGGTATCTGTATGTGTAGAGGCTTGGAGGGGCTTTGTGCTGGGAGAGAAGCTGAGCCCTGATTCGTGGGCGGGGCTTCCCTGACTAGGGGTCCTATAAAGGTTGCAGCCAGTCAGGCAGCGGCACAGGAGTTATCAAACAGAGCTGTAAACAGGGGAGTTTGAGTGGGAGTTCTGTTGGAGGAGAAGGTATTTGTGTGTTTGGTTTTGTATTGGTAGTATCTGTATGTGTAGGAGCTTTGTGCTGGGACAGAAGCTGAGCCCTGATTAGGGGGCCGGGTTTCACTGACTAGGGGTACTGTAAAGGTAGCAGGCAGTCAGGTAGCGGCACAGGAGTTATCAAACAGAGCTGTAAACAGGGGAGTTTGAGTGGGAGTTCTGTTGGAGGAGAAGGTATTTGTGTGTGTTTGGTTTTGTATTGTTAGTATCTGTATGTGTAGGGGCTTTGTGCTGGGAGAGAAGCTGAGCCCTGATTAGGGGGCGGGGCTTCCCTGACTAGGGGTCCTATAAAGGTAGCAGCCAGTCAGGCAGCGGCACAGGAGCTAGCAAACAGAGCTGTAAACAGGGGAGTTTGAGTGGGAGTTCTGTTGGAGGAGAAGGTAGTTGTGTGTGTTTGGTTTTGTATTGGTAGTATCTGTATGTGTAGGGGCTTTGTGCTGGGAGAGAAGCTGAGCCCTGATTAGGGGGCGGGGCTTGACTGACTAGGGGTCCTATAAAGGTAGCAGTCAGTCAGGCAGCGGCAGAGGAGTGAGCAAACACAGCTCTAAACAGGGGAGTTTGAGTGGGAGTTCTGTTGGTGGAGAAGGTATTTGTGTGTGTGTTTGGTTTTGTATTGGTGGTATCTGTATGTGTAGGGGCTTTGTGCTGGGACAGAAGATGAGCCCTGATTAGGGGACGGGGCTTCCCTGATTCGAGGTCCTATAAAGGTAGCAGCCAGTCAGGCAGCGGCACAGGAGCTAGCAAACAGAGCTGTAAACAGGGGAGTTTGAGTGGGAGTTCTGTTGGAGGAGAAGGTATTTGTGTGTGTTTGGTTTTGTATTGGTAGTATCTGTGTGTGTAGGGGCTTTGTGCTGGGAGAGAAGCTGAGCCCTGATTAGGGGGCGGGGCTTCACTGACTAGGGGTCCTATAAAGGTATCAGCCAGTCAGGCAGCGGCACAGACAGCTGCAGCGGCACAGGAGCTAGCAAACAGAGCTGTAAACAGGGGAGTTGGAGTGGAAGTTCTGTTGGAGGAGAAGGTATTTGTGTGTGTTTGGTTTTGTATTGGTGGTATCTGTATGTGTAGGGGCTTTGTGCTGGGACAGAAGATGAGCCCTGATTAGGGGACGGGGCTTCCCTGATTCGAGGTCCTATAAAGGTAGCAGCCAGTCAGGCAGCGGCACAGGAGCTAGCAAACAGAGCTGTAAACAGGGGAGTTTGAGTGGGAGTTCTGTTGGAGGAGAAGGTATTTGTGTGTGTTTGGTTTTGTATTGTTAGTATCTGTATGTGTAGGGGCTTTGTGCTGGGAGAGAAGCTGAGCCCTGATTAGGGGGCGGGGCTTCCCTGACTAGGGGTCCTATAAAGGTAGCAGCCAGTCAGGCAGCGGCACAGGAGCAAGCAAACAGAGCTGTAAACAGGTGAGTTTGAGTGGGAGTTCTGTTGGAGGAGAAGGTATTTGTGTGTGTTTGGTTTTGTATTGGTAGTATCTGTATGTGTAGGGGCTTTGTGCTGGGAGAGAAGCTGAGCCGTGATTAGGGGGCGGGGCTTTACTGACTAGGGGTCCAAAAAAGGTATCAGCCAGTCAGGCAGCGGCACAGACAGCTGCAGCGGTACCGGAGCTTGCAAACAGAGCTGTAAACAGGGGAGTTTGAGTGGGAGTTCTGTTGGAGGAGAAGGTACTTGTGTGTGTTTGGTTTTGTATTGGCAGTATCTGTATGTGTAGGGGCTTTGTGCTGGGAGAGAAGCTGAGCCCTGATTAGGGGGCGGGGCTTGACTGACTAGGGGTCCTATAAAGGTAGCAGTCAGTCAGGCAGCGGCAGAGGAGTGAGCAAACAGAGCTCTAAACAGAGGAGTTTGAGTGGGAGTTCTGTTGGTGGAGAAGGTATTTGTGTGTGTGTTTGGTTTTGTATTGGTAGTATGTGTATGTGTAGGGGCTTTGTGCTGGGAGAGAAGCTGAGCCGTGATTAGGAAGCGGGGCTTCACTGACTAGGGGTCCTATAAAGGTATCAGCCAGTCAGGCAGCGGCACAGACAGCTGCAGCGGCACAGGAGCTATCAAACAGAGCTGTAAACAGGGGAGTTTGAGTGGGAGTTCTGTTGGAGTAGAAGGTATTTGTGTGTGTTTGGTTTTTTATTGGTAGTATCTGTGTGTGTAGGGGCTTTGTGCTGGGAGAGAAGCTGAGCCCTGACTAGGGGGCGGGGCTTCACTGACTAGGGGTCCTATAAAGGTATCAGCCAGTCAGGCAGCGGCACAGACAGCTGCAGCGGCACAGGAGCTAGCAAACAGAGCTGTAAACAGGGGAGTTTGAGTGGGAGTTCTGTTGGAGGAGAAGGTATTTGTGTGTGTTTGGTTTTGTATTGGCAGTATCTGTATGTGTAGGGGCTTTGTGCTGGGAGAGAAGCTGAGCCCTGATTAGGGGGCGGGGCTTCACTGACTAGGGGTCCTATAAAGGTAGCAGTCAGTCAGGCAGCGGCAGAGACAGCTGCAGCGGCACAGGAGCTAGCAAACAGAGCTGTACACAGGGGAGTTGGAGTGGAAGTTCTGTTGGAGGAGAAGGTATTTGTGTGTGTTTGGTTTTGTATTGGTGGTATCTGTATGTGTAGGGGCTTTGTGCTGGGACAGAAGATGAGCCCTGATTAGGGGGCGGGGCTTCCCTGATTAGGGGTCCTATAAAGGTAGCAGCCAGTCAGGCAGCGGCACAGGAGTGAGCAAACAGAGCTCTAAACAGGGGAGTTTGAGTGGGAGTTCTGTTGGTGGAGAAGGTATTTGTGTGTGTGTTTGGTTTTGTGTTGGTAGTATCTGTATGTGTAAGGGCTTTGTGCTGGGAGAGAAGCTGAGCCGTGATTAGGGGGCGGGGCTTCCCTGACTAGGGGTCCTATAAAGGTAGCAGCCAATCAGAGAGCGGCACAGACAGCTGCAGCGGCACAGGAGCTAACAAACAGAGGTGTAAACAGGGGAGTTTGAGTGGGAGTTCTGTTGGAGTAGAAGGTATTTGTGTGTGTTTGGTTTTGTATTGGTAGTATCTGTGTGTGTAGGGGCTTTGTGCTGGGACAGAAGCTGAGCCCTGATTAGGGGGCGGGGCTTCACTGACAAGTGGTCCTATAAAGGTAGCAGCCAGTCTGGCAGCGGCACAGACAGCTGCAGCGGCACAGGAGCTAGCAAACAGAGCTGTAAACAGGGGAGTTTGAGTGGGAGTTCTGTTGGAGGAGAAGGTATTTGTGTGTGTTTGGTTTTGTATTGGCAGTATCTGTATGTGTAGGGGCTTTGTGCTGGGAGAGAAGCTGAGCCCTGATTAGGGGGCGGGGCTTCACTGACTAGGGGTCCTATAAAGGTAGCAGCCAGTCAGGCAGCGGCACAGGAGCTAGCAAACAGAGCTGTAAACAGCGGAGTTTGAGTGGGAGTTCTGTTGGAGGAGAAGGTATATGTGTGTGTTTGGTTTTGTATTGGTAGTATCTGTATGTGTAGGGGCTTTGTGCTGGGAGAGAAGCTGAGCCGTGATTAGGGGGCGGGGCTTCACTGACTGGGGTCCTATAAAGGTAGCAGCCAGTCAGGCAGCGGCACAGACAGCTGCAGTGGCACAGGAGCTAGCCAACAGAGCTGTAAACAGGGGAGTTTGAGTGGGAGTTCTGTTGGAGGAGAAGGTACTTGTGTGTGTTTGGTTTTGTATTGTTGGTATCTGTATGTGCAGGGGCTTTGTGCTGGGAGAGAAGTTGAGCCCTGATTAGGGGGCGGGGCTTCACTGACTAGGGGTCCTATAAAGGTAGCAGCCAATCAGGCAGCGGCACAGGAGCTAGCAAACAGAGCTGTAAACAGGGGAGTTTGAGTGGGAGTTCTTTTGGAGGAGAAGGTATTTGTGTGTGTGTTTGGTTTTATATTGGTGGTATCTGTATGTGTAGAGGCTTGGAGGGGCTTTGTGCTGGGAGAGAAGCTGAGCCCTGATTCGTGGGCGGGGCTTCCCTGACTAGGGGTCCTTTAAAGATTGCAGCCAGTCAGGCAGCGGCACAGGAGCTATCAAACAGAGCTGTAAACAGCGGAGTTTGAGTGGGAGTTCTGTTGGAGGAGAAGGTATTTGTGTGTGTTTGGTTTTGTATTGGTAGTATCTGTATGTGTAGGGGCTTTGTGCTGGGAGAGAAGCTGAGCCGTGATTAGGGGGCGGGGCTTCACTGACTAGGGGTCCTATAAAGGTAGCAGCCAGTCAGGTAGCGGCACAGACAGCTGCAGCGGCACAGGAGCTAGCAAACAGAGCTGTAAACAGAGCAGTTTGAGTGGGAGTTCTGTTGGAGGAGAAGGTATTTGTGTGTGTTTGGTTTTGTATTGTTAGTATCAGTATGTGTAAGGGCTTTGTGCTGGGAGAGAAGCTGAGCCGTGATTAGGGGGCGGGGCTTCCCTGACTAGGGGTCCTATAAAGGTAGCAGCCAGTCAGGCAGCGGCACAGGAGCTGCCAAACAGAGCTGTAAACAGGGGAGTTTGAGTGGGAGTTCTGTTGGAGGAGAAGGTATTTGTGTGTGTTTGGTTTTGTATTGGTAGTATGTGTGTGTGTAGGGGCTTTGTGCTGGGAGAGAAGCTGAGCCCTGATTAGGGGGCGGGGCTTCACTGACTAGGGGTCCTATAAAGGTATCAGCCAGTCAGGCAGCGGCACAGACAGCTGCAGCGGCACAGGAGCTAGCAAACAGAGCTGTAAACAGGGGAGTTTGAGTGGGAGTTCTGTTGGAGGAGAAGGTATTTGTGTGTGTTTGGTTTTGTATTGGCAGTATCTGTATGTGTAGGGGCTTTGTGCTGGGAGAGAAGCTGAGCCCTGATTAGGGGGCGGGGCTTGACTGACTAGGGGTCCTATAAAGGTAGCAGTCAGTCAGGCAGCGGCAGAGACAGCTGCAGCGGCACAGGAGCTAACAAACAGAGGTGTAAACAGGGGAGTTTGAGTGGGAGTTCTGTTGGTGGAGAAGGTATTTGTGTGTGTGTTTGGTTTTGTGTTGGTAGTATCTGTATGTGTAAGGGCTTTGTGCTGGGAGAGAAGCTGAGCCGTGATTAGGGGGCGGGGCTTCCCTGACTAGGGGTCCTATAAAGGTAGCAGCCAATCAGAGAGCGGCACAGACAGCTGCAGCGGCACAGGAGCTAACAAACAGAGGTGTAAACAGGGGAGTTTGAGTGGGAGTTCTGTTGGAGTAGAAGGTATTTGTGTGTGTTTGGTTTTGTATTGGTAGTATCTGTGTGTGTAGGGGCTTCGTGCTGGGACAGAAGCTGACCCCTGATTAGGGGGCGGGGCTTCACTGACAAGTGGTCCTATAAAGGTAGCAGCCAGTCAGGCAGCGGCACAGGAGCTAGCAAACAGAGCTGTAAACAGGGGAGTTTGAGTGGGAGTTCTGTTGGAGGAGAAGGTATATGTGTGTGTTTGGTTTTGTATTGGTAGTATCTGTATGTGTAGGGGCTTTGTGCTGGGAGAGAAGCTGAGCCGTGATTAGGGGGCGGGGCTTCACTGACTGGGGTCCTATAAAGGTAGCAGCCAGTCAGGCAGCGGCACAGACAGCTGCAGTGGCACAGGAGCTAGCCAACAGAGCTGTAAACAGGGGAGTTTGAGTGGGAGTTCTGTTGGAGGAGAAGGTACTTGTGTGTGTTTGGTTTTGTATTGTTGGTATCTGTATGTGCAGGGGCTTTGTGCTGGGAGAGAAGTTGAGCCCTGATTAGGGGGCGGGGCTTCACTGACTAGGGGTCCTATAAAGGTAGCAGCCAATCAGGCAGCGGCACAGGAGCTAGCAAACAGAGCTGTAAACAGGGGAGTTTGAGTGGGAGTTCTTTTGGAGGAGAAGGTATTTGTGTGTGTGTTTGGTTTTGTATTGGTGGTATCTGTATGTGTAGAGGCTTGGAGGGGCTTTGTGCTGGGAGAGAAGCTGAGCCCTGTTTCGTGGGCGGGGCTTCCCTGACTAGGGGTCCTATAAAGATTGCAGCCAGTCAGGCAGCGGCACAGGAGCTATCAAACAGAGCTGTAAACAGGGGAGTTTGAGTGGGAGTTCTGTTGGAGGAGAAGGTATTTGTGTGTGTTTGGTTTTGTATTGGTAGTATCAGTATGTGTAAGGGCTTTGTGCTGGGAGAGAAGCTGAGCCGTGATTAGGGGGCGGGGCTTCCCTGACTAGGGGTCCTATAAAGGTAGCAGCCAGTCAGGCAGCGGCACAGGAGCTAGCAAACAGAGCTGTAAACAGGGGAGTTTGAGTGGGAGTTCTGTTGGAGTAGAAGGTATTTGTGTGTGTTTGGTTTTTTATTGGTAGTATCTGTGTGTGTAGGGGCTTTGTGCTGGGAGAGAAGCTGAGCCCTGATTAGGGGGCGGGGCTTCCCTGACTAGGGGTCCTATAAAGGTAGCAGCCAGTCAGGCAGCGGCACAGGAGCAAGCAAACAGAGCTGTAAACAGGTGAGTTTGAGTGGGAGTTCTGTTGGAGGAGAAGGTATTTGTGTGTGTTTGGTTTTGTATTGGTAGTATCTGTATGTGTAGGGGCTTTGTGCTGGGAGAGAAGCTGAGCCGTGATTAGGGGGCGGGGCTTCACTGACTGGGGTCCTATAAAGGTAGCAGCCAGTCAGACAGCGGCACAGACAGCTGCAGTGGCACAGGAGCTAGCCAACAGAGCTGTAAACAGGGGAGTTTGAGTGGGAGTTCTGTTGGAGGAGAAGGTACTTGTGTGTGTTTGGTTTTGTATTGTTGGTATCTATATGTGCAGGGGCTTTGTGCTGGGAGAGAAGCTGAGCCCTGATTAGGGGGCGGGGCTTCACTGACTAGGGGTCCTATAAAGGTAGCAGCCAATCAGGCAGCGGCACAGGAGCTAGCAAACAGAGCTGTAAACAGGGGAGTTTGAGTGGGAGTTCTTTTGGAGGAGAAGGTATTTGTGTGTTTGGTTTTGTATTGGTGGTATCTGTATGTGTAGAGGCTTGGAGGGGCTTTGTGCTGGGAGAGAAGCTGAGCCCTGATTAGGGGGCGGGGCTTGACTGACTAGGGGTCCTATAAAGGTAGCAGTCAGTCAGGCAGCGGCAGAGACAGCTGCAGCGGCACAGGAGCTAGCAAACAGAGCTGTAAACAGGGGAGTTGGAGTGGAAGTTCTGTTGGAGGAGAAGGTATTTGTGTGTGTTTGGTTTTGTATTGGTGGTATCTGTATGTGTAGGGGCTTTGTGCTGGGACAGAAGATGAGCCCTGATTAGGGGACGGGGCTTCCCTGATTCGAGGTCCTATAAAGGTAGCAGCCAGTCAGGCAGCGGCACAGGAGCTAGCAAACAGAGCTGTAAACAGGGGAGTTTGAGTGGGAGTTCTGTTGGAGGAGAAGGTATTTGTGTGTGTTTGGTTTTGTATTGTTAGTATCTGTATGTGTAGGGGCTTTGTGCTGGGAGAGAAGCTGAGCCCTGATTAGGGGGCGGGGCTTCCCTGACTAGGGGTCCTATAAAGGTAGCAGCCAGTCAGGCAGCGGCACAGGAGCAAGCAAACAGAGCTGTAAACAGGTGAGTTTGAGTGGGAGTTCTGTTGGAGGAGAAGGTATTTGTGTGTGTTTGGTTTTGTATTGGTAGTATCTGTATGTGTAGGGGCTTTGTGCTGGGAGAGAAGCTGAGCCGTGATTAGGGGGCGGGGCTTTACTGACTAGGGGTCCTATAAAGGTAGCAGCCAGTCAGGTAGCGGCACAGACAGCTGCAGCGGCACAGGAGCTAGCAAACAGCTGTAAACAGGGGAGTTTGAGTGGGAGTTCTGTTGGAGGAGAAGGTACTTGTGTGTGTTTGGTTTTGTATCGGTAGTATCTGTATGTGCAGGGGCTTTGTGCTGGGAGAGAAGCTGAGCCCTGATTAGGGGGCGGGGCTTCACTGACTGGGGTCCTAAAAGGTAGGAGCCAATCAGGCAGCGGCACAGACAGCTGCAGCGGCACAGGAGCTAGCAAACAGAGCTGTAAACAGGGCAGTTTGAGTGGGAGTTCTGTTGGAGGAGAAGGTATTTGTGTGTGTTTGGTTTTGTATTGTTAGTATCTGTATGTGTAGGAGCTTTTTGCTGGGAGAGAAGCTGAGCCCTGATTAGGGGGCGGGGCTTGACTGACTAGGGGTCCTATAAAGGTAGCAGTCAGTCAGGCAGCGGCACAGACAGCTGCAGCGGCACAGGAGCTAGCAAACAGAGCTGTAAACAGGGAGGTTGGAGTGGGAGTTCTGTTGGAGGAGAAGGTATTTGTGTGTGTTTGGTTTTGTATTGGTGGTATCTGTATGTGTAGGGGCTTTGTGCTGGGACAGAAGATGAGCCCTGATTAGGGGGCGGGGCTTCCCTGGATAGGGGTCCTATAAAGGTTGCAGCCAGTCAGGCAGCGGCACAGGAGCTATCAAACGAGCTGTAAACAGGGGAGTTTGAGTGGGAGTACTGTTGGAGGAAAAGGTATTTGTGTGTGTGTTTGGTTTTGTATTGGTGGTATCTGTATGTGTAGAGGCTTGGAGGGGCTTTGTGCTGGGAGAGAAGATGAGCCCTGATTAGTGGGCGGGGCTTCCCTGACTGAGGGTCCTATAAAGCTTGCAGCCAGTCAGGCAGCGGCACAGGAGCTATCAAACAGAGCTGTAAACAGGGGAGTTTGAGTGGGAGTTCTGTTGGAGTAGAAGGTATTTGTGTGTGTTTGGTTTTGTATTGGTAGTATCTGTGTGTGTAGGGGCTTTGTGCAGGGAGAGAAGCTGAGCCCTGATTAGGGGGCGGGGCTTCACTGACTAGGGGTCCTATAAAGGTATCAGCCAGTCAGGCAGCGGCACAGACAGCTGCAGCGGCACAGGAGCTAGCAAACAGAGCTGTAAACAGGGGAGTTTGAGTGGGAGTTCTTTTGGAGGAGAAGGTATTTGTGTGTGTGTTTGGTTTTGTATTGGTGGTATCTGTATGTGTAGAGACTTGGAGGGGCTTTGTGCTGGGAGAGAAGCTGAGCCCTGATTAGGGGGCGGGGCTTCCCTGACTAGGGGTCCTATAAAGGTAGCAGCCAGTCAGGTAGCGGCACAGACAGCTGCAGCGGCACAGGAGCTATCAAACAGAGCTGTAACCAGGGCAGTTTGAGTGGGAGTTCTGTTGGAGGAGAAGGTACTTGTGTGTGTTTGGTTTTGTATTGGTGGTATCTGTATGTGCAGGGGCTTTGTGCTGGGAGAGAAGCTGAGCCCTGATTAGGGGGCGGGGCTTCACTGACTGGGGTCCTAAAAGGTAGAAGCCAATCAGGCAGCGGCACAGACAGCTGCAGCGGCACAGGAGCTAGCAAACAGAGGTGTAAACAGGGGAGTTTGAGTGGGAGTTCTGTTGGAGGAGAAGGTATTTGTGTGTGTTTGGTTTTGTATTGTTAGTATCTGTATGTGTAGGAGCTTTTTGCTGGGAGAGAAGCTGAGCCCTGATTAGGGGGCGGGTCTTCACTGACTAGGGGTCCTATAAAGGTAGCAGCCAATCAGGCAGCGGCACAGACAGCTGCAGCGGCACAGGAGCTAGCCAACAGAGCTGTAAACAGGGGAGTTTGAGTGGGAGTTCTGTTGGAGGAGAAGGTATTTGTGTGTGTTCGGTTTTGTATTGGTGGTATCTGTATGTGCAGGGGCTTTGTCCTGGGAGAGAAGCTGAGCCCTGATTAGGGGGCGGGGCTTCCCTGGATAGGGGTCCTATAAAGGTTGCAGCCAGTCAGGCAGCGGCACAGGAGCTATCAAACGAGCTGTAAACAGGGGAGTTTGAGTGGGAGTACTGTTGGAGGAAAAGGTATTTGTGTGTGTGTTTGGTTTTGTATTGGTGGTATCTGTATGTGTAGAGGCTTGGAGGGGCTTTGTGCTGGGAGAGAAGATGAGCCCTGATTAGTGGGCGGGGCTTCCCTGACTGAGGGTCCTATAAAGCTTGCAGCCAGTCAGGCAGCGGCACAGGAGCTATCAAACAGAGCTGTAAACAGGGGAGTTTGAGTGGGAGTTCTGTTGGAGTAGAAGGTATTTGTGTGTGTTTGGTTTTGTATTGGTAGTATCTGTATGTGTAGGGGCTTTGTGCTGGGACAGAAGATGAGCCCTGATGAGGGGGCGGGGCCTCACTCACTAGGGGTCCTATAAAGGTAGCAGCCAGTCAGGTAGCGGCACAGACAGCTGCAGCGGCACAGGAGCTAGCAAACAGAGCTGTAAACAGGGCAGTTTGAGTGGGAGTTCTGTTGGAGTAGAAGGTATTTGTGTGTGTTTGGTTTTGTATTGGTAGTATCTGTGTGTGTAGGGGCTTTGTGCTGGGAGAGAAGGTGAGCCCTGATTAGGGGGCGGGGCTTCCCTGACTAGGGGTCCTATAAAGGTAGCAGCCAGTCAGGCAGCGGCACAGGAGCTATCAAACAGAGTTGTAAACAGGGGTGTTTGAGTGGGAGTTCTGTTGGAGGAGAAGGTATTTGTGTGTGTTTGGTTTTGTATTGGTGGTATCTGTATGTGTAGGGACTTTGTGCTGGGAGAGAAGCTGAGCCGTGATTAGGGGGCAGGGCTTGACTGACTAGGGGTCCTATAAAGGTAGCAGTCAGTCAGGCAGCGGCACAGGAGCTGGCAAACAGAGCTGTAAACAGGGGAGTTTGAGTGAGTGGGAGTTCTGTTGGAGGAGAAGGTATTTGTGTGTGTTTGGTTTTGTATTGGTAGTATCTGTATGTGTAGGGGCTTTGTGCTGGGACAGAAGATGAGCCCTGATTAGGGGGCGGGGCCTCACTGACTGGGGGTCCTATAAAGGTAGCAGGCAGTCAAGTAGCGGCACAGACAGCTGCAGCGGCACAGGAGCTAGCAAACAGAGCTGTAAACAGCGGAGTTTGAGTGGGAGTTCTGTTGGAGGAAAAGGTATTTGTGTGTGTGTTTGGTTTTGTATTGGTGGTATCTGTATGTGTAGAGGCTTGGAGGGGCTTTGTGCTGGGAGAGAAGCTGAGCCCTGATTAGTGGGCGGGGCTTCCCTGACTAGGGGTCCTATAAAGGTTGCAGCCAGTCAGGCAGCGGCACAGGAGCTATCAAACAGAGCTGTAAACAGGGGAGTTTTAATGGGAGTTGTGTTCGAGGAGAAGGTATTTGTGTGTGTTTGGTTTTGTATTGGTAGTATCTGTATGTGTAGGGGCTTTGTGCTGGGAGAGAAGCTGAGCCGTGATTAGGGGGCGGGGCTTCACTGACTAGGGGTCCAAAAAAGGTATCAGCCAGTCAGGCAGTGGCACAGACAGCTGCAGCGGCACAGGAGCTAGCAAACAGAGCTGTAAACAGGGGAGTTTGAATGGGAGTTCTGTTGGAGGAGAAGGTATTTGTGTGTGTTTGGTTTTGTATTGGTGGTATCTGTATGTATAGGGGCTTTGTCCTGGGAGAGAAGCTGAGCCCTGATTAGGGGGCGGGGCTTCCCTGACTAGGGGTCCTATAAAGGTAGCAGCAGTTAGGCAGCGGCACAGGAGTGAGCAAACAGAGCTGTAAACAGGGGAGTTTGAGTGGGAGTTCTGTTGGTGGAGAAGGTATTTGTGTGTGTGTTTGGTTTTGTATTGGTAGTATCTGTATGTGTAGGGGCTTTGTGCTGGGAGAGAAGCTGAGCCCTGATTAGGGGGCGGGGCTTCCCTGACTAGGGGTCCCATAAAGGTAGCAGCCAGTCAGGTAGCGGCACAGACAGCTGCAGCGGCACAGGAGCTAGCAAACAGAGCTGTAACCAGGGCAGTTTGAGTGGGAGTTCTGTTGGAGGAGAAGGTAATTGTGTGTGTTTGGTTTTGTATTGGTGGTATCTGTATGTGCAGGGGCTTTGTGCTGGGAGAGAAGCTGAGCCCTGATTAGGGGGCGGGGCTTCCCTGACTAGGGGTCCTATAAAGGTTGCAGCCAGTCAGGCAGCGGCACAGGAGCTAGCAAACAGAGCTGTAAACAGGGGAGTTGGAGTGGGAGTTCTGTTGGAGTAGAAGGTATTTGTGTGTGTTTGGTTTAGTATTGGTGGTATCTGTATGTGTAGGGGCTTTGTGCTGGGACAGAAAATTAGCCCTGATTAGGGGGCGGGGCTTCCCTGACTAGGGGTCCTATAAAGGTAGCAGCCAGTCAGGCAGCGGCACAGGAGTGAGCAAACAGAGCTCTAAACAGGGGAGTTTGAGGGGAGTTCTGTTGGTGGAGAAGGTATTTGTGTGTGTGTTTGGTTTTGTATTGGTAGTATCTGTATGTGTAGGGGTTTGTGCCGGGAGAGAAGCTGAGCCGTGATTAGGGGGCGGGGCTTCACTGACTAGGGGTCCTATAAAGGTAGCAGCCAGTCAGGTAGCGGCACGGACAGCTGCAGTGGCACAGGAGCTAGCAAACAGAGCTGTAAACAGCGGAGTTTGAGTGGGAGTTCTGTTGGAGGAGAAGGTATTTGTGTGTGTTTGGTTTTGTATTGGTAGTATCTGTATGTGTAGGGGCTTTGTGCTGGGAGAGAAGCTGAGCCGTGATTAGGGGGCGGGGCTTCACTGACTAGGGGTCCAAAAAAGGTATCAGCCAGTCAGGCAGTGGCACAGACAGCTGCAGCGGCACAGGAGCTAGCAAACAGAGCTGTAAACAGGAGAGTTTGAATGGGAGTTCTGTTGGAGGAGAAGGTATTTGTGTGTGTTTGGTTTTGTATTGGTGGTATCTGTATGTATAGGGGCTTTGTCCTGGGAGAGAAGCTGAGCCCTGATTAGGGGGCGGGGCTTCCCTGACTAGGGGTCCTATAAAGGTAGCAGCAGTCAGGCAGCGGCACAGGAGTGAGCAAACAGAGCTCTAAACAGGGGAGTTTGAGTGGGAGTTCTGTTGGTGGAGAAGGTATTTGTGTGTGTGTTTGGTTTTGTATTGGTAGTATCTGTATGTGTAGGGGCTTTGTGCTGGGAGAGAAGCTGAGCCGTGATTAGGGGGCGGGGCTTCCCTGACTAGGGGTCCTATAAAGGTAGCAGCCAGTCAGGTAGTGGCACAGACAGCTGCAGCGGCACAGGAGCTAGCAAACAGAGCTGTAACCAGGGCAGTTTGAGTGGGAGTTCTGTTGGAGGAGAAGGTACTTGTGTGTGTTTGGTTTTGTATTGGTGGTATCTGTATGTGCAGGGGCTTTGTGCTGGGAGAGAAGCTGAGCCCTGATTAGGGGGCGGGGCTTCCCTGACTAGGGGTCCTATAAAGGTTGCAGCCAGTCAGGCAGCGGCACAGGAGCTAGCAAACAGAGCTGTAAACAGGGGAGTTTGAGTGCGAGTTCTGTTGGAGGAGAAGGTATTTGTGTGTGTTTGGTTTTGTATTGGTAGTATCTGTATGTGTAGGGGCTTTGTGCTTGGAGAGAAGCTGAGCCCTGATTAGGGGGCGGGGCTTCACTGACTAGGGGTCCTATAAAGGTAGCAGCCAGTCAGGTAGCGGCACAGACAGCTGCAGCGGCACAGGAGCTAGCAAACAGCTGTAAACAGGGGAGTTTGAGTGGGAGTTCTGTTGGAGGAGAAGGTACTTGTGTGTGTTTGGTTTTGTATCGGTATTATCTGTATGTGCAGGGGCTTTGTGCTGGGAGAGAAGCTGAGCCCTGATTAGGGGGCGGGGCTTCACTGACTGGGGTCCTAAAAGGTAGGAGCCAATCAGGCAGCGGCACAGACAGCTGCAGCGGCACAGGAGCTAGCAAACAGAGGTGTAAACAGGGGAGTTTGAGTGGGAGTTCTGTTGGAGGAGAAGGTATTTGTGTGTGTTTGGTTTTGTATTGGTGGTATCTGTATGTGTAGGGGCTTTGTGCTGGGAGAGAAGCTGAGCCCTGATTAGGGGGCGGGGCTTGACTGACTAGGGGTCCTATAAAGCTAGTAGCCAGTCAGGCAGCGGCACAGACAGCTGCAGCGGTACAGGAGCTAGGAAACAGAGCTGTAAACAGGGGAGTTTGAGTTGGAGTTCTGTTGGAGGAGAAGGTATTTGTGTGTGTTTGGTTTTGTATTGTTAGTATCTGTATGTGTAAGGGCTTCGTGCTGGGAGAGAAGCTGAGCCCTGATTAGGGGGCGGGGCTTCCCTGACTAGGGGTCCTATAAAGGTAGCAGCCAGTCAGGCAGCGGCACAGGAGCTAGCAAACAGAGCTGTAAACAGGGCAGTTTGAGTGGGAGTTCTGTTGGAGGAGAAGGTATTTGTGTGTGTTTGGTTTTGTATTGTTAGTATCTGTATGTGTAGGAGCTTTTTGCTGGGAGAGAAGCTGAGCCCTGATTAGGGGGCGGGTCTTCACTGACTAGGGGTCCTATAAAGGTAGCAGCCAATCAGGCAGCGGCACAGACAGCTGCAGCGGCACAGGAGCTAGCCAACAGAGCTGTAAACAGGGGAGTTTGAGTGGGAGTTCTGTTGGAGGAGAATGTATTTGTGTGTGTTCGGTTTTGTATTGGTGGTATCTGTATGTGCAGGGGCTTTGTCCTGGGAGAGAAGCTGAGCCCTGATTAGGGGGCGGGGCTTCCCTGGACAGGGGTCCTATAAAGGTTGCAGCCAGTCAGGCAGCGGCACAGGAGCTATCAAACGAGCTGTAAACAGGGGAGTTTGAGTGGGAGTACTGTTGGAGGAAAAGGTATTTGTGTGTGTGTTTGGTTTTGTATTGGTGGTATCTGTATGTGTAGAGGCTTGGAGGGGCTTTGTGCTGGGAGAGAAGATGAGCCCTGATTAGTGGGCGGGGCTTCCCTGACTGAGGGTCCTATAAAGCTTGCAGCCAGTCAGGCAGCGGCACAGGAGCTATCAA
Organism: Lepidochelys olivacea; assembly: GCF_965140295.1. Lineage (NCBI taxonomy): Eukaryota > Metazoa > Chordata > Testudines > Cheloniidae > Lepidochelys > Lepidochelys olivacea. Next base: position 20,885,077 of record NC_140431.1, on the reverse strand, counting down.
ACAGAGCTGTAAACAGGGGAGTTTGAGTGGGAGTTCTGTTGGAGTAGAAGGTATTTGTGTGTGTTTGGTTTTGTATTGGTAGTATCTGTGTGTGTAGGGGCTTTGTGCAGGGAGAGAAGCTGAGCCCTGATTAGGGGGCGGGGCTTCCCTGACTAGGGGTCCTATAAAGGTTGCAGCCAGTCAGGCAGCGGCACAGGAGCTAGCAAACAGAGCTGTAAACAGGGGAGTTTGAGTGCGAGTTCTGTTGGAGGAGAAGGTATTTGTGTGTGTTTGGTTTTGTATTGGTAGTATCTGTATGTGTAGGGGCTTTGTGCTTGGAGAGAAGCTGAGCCCTGATTAGGGGGCGGGGCTTCACTGACTAGGGGTCCTATAAAGGTAGCAGCCAGTCAGGTAGCGGCACAGACAGCTGCAGCGGCACAGGAGCTAGCAAACAGCTGTAAACAGGGGAGTTTGAGTGGGAGTTCTGTTGGAGGAGAAGGTACTTGTGTGTGTTTGGTTTTGTATCGGTAGTATCTGTATGTGCAGGGGCTTTGTGCTGGGAGAGAAGCTGAGCCCTGATTAGGGGGCGGGGCTTCACTGACTGGGGTCCTAAAAGGTAGCAGCCAATCAGGCAGCGGCACAGACAGCTGCAGCGGCACAGGAGCTAGCCAACAGAGCTGTAAACAGGGGAGTTTGAGTGGGAGTTCTGTTGGAGGAGAAGGTATTTGTGTGTGTTCGGTTTTGTATTGGTGGTATCTGTATGTGCAGGGGCTTTGTCCTGGGAGAGAAGCTGAGCCCTGATTAGGGGGCGGGGCTTCCCTGGATAGGGGTCCTATAAAGGTTGCAGCCAGTCAGGCAGCGGCACAGGAGCTATCAAACGAGCTGTAAACAGGGGAGTTTGAGTGGGAGTACTGTTGGAGGAAAAGGTATTTGTGTGTGTGTTTGGTTTTGTATTGGTGGTATCTGTATGTGTAGAGGCTTGGAGGGGCTTTGTGCTGGGAGAGAAGATGAGCCCTGATTAGTGGGCGGGGCTTCCCTGACTGAGGGTCCTATAAAGCTTGCAGCCAGTCAGGCAGCGGCACAGGAGCTATCAAACAGAGCTGTAAACAGGGGAGTTTGAGTGGGAGTTCTGTTGGAGTAGAAGGTATTTGTGTGTGTTTGGTTTTGTATTGGTAGAATCTGTATGTGTAGGGGCTTTGTGCTGGGACAGAAGATGAGCCCTGATGAGGGGGCGGGGCCTCACTCACTAGGGGTCCTATAAAGGTAGCAGCCAGTCAGGTAGCGGCACAGACAGCTGCAGCGGCACAGGAGCTAGCAAACAGAGCTCTAAACAGGGCAGTTTGAGTGGGACTTCTGTTGGAGGAGAAGGTATTTGTGTGTGTTTGGTTTTGTATTGGTAATATCTGTATGTGTAGGGACTTTGTGCTGGGAGAGAAGCTGAGCCGTGATTAGGGGGCGGGGCTTGACTGACTAGGGGTCCTATAAAGGTAGCAGTCAGTCAGGCAGCGGCACAGACAGCTGCAGCGGCACAGGAGCTAGCAAACAGAGCTGTAAACAGGGAGGTTGGAGTGGGAGTTCTGTTGGAGGAGAAGGTATTTGTGTGTGTTTGGTTTTGTATTGGTGGTATCTGTATGTGTAGGGGCTTTGTGCTGGGACAGAAGATGAGCCCTGATTAGGGGGCGGGGCTTCCCTGGATAGGGGTCCTATAAAGGTTGCAGCCAGTCAGGCAGCGGCGCAGGAGCTATCAAACGAGCTGTAAACAGGGGAGTTTGAGTGGGAGTACTGTTGGAGGAAAAGGTATTTGTGTGTGTGTTTGGTTTTGTATTGGTGGTATCTGTATGTGTAGAGGCTTGGAGGGGCTTTCTGCTGGGAGAGAAGATGAGCCCTGATTAGTGGGCGGGGCTTCCCTGACTGAGGGTCCTATAAAGCTTGCAGCCAGTCAGGCAGCGGCACAGGAGCTATGAAACAGAGCTGTAGACAGGGGAGTTTGAGTGGGAGTTCTGTTGGAGTAGAAGGTATTTGTGTGTGTTTGGTTTTGTATTGGTAGTATCTGTGTGTGTAGGGGCTTTGTGCAGGGAGAGAAGCTGAGCCCTGATTAGGGGGCGGGGCTTCACTGACTAGGGGTCCTATAAAGGTATCAGCCAGTCAGGAAGCGGCACAGACAGCTGCAGCGGCACAGGAGCTAGCAAACAGAGCTGTAAACAGGGGAGTTTGAGTGGCAGTTCTTTTGGAGGAGAAGGTATTTGTGTGTGTGTTTGGTTTTGTATTGGTGGTATCTGTATGTGTAGAGGCTTGGAGGGGCTTTGTGCTGGGAGAGAAGCTGAGCCCTGATTAGGGGGCGGGGCTTCCCTGACTAGGGGTCCTATAAAGGTAGCAGCCAGTCAGGTAGTGGCACAGACAGCTGCAGCGGCACAGGAGCTAGCAAACAGAGCTGTAACCAGGGCAGTTTGAGTGGGAGTTCTGTTGGAGGAGAAGGTACTTGTGTGTGTTTGGTTTTGTATTGGTGGTATCTGTATGTGCAGGGGCTTTGTGCTGGGAGAGAAGCTGAGCCCTGATTAGGGGGCGGGGCTTCCCTGACTAGGGGTCCTATAAAGGTTGCAGCCAGTCAGGCAGCGGCACAGGAGCTAGCAAACAGAGCTGTAAACAGGGGAGTTTGAGTGGGAGTTCTGTTGGAGGAGAAGGTATTTGTGTGTGTTTGGTTTTGTATTGGTAGTATCTGTATGTGTAGGGGCTTTGTGCTTGGAGAGAAGCTGAGCCCTGATTAGGGGGCGGGGCTTCACTGACTAGGGGTCCTATAAAGGTAGCAGCCAGTCAGGCAGCGGCACAGACAGCTGCAGCGGCACAGGAGCTAGCAAACAGAGCTGTAAACAGGGGAGTTTGAGTGGGAGTTCTGTTGGAGGAGAAGGTATTTGTGTGTGTTTGGTTTTGTATTGGGAGTATCTGTATGTGTAGGGGCTTTGTGCTGGGAGAGAAGCTGAGCCCTGATTAGGGGGCGGGGCTTCCCTGACTAGGGGTCCTATAAAGGTTGCAGCCAGTCAGGCAGCGGCACAGGAGCTATCAAACAGAGCTGTAAACAGGGGAGTTTGAGTGGGAGTTCTTTTGGAGGAGAAGGTATTTGTGTGTGTTTGGTTTTGTATTGGTGGTATCTGTATGTGTAGGGGCTTTGTGCTGGGACAGAAGATGAGCCCTGATTAGGGGGCGGGGCCTCACTGACTGGGGGTCCTATAAAGGTAGCAGGCAGTCAAGTAGCGGCACAGACAGCTGCAGCGGCACAGGAGCTAGCAAACAGAGCTGTAAACAGCGGAGTTTGAGTGGGAGTTCTGTTGGAGGAAAAGGTATTTGTGTGTGTGTTTGGTTTTGTATTGGTGGTATCTGTATGTGTAGAGGCTTGGAGGGGCTTTGTGCTGGGAGAGAAGCTGAGCCCTGATTAGTGGGCGGGGCTTCCCTGACTAGGGGTCCTATAAAGCTTGCAGCCAGTCAGGCAGCGGCACAGGAGCTATCAAACAGAGCTGTAAACAGGGGAGTTTTAATGGGAGTTGTGTTGGAGGAGAAGGTATTTGTGTGTGTTTGGTTTTGTATTGGTAGTATCTGTATGTGTAGGGGCTTTGTGCTGGGAGAGAAGCTGAGCCGTGATTAGGGGGCGGGGCTTCACTGACTAGGGGTCCAAAAAAGGTATCAGCCAGTCAGGCAGTGGCACAGACAGCTGCAGCGGCACAGGAGCTAGCAAACAGAGCTGTAAACAGGGGAGTTTGAATGGGAGTTCTGTTGGAGGAGAAGGTATTTGTGTGTGTTTGGTTTTGTATTGGTGGTATCTGTATGTATAGGGGCTTTGTCCTGGGAGAGAAGCTGAGCCCTGATTAGGGGGCGGGGCTTCCCTGACTAGGGGTCCTATAAAGGTAGCAGCAGTCAGGCAGCGGCACAGGAGTGAGCAAACAGAGCTGTAAACAGGGGAGTTTGAGTGGGAGTTCTGTTGGTGGAGAAGGTATTTGTGTGTGTGTTTGGTTTTGTATTGGTAGTATCTGTATGTGTAGGGGCTTTGTGCTGGGAGAGAAGCTGAGCCCTGATTAGGGGGCGGGGCTTCCCTGACTAGGGGTCCTATAAAGGTAGCAGCCAGTCAGGTAGCGGCACAGACAGCTGCAGCGGCACAGGAGCTAGCAAACAGAGCTGTAAACAGGGCAGTTTGAGTGGGAGTTCTGCTGGAGGAGAAGGTACTTGTGTGTGTTTGGTTTTGTATTGGTGGTATCTGTATGTGCAGGGGCTTTGTGCTGGGAGAGAAGCTGAGCCCTGATTAGGGGGCGGGGCTTCCCTGACTAGGGGTCCTATAAAGGTAGCAGCCAGTCAGGCAGCGGCACAGGAGTGAGCAAACAGAGCTCTAAACAGGGGAGTTTGAGGGGAGTTCTGTTGGTGGAGAAGGTATTTGTGTGTGTTTGGTTTTGTATTGGTAGTATCTGTATGTGTAGGGGTTTGTGCTGGGAGAGAAGCTGAGCCGTGATTAGGGGGCGGGGCTTCACTGACTAGGGGTCCTATAAAGGTAGCAGCCAGTCAGGTAGCGGCATGGACAGCTGCAGTGGCACAGGAGCTAGCAAACAGAGCTGTAAACAGCGGAGTTTGAGTGGGAGTTCTGTTGGAGGAAAAGGTATTTGTGTGTGTGTTTGGTTTTGTATTGGTGGTATCTGTATGTGTAGAGGCTTGGAGGGGCTTTGTGCTGGGAGAGAAGCTGAGCCCTGATTAGTGGGCGGGGCTTCCCTGACTAGGGGTCCTATAAAGCTTGCGGCCAGTCAGGCAGCGGTACAGGAGCTATCAAACAGAGCTGTAAACAGGGGAGTTTTAATGGGAGTTCTGTTGGTGGAGAAGGTATTTGTGTGTGTGTTTGGTTTTGTATTGGTAGTATCTGTATGTGTAGGGGCTTTGTGCTGGGAGAGAAGCTGAGCCGTGATTAGGGGGCGGGGCTTCACTGACTAGGGGTCCTATAAAGGTAGCAGACAGTCAGGCAGCGGCACAGGAGCTAGCAGACAGAGCTGTAAACAGGGGAGTTTGAGTGGGAGTTCTGTTGGAGGAGAAGGTATTTGTGTGTGTTTGGTTTTGTATTGGTAGTATCTGTATGTGTAGGGGCTTTGTGCTGGGAGAGAAGCTGAGCCGTGATTAGGGGGCGGGGCTTCACTGACTAGGGGTCCAAAAAAGGTATCAGCCAGTCAGGCAGTGGCACAGACAGCTGCAGCGGCACAGGAGCTAGCAAACAGAGCTGTAAACAGGGGAGTTTGAGTGGGAGTTCTGTTGGAGGAGAAGGTATTTGTGTGTGTTCGGTTTTGTATTGGTGGTATCTGTATGTGCAGGGGCTTTGTCCTGGGAGAGAAGCTGAGCCCTGATTAGGGGGCGGGGCTTCCCTGGATAGGGGTCCTATAAAGGTTGCAGCCAGTCAGGCAGCGGCACAGGAGCTATCAAACGAGCTGTAAACAGGGGAGTTTGAGTGGGAGTACTGTTGGAGGAAAAGGTATTTGTGTGTGTGTTTGGTTTTGTATTGGTGGTATCTGTATGTGTAGAGGCTTGGAGGGGCTTTGTGCTGGGAGAGAAGATGAGCCCTGATTAGTGGGCGGGGCTTCCCTGACTGAGGGTCCTATAAAGCTTGCAGCCAGTCAGGCAGCGGCACAGGAGCTATCAAACAGAGCTGTAAACAGGGGAGTTTGAGTGGGAGTTCTGTTGGAGTAGAAGGTATTTGTGTGTGTTTGGTTTTGTATTGGTAGTATCTGTGTGTGTAGGGGCTTTGTGCAGGGAGAGAAGCTGATCCCTGATTAGGGGGCGGGGCTTCACTGACTAGGGGTCCTATAAAGGTATCAGCCAGTCAGGCACCGGCACAGACAGCTGCAGCGGCACAGGAGCTAGCAAACAGAGCTGTAAACAGGGGAGTTTGAGTGGGAGTTCTTTTGGAGGAGAAGGTATTTGTGTGTGTGTTTGGTTTTGTATTGGTGGTATCTGTATGTGTAGAGGCTTGGAGGGGCTTTGTGCTGGGAGAGAAGCTGAGCCGTGATTAGGGGGCGGGGCTTCCCTGACTAGGGGTCCTATAAAGGTAGCAGCCAGTCAGGTAGTGGCACAGACAGCTGCAGCGGCACAGGAGCTAGCAAACAGAGCTGTAACCAGGGCAGTTTGAGTGGGAGTTCTGTTGGAGGAGAAGGTACTTGTGTGTGTTTGGTTTTGTATTGGTGGTATCTGTATGTGCAGGGGCTTTGTGCTGGGAGAGAAGCTGAGCCCTGATTAGGGGGCGGGGCTTCACTGACTGGGGTCCTAAAAGGTAGGAGCCAGTCAGGCAGCGGCACAGACAGCTGCAGCGGCACAGGAGCTAGCAAACAGAGGTGTAAACAGGGGAGTTTGAGTGGGAGTTCTGTTGGAGGAGAAGGTATTTGTGTGTGTTTGGTTTTGTATTGTTAGTATCTGTATGTGTAAGGGCTTCGTGCTGGGAGAGAAGCTGAGCCCTGATTAGGGGGCGGGGCTTCCCTGACTAGGGGTCCTATAAAGGTAGCAGCCAGTCAGGCAGCGGCACAGGAGCTAGCAAACAGAGCTGTAAACAGGGCAGTTTGAGTGGGAGTTCTGTTGGAGGAGAAGGTATTTGTGTGTGTTTGGTTTTGTATTGTTAGTATCTGTATGTGTAGGAGCTTTTTGCTGGGAGAGAAGCTGAGCCCTGATTAGGGGGCGGGTCTTCACTGACTAGGGGTCCTATAAAGGTAGCAGCCAATCAGGCAGCGGCAGAGACAGCTGCAGCGGCACAGGAGCTAGCCAACAGAGCTGTAAACAGGGGAGTTTGAGTGGGAGTTCTGTTGGAGGAGAATGTATTTGTGTGTGTTCGGTTTTGTATTGGTGGTATCTGTATGTGCAGGGGCTTTGTCCTGGGAGAGAAGCTGAGCCCTGATTAGGGGGCGGGGCTTCCCTGGATAGGGGTCCTATAAAGGTTGCAGCCAGTCAGGCAGCGGCACAGGAGCTATCAAACGAGCTGTAAACAGGGGAGTTTGAGTGGGAGTACTGTTGGAGGAAAAGGTATTTGTGTGTGTGTTTGGTTTTGTATTGGTGGTATCTGTATGTGTAGAGGCTTGGAGGGGCTTTGTGCTGGGAGAGAAGATGAGCCCTGATTAGTGGGCGGGGCTTCCCTGACTGAGGGTCCTATAAAGCTTGCAGCCAGTCAGGCAGCGGCACAGGAGCTATCAAACAGAGCTGTAAACAGGGGAGTTTGAGTGGGAGTTCTGTTGGAGTAGAAGGTATTTGTGTGTGTTTGGTTTTGTATTGGTAGTATCTGTGTGTGTAGGGGCTTTGTGCAGGGAGAGAAGCTGAGCCCTGATTAGGGGGCGGGGCTTCCCTGACTAGGGGTCCTATAAAGGTTGCAGCCAGTCAGGCAGCGGCACAGGAGCTAGCAAACAGAGCTGTAAACAGGGGAGTTTGAGTGCGAGTTCTGTTGGAGGAGAAGGTATTTGTGTGTGTTTGGTTTTGTATTGGTAGTATCTGTATGTGTAGGGGCTTTGTGCTTGGAGAGAAGCTGAGCCCTGATTAGGGGGCGGGGCTTCACTGTCTAGGGGTCCTATAAAGGTAGCAGCCAGTCAGGTAGCGGCACAGACAGCTGCAGCGGCACAGGAGCTAGCAAACAGCTGTAAACAGGGGAGTTTGAGTGGGAGTTCTGTTGGAGGAGAAGGTACTTGTGTGTGTTTGGTTTTGTATCGGTAGTATCTGTATGTGCAGGGGCTTTGTGCTGGGAGAGAAGCTGAGCCCTGATTAGGGGGCGGGGCTTCACTGACTGGGGTCCTAAAAGGTAGGAGCCAATCAGGCAGCGGCACAGACAGCTGCAGCGGCACAGGAGCTAGCAAACAGAGCTGTAAACAGGGCAGTTTGAGTGGGAGTTCTGTTGGAGGAGAAGGTATTTGTGTGTGTTTGGTTTTGTATTGTTAGTATCTGTATGTGTAGGAGCTTTTTGCTGGGAGAGAAGCTGAGCCCTGATTAGGGGGCGGGTCTTCACTGACTAGGGGTCCTATAAAGGTAGCAGCCAATCAGGCAGCGGCACAGACAGCTGCAGCGGCACAGGAGCTAGCCAACAGAGCTGTAAACAGGGGAGTTTGAGTGGGAGTTCTGTTGGAGGAGAAGGTATTTGTGTGTGTTCGGTTTTGTATTGGTGGTATCTGTATGTGCAGGGGCTTTGTCCTGGGAGAGAAGCTGAGCCCTGATTAGGGGGCGGGGCTTCCCTGGATAGGGGTCCTATAAAGGTTGCAGCCAGTCAGGCAGCGGCACAGGAGCTATCAAACGAGCTGTAAACAGGGGAGTTTGAGTGGGAGTACTGTTGGAGGAAAAGGTATTTGTGTGTGTGTTTGGTTTTGTATTGGTGGTATCTGTATGTGTAGAGGCTTGGAGGGGCTTTGTGCTGGGAGAGAAGATGAGCCCTGATTAGTGGGCGGGGCTTCCCTGACTGAGGGTCCTATAAAGCTTGCAGCCAGTCAGGCAGCGGCACAGGAGCTATCAAACAGAGCTGTAAACAGGGGAGTTTGAGTGGGAGTTCTGTTGGAGTAGAAGGTATTTGTGTGTGTTTGGTTTTGTATTGGTAGAATCTGTATGTGTAGGGGCTTTGTGCTGGGACAGAAGATGAGCCCTGATGAGGGGGCGGGGCCTCACTCACTAGGGGTCCTATAAAGGTAGCAGCCAGTCAGGTAGCGGCACAGACAGCTGCAGCGGCACAGGAGCTAGCAAACAGAGCTCTAAACAGGGCAGTTTGAGTGGGACTTCTGTTGGAGGAGAAGGTATTTGTGTGTGTTTGGTTTTGTATTGGTAATATCTGTATGTGTAGGGACTTTGTGCTGGGAGAGAAGCTGAGCCGTGATTAGGGGGCGGGGCTTGACTGACTAGGGGTCCTATAAAGGTAGCAGTCAGTCAGGCAGCGGCACAGACAGCTGCAGCGGCACAGGAGCTAGCAAACAGAGCTGTAAACAGGGAGGTTGGAGTGGGAGTTCTGTTGGAGGAGAAGGTATTTGTGTGTGTTTGGTTTTGTATTGGTGGTATCTGTATGTGTAGGGGCTTTGTGCTGGGACAGAAGATGAGCCCTGATTAGGGGGCGGGGCTTCCCTGGATAGGGGTCCTATAAAGGTTGCAGCCAGTCAGGCAGCGGCACAGGAGCTATCAAACGAGCTGTAAACAGGGGAGTTTGAGTGGGAGTACTGTTGGAGGAAAAGGTATTTGTGTGTGTGTTTGGTTTTGTATTGGTGGTATCTGTATGTGTAGAGGCTTGGAGGGGCTTTGTGCTGGGAGAGAAGATGAGCCCTGATTAGTGGGCGGGGCTTCCCTGACTGAGGGTCCTATAAAGCTTGCAGCCAGTCAGGCAGCGGCACAGGAGCTATCAAACAGAGCTGTAAACAGGGGAGTTTGAGTGGGAGTTCTGTTGGAGTAGAAGGTATTTGTGTGTGTTTGGTTTTGTATTGGTAGTATCTGTGTGTGTAGGGGCTTTGTGCAGGGAGAGAAGCTGAGCCCTGATTAGGGGGCGGGGCTTCACTGACTAGGGGTCCTATAAAGGTATCAGCCAGTCAGGCAGCGGCACAGACAGCTGCAGCGGCACAGGAGCTAGCAAACAGAGCTGTAAACAGGGGAGTTTGAGTGGGAGTTCTTTTGGAGGAGAAGGTATTTGTGTGTGTGTTTGGTTTTGTATTGGTGGTATCTGTATGTGTAGAGGCTTGGAGGGGCTTTGTGCTGGGAGAGAAGCTGAGCCCTGATTAGGGGGCGGGGCTTCCCTGACTAGGGGTCCTATAAAGGTAGCAGCCAGTCAGGTAGTGGCACAGACAGCTGCAGCGGCACAGGAGCTAGCAAACAGAGCTGTAACCAGGGCAGTTTGAGTGGGAGTTCTGTTGGAGGAGAAGGTACTTGTGTGTGTTTGGTTTTGTATTGGTGGTATCTGTATGTGCAGGGGCTTTGTGCTGGGAGAGAAGCTGAGCCCTGATTAGGGGGCGGGGCTTCCCTGACTGAGGGTCCTATAAAGCTTGCAGCCAGTCAGGCAGCGGCACAGGAGCTATCAAACAGAGCTGTAAACAGGGGAGTTTGAGTGGGAGTTCTGTTGGAGTAGAAGGTATTTGTGTGTGTTTGGTTTTGTATTGGTAGTATCTGTATGTGTAGGGGCTTTGTGCTGGGACAGAAGATGAGCCCTGATGAGGGGGCGGGGCCTCACTCACTAGGGGTCCTATAAAGGTAGCAGCCAGTCAGGTAGCGGCACAGACAGCTGCAGCGGCACAGGAGCTAGCAAACAGAGCTGTAAACAGGGCAGTTTGAGTGGGAGTTCTGTTGGAGTAGAAGGTATTTGTGTGTGTTTGGTTTTGTATTGGTAGTATCTGTGTGTGTAGGGGCTTTGTGCTGGGAGAGAAGGTGAGCCCTGATTAGGGGGCGGGGCTTCCCTGACTAGGGGTCCTATAAAGGTAGCAGCCAGTCAGGCAGCGGCACAGGAGCTATCAAACAGAGCTGTAAACAGGGGTGTTTGAGTGGGAGTTCTGTTGGAGGAGAAGGTATTTGTGTGTGTTTGGTTTTGTATTGGTGGTATCTGTATGTGTAGGGACTTTGTGCTGGGAGAGAAGCTGAGCCGTGATTAGGGGGCGGGGCTTGACTGACTAGGGGTCCTATAAAGGTAGCAGTCAGTCAGGCAGCGGCACAGGAGCTGGAAAACAGAGCTGTAAACAGGGGAGTTTGAGTGAGTGGGAGTTCTGTTGGAGGAGAAGGTATTTGTGTGTGTTTGGTTTTGTATTGGTAGTATCTGTATGTGTAGGGGCTTTGTGCTGGGACAGAAGATGAGCCCTGATTAGGGGGCGGGGCCTCACTGACTGGGGGTCCTATAAAGGTAGCAGGCAGTCAAGTAGCGGCACAGACAGCTGCAGCGGCACAGGAGCTAGCAAACAGAGCTGTAAACAGCGGAGTTTGAGTGGGAGTTCTGTTGGAGGAAAAGGTATTTGTGTGTGTGTTTGGTTTTGTATTGGTGGTATCTGTATGTGTAGAGGCTTGGAGGGGCTTTGTGCTGGGAGAGAAGCTGAGCCCTGATTAGTGGGCGGGGCTTCCCTGACTAGGGGTCCTATAAAGCTTGCAGCCAGTCAGGCAGCGGCACAGGAGCTATCAAACAGAGCTGTAAACAGGGGAGTTTTAATGGGAGTTGTGTTCGAGGAGAAGGTATTTGTGTGTGTTTGGTTTTGTATTGGTAGTATCTGTATGTGTAGGGGCTTTGTGCTGGGAGAGAAGCTGAGCCGTGATTAGGGGGCGGGGCTTCACTGACTAGGGGTCCAAAAAAGGTATCAGCCAGTCAGGCAGTGGCACAGACAGGTGCAGCGGCACAGGAGCTAGCAAACAGAGCTGTAAACAGGGGAGTTTGAATGGGAGTTCTGTTGGAGGAGAAGGTATTTGTGTGTGTTTGGTTTTGTATTGGTGGTATCTGTATGTATAGGGGCTTTGTCCTGGGAGAGAAGCTGAGCCCTGATTAGGGGGCGGGGCTTCCCTGACTAGGGGTCCTATAAAGGTAGCAGCAGTTAGGCAGCGGCACAGGAGTGAGCAAACAGAGCTGTAAACAGGGGAGTTTGAGTGGGAGTTCTGTTGGTGGAGAAGGTATTTGTGTGTGTGTTTGGTTTTGTATTGGTAGTATCTGTATGTGTAGGGGCTTTGTGCTGGGAGAGAAGCTGAGCCCTGATTAGGGGGCGGGGCTTCCCTGACTAGGGGTCCTATAAAGGTAGCAGCCAGTCAGGTAGCGGCACAGACAGCTGCAGCGGCACAGGAGCTAGCAAACAGAGCTGTAAACAGGGCAGTTTGAGTGGGAGTTCTGTTGGAGGAGAAGGTACTTGTGTGTGTTTGGTTTTGTATTGGTGGTATCTGTATGTGCAGGGGCTTTGTGCTGGGAGAGAAGCTGAGCCCTGATTAGGGGGCGGGGCTTCCCTGACTAGGGGTCCTATAAAGGTTGCAGCCAGTCAGGCAGCGGCACAGGAGCTATCAAACAGAGCTGTAAACAGGGGAGTTGGAGTGGGAGTTCTGTTGGAGTAGAAGGTATTTGTGTGTGTTTGGTTTAGTATTGGTGGTATCTGTATGTGTAGGGGCTTTGTGCTGGGACAGAAAATTAGCCCTGATTAGGGGGCGGGGCTTCCCTGACTAGGGGTCCTATAAAGGTAGCAGCCAGTCAGGCAGCGGCACAGGAGTGAGCAAACAGAGCTCTAAACAGGGGAGTTTGAGGGGAGTTCTGTTGGTGGAGAAGGTATTTGTGTGTGTGTTTGGTTTTGTATTGGTAGTATCTGTATGTGTAGGGGTTTGTGCTGGGAGAGAAGCTGAGCCGTGATTAGGGGGCGGGGCTTCACTGACTAGGGGTCCTATAAAGGTAGCAGCCAGTCAGGTAGCGGCACGGACAGCTGCAGTGGCACAGGAGCTAGCAAACAGAGCTGTAAACAGCGGAGTTTGAGTGGGAGTTCTGTTGGAGGAGAAGGTATTTGTGTGTGTTTGGTTTTGTATTGGTAGTATCTGTATGTGTAGGGGCTTTGTGCTGGGAGAGAAGCTGAGCCGTGATTAGGGGGCGGGGCTTCACTGACTAGGGGTCCAAAAAAGGTATCAGCCAGTCAGGCAGTGGCACAGACAGCTGCAGCGGCACAGGAGCTAGCAAACAGAGCTGTAAACAGGAGAGTTTGAATGGGAGTTCTGTTGGAGGAGAAGGTATTTGTGTGTGTTTGGTTTTGTATTGGTGGTATCTGTATGTATAGGGGCTTTGTCCTGGGAGAGAAGCTGAGCCCTGATTAGGGGGCGGGGCTTCCCTGACTAGGGGTCCTATAAAGGTAGCAGCAGTCAGGCAGCGGCACAGGAGTGAGCAGACAGAGCTCTAAACAGGGGAGTTTGAGTGGGAGTTCTGTTGGTGGAGAAGGTATTTGTGTGTGTTTGGTTTTGTATTGGTAGTATCTGTATGTGTAGGGGCTTTGTGCTGGGAGAGAAGCTGAGCCGTGATTAGGGGGCGGGGCTTCCCTGACTAAGGGTCCTATAAAGGTAGCAGCCAGTCAGGTAGTGGCACAGACAGCTGCAGCGGCACAGGAGCTAGCAAACAGAGCTGTAACCAGGGCAGTTTGAGTGGGAGTTCTGTTGGAGGAGAAGGTACTTGTGTGTGTTTGGTTTTGTATTGGTGGTATCTGTATGTGCAGGGGCTTTGTGCTGGGAGAGAAGCTGAGCCCTGATTAGGGGGCGGGGCTTCCCTGACTAGGGGTCCTATAAAGGTTGCAGCCAGTCAGGCAGCGGCACAGGAGCTAGCAAACAGAGCTGTAAACAGGGGAGTTTGAGTGGGAGTTCTGTTGGAGGAGAAGGTATTTGTGTGTGTTTGGTTTTGTATTGGTAGTATCTGTATGTGTAGGGGCTTTGTGCTTGGAGAGAAGCTGAGCCCTGATTAGGGGGCGGGGCTTCACTGACTAGGGGTCCTATAAAGGTAGCAGCCAGTCAGGTAGCGGCACAGACAGCTGCAGCGGCACAGGAGCTAGCAAACAGCTGTAAACAGGGGAGTTTGAGTGGGAGTTCTGTTGGAGGAGAATGTATTTGTGTGTGTGTTTGGTTTTGTATTGGTGGTACCTGTATGTGTAGAGGCTTGGAGGGGCTTTGTGCTGGGAGAGAAGCTGAGCCCTGATTCGTGGGCGGGGCTTCCCTGACTAGGGGTCCTATAAAGGTTGCAGCCAGTCAGGCAGCGGCACAGGAGCTATCAAACAGAGCTGTAAACAGGGGAGTTTGAGTGGGAGTTCTGTTGGAGGAGAAGGTACTTGTGTGTGTTTGGTTTTGTATCGGTAGTATCTGTATGTGCAGGGGCTTTGTGCTGGGAGAGAAGCTGAGCCCTGATTAGGGGGCGGGGCTTCACTGACTGGGGTCCTAAAAGGTAGGAGCCAATCAGGCAGCGGCACAGACAGCTGCAGCGGCACAGGAGCTAGCAAACAGAGCTGTAAACAGGGCAGTTTGAGTGGGAGTTCTGTTGGAGGAGAAGGTATTTGTGTGTGTTTGGTTTTGTATTGTTAGTATCTGTATGTGTAGGAGCTTTTTGCTGGGAGAGAAGCTGAGCCCTGATTAGGGGGCGGGTCTTCACTGACTAGGGGTCCTATAAAGGTAGCAGCCAATCAGGCAGCGGCACAGACAGCTGCAGCGGCACAGGAGCTATCAAACAGAGCTGTAAACAGGGGAGTTTGAGTGGGAGTTCTGTTGGAGTAGAAGGTATTTGTGTGTGTTTGGTTTTGTATTGGTAGAATCTGTATGTGTAGGGGCTTTGTGCTGGGACAGAAGATGAGCCCTGATGAGGGGGCGGGGCCTCACTCACTAGGGGTCCTATAAAGGTAGCAGCCAGTCAGGTAGCGGCACAGACAGCTGCAGCGGCACAGGAGCTAGCAAACAGAGCTCTAAACAGGGCAGTTTGAGTGGGACTTCTGTTGGAGGAGAAGGTATTTGTGTGTGTTTGGTTTTGTATTGGTAATATCTGTATGTGTAGGGACTTTGTGCTGGGAGAGAAGCTGAGCCGTGATTAGGGGGCGGGGCTTGACTGACTAGGGGTCCTATAAAGGTAGCAGTCAGTCAGGCAGCGGCACAGACAGCTGCAGCGGCACAGGAGCTAGCAAACAGAGCTGTAAACAGGGAGGTTGGAGTGGGAGTTCTGTTGGAGGAGAAGGTATTTGTGTGTGTTTGGTTTTGTATTGGTGGTATCTGTATGTGTAGGGGCTTTGTGCTGGGACAGAAGATGAGCCCTGATTAGGGGGCGGGGCTTCCCTGGATAGGGGTCCTATAAAGGTTGCAGCCAGTCAGGCAGCGGCACAGGAGCTATCAAACGAGCTGTAAACAGGGGAGTTTGAGTGGGAGTACTGTTGGAGGAAAAGGTATTTGTGTGTGTGTTTGGTTTTGTATTGGTGGTATCTGTATGTGTAGAGGCTTGGAGGGGCTTTGTGCTGGGAGAGAAGATGAGCCCTGATTAGTGGGCGGGGCTTCCCTGACTGAGGGTCCTATAAAGCTTGCAGCCAGTCAGGCAGCGGCACAGGAGCTATCAAACAGAGCTGTAAACAGGGGAGTTTGAGTGGGAGTTCTGTTGGAGTAGAAGGTATTTGTGTGTGTTTGGTTTTGTATTGGTAGTATCTGTGTGTGTAGGGGCTTTGTGCAGGGAGAGAAGCTGAGCCCTGATTAGGGGGCGGGGCTTCACTGACTAGGGGTCCTATAAAGGTATCAGCCAGTCAGGCAGCGGCACAGACAGCTGCAGCGGCACAGGAGCTAGCAAACAGAGCTGTAAACAGGGGAGTTTGAGTGGGAGTTCTTTTGGAGGAGAAGGTATTTGTGTGTGTGTTTGGTTTTGTATTGGTGGTATCTGTATTTGTAGAGGCTTGGAGGGGCTTTGTGCTGGGAGAGAAGCTGAGCCCTGATTAGGGGGCGGGGCTTCCCTGACTAGGGGTCCTATAAAGGTAGCAGCCAGTCAGGTAGTGGCACAGACAGCTGCAGCGGCACAGGAGCTAGCAAACAGAGCTGTAACCAGGGCAGTTTGAGTGGGAGTTCTGTTGGAGGAGAAGGTACTTGTGTGTGTTTGGTTTTGTATTGGTGGTATCTGTATGTGCAGGGGCTTTGTGCTGGGAGAGAAGCTGAGCCCTGATTAGGGGGCGGGGCTTCCCTGACTAGGGGTCCTATAAAGGTTGCAGCCAGTCAGGCAGCGGCACAGGAGCTAGCAAACAGAGCTGTAAACAGGGGAGTTTGAGTGCGAGTTCTGTTGGAGGAGAAGGTATTTGTGTGTGTTTGGTTTTGTATTGGTAGTATCTGTATGTGTAGGGGCTTTGTGCTTGGAGAGAAGCTGAGCCCTGATTAGGGGGCGGGGCTTCACTGACTAGGGGTCCTATAAAGGTAGCAGCCAGTCAGGTAGCGGCACAGACAGCTGCAGCGGCACAGGAGCTAGCAAACAGCTGTAAACAGGGGAGTTTGAGTGGGAGTTCTGTTGGAGGAGAAGGTACTTGTGTGTGTTTGGTTTTGTATCGGTAGTATCTGTATGTGCAGGGGCTTTGTGCTGGGAGAGAAGCTGAGCCCTGATTAGGGGGCGGGGCTTCACTGACTGGGGTCCTAAAAGGTAGAAGCCAATCAGGCAGCGGCACAGACAGCTGCAGCGGCACAGGAGCTAGCAAACAGAGGTGTAAACAGGGGAGTTTGAGTGGGAGTTCTGTTGGAGGAGAAGGTATTTGTGTGTGTTTGGTTTTGTATTGGTGGTATCTGTATGTGTAGGGGCTTTGTGCTGGGAGAGAAGCTGAGCCCTGATTAGGGGGCGGGGCTTGACTGACTAGGGATCCTATAAAGCTAGCAGCCAGTCAGGCAGCGGCACAGACAGCTGCAGCGGTACAGGAGCTAGGAAACAGAGCTGTAAACAGGGGAGTTTGAGTTGGAGTTCTGTTGGAGGAGAAGGTATTTGTGTGTGTTTGGTTTTGTATTGTTAGTATCTGTATGTGTAAGGGCTTCGTGCTGGGAGAGAAGCTGAGCCCTGATTAGGGGGCGGGGCTTCCCTGACTAGGGGTCCTATAAAGGTAGCAGCCAGTCAGGCAGCGGCACAGGAGCTAGCAAACAGAGCTGTAAACAGGGCAGTTTGAGTGGGAGTTCTGTTGGAGGAGAAGGTATTTGTGTGTGTTTGGTTTTGTATTGTTAGTATCTGTATGTGTAGGAGCTTTTTGCTGGGAGAGAAGCTGAGCCCTGATTAGGGGGCGGGTCTTCACTGACTAGGGGTCCTATAAAGGTAGCAGCCAATCAGGCAGCGGCACAGACAGCTGCAGCGGCACAGGAGCTAGCCAACAGAGCTGTAAACAGGGGAGTTTGAGTGGGAGTTCTGTTGGAGGAGAAGGTATTTGTGTGTGTTCGGTTTTGTATTGGTGGTATCTGTATGTGCAGGGGCTTTGTCCTGGGAGAGAAGCTGAGCCCTGATTAGGGGGCGGGGCTTCCCTGGATAGGGGTCCTATAAAGGTTGAAGCCAGTCAGGCAGCGGCACAGGAGCTATCAAACGAGCTGTAAACAGGGGAGTTTGAGTGGGAGTACTGTTGGAGGAAAAGGTATTTGTGTGTGTGTTTGGTTTTGTATTGGTGGTATCTGTATGTGTAGAGGCTTGGAGGGGCTTTGTGCTGGGAGAGAAGATGAGCCCTGATTAGTGGGCGGGGCTTCCCTGACTGAGGGTCCTATAAAGCTTGCAGCCAGTCAGGCAGCGGCACAGGAGCTATCAAACAGAGCTGTAAACAGGGGAGTTTGAGTGGGAGTTCTGTTGGAGTAGAAGGTATTTGTGTGTGTTTGGTTTTGTATTGGTAGTATCTGTATGTGTAGGGGCTTTGTGCTGGGACAGAAGATGAGCCCTGATGAGGGGGCGGGGCCTCACTCACTAGGGGTCCTATAAAGGTAGCAGCCAGTCAGGTAGCGGCACAGACAGCTGCAGCGGCACAGGAGCTAGCTAACAGAGCTGTAAACAGGGCAGTTTGAGTGGGAGTTCTGTTGGAGTAGAAGGTATTTGTGTGTGTTTGGTTTTGTATTGGTAGTATGTGTGTGTGTAGGGGCTTTGTGCTGGGAGAGAAGGTGAGCCCTGATTAGGGGGCGGGGCTTCCCTGACTAGGGGTCCTATAAAGGTAGCAGCCAGTCAGGCAGCGGCACAGGAGCTATCAAACAGAGCTGTAAACAGGGGTGTTTGAGTGGGAGTTCTGTTGGAGGAGAAGGTATTTGTGTGTGTTTGGTTTTGTATTGGTGGTATCTGTATGTGTAGGGACTTTGTGCTGGGAGAGAAGCTGAGCCGTGATTAGGGGGCGGGGCTTGACTGACTAGGGGTCCTATAAAGGTAGCAGTCAGTCAGGCAGCGGCACAGGAGCTGGCAAACAGAGCTGTAAACAGGGGAGTTTGAGTGGGAGTTCTGTTGGAGGAGAAGGTATTTGTGGGTGTTTGGTTTTGTATTGGTAGTATCTGTATGTGCAGGGGCTTTGTGCTGGGAGAGAAGCTGAGCCCTGATTAGGGGGCGGGGCTTCCCTGACTAGGGGTCCTATAAAGGTAGCAGCCAGTCAGGCAGCGGCACAGGAGCTAGCAAACAGAGCTGTAAACAGGGGAGTTTGAGTGAGTGGGAGTTCTGTTGGAGGAGAAGGTATTTGTGTGTGTTTGGTTTTGTATTGGTAGTATTTGTATGTGTAGGGGCTTTGTGCTGGGACAGAAGATGAGCCCTGATTAGGGGGCGGGGCCTCACTGACTGGGGGTCCTATAAAGGTAGCAGGCAGTCAAGTAGCGGCACAGACAGCTGCAGCGGCACAGGAGCTAGCAAACAGAGCTGTAAACAGCGGAGTTTGAGTGGGAGTTCTGTTGGAGGAAAAGGTATTTGTGTGTGTGTTTGGTTTTGTATTGGTGGTATCTGTATGTGTAGAGGCTTGGAGGGGCTTTGTGCTGGGAGAGAAGCTGAGCCCTGATTAGTGGGCGGGGCTTCCCTGACTAGGGGTCCTATAAAGCTTGCAGCCAGTCAGGCAGCGGCACAGGAGCTATCAAAGAGAGCTGTAAACAGGGGAGTTTTAATGGGAGTTGTGTTCGAGGAGAAGGTATTTGTGTGTGTTTGGTTTTGTATTAGTAGTATCTGTATGTGTGGGGGCTTTGTGCTGGGAGAGAAGCTGAGCCGTGATTAGGGGGCGGGGCTTCACTGACTAGGGGTCCAAAAAAGGTATCAGCCAGTCAGGCAGTGGCACAGACAGCTGCAGCGGCACAGGAGCTAGCAAACAGAGCTGTAAACAGGGGAGTTTGAATGGGAGTTCTGTTGGAGGAGAAGGTATTTGTGTGTGTTTGGTTTTGTATTGGTGGTATCTGTATGTATAGGGGCTTTGTCCTGGGAGAGAAGCTGAGCCCTGATTAGGGGGCGGGGCTTCCCTGACTAGGGGTCCTATAAAGGTAGCAGCAGTTAGGCAGCGGCACAGGAGTGAGCAAACAGAGCTGTAAACAGGGGAGTTTGAGTGGGAGTTCTGTTGGTGGAGAAGGTATTTGTGTGTGTGTTTGGTTTTGTATTGGTAGTATCTGTATGTGTAGGGGCTTTGTGCTGGGAGAGAAGCTGAGCCCTGATTAGGGGGCGGGGCTTCCCTGACTAGGGGTCCTATAAAGGTAGCAGCCAGTCAGGTAGCGGCACAGACAGCTGCAGCGGCACAGGAGCTAGCAAACAGAGCTGTAAACAGGGCAGTTTGAGTGGGAGTTCTGTTGGAGGAGAAGGTACTTGTGTGTGTTTGGTTTTGTATTGGTGGTATCTGTATGTGCAGGGGCTTTGTGCTGGGAGAGAAGCTGAGCCCTGATTAGGGGGCGGGCCTTCCCTGACTAGGGGTCCTATAAAGGTTGCAGCCAGTCAGGCAGCGGCACAGGAGCTATCAAACAGAGCTGTAAACAGGGGAGTTGGAGTGGGAGTTCTGTTGGAGTAGAAGGTATTTGTGTGTGTTTGGTTTAGTATTGGTGGTATCTGTATGTGTAGGGGCTTTGTGCTGGGACAGAAAATTAGCCCTGATTAGGGGGCGGGGCTTCCCTGACTAGGGGTCCTATAAAGGTAGCAGCCAGTCAGGCAGCGGCACAGGAGTGAGCAAACAGAGCTCTAAACAGGGGAGTTTGAGGGGAGTTCTGTTGGTGGAGAAGGTATTTGTGTGTGTGTTTGGTTTTGTATTGGTAGTATCTGTATGTGTAGGGGTTTGTGCTGGGAGAGAAGCTGAGCCGTGATTAGGGGGCGGGGCTTCACTGACTAGGGGTCCTATAAAGGTAGCAGCCAGTCAGGTAGCGGCACGGACAGCTACAGTGGCACAGGAGCTAGCAAACAGAGCTGTAAACAGCGGAGTTTGAGTGGGAGTTCTGTTGGAGGAGAAGGTATTTGTGTGTGTTTGGTTTTGTATTGGTAGTATCTGTATGTGTAGGGGCTTTGTGCTGGGAGAGAAGCTGAGCCGTGATTAGGGGGCGGGGCTTCACTGACTAGGGGTCCAAAAAAGGTATCAGCCAGTCAGGCAGTGGCACAGACAGCTGCAGCGGCACAGGAGCTAGCAAACAGAGCTGTAAACAGGAGAGTTTGAATGGGAGTTCTGTTGGAGGAGAAGGTATTTGTGTGTGTTTGGTTTTGTATTGGTGGTATCTGTATGTATAGGGGCTTTGTCCTGGGAGAGAAGCTGAGCCCTGATTAGGGGGCGGGGCTTCCCTGACTAGGGGTCCTATAAAGGTAGCAGCAGTCAGGCAGCGGCACAGGAGTGAGCAAACAGAGCTCTAAACAGGGGAGTTTGAGTGGGAGTTCTGTTGGTGGAGAAGGTATTTGTGTGTGTGTTTGGTTTTGTATTGGTAGTATCTGTATGTGTAGGGGCTTTGTGCTGGGAGAGAAGCTGAGCCGTGATTAGGGGGCGGGGCTTCCCTGACTAAGGGTCCTATAAAGGTAGCAGCCAGTCAGGTAGTGGCACAGACAGCTGCAGCGGCACAGGAGCTAGCAAACAGAGCTGTAACCAGGGCAGTTTGAGTGGGAGTTCTGTTGGAGGAGAAGGTACTTGTGTGTGTTTGGTTTTGTATTGGTGGTATCTGTATGTGCAGGGGCTTTGTGCTGGGAGAGAAGCTGAGCCCTGATTAGGGGGCGGGGCTTCCCTGACTAGGGGTCCTATAAAGGTTGCAGCCAGTCAGGCAGCGGCACAGGAGCTAGCAAACAGAGCTGTAAACAGGGGAGTTTGAGTGGGAGTTCTGTTGGAGGAGAAGGTATTTGTGTGTGTTTGGTTTTGTATTGGTAGTATCTGTATGTGTAGGGGCTTTGTGCTTGGAGAGAAGCTGAGCCCTGATTAGGGGGCGGGGCTTCACTGACTAGGGGTCCTATAAAGGTAGCAGCCAGTCAGGTAGCGGCACAGACAGCTGCAGCGGCACAGGAGCTAGCAAACAGCTGTAAACAGGGGAGTTTGAGTGGGAGTTCTGTTGGAGGAGAAGGTACTTGTGTGTGTTTGGTTTTGTATTGGTGGTATCTGTATGTGTAGGGGCTTTGTGCTGGGACAGAATATGAACCCTGATTAGGGGGCGGGGCTTCCCTGATTAGGGGTCCTATAAAGGTAGCAGCCAGTCAGGCAGCGGCACAGGAGTGAGCAAACAGAGCTCTAAACAGGGGACTTTGAGTGGGAGTTCTGTTGGTGGAGAAGGTATTTGTGTGTGTGTTTGGTTTTGTATTGGTAGTATCTGTATGTGCAGGGGCTTTGTGCTGGGAGAGAAGCTGAGCCGTGATTAGGGGGCGGGACTTCCCTGACTAGGGGTCCTATAAAGGTAGCAGCCAGTCAGGCAGCGGCACAGGAGCTAGCAAACAGAGCTGTAAACAGGGGAGTTTGAGTGGGAGTTCTTTTGGAGGAGAATGTATTTGTGTGTGTGTTTGGTTTTGTATTGGTGGTACCTGTATGTGTAGAGGCTTGGAGGGGCTTTGTGCTGGGAGAGAAGCTGAGCCCTGATTCGTGGGCGGGGCTTCCCTGACTAGGGGTCCTATAAAGGTTGCAGCCAGTCAGGCAGCGGCACAGGAGCTATCAAACAGAGCTGTAAACAGGGGAGTTTGAGTGGGAGTTCTGTTCGAGTAGAAGGTATTTGTGTGTGTTTGGTTTTGTATTGGTAGTATCTGTGTGTGTAGGGGCTTTGTGCAGGGAG
Organism: Lepidochelys olivacea; assembly: GCF_965140295.1. Classification (NCBI taxonomy): domain Eukaryota; kingdom Metazoa; phylum Chordata; order Testudines; family Cheloniidae; genus Lepidochelys; species Lepidochelys olivacea. The sequence goes on along the minus strand of NC_140431.1, from coordinate 20,863,486 downwards.
AGAAGCTGAGCCCTGATTAGGGGGCGGGGCTTCACTGACTAGGGGTCCTATAAAGGTATCAGCCAGTCAGGCAGCGGCACAGACAGCTGCAGCGGCACAGGAGCTAGCAAACAGAGCTGTAAACAGGGGAGTTTGAGTGGGAGTTCTGTTGGAGGAGAAGGTACTTGTGTGTGTTTGGTTTTGTATTGTTGGTATCTGTATGTGCAGGGGCTTTGTGCTGGGAGAGAAGCTGAGCCCTGATTAGGGGGCGGGGCTTCACTGACTAGGGGTCCTATAAAGGTAGCAGCCAATCAGGCAGCGGCACAGGAGCTAGCAAACAGAGCTGTAAACAGGGGAGTTTGAGTGGGAGTTCTTTTGGAGGAGAACGTATTTGTGTGTGTGTTTGGTTTTGTATTGGTGGTATCTGTATGTGTAGAGGCTTGGAGGGGCTTTGTGCTGGGAGAGAAGCTGAGCCGTGATTAGGGGGCGGGGCTTCCCTGACTAGGGGTCCTATAAAGGTAGCAGCCAGTCAGGTAGTGGCACAGACAGCTGCAGCGGCACAGGAGCTAGCAAACAGAGCTGTAACCAGGGCAGTTTGAGTGGGAGTTCTGTTGGAGGAGAAGGTACTTGTGTGTGTTTGGTTTTGTATTGGTGGTATCTGTATGTGCAGGGGCTTTGTGCTGGGAGAGAAGCTGAGCCCTGATTAGGGGGCGGGGCTTCCCTGACTAGGGGTCCTATAAAGGTTGCAGCCAGTCAGGCAGCGGCACAGGAGCTAGCAAACAGAGCTGTAAACAGGGGAGTTTGAGTGGGAGTTCTGTTGGAGGAGAAGGTATTTGTGTGTGTTTGGTTTTGTATTGGTAGTATCTGTATGTGTAGGGGCTTTGTGCTTGGAGAGAAGCTGAGCCCTGATTAGGGGGCGGGGCTTCACTGACTAGGGGTCCTATAAAGGTAGCAGCCAGTCAGGCAGCGGCACAGACAGCTGCAGCGGCACAGGAGCTAGCAAACAGAGCTGTAAACAGGGGAGTTTGAGTGGGAGTTCTGTTGGAGGAGAAGGTATTTGTGTGTGTTTGGTTTTGTATTGGGAGTATCTGTATGTGTAGGGGCTTTGTGCTGGGAGAGAAGCTGAGCCCTGATTAGGGGGCGGGGCTTCACTGACTGGGGTCCTATAAAGGTAGCAGCCAGTCAGGTAGTGGCACAGACAGCTGCAGCGGCACAGGAGCTAGCAAACAGCTGTAAACGGGAGTTTGAGTGGGAGTTCTGTTGGAGGAGAAGGTACTTGTGTGTGTTTGGTTTTGTATTGGTGGTATCTGTATGTGTAGGGGCTTTGTGCTGGGACAGAAGATGAGCCCTGATTAGGGGGCGGGGCTTCCCTGATTAGGGGTCCTATAAAGGTAGCAGCCAGTCAGGCAGCGGCACAGGAGTGAGCAAACAGAGCTCTAAACAGGGGAGTTTGAGTGGGAGTTCTGTTGGTGGAGAAGGTATTTGTGTGTGTGTTTGGTTTTGTATTGGTAGTATCTGTATGTGCAGGGGCTTTGTGCTGGGAGAGAAGCTGAGCCGTGATTAGGGGGCGGAACTTCCCTGACTAGGGGTCCTATAAAGGTAGCAGCCAGTCAGGCAGCGGCACAGGAGCTAGCAAACAGAGGTGTAAACAGCGGAGTTTGAGTGGGAGTTCTTTTGGAGGAGAAGGTATTTGTGTGTGTGTTTGGTTTTGTATTGGTGGTATCTGTATGTGTAGAGGCTTGGAGGGGCTTTGTGCTGGGAGAGAAGCTGAGCCCTGATTCGTGGGCGGGGCTTCCCTGACTAGGGGTCCTATAAAGGTTGCAGCCAGTCAGGCAGCGGCACAGGAGCTATCAAACAGAGCTGTAAACAGGGGAGTTTGAGTGGGAGTTCTTTTGGAGGAGAAGGTATTTGTGTGTGTTTGGTTTTGTATTGGTAGTATCTGTATGTGTAGGGGCTTTGTGCTGGGACAGAAGCTGAGCCCTGATAAGGGGGCCGGGTTTCACTGACTCGGGGTCCTGTAAAGGTAGCAGGCAGTCAGGTAGCGGCACAGACAGCTGCAGCGGCACAGAACCTAGCAAACAGAGCTGTAAACAGGGGAGTTTGAGTGGGAGTTCTGTTGGAGGAGAAGGTATTTGTGTGTGTTTGGTTTTGTATTGTTAGTATCTGTATGTGTAGGGGCTTTGTGCTGGGAGAGAAGCTGAGCCCTGATTAGGGGGCGGGGCTTCCCTGACTAGGGGTCCTATAAAGGTAGCAGCCAGTCAGGCAGCGGCACAGGAGCAAGCAAACAGAGCTGTAAACAGGGGAGTTGGAGTGGGAGTTCTGTTGGAGTAGAAGGTATTTGTGTGTGTTTGGTTTAGTATTGGTGGTATCTGTATGTGTAGGGGCTTTGTGCTGGGACAGAAGATGAGCCCTGATTAGGGGGCGGGGCTTCCCTGACTAGGGGTCCTACAAAGGTAGCAGCCAGTCAGGCAGCGGCACAGGAGTGAGCAAACAGAGCTCTAAACAGGGGAGTTTGAGTGGGAGTTCTGTTGGTGGAGAAGGTATTTGTGTGTGTGTTTGGGTTTGTATTGGTAGTATCTGTATGTGTAGGGGCTTTGTGCTGGGAGAGAAGCTGAGCCGTGATTAGGGGGCGGGGCTTCACTGACTAGGGGTCCTATAAAGGTAGCAGCCAGTCAGGTAGCGGCACAGACAGCTGCAGCGGCACAGGAGCTAGCAAACAGAGCTGTAAACAGGGCAGTTTGAGTGGGAGTTCTGTTGGAGGAGAAGGTATTTGTGTGTGTTTGGTTTTGTATTGTTAGTATCGGTATGTGTAGGGGCTTTGTGCTGGGAGAGAAGCTGAGCCCTGATTAGGGGGCGGGGCTTCCCTGACTAGGGGTTCTATAAAGGTAGCAGCCAGTCAGGCAGCGGCACAGGAGCTAGCAAACAGAGCTGTAAACAGGGGAGTTTGAGTGGGAGTTCTGTTGGAGGAGAAGGTATTTGTGTGTGTTTGGTTTTGTTTTGGTAGTATCTGTATGTGTAGGGGCTTTGTGCTGGGAGAGAAGCTGAGCCCTGATTAGGGGGCGGGGCTTGACTGACTAGGGGTCCTATAAAGGTAGCAGTCAGTCAGGCAGCGGCAGAGGAGTGAGCAAACAGAGCTCTAAACAGAGGAGTTTGAGTGGGAGTTCTGTTGGTGGACAAGGTATTTGTGTGTGTGTTTGGTTTTGTATTGGTAGTATGTGTATGTGTAGGGGCTTTGTGCTGGGAGAGAAGCTGAGCCGTGATTAGGAAGCGGGGCTTCACTGACTAGGGGTCCTATAAAGGTATCAGCCAGTCAGGCAGCGGCACAGACAGCTGCAGCGGCACAGGAGCTAGCAAACAGAGCTGTAAACAGGGGAGTTTGAGTGGGAGTTCTGTTGGAGGAGAAGGTATTTGTGTGTGTTTGGTTTTGTATTGGCAGTATCTGTATGTGTAGGGGCTTTGTGCTGGGAGAGAAGCTGAGCCCTGATTAGGGGGCGGGGCTTCACTGACTAGGGGTCCTATAAAGGTAGCAGCCAGTCAGGCAGCGGCACAGGAGCTAGCAAACAGAGCTGTAAACAGGGGAGTTTGAGTGGGAGTTCTGTTGGAGGAGAAGGTATATGTGTGTGTTTGGTTTTGTATTGGTAGTATCTGTATGTGTAGGGGCTTTGTGCTGGGAGAGAAGCTGAGCCGTGATTAGGGGGCGGGGCTTCACTGACTGGGGTCCTATAAAGGTAGCAGCCAGTCAGGCAGCGGCACAGACAGCTGCAGTGGCACAGGAGCTAGCCAACAGAGCTGTAAACAGGGGAGTTTGAGTGGGAGTTCTTTTGGAGGAGAATGTATTTGTGTGTGTGTTTGGTTTTGTATTGGTGGTACCTGTATGTGTAGAGGCTTGGAGGGGCTTTGTGCTGGGAGAGAAGCTGAGCCCTGATTCGTGGGCGGGGCTTCCCTGACTAGGGGTCCTATAAAGGTTGCAGCCAGTCAGGCAGCGGCACAGGAGCTATCAAACAGAGCTGTAAACAGGGGAGTTTGAGTGGGAGTTCTGTTGGAGGAGAAGGTATTTGTGTGTGTTTGGTTTTGTATTGGGAGTATCTGTATGTGTAGGGGCTTTGTGCAGGGAGAGAAGCTGAGCCCTGATTAGGGGGCGGGGCTTCACTGACTGGGGTCCTATAAAGGTAGCAGCCAGTCAGACAGCGGCACAGACAGCTGCAGTGGCACAGGAGCTAGCCAACAGAGCTGTAAACAGGGGAGTTTGAGTGGGAGTTCTGTTGGAGGAGAAGGTACTTGTGTGTGTTTGGTTTTGTATTGTTGGTATCTGTATGTGCAGGGGCTTTGTGCTGGGAGAGAAGCTGAGCCCTGATTAGGGGGCGGGGCTTCCCTGACTAGGGGTCCTATAAAGGTAGCAGCCAATCAGGCAGCGGCACAGGAGCTAGCAAACAGAGCTGTAAACAGGGCAGTTTGAGTGGGAGTTCTGTTGGAGGAGAAGGTACTTGTGTGTGTTTGGTTTTGTATTGGTGGTATCTGTATGTGCAGGGGCTTTGTGCTGGGAGAGAAGCTGAGCCCTGATTAGGGGGCGGGGCTTCCCTGACTAGGGGTCCTATAAAGGTTGCAGCCAGTCAGGCAGCGGCACAGGAGCTAGCAAACAGAGCTGTAAACAGGGGAGTTTGAGTGGGAGTTCTGTTGGAGGAGAAGGTATTTGTGTGTGTTTGGTTTTGTATTGGTAGTATCTGTATGTGTAGGGGCTTTGTGCTTGGAGAGAAGCTGAGCCCTGATTAGGGGGCGGGGCTTCACTGACTAGGGGTCCTATAAAGGTAGCAGCCAGTCAGGCAGCGGCACAGACAGCTGCAGCGGCACAGGAGCTAGCAAACAGAGCTGTAAACAGGGGAGTTTGAGTGGGAGTTCTTTTGGAGGAGAAGGTATTTGTGTGTGTTTGGTTTTGTATTGTTAGTATCTGTATGTGTAGGGGCTTTGTGCTGGGAGAGAAGCTGAGCCCTGATTAGGGGGCGGGGCTTCCCTGACTAGGGGTCCTATAAAGGTAGCAGCCAGTCAGGCAGCGGCACAGGAGCAAGCAAACAGAGCTGTAAACAGGGGAGTTTGAGTGGGAGTTCTGTTGGAGGAGAAGGTATTTGTGTGTGTTTGGTTTTGTATTGGTAGTATCTGTATGTGTAGGGGCTTTGTGCTGGGAGAGAAGCTGAGCCGTGATTAGGGGGCGGGGCTTTACTGACTAGGGGTCCAAAAAAGGTATCAGCCAGTCAGGCAGCGGCACAGACAGCTGCAGCGGTACCGGAGCTTGCAAACAGAGCTGTAAACAGGGGAGTTTGAGTGGGAGTTCTGTTGGAGGAGAAGGTACTTGTGTGTGTTTGGTTTTGTATTGGTGGTATCTGTATGTGCAGGGGCTTTGTGCTGGGAGAGAAGCTGAGCCCTGATTAGGGGGCGGGGCTTCCCTGACTAGGGGTCCTATAAAGGATGCAGCCAGTCAGGCAGCGGCACAGGAGCTATCGAACAGAGCTGTAAACAGGGGAGTTGGAGTGGGAGTTCTGTTGGAGTAGAAGGTATTTGTGTGTGTTTGGTTTAGTATTGGTGGTATCTGTATGTGTAGGGGCTTTGTGCTGGGACAGAAGATGAGCCCTGATTAGGGGGCGGGGCTTCCCTGACTAGGGGTCCTACAAAGGTAGCAGCCAGTCAGGCAGCGGCACAGGAGTGAGCAAACAGAGCTCTAAACAGGGGAGTTTGAGTGGGAGTTCTGTTGGTGGAGAAGGTATTTGTGTGTGTGTTTGGGTTTGTATTGGTAGTATCTGTATGTGTAGGGGCTTTGTGCTGGGAGAGAAGCTGAGCCGTGATTAGGGGGCGGGGCTTCACTGACTAGGGGTCCTATAAAGTTAGCAGCCAGTCAGGTAGCGGCACAGACAGCTGCAGCGGCACAGGAGCTAGCAAACAGAGCTGTAAACAAGGCAGTTTGAGTGGGAGTTCTGTTGGAGGAGAAGGTATTTGTGTGTGTTTGGTTTTGTATTGTTAGTATCGGTATGTGTAGGGGCTTTGTGCTGGGAGAGAAGCTGAGCCCTGATTAGGGGGCGGGGCTTGACTGACTAGGGGTCCTATAAAGGTAGCAGTCAGTCAGGCAGCGGCAGAGGAGTGAGCAAACAGAGCTCTAAACAGAGGAGTTTGAGTGGGAGTTCTGTTGGTGGAGAAGGTATTTGTGTGTGTGTTTGGTTTTGTATTGGTAGTATGTGTATGTGTAGGGGCTTTGTGCTGGGAGAGAAGCTGAGCCGTGATTAGGGGGCGGGGCTTCACTGACTAGGGGTCCTATAAAGGTAGCAGCCAGTCAGGTAGCGGCACAGACAGCTGCAGTGGCACAGGAGCTAGCCAACAGAGCTGTAAACAGGGGAGTTTGAGTGGGAGTTCTGTTGGAGGAGAAGGTACTTGTGTGTGTTTGGTTTTGTATTGTTGGTATCTGTATGTGCAGGGGCTTTGTGCTGGGAGAGAAGTTGAGCCCTGATTAGGGGGCGGGGCTTCACTGACTAGGGGTCCTATAAAGGTAGCAGCCAATCAGGCAGCGGCACAGGAGCTAGCAAACAGAGCTGTAAACAGGGGAGTTTGAGTGGGAGTTCTTTTGGAGGAGAAGGTATTTGTGTGTGTTTGGTTTTGTATTGGTAGTATCTGTATGTGTAGGGGCTTTGTGCTGGGAGAGAAGCTGAGCCGTGATTAGGGGGCGGGGCCTCACTGACTAGGGGTCCTATAAAGGTAGCAGCCAATCAGGGAGCGGCACAGACAGCTGCAGCGGCACAGGAGCTAACAAACAGAGGTGTAAACTGGGGAGTTTGAGTGGGAGTTCTGTTGGAGTAGAAGGTAATTGTGTGTGTTTGGTTTTGTATTGGTAGTATCTGTGTGTGTAGGGGCTTTGTGCTGGGACAGAAGCTGAGCCCTGATTAGGGGGCGGGGCTTCACTGACAAGTGGTCCTATAAAGGTAGCAGCCAGTCAGGCAGCGGCACAGGAGCCAGCAAACAGAGCTGTAAACAGGGGAGTTTGAGTGGGAGTTCTGTTGGAGGAGAAGGTATTTGTGAGTGTTTGGTTTTGTATTGGTAGTATCTGTATGTGTAGGGGCTTTGTGCTGGGAGAGAAGCTGAGCCGTGATTGGGGGCGGGGCTTCACTGACTAGGGGTCCTATAAAGGTATCAGCCAGTCAGGCAGCGGCACAGACAGCTGCAGCGGCACAGGAGCTAGCAAACAGAGCTGTAAACAGGGGAGTTGGAGTGGGAGTTCTGTTGGAGGAGAAGGTATTTGTGTGTGTTTGGTTTTGTATTGGTGGTATCTGTATGTGTAGGGGCTTTGTGCTGGGACAGAAGATGAGCCCTGATTAGGGGGCGGGGCTTCCCTGACTAGGGCTCCTATAAAGGTAGCAGCCAGTCAGGCAGCGGCACAGGAGGTAGCAAACAGAGCTGTAAACAGGGGAATTTGAGTGGGAGTTCTGTTGGAGGAGAAGGTATTTGTGGGTGTTTGGTTTTGTATTGGTAGTATCTGTATGTGCAGGGGCTTTGTGCTGGGAGAGAAGCTGAACCCTGATTAGTGGGCGGGGCTTCACTGACTAGGGGTCCTATAAAGGTATCAGCCGGTCAGGCAGCGGCACAGACAGCTGCAGCGGCACAGGAGCTAGTAAACAGAGCTGTAAACAGGGGTTTGAGTGGGAGTTCTGTTGGAGGAAAAGGTATTTGTGTGTGTGTTTGGTTTTGTATTGGTGGTATCTGTATGTGCAGGGGCTTTGTGCTGGGAGAGAAGCTGAGCCCTGATTAGTGGGCGGGGCTTCCCTGACTAGGGGTCCTATAAAGGTTGCAGCCAGTCAGGCAGCGGCACAGGAGCTAGCAAACAGAGCTGTAAACAGGGGAGTTTGAGTAGGAGTTCTGTTGGAGGAGAAGGTATTTGTGTGTGTCTTTGGTTTTGTATTGGTAGTATCTGTATGTGTAGGGGCTTTGTGCTGGGACAGATGATGAGCCCTGATTAGGGGGCGGGGCTTCCCTGACTAGGGGTCCTATAAAGGTAGCAGCCAGTCAGGCAGCGGCACAGGAGCTAGCAAACAGAGCTGTAAACAGGGGAGTTTGAGTAGGAGTTCTCTTGGAGGAGAAGGTATTTGTGTGTGTTTCGTTTTGTATTGTTAGTATCTGTATGTGTAGGGGCTTTGTGCTGGGAGAGAAGCTGAGCCCTAATTAGGGGGCGGGGCTTCGCTGACTAGGGGTCCTATAAAGGTTGCAGCCAGTCAGGCAGCGGCACAGACAGCTGCAGCGGCACAGGAGCTTGCAAACAGAGCTGTAAACAGGGGAGTTTGAGTAGGAGTTCTGTTGGAGGAGAAGGCATTTGTGTGTGTTTGGTTTTGTATTGGTAGTATCTGTGTGTGTAGAGGCTTTGTCCTGGGAGAGAAGATGAGCCCTGATTAGGGGGCGGGGCTTCACTGACTGGGGTCCTATAAAGGTAGCAGCCAGTCAGGCAGTGGCACAGACAGCTGCAGCGGCACAGGAGCTAGCAAACAGAGCTGTAAACAGGGGAGTTTGAGTGGGAGTTCTGTTGGAGGAAAAGGTATTTGTGTGTGTTTGGTTTTGTATTGGTAGTATCTTTGTGTGTAGGGGCTTTGTGCTGGGAGAGAAGATGAGCCCTGATTAGGGGGCGGGGCTTCCCTGACTAGGGGTCCTATAAAGGTAGCAGCCAGTCAGGCAGCGGCACAGGAGCTAGCAAACAGAGCTGTAAACAGGGGAGTTTGAGTGGGAGTTCTGTTGGAGGAGAAGGTATTTGTGTTTGTGTGTGTTTGGTTTTGTATTGGTAGTATCTGTATGTGCAGGGGCTTTGTGCTGGGAGAGAAGCTGAGCCCTGGTTAGGGTGCGGGGCTTCACTGACCAGGGGTCCTATAAAGGTAGCAGCCAGTCAGGCAGCGGCACAGGAGCTAGCAAACAGAGCTGTAAACAGGGGAGTTTGAGTGGGAGTTCTGTTGGAGGAGAAGGTACTTGTGTGTGTTTGGTTTTGTATTGGTGGTATCTGTATGTGCAGGGGCTTTGTGCTGGGAGAGAAGCTGAGCCCTGATTAGGGGGCGGGGCTTCACTGACTAGGGGTCCTATAAAGGTAGCAGCCAGTCAGGCAGCGGCACAGTAGCTAGCAAACAGAGCTGTAAACAGGGGAGTTTGAGGGGGAGTTCTGTTGGAGGAGAAGGTATTTGTGTGTGTGTTTGGTTTTGTATTGGTGGTATCTGTATGTGTAGGGGCTTTGTGCTGGGACAGAAGCTGAGCCCTGATTAGGGGGCGGGGCTTCACTGACTAGGGGTCCTATAAAGGTAGCAACCAGTCAGGCAGTGGCACAGACAGCTGCAGCGCACAGGAGCTAGCAAACAGAGCTGTAAACAGGGGAGTTTGAGTAGGAGTTCTGTTGGAGGAGAAGGTATTTGTGTGTGTGTGTTTGGTTTTGTATTGTTAGTATCTGTATGTGTAGGGGCTTTGTGTTGGGAGAGAAGCTGAGCCCTGATTAGGGGGCGGTGCTTCCCTGACTAGGGGTCCTATAAAGGTAGCAGCCAGTCAGGCAGCGGCACAGGAGCTAGCAAACAGAGCTGTAAACAGGGGAGTTTGAGTGGGAGTTCTGTTGTAGGAGAAGGTATTTGTGTGTGTTTGGTTTTGTATTGGTACTATCTGTATGTGTAAGGGCTTTGTGCTGGGAGAGAAGCTAAGCCGTGATTAGGGGGCGGGGCTTCCCTGACTAGGGGTCCTATAAAGGTAGCAGCCAGTCAGGCAGCGGCACAGGAGCTAGCAAACAGAGCTGTAAACAGGGGAGTTGGAGTGGAAGTTCTGTTGGAGGAGAAGGTATTTGTGTGTGTTTGGTTTTGTATTGGTGGTATCTGTATGTGTAGGGGCTTTGTGCTGGGACAGAAGATGAGCCCTGATTAGGGGGCGGGGTTCCCTGACTAGGGGTCCTATAAAGGTAGCAGCCAGTCAGGCAGCGGCACAGGAGCTAGCAAACAGAGCTGTAAACAGGGGAGTTGGAGTGGAAGTTCTGTTGGAGGAGAAGGTATTTGTGTGTGTTTGGTTTTGTATTGGTGGTATCTGTGTGTGTAGGGGCTTTGTGCTGGGACAGAAGCTGAGCCCTGATTAGGGGGCGTGGCTTCCCTGACTAGGGGTCCTATAAAGGTAGCAGCCAACCAGGCAGCGGCACAGACAGCTGCAGCGGCACAGGAGCTAGCAAACAGAGCTGTAAACAGGGGAGTTTGAGTGGGAGTTCTGTTGGAGGAGAAGGTATTTGTGTATGTTTGGTTTTGTATTGGTGGTATCTGTATGTGTACGGGCTTTGTGCTGGGAGAGAACCTGAGCCCTGATTAGGGTGCGGGGCTTCCCTGATTAGGGGTCCTATAAAGGTGGCAGCCAGTCAGGCAGCGGCACAGGAGCTATCAAACAGAGCTGTAAACAGGGGAGTTTGAGTGGGAGTACTGTTGGAGTAGAGGGTATTTGTGTGTGTTTGGTTTTGTATTAGTAGTATCTGTATGTGTAGGGGCTTTGTGCTGAGACAGAAGCTGAGCCCTGATTAGGGGGTGGGGCTTCACTGACTAGGGGTCCTATAAAGGTAGCAGCCAGTCAGGTAGCGGCACAGACAGCTGCAGCGGCACAGGAGGTAGCAAACAGAGCTGTAAACAGGGGAGTTTGAGTTGGAGTTCTGTTGGAGGAGAAGGTATTTGTGTGTGTTAGGTTTTGTATTGGTGGTATCTGTATGTGTAGGGGCTTTGTCCTGGGAGAGAAGCTGAGCCCTGATTAGTGGGCGGGGCTTCCCTGACTAGGGGTCCTATAAAGGTTGCAGCCAGTCAGGCAGCGGCACAGGAGCTAGGAAAGAGAGCTGTAAACAGGGGAGTTGGAGTGGGAGTTCTGTTGGAGGAAAAGGTATTTGTGTGTGTGTTTGGTTTTGTATTGGTGGTATCTGTATGTGTAGAGGCTTGGAGGGCCTTTGTGCTGCGAAAGAAGCTGAGCCCTGATTAGGGGGCGGGGCTTCACTGACTAGGGGTCCTATAAAGGTTGCAGCCAGTCAGGCAGCGGCACAGGAGCTAGCAAACAGAGCTGTAAACAGGGGAGTTTGAGTGGGAGTTCTGTCGGAGGAGAAGGTATTTGTGTGTGTTTGGTTTTGTATCGTTAGTATCTGTATGTGTAGAGGCTTTGTGCTGGGAGAGAAGATGAGCCCTGATTAGGGGGCGGGGCTTCACTGACTGGGGTCCTATAAAGGTAGCAGCTAGTCAGGCAGTGGCACAGACAGCTGCAGTGGCATAGGAGCTAGCAAACAGAGCTGTAAACAGGGGAGTTTGAGTGGGAGTTCTGTTGGAGGAGAAGTTATTTGTGTGTGTTTGGTTTTGTATTGTTAGTATCTGTATGTGTAGGGGCTTTGTGCTGGGAGAGAAGCTGAGCCGTGATTAGGGGGCAAAGCTTCACTGACTAGGGGTCCTATAAAGGTATCAGCCAGTCAGGCAGCGGCACGGGAGCTAGCAAACAGAGCTGTAAACAGGGGAGTTTGTGTGGGTGTTCTGTTGGAGGAGAAGGTATTTGTGTGTGTGTGTGTGTGTGTTTGGTTTTGTTTTGGTAGTATCTGTATGTGCAGGGGCTTTGTGCTGGGAGAGAAGCTGAGCCCTGATTAGGGGGCGGGGCTTCCCTGACTAGGGGTGCTATAAAGGTATCAGCCAGTCAGGCATCGGCACAGACAGCTGCAGCGGCACAGGAGCTAGCAAACAGAGCTGTAAACAGGGGAGTTTGAGTTGGAGTTCTGTTGGAGGAGAAGGTATTTGTGTGTGTTTGGTTTTGTATTGGTGGTATGTGTAGGGGCTTTGTCCTGGGAGAGAAGCTGAGCCCTGATTAGTGGGCGGGGCTTCCCTGACTAGGGGTCCTATAAAGGTTGCAGCCAGTCAGGCAGCGGCACAGAAGCTCTCAAACAGAGCTGTAAACAGGGGAGTTTGAGTGGGAGTTCTGTTGGAGTAGAAGGTATTTGTGTGTGTTCGGTTTTGTATTGGTCGTATCTGTATGTGTAGGGGCTTTGTGCTGGGACAGAAGCTGAGCCCTGATTAGGGGGCGGGGCTTCACTGACTTGGGGTTCTATAAAGGTAGCAGCCAGTCAGGCAGCGGCACAGACAGCTGCAGCGGCACAGGAGCTTGCAAACAGAGCTGTAAACAGGGGAGTTTGAGTGGGAGTTCTGTTGGAGGAAAAGGTATTTGTGTGTGTTTGGTTTTGTATTGGTAGTATCTGTATGTGCAGGGGCTTTGTGCTGGAAGCCCTGGTTAGGGTGCGGGGCTTCACTGACCAGGGGTCGTATAAAGGTAGCAGCCAGTCAGGCAGCGGCACAGATGCTGCAGTGGCAGAGGAGCTAGCCAACAGAGCTGTAAACAGGGGAGTTGGAGTGGGAGTTCTGTTGGAGGAGAAGGTACTTGTGTGTGTTTGGTTTTGTATTGGTGGTATCTGTATGTGCAGGGACTTTGTGCTGGGAGAGAAGCTGAGCCCTGATTAGTGGGCGGGGCTTCCCTGACTAGGGGTCTTATAAAGGTAGCAGCCAGTCAGACAGCGGCACAGGAGCTAGCAAACAGAGCTGTAAACAGGGGAGTTTCAGTGGGAGTTCTGTTGGAGGAGAAGGTATTTGTGGGTGTTTGGTTTCGTATTGGTAGTATCTGTATGTGCAGGGGCTTTGTCCTGGGAGAGAAGCTGAGCCCTGATTAGTGGGCAGGGCTTCCGTGACTAGGGGTCCTATAAAGGTAGCAGCCAGTCAGGCAGCGGCACAGGAGCTAGCAAACAGAGCTGTAAACAGGGGAGTTTGAGAGGGGGTTCTGTTGGAGGAGAAGGTATTTGTGTGTGTTTGGTTTTGTATTGGTGGTATCTGTATGTGTAGGGGCTTTGTCCTGGGAGAGAAGCTGAGCCCTGATTAGGGGGCGGAGCTTCACTGACTAGGGGTCCTATAAAGGTTGCAGCCAGTCAGGCAGCGGCACAGGAGCTATCAAACATAGCTGTAAACAGGGGAGTTTGAGTGGGAGTTCTGTTGGAGTAGAAGGTATTTGTGTGTGTTTGGTTTTGTATTGGTAGTATCTGTGTGTGTAAGGGCTTTGTGCTGGGACAGAAGCTGAGCCCTGATTAGGGGGCGGCGCTTCACTGACTAGGGGTCCTATAAAGGTAGCAGCCAGTCAGGCAGCGGCACAGACAGCTGCAGCGGCACAGGAGCTAGCAAACAGAGCTGTAAGCCGGGGAGTTTGAGTGGGAGTTCTGTGGGAGGAGAAGGTATTTGTGTGTGTTTGGTTTTGTATTGTTAGTATCTGTATGTGTAGGGGCTTTGTGTTGGGAGACAAGCTGAGCCCTGATTAGGGGGCGGGGCTTCCCTGACTAGGGGTCCTATAAAGGTAGCAGCCAGTCAGGCAGCGGCACAGGAGCTAGCAAACAGAGCTGTAAACAGGGGAGTTTGAGTGGGAGTTCTGTTGGAGGAGAAGGTATTTGTGTGTGTGTGTTTTTGTATTGTTAGTATCTGTATGTGCAGGGGCTTTGTGCTGGGAGAGAAGCTGAGCCCTGATTAGGGGGCGGGGCTTCCCTGACTAGGGGTCCTATAAAGGTAGCAGCCAGTCAGGCAGCGGCACGGGAGCTAGCAAACAGAGCTGTAAACAGGGGAGTTTGAGTGGGAGTTCTGTTGGAGGAGAAGGTATTTGTGTGTGTGTGTGTTTGGTTTTGTATTGGTAGTATCTGTATGTGCAGGGGCTTTGTGCTGGAAGAGAAGCTGAGCCCTGGTTAGGGTGCGGGGCTTCACTGACTAGGGGTCCTATAAAGCTATCAGCCAGTCAGGCAGCGGCACAGACAGCTGCAGCGGCACAGGAGCTAGCAAACAGAGCTGTAAACAGGGGAGTTTGAGTGGGAGTTCTGTTGGAGGAGAAGGTCCTTGTGTGTGTTTGGTTTTGTATTGGTGGTATCTGTATGTGCAGGGGCTTTGTGCTGGGAGAGAATCTGAGCCCTGATTAGGGGGCGGGGCTTCACTGACTAGGGGTCCTATAAAGGTAGCAGCCAGTCAGGCAGCGGCACAGGAGCTAGCAAACAGAGCTGTAAACAGGGGAGTTTGAGTGGGAGTTCTGTTGGAGGAAAAGGTATCTGTGTGTGTGTTTGGTTTTGTATTGGTGGTATCTGTATGTGTAGAGGCTTGGAGGGGCTTTGTGCTGGGAGAGAAGCTGAGCCCTGATTAGTGGGCGGGGCTTCCCTGACTAGGGGTCCTATAAAGGTTGCAGCCAGTCAGGCAGCGGCACAGGAGCTATCAAACAGAGCTGTAAACAGGGGAGTTTGAGTGGGAGTTCTGTTGGAGGAGAAGGTATTTGTGCGTGTTTGGTTTTGTATTGGTCGTATCTGTATGTGTAGGGGCTTTGTGCTGGGACAGAAGCTGAGCCCTGATTAGGGGGCGGGGCTTCACTGACTAGGGGTCCTATAAAGGTAGCAACCAGTCAGGCAGCGGCACAGACAGCTGCAGCGCACAGGAGCTAGCAAACAGAGCTGTAAACAGGGGAGTTTGAGTGGGAGTTCTGTTGGAGGAGAAGGTATTTGTGTGTGTGTGTTTTTGTATTGTTAGTATCTGTATGTGCAGGGGCTTTGTGCTGGGAGAGAAGCTGAGCCCTGATTAGGGGGCGGGGCTTCCCTGACTAGGGGTCCTATAAAGGTAGCAGCCAGTCAGGCAGCGGCACGGGAGCTAGCAAACAGAGCTGTAAACAGGGGAGTTTGAGTGGGAGTTCTGTTGGAGGAGAAGGTATTTGTGTGTGTGTGTTTGGTTTTGTATTGGTAGTATCTGTATGTGCAGGAGCTTTGTGCTGGGAGAGAAGCTGAGCCCTGGTTAGGGTGCGGGGCTTCACTGACCAGGGGTCCTATAAAAGTAGCAGCCAGTCAGGCAGCGGCACAGATGCTGCAGTGGCAGAGGAGCTAGCCAACAGAGCTGTAAACAGGGGAGTATGAGTGGGAGTTCTGTTGGAGTAGAAGGTATTTGTGTGTGTTTGGTTTTGTATTGATAGTATCTGTGTGTGTGTAGGGGCTTTGTGCTGGGACAGAAGCTGAGCCCTGATTAGGGGGCGGGGCTTCCCTGACTAGGGGTCCTATAAAGGTAGCAGCCAGTCAGGCAGCGGCACAGGAGTGAGCAAACAGAGCTCTAAACAGGGGAGTTTGAGTGGGAGTTCTGTTGGTGGAGAAGGTATTTGTGTATGTTTGGTTTTGTATTGGCAGTATCTGTGTGTGTAGGGGCTTTGTGCTGGGACAGAAGCTGAGCCCTGATTAGGGGGCGGGGCTTCCCTGACTAGGGGTCCTATAAAGGTTGCAGCCAGTCAGGCAGCGGCACAGGAGCTAGCAAACAGAGGTGTAAACAGGGGAGTTTGAGTGGGAGTTCTGTTGGAGGAGAAGGTATTTGTGTGTGTTTGGTTTTGTATTGGTGGTATCTCTATGTGTAGGGGCTTTGTGCTGGGAGAGAAGCTGAGGCCTTATTAGGGGCGGGGCTTCCCTGACTAGGGGTCCTATAAAGGTAGCAGCCAGTCAGGCAGCAGGACAGGAGCTAGCAAACAGAGCTGTAAACAGGGGAGTTTGAGTGGGAGTTCTGTTGGAGGAGAAGGTATTGGTGGGTGTTTGGTTTTGTATTGGTAGTATCTGTATGTGGAGGGGCTTTGTGTTGGGAGACAAGCTGAGCCCTGATTAGGGGGCGGGGCTTCCCTGACTAGGGGTCCTATAAAGGTAGCAGCCAGTCAGGCAGCGGCACAGGAGCTAGCAAACAGAGCTGTAAACAGGGGAATTTGAGTGGGAGTTCTGTTGGAGGAGAAGGTATTTGTGTGTGTCTTTGGTTTTGTATTGGTAGTATCTGTATGTGTAGGGGCTTTGTGCTGGGACAGAAGATGAGCCCTTATTAGGGGGCGGGGCTTCCCTGACTAGGGGTCCTATAAAGGTAGCAGCCAGTCAGGCAGCGGCAGAGGAGCTAGCAAACAGAGCTGTAAACAGGGGAGTTTGAGAGGGAGTTCTGTTGGAGGAGAAGGTATTTGTGTGTGTTTGGTTTTGTATTGGTGGTATCTGTATGTGTAGGGGCTTTGTGCTGGGACAGAAGATGAGCCCTGATAGGGGGCGGGGCTTCCCTGACTAGGGGTCCTATAAAGGTAGCAGCCAGTCAGGCAGCGGCACAGGAGCTAGCAAACAGAGCTGTAAACAGGGGAGTTTGAGTGGGAGTTCTGTTGGAGGAAAAGGTATTTGTGTGTGTTGGTTTTGTATTGGTAGTATCTGTGTGTGTAGGGGATTTGTGTTGGGACAGAAGCTGAGCCCTGATTAGGGGGCGGGGCTTCACTGACTGGGGTCCTAAAAGGTAGCAGCCAATCAGGCAGCGGCAGAGACAGCTGCAGCGGCACAGGAGCTAGCAAACAGAGGTGTAAACAGGGGAGTTTGAGTGGGAGTTCTGTTGGAGGAGAAGGTATTTGTGTGTGTTTGGTTTTGTATTGGTAGTATCTGTATGTGCAGGGGCTTTGTGCTGGAAGAGAAGCTGAGCCCTGGTTAGGGTGCGGGGCTTCACTGACCAGGGGTCCTATAAAGGTAGCAGCCAGTCAGGCAGCGGCACAGATGCTGCAGTGGCAGAGGAGCTAGCCAACAGAGCTGTAAACAGGGGAGTATGAGTGGGAGTTCTGTTGGAGTAGAAGGTATTTGTGTGTGTTTGGTTTTGTATTGGTAGTATCTGTGTGTGTAGGGGCTTTGTGCTGGGACAGAAGCTGAGCCCTGATTAGGGGGCGGGGCTTCCCTGACTAGGGGTCCTATAAAGGTTGCAGCCAGTCAGGCAGCGGCACAGGAGCTATCAAACAGAGCTGTAAACAGGGGAGTTTGAGTGGGAGTTCTGTTGGAGGAGAAGGTATTTGTGCCTGTTTGGTTTTGTATTGGTCGTATCTGTATGTGCAGGGGCTTTGTGCTGGGAGAGAAGCTGAGCCCTGATTAGGGGGCGGGGCTTCACTGACTAGTGGTCCTATAAAGGTAGCAGCCAATCAGGCAGCGGCACAGACAGCTGCAGCGGCACAGGAGCTAGCAAACAGAGGTGTAAACAGGGGAGTTTGAGTGGGAGTTCTGTTGGAGGAGAAGGTATTTGTGTGTGTTTGGTTTTGTATTGGTGGTATCTCTATGTGTAGGGGCTTTGTGCTGGGAGAGAAGCTGAGCCCTTATTAGGGGCGGGGCTTCCCTGACTAGGGGTCCTATAAAGGTAGCAGCCAGTCAGGCAGCAGGACAGGAGCTAGCAAACAGAGCTGTAAACAGGGGAGTTTGAGTGGGAGTTCTGTTGGAGGAGAAGGTATTGGTGGGTGTTTGGTTTTGTATTGGTAGTATCTGTATGTGGAGGGGCTTTGTGTTGGGAGACAAGCTGAGCCCTGATTAGGGGGCGGGGCTTCCCTGACTAGGGGTCCTATAAAGGTAGCAGCCAGTCAGGCAGCGGCACAGGAGCTAGCAAACAGAGCTGTAAACAGGGGAGTTTGAGTGGGAGTTCTGTTGGAGGAGAAGGTATTTGTGTGTGTCTTTGGTTTTGTATTGGTAGTATCTGTATGTGTAGGGGCTTTGTGCTGGGACAGAAGATGAGCCCTTATTAGGGGGCGGGGCTTCCCTGACTAGGGGTCCTATAAAGGTAGCAGCCAGTCAGGCAGCGGCAGAGGAGCTAGCAAACAGAGCTGTAAACAGGGGAGTTTGAGTGGGTGTTCTGTTGGAGGTGAAGGTATTTGTGTGTTTTTGGTTTTGTATTGGTAGTATCCGTATGTGTAGGGGCTTTGTTCTGGGAGAGAAGCTGAGCCGTGATTAGGGGGCGGGGCTTCACTGACTAGGGGTCCTATAAAGGTATCAGCCAGTCAGGCAGCGGCACAGACAGCTGCAGCAGCACAGGAGCTAGCAAACAGAGCTGTAAACAGGGGAGTTTGAGAGGGAGTTCTGTTGGAGGAGAAGATATTTGTGTGTGTTTGGTTTTGTATTGGTGGTATCTGTATGTGTAGAGGCTTGGAGGGGCTTTGTGCTGGGAGAGAAGCTGAGCCCTGATTAATGGGCGGGGCTTCCCTGACTAGGGGTCCTATAAAGGTTGCAGCCAGTCAGGCAGCGGCACAGGAGCTATCAAACAGAGCTGTAAACGGGGGATTTTGAGTGGGAGTTCTGTTGGAGGAGAAGGTATTTGTGTGTGTGTGTGTGTGTGTTTGGTTTTGTCTTGGTAGTATCTGTATGTGTAGGGGCTTTTTGCTGGGAGAGAAGCTGAGCCCTGATTAGGGGGCGGGTCTTCACTGACTAGGGGTCCTATAAAGGTAGCAGCCAATCAGGCAGCGGTACAGACAGCTGCAGCGGCACAGGAGCTAGCCAACAGAGCTGTAAACAGGGGAGTTTGAGTGGGAGTTCTGTTGGAGGAGAAGGTACTTTTGTGTGTGTTTGGTTTTGTATTGGTGGTATCTGTATGTGTAGGGGCTTTGTGCTGAGACAGAAGCTGAGCCCTGATTAGGGGGCGGGGCTTCACTGACTAGGGGACCTATAAAGGTAGCAGCCAGTCAGGCAGCGGCACACACAGCTGCAGTGGCACAGGAGCTATCAAACACAGCTGTAAACAGGGGAGTTGGAGTGGGAGTTCTGTTGGAGGAGAAGGTATTTGTGTGTGTTTGGTTTTGTATTGGTGGTATCTGTATGTGTGGAGGCTTGGAGGGGCTTTGTGCTGGGAGAGAAGCTGAGCCCTGATTAGGGGGCGGGGCTTCCCTGACTAGGGGTCCTATAAAGGTAGCAGCCAGTCAGGCAGCGGCACAGGAGCTAGCAAACAGAGCTTAAACAGGGGAGTTTGAGTGGGAGTTCTGTTGGAGGAGAAGGTATTTGTGTGTGTTTGGTTTTGTATTCGAAGTATCTGTATGTGTAGGGGCTTTGTGCTGGGAGAGAAGCTGAGCCCTGATTAGGGGGCGGGGCTTGACTGACTAGGGGTCCTATAAAGGTAGCAGCCAGTCAGGCAGCGGCACAGGAGTGAGCAAACAGAGCTCTAAACAGGGGAGTTTGAGTGGGAGTTCTGTTGGTGGAGAAGGTATTTGTGTATGTTTGGTTTTGTATTGGCAGTATCTGTGTGTGTAGGGGCTTTGTGCTGGGACAGAAGCTGAGCCCTGATTAGGGGGCGGGGCTTCCCTGACTAGGGGTCCTATAAAGGTAGCAGCCAATCAGGCAGCGGCACAGACAGCTGCAGCGGCACAGGAGCTAGCAAACAGAGCTGTAAACAGGGGAGTTTGAGTGGGAGTTCTGTTGGAGGAGAAGGTATTTGTTTATGTTTGGTTTTGTATTGGTGGTATCTGTATGTGTAGGGGCTTTGTGCTGAGACAGAAGCTGAGCCCTGATTAGGGGGCGGGGCTTCCCTGACTAGGGGTCCTATAAAGGTTGCAGCCAGTCAGGCAGCGGCACAGGAGCTAGCAAACAGAGGTGTAAACAGGGGAGTTTGAGTGGGAGTTCTGTTGGAGGAGAAGGTATTTGTGTGTGTTTGGTTTTGTATTGGTGGTATCTCTATGTGTAGGGGCTTTGTGCTGGGAGAGAAGCTGAGGCCTTATTAGGGGCGGGGCTTCCCTGACTAGGGGTCCTATAAAGGTAGCAGCCAGTCAGGCAGCAGGACAGGAGCTAGCAAACAGAGCTGTAAACAGGGGAGTTTGAGTGGGAGTTCTGTTGGAGGAGAAGGTATTGGTGGGTGTTTGGTTTTGTATTGGTAGTATCTGTATGTGTAGGGGCTTTGTGCTGGGACAGAAGATGAGCCCTTATTAGGGGGCGGGGCTTCCCTGACTAGGGGTCCTATAAAGGTAGCAGCCAGTCAGGCAGTGGCAGAGGAGCTAGCAAACAGAGCTGTAAACAGGGGAGTTTGAGAGGGAGTTCTGTTGGAGGAGAAGGTATTTGTGTGTGTTTGGTTTTGTATTGGTGGTATCTGTATGTGTAGGGGCTTTGTGCTGGGACAGAAGATGAGCCCTGATAGGGGGCGGGGCTTCCCTGACTAGGGGTCCTATAAAGGTAGCAGCCAGTCAGGCAGCGGCACAGGAGCTAGCAAACAGAGCTGTAAACAGGGGAGTTTGAGTGGGAGTTCTGTTGGAGGAGAAGGTATTTGTGTGTGTTTGGTTTTGTATTCGAAGTATCTGTATGTGTAGGGGCTTTGTGCTGGGAGAGAAGCTGAGCCCTGATTAGGGGGCGGGGCTTCACTGACTAGGGGTCCTATAAAGGTATCAGCCAGTCAGGCAGCGGCACAGACAGCTGCAGCGGCACAGGAGCTAGCAAACAGAGCTGTAAACAGGGGAGTTTGAGAGGGAGTTCTGTTGGAGGAGAAGGTATCTGTGTGTGTTTGGTTTTGTATTGGTGGTATCTGTATGTGTAGAGGCTTGGAGGGGCTTTGTGCTGGGAGAGAAGCTGAGCCCTGATTAATGGGCGGGGCTTCCCTGACTAGGGGTCCTATAAAGGTTGCAGCCAGTCAGGCAGCGGCACAGGAGCTATCAAACAGAGCTGTAAACAGGGGAGTTTGAGTGGGAGTTCTGTTGGAGGAAAAGGTATTTGTGTGTGTTGGTTTTGTATTGGTAGTATCTGTGTGTGTAGGGGACTTGTGTTGGGACAGAAGCTGAGCCCTGATTAGGGGGCGGGGCTTCACTGACTGGGGTCCTAAAAGGTAGCAGCCAATCAGGCAGCGGCAGAGACAGCTGCAGCGGCACAGGAGCTAGCAAACAGAGGTGTAAACAGGGGAGTTTGAGTGGGAGTTCTGTTGGAGGAGAAGGTATTTGTGTGTGTTTGGTTTTGTATTGGTAGTATCTGTATGTGCAGGGGCTTTGTGCTGGAAGAGAAGCTGAGCCCTGGTTAGGGTGCGGGGCTTCACTGACCAGGGGTCCTATAAAGGTAGCAGCCAGTCAGGCAGCGGCACAGATGCTGCAGTGGCAGAGGAGCTAGCCAACAGAGCTGTAAACAGGGGAGTATGAGTGGGAGTTCTGTTGGAGTAGAAGGTATTTGTGTGTGTTTGGTTTTGTATTGGTAGTATCTGTGTGTGTAGGGGCTTTGTGCTGGGACAGAAGCTGAGCCCTGATTAGGGGGCGGGGCTTCCCTGACTAGGGGTCCTATAAAGGTTGCAGCCAGTCAGGCAGCGGCACAGGAGCTATCAAACAGAGCTGTAAACAGGGGAGTTTGAGTGGGAGTTCTGTTGGAGGAGAAGGTATTTGTGCCTGTTTGGTTTTGTATTGGTCGTATCTGTATGTGCAGGGGCTTTGTGCTGGGAGAGAAGCTGAGCCCTGATTAGGGGGCGGGGCTTCCCTGACTAGGGGTCCTATAAAGGTTGCAGCCAGTCAGGCAGCGGCACAGGAGCTAGCAAACAGAGGTGTAAACAGGGGAGTTTGAGTGGGAGTTCTGTTGGAGGAGAAGGTATTTGTGTGTGTTTGGTTTTGTATTGGTGGTATCTCTATGTGTAGGGGCTTTGTGCTGGGAGAGAAGCTGAGCCCTTATTAGGGGCGGGGCTTCCCTGACTAGGGGTCCTATAAAGGTAGCAGCCAGTCAGGCAGCAGGACAGGAGCTAGCAAACAGAGCTGTAAACAGGGGAGTTTGAGTGGGAGTTCTGTTGGAGGAGAAGGTATTGGTGGGTGTTTGGTTTTGTATTGGTAGTATCTGTATGTGGAGGGGCTTTGTGTTGGGAGACAAGCTGAGCCCTGATTAGGGGGCGGGGCTTCCCTGACTAGGGGTCCTATAAAGGTAGCAGCCAGTCAGGCAGCGGCACAGGAGCTAGCAAACAGAGCTGTAAACAGGGGAGTTTGAGTGGGAGTTCTGTTGGAGGAGAAGGTATTTGTGTGTGTCTTTGGTTTTGTATTGGTAGTATCTGTATGTGTAGGGGCTTTGTGCTGGGACAGAAGATGAGCCCTTATTAGGGGGCGGGGCTTCCCTGACTAGGGGTCCTATAAAGGTAGCAGCCAGTCAGGCAGCGGCAGAGGAGCTAGCAAACAGAGCTGTAAACAGGGGAGTTTGAGTGGGTGTTCTGTTGGAGGTGAAGGTATTTGTGTGTTTTTGGTTTTGTATTGGTAGTATCCGTATGTGTAGGGGCTTTGTTCTGGGAGAGAAGCTGAGCCGTGATTAGGGGGCGGGGCTTCACTGACTAGGGGTCCTATAAAGGTATCAGCCAGTCAGGCAGCGGCACAGACAGCTGCAGCAGCACAGGAGCTAGCAAACAGAGCTGTAAACAGGGGAGTTTGAGAGGGAGTTCTGTTGGAGGAGAAGGTATTTGTGTGTGTTTGGTTTTGTATTGGTGGTATCTGTATGTGTAGAGGCTTGGAGGGGCTTTGTGCTGGGAGAGAAGCTGAGCCCTGATTAATGGGCGGGGCTTCCCTGACTAGGGGTCCTATAAAGGTTGCAGCCAGTCAGGCAGCGGCACAGGAGCTATCAAACAGAGCTGTAAACGGGGGATTTTGAGTGGGAGTTCTGTTGGAGGAGAAGGTATTTGTGTGTGTGTGTGTGTGTGTTTGGTTTTGTCTTGGTAGTATCTGTATGTGTAGGGGCTTTTTGCTGGGAGAGAAGCTGAGCCCTGATTAGGGGGCGGGTCTTCACTGACTAGGGGTCCTATAAAGGTAGCAGCCAATCAGGCAGCGGTACAGACAGCTGCAGCGGCACAGGAGCTAGCCAACAGAGCTGTAAACAGGGGAGTTTGAGTGGGAGTTCTGTTGGAGGAGAAGGTACTTTTGTGTGTGTTTGGTTTTGTATTGGTGGTATCTGTATGTGTAGGGGCTTTGTGCTGAGACAGAAGCTGAGCCCTGATTAGGGGGCGGGGCTTCACTGACTAGGGGACCTATAAAGGTAGCAGCCAGTCAGGCAGCGGCACACACAGCTGCAGTGGCACAGGAGCTATCAAACACAGCTGTAAACAGGGGAGTTGGAGTGGGAGTTCTGTTGGAGGAGAAGGTATTTGTGTGTGTTTGGTTTTGTATTGGTGGTATCTGTATGTGTGGAGGCTTGGAGGGGCTTTGTGCTGGGAGAGAAGCTGAGCCCTGATTAGGGGGCGGGGCTTCCCTGACTAGGGGTCCTATAAAGGTAGCAGCCAGTCAGGCAGCGGCACAGGAGCTAGCAAACAGAGCTTAAACAGGGGAGTTTGAGTGGGAGTTCTGTTGGAGGAGAAGGTATTTGTGTGTGTTTGGTTTTGTATTCGAAGTATCTGTATGTGTAGGGGCTTTGTGCTGGGAGAGAAGCTGAGCCGTGATTAGGGGGCGGGGCTTGACTGACTAGGGGTCCTATAAAGGTAGCAGCCAGTCAGGCAGCGGCACATGAGCTAGAAAACAGAGCTGGAAACAGGGGAGTTTGAGTGGGAGTTCTGTTGGAGGAGAAGGTATTTGTGTGTGTTTGGTTTTGTATTGGTGGTATCTGTATGTGTAAGGGCTTCATGCTGGGAGAGAAGCTGAGCCCTGATTAGGGGGCGGGGCTTCCCTGACTAGGGGTCCTATAAAGGTAGCAGCCAGTCAGGCAGCGGCACAGGAGCTAGCAAACAGAGCTGTAAACAGGGGAGTTTGAGTGGGAGTTCTGTTGGAGGAGAAGGTATTTGTGTGTGTTTGGTTTTGTATTCGAAGTATCTGTATGTGTAGGGGCTTTGTGCTGGGAGAGAAGCTGAGCCCTGATTAGGGGGCGGGGCTTGACTGACTAGGGGTCCTATAAAGGTAGCAGCCAGTCAGGCAGCGGCACAGACAGCTGCAGCGGCACAGGAGCTTGCAAACAGAGCTGTAAACAGGGGAGTTTGAGTTGGAGTTCTGTTGGAGGAGAAGGTATTTGTGTGTGTGTGTTTTTGCATTGTTAGTATCTGTATGTGCAGGGGCTTTGTGCTGGGAGAGAAGCTGAGCCCTGATTAGGGGGCGGGGCTTCCCTGACTCGGGGTCCTATAAAGGTAGCAGCCAATCAGGCAGCGGTACAGACAGCTGCAGCGGCACAGGAGCTAGCCAACAGAGCTGTAAACAGGGGAGTTTGAGTGGGAGTTCTGTTGGAGGAGAAGGTACTTTTGTGTGTGTTTGGTTTTGTATTGGTGGTATCTGTATGTGTAGGGGCTTTGTGCTGAGACAGAAGCTGAGCCCTGATTAGGGGGCGGGGCTTCACTGACTAGGGGACCTATAAAGGTAGCAGCCAGTCAGGCAGCGGCACACACAGCTGCAGTGGCACAGGAGCTATCAAACACAGCTGTAAACAGGGGAGTTTGAGTGGGAGTTCTGTTGGAGGAGAAGGTACTTTTGTGTGTGTTTGGTTTTGTATTGGTGGTATCTGTATGTGTAGGGGCTTTGTGCTGAGACAGAAGCTGAGCCCTGATTAGGGGGCGGGGCTTCACTGACTAGGGGACCTATAAAGGTAGCAGCCAGTCAGGCAGCGGCACACACAGCTGCAGCGGCACAGGAGCTTGCAAACAGAGCTGTAAACAGGGGAGTTTGAGTTGGAGTTCTGTTGGAGGAGAAGGTATTTGTGTGTGTGTGTTTTTGCATTGTTAGTATCTGTATGTGCAGGGGCTTTGTGCTGGGAGAGAAGCTGAGCCCTGATTAGGGGGCGGGGCTTCCCTGACTCGGGGTCCTATAAAGGTAGCAGCCAGTCAGGCAGCGGCACAGGAGCTAGCAAACAGAGCTGTAAACAGGGGAGTTTGAGTGGGAGTTCTGTTGGAGGAGAAGGTATTTGTGGGTGTTTGGTTTTGTATTGGTAGTATCTGTATGTGGAGGGGCTTTGTGCTGGGAGAGAATCTGAGCCCTGATTAGGGGGCGGGGCTTCCCTGACTAGGGGTCCTATAAAGGTAGCAGCCAGTCAGGCAGCGGCACAGGAGCTAGCAAACAGAGCTGTAAACAGGGGAGTTTGAGTGGGAGTTCTGTTGCAGGAGAAGGTATTTGTGTGTGTCTTTGGTTTTGTATTGGTAGTATCTGTATGTGTAGGGGCTTTGTGCTGGGACAGAAGATGAGCCCTTATTAGGGGGCGGAGCTTCCCTGACTAGGGGTCCTATAAAGGTAGCAGCCAGTCAGGCAGCGGCACAGGAGCTAGCAAACAGAGCTGTAAACAGGGGAGTTTGAGTGGGAGTTCTGTTGGAGGTGAAGGTATTTGTGTGTGTTTGGTTTTGTATTGGTAGTATCTGTATGTGTAGGGGCTTTGTTCTGGGAGAGAAGCTGAGCCGTGATTAGGGGGCGGGGCTTCACTGACTAGGGGTCCTATAAAGGTATCAGCCAGTCAGGCAGCGGCACAGACAGCTGCAGCGGCACAGGAGCTAGCAAACAGAGCTGTAAACAGGGTAGTTTGAGAGGGAGTTCTGTTGGAGGAGAAGGTATTTGTGTGTGTTTGGTTTTGTATTGGTGGTATCTGTATGTGTAGAGGCTTGGAGGGGCTTTGTGCTGGGAGAGAAGCTGAGCCCTGATTAGTGGGCGGGGCTTCCCTGACTAGGGGTCCTATAAAGGTTGCAGCCAGTCAGGCAGCGTCACAGGAGCTGTCAAACAGAGCTGTAAACAGGGGATTTTGAGTGGGAGTTCTGTTGGAGGAGAAGGTATTTGTGTGTTTGGTTTTGTATTGTTAGTATCTGTATGTGTAGGGGCTTTGTGCTGGGAGAGAAGCTGAGCCCTGATTAGGGGGCGGGGCTTCCCTGACTAGGGGTCCTATAAAGGTAGCAGCCAATCAGGCAGCGGCACAAACAGCTGCAGCAGCACAGGAGCTGGCCAACAGAGCTGTAAACAGGGGAGTTTGAGTGGGAGTTCTGTTGGAGGAGAAGGTACTTTTGTGTGTTTGGTTTTGTATTGGTGGTATCTGTATGTTCAGGGGCTTTGTGCTGGGAGAGAAGATGAGCCCTGATTAGGGGGCGGGCCTTCCCTGACTAGGGGTCCTATAAAGGTAGCAGCCAGTCAGGCAGCGGCACAGGAGTGAGCAAACAGAGCTCTAAACAGGGGAGTTTGAGTGGGAGTTCTGTTGGTGGAGAAGGTATTTGTGTGTGTTTGGTTTTGTATTGGTAGTATCTGTGTGTGTAGGGGCTTTGTGCTGGGACAGAAGCTGAGCCCTGATTGGGGGCGGGGCTTCCCTGACTAGGGGTCCTATAAAGGTAGCAGCCAATCAGGCAGCGGCACAGACAGCTGCAGCGGCACAGGAGCTAGCAAACAGAGGTGTAAACAGGGGAGTTTGAGTGGGAGTTCTGTTGGAGGAGAAGGTATTTGTGTGTGTTTGGTTTTGTATCGGTAGTATCTGTATGTGTAGGGGCTTTGTGCTGGGAGAGAAGCTGAGCCCTGATTAGGGGGCGGGGCTTGACTGACTAGGGGTCCTATAAAGCTAGCAGCCAGTCAGGCAGCGGCACAGACAGCTGCAGCGGTACAGGAGCTAGGAAACAGAGCTGTAAACAGGGGAGTTTGAGTTGGAGTTCTGTTGGAGGAGAAGGTATTTGTGTGTGTTTGGTTTTGTATCGGTAGTATCTGTATGTGTAAGGGCTTCGTGCTGGGAGAGAAGCTGAGCCCTGATTAGGGGGCGGGGCTTCCCTGACTAGGGGTCCTATAAAGGTAGCAGCCAGTCAGGCAGCGGCACAGGAGCTAGCAAACAGAGCTGTAAACAGGGCAGTTTGAGTGGGAGTTCTGTTGGAGGAGAAGGTATTTGTGTGTGTTTGGTTTTGTATTGTTAGTATCTGTATGTGTAGGAGCTTTTTGCTGGGAGAGAAGCTGAGCCCTGATTAGGGGGCGGGTCTTCACTGACTAGGGGTCCTATAAAGGTAGCAGCCAATCAGGCAGCGGCACAGGAGCTAGCCAACAGAGCTGTAAACAGGGGAGTTTGAGTGGGAGTTCTGTTGGAGGAAAAGGTATTTGTGTGTGTGTTTGGTTTTGTATTGGTGGTATCTGTATGTGTAGAGGCTTGGAGGGGCTTTGTGCTGGGAGAGAAGATGAGCCCTGATTAGTGGGCGGGGCTTCCCTGACTGAGGGTCCTATAAAGCTTGCAGCCAGTCAGGCAGCGGCACAGGAGCTATCAAACAGAGCTCTAAACAGGGGAGTTTGAGTGGGAGTTCTGTTGGAGTAGAAGGTATTTGTGTGTGTTTGGTTTTGTATTGGTAGTATCTGTATGTGTAGGGGCTTTGTGCTGGGACAGAAGATGAGCCCTGATGAGGGGGCGGGGCCTCACTCACTAGGGGTCCTATAAAGGTAGCAGCCAGTCAGGTAGCGGCACAGACAGCTGCAGCGGCACAGGAGCTAGCAAACAGAGCTGTAAACAGGGCAGTTTGAGTGGGAGTTCTGTTGGAGTAGAAGGTATTTGTGGGTGTTTGGTTTTGTATTGGTAGTATCTGTATGTGCAGGGACTTTGTGCTGGGAGAGAAGCTGAGCCCTGAGTAGGGGGCGGGGCTTCCCTGACTAGGGGTCCTATAAAGGTAGCAGCCAGTCAGGCAGCGGCACAGGAGCTAGCAAACAGAGCTGTAAACAGGGGAGTTTGAGTGAGTGGGAGTTCTGTTGGAGGAGAAGGTATTTGTGTGTGTTTGGTTTTGTATTGGTAGTATCTGTATGTGTAGGGGCTTTGTGCTGGGAGAGAAGCTGAGCCCTGATTAGGGGGCGGGGCTTGACTGACTAGGGGTCCTATAAAGGTAGCAGCCAGTCAGGCAGCGGCACAGGAGTGAGCAAACAGAGCTCTAAACAGGGGAGTTTGAGTGGGAGTTCTGTTGGTGGAGAAGGTATTTGTGTATGTTTGGTTTTGTATTGGCAGTATCTGTGTGTGTAGGGGCTTTGTGCTGGGACAGAAGCTGAGCCCTGATTAGGGGGCGGGGCTTCCCTGACTAGGGGTCCTATAAAGGTAGCAGCCAATCAGGCAGCGGCACAGACAGCTGCAGCGGCACAGGAGCTAGCAAACAGAGCTGTAAACAGGGGAGTTTGAGTGGGAGTTCTGTTGGAGGAGAAGGTATTTGTTTATGTTTGGTTTTGTATTGGTGGTATCTGTATGTGTAGGGGCTTTGTGCTGAGACAGAAGCTGAGCCCTGATTAGGGGGCGGGGCTTCCCTGACTAGGGGTCCTATAAAGGTTGCAGCCAGTCAGGCAGCGGCACAGGAGCTAGCAAACAGAGGTGTAAACAGGGGAGTTTGAGTGGGAGTTCTGTTGGAGGAGAAGGTATTTGTGTGTGTTTGGTTTTGTATTGGTGGTATCTCTATGTGTAGGGGCTTTGTGCTGGGAGAGAAGCTGAGGCCTTATTAGGGGCGGGGCTTCCCTGACTAGGGGTCCTATAAAGGTAGCAGCCAGTCAGGCAGCAGGACAGGAGCTAGCAAACAGAGCTGTAAACAGGGGAGTTTGAGTGGGAGTTCTGTTGGAGGAGAAGGTATTGGTGGGTGTTTGGTTTTGTATTGGTAGTATCTGTATGTGTAGGGGCTTTGTGCTGGGACAGAAGATGAGCCCTTATTAGGGGGCGGGGCTTCCCTGACTAGGGGTCCTATAAAGGTAGCAGCCAGTCAGGCAGTGGCAGAGGAGCTAGCAAACAGAGCTGTAAACAGGGGAGTTTGAGAGGGAGTTCTGTTGGAGGAGAAGGTATTTGTGTGTGTTTGGTTTTGTATTGGTGGTATCTGTATGTGTAGGGGCTTTGTGCTGGGACAGAAGATGAGCCCTGATAGGGGGCGGGGCTTCCCTGACTAGGGGTCCTATAAAGGTAGCAGCCAGTCAGGCAGCGGCACAGGAGCTAGCAAACAGAGCTGTAAACAGGGGAGTTTGAGTGGGAGTTCTGTTGGAGGAGAAGGTATTTGTGTGTGTTTGGTTTTGTATTCGAAGTATCTGTATGTGTAGGGGCTTTGTGCTGGGAGAGAAGCTGAGCCCTGATTAGGGGGCGGGGCTTCACTGACTAGGGGTCCTATAAAGGTATCAGCCAGTCAGGCAGCGGCACAGACAGCTGCAGCGGCACAGGAGCTAGCAAACAGAGCTGTAAACAGGGGAGTTTGAGAGGGAGTTCTGTTGGAGGAGAAGGTATCTGTGTGTGTTTGGTTTTGTATTGGTGGTATCTGTATGTGTAGAGGCTTGGAGGGGCTTTGTGCTGGGAGAGAAGCTGAGCCCTGATTAATGGGCGGGGCTTCCCTGACTAGGGGTCCTATAAAGGTTGCAGCCAGTCAGGCAGCGGCACAGGAGCTATCAAACAGAGCTGTAAACAGGGGAGTTTGAGTGGGAGTTCTGTTGGAGGAAAAGGTATTTGTGTGTGTTGGTTTTGTATTGGTAGTATCTGTGTGTGTAGGGGACTTGTGTTGGGACAGAAGCTGAGCCCTGATTAGGGGGCGGGGCTTCACTGACTGGGGTCCTAAAAGGTAGCAGCCAATCAGGCAGCGGCAGAGACAGCTGCAGCGGCACAGGAGCTAGCAAACAGAGGTGTAAACAGGGGAGTTTGAGTGGGAGTTCTGTTGGAGGAGAAGGTATTTGTGTGTGTTTGGTTCTGTATTGGTAGTATCTGTATGTGCAGGGGCTTTGTGCTGGAAGAGAAGCTGAGCCCTGGTTAGGGTGCGGGGCTTCACTGACCAGGGGTCCTATAAAGGTAGCAGCCAGTCAGGCAGCGGCACAGATGCTGCAGTGGCAGAGGAGCTAGCCAACAGAGCTGTAAACAGGGGAGTATGAGTGGGAGTTCTGTTGGAGTAGAAGGTATTTGTGTGTGTTTGGTTTTGTATTGGTAGTATCTGTGTGTGTAGGGGCTTTGTGCTGGGACAGAAGCTGAGCCCTGATTAGGGGGCGGGGCTTCCCTGACTAGGGGTCCTATAAAGGTTGCAGCCAGTCAGGCAGCGGCACAGGAGCTATCAAACAGAGCTGTAAACAGGGGAGTTTGAGTGGGAGTTCTGTTGGAGGAGAAGGTATTTGTGCCTGTTTGGTTTTGTATTGGTCGTATCTGTATGTGCAGGGGCTTTGTGCTGGGAGAGAAGCTGAGCCCTGATTAGGGGGCGGGGCTTCCCTGACTAGGGGTCCTATAAAGGTTGCAGCCAGTCAGGCAGCGGCACAGGAGCTAGCAAACAGAGGTGTAAACAGGGGAGTTTGAGTGGGAGTTCTGTTGGAGGAGAAGGTATTTGTGTGTGTTTGGTTTTGTATTGGTGGTATCTCTATGTGTAGGGGCTTTGTGCTGGGAGAGAAGCTGAGCCCTTATTAGGGGCGGGGCTTCCCTGACTAGGGGTCCTATAAAGGTAGCAGCCAGTCAGGCAGCAGGACAGGAGCTAGCAAACAGAGCTGTAAACAGGGGAGTTTGAGTGGGAGTTCTGTTGGAGGAGAAGGTATTGGTGGGTGTTTGGTTTTGTATTGGTAGTATCTGTATGTGGAGGGGCTTTGTGTTGGGAGACAAGCTGAGCCCTGATTAGGGGGCGGGGCTTCCCTGACTAGGGGTCCTATAAAGGTAGCAGCCAGTCAGGCAGCGGCACAGGAGCTAGCAAACAGAGCTGTAAACAGGGGAGTTTGAGTGGGAGTTCTGTTGGAGGAGAAGGTATTTGTGTGTGTCTTTGGTTTTGTATTGGTAGTATCTGTATGTGTAGGGGCTTTGTGCTGGGACAGAAGATGAGCCCTTATTAGGGGGCGGGGCTTCCCTGACTAGGGGTCCTATAAAGGTAGCAGCCAGTCAGGCAGCGGCAGAGGAGCTAGCAAACAGAGCTGTAAACAGGGGAGTTTGAGTGGGTGTTCTGTTGGAGGTGAAGGTATTTGTGTGTTTTTGGTTTTGTATTGGTAGTATCCGTATGTGTAGGGGCTTTGTTCTGGGAGAGAAGCTGAGCCGTGATTAGGGGGCGGGGCTTCACTGACTAGGGGTCCTATAAAGGTATCAGCCAGTCAGGCAGCGGCACAGACAGCTGCAGCAGCACAGGAGCTAGCAAACAGAGCTGTAAACAGGGGAGTTTGAGAGGGAGTTCTGTTGGAGGAGAAGGTATTTGTGTGTGTTTGGTTTTGTATTGGTGGTATCTGTATGTGTAGAGGCTTGGAGGGGCTTTGTGCTGGGAGAGAAGCTGAGCCCTGATTAATGGGCGGGGCTTCCCTGACTAGGGGTCCTATAAAGGTTGCAGCCAGTCAGGCAGCGGCACAGGAGCTATCAAACAGAGCTGTAAACGGGGGATTTTGAGTGGGAGTTCTGTTGGAGGAGAAGGTATTTGTGTGTGTGTGTGTGTGTGTTTGGTTTTGTCTTGGTAGTATCTGTATGTGTAGGGGCTTTTTGCTGGGAGAGAAGCTGAGCCCTGATTAGGGGGCGGGTCTTCACTGACTAGGGGTCCTATAAAGGTAGCAGCCAATCAGGCAGCGGTACAGACAGCTGCAGCGGCACAGGAGCTAGCCAACAGAGCTGTAAACAGGGGAGTTTGAGTGGGAGTTCTGTTGGAGGAGAAGGTACTTTTGTGTGTGTTTGGTTTTGTATTGGTGGTATCTGTATGTGTAGGGGCTTTGTGCTGAGACAGAAGCTGAGCCCTGATTAGGGGGCGGGGCTTCACTGACTAGGGGACCTATAAAGGTAGCAGCCAGTCAGGCAGCGGCACACACAGCTGCAGTGGCACAGGAGCTATCAAACACAGCTGTAAACAGGGGAGTTGGAGTGGGAGTTCTGTTGGAGGAGAAGGTATTTGTGTGTGTTTGGTTTTGTATTGGTGGTATCTGTATGTGTGGAGGCTTGGAGGGGCTTTGTGCTGGGAGAGAAGCTGAGCCCTGATTAGGGGGCGGGGCTTCCCTGACTAGGGGTCCTATAAAGGTAGCAGCCAGTCAGGCAGCGGCACAGGAGCTAGCAAACAGAGCTTAAACAGGGGAGTTTGAGTGGGAGTTCTGTTGGAGGAGAAGGTATTTGTGTGTGTTTGGTTTTGTATTCGAAGTATCTGTATGTGTAGGGGCTTTGTGCTGGGAGAGAAGCTGAGCCGTGATTAGGGGGCGGGGCTTGACTGACTAGGGGTCCTATAAAGGTAGCAGCCAGTCAGGCAGCGGCACATGAGCTAGAAAACAGAGCTGGAAACAGGGGAGTTTGAGTGGGAGTTCTGTTGGAGGAGAAGGTATTTGTGTGTGTTTGGTTTTGTATTGGTGGTATCTGTATGTGTAAGGGCTTCATGCTGGGAGAGAAGCTGAGCCCTGATTAGGGGGCGGGGCTTCCCTGACTAGGGGTCCTATAAAGGTAGCAGCCAGTCAGGCAGCGGCACAGGAGCTAGCAAACAGAGCTGTAAACAGGGGAGTTTGAGTGGGAGTTCTGTTGGAGGAGAAGGTATTTGTGTGTGTTTGGTTTTGTATTCGAAGTATCTGTATGTGTAGGGGCTTTGTGCTGGGAGAGAAGCTGAGCCCTGATTAGGGGGCGGGGCTTGACTGACTAGGGGTCCTATAAAGGTAGCAGCCAGTCAGGCAGCGGCACAGACAGCTGCAGCGGCACAGGAGCTTGCAAACAGAGCTGTAAACAGGGGAGTTTGAGTTGGAGTTCTGTTGGAGGAGAAGGTATTTGTGTGTGTGTGTTTTTGCATTGTTAGTATCTGTATGTGCAGGGGCTTTGTGCTGGGAGAGAAGCTGAGCCCTGATTAGGGGGCGGGGCTTCCCTGACTCGGGGTCCTATAAAGGTAGCAGCCAATCAGGCAGCGGTACAGACAGCTGCAGCGGCACAGGAGCTAGCCAACAGAGCTGTAAACAGGGGAGTTTGAGTGGGAGTTCTGTTGGAGGAGAAGGTACTTTTGTGTGTGTTTGGTTTTGTATTGGTGGTATCTGTATGTGTAGGGGCTTTGTGCTGAGACAGAAGCTGAGCCCTGATTAGGGGGCGGGGCTTCACTGACTAGGGGACCTATAAAGGTAGCAGCCAGTCAGGCAGCGGCACACACAGCTGCAGCGGCACAGGAGCTTGCAAACAGAGCTGTAAACAGGGGAGTTTGAGTTGGAGTTCTGTTGGAGGAGAAGGTATTTGTGTGTGTGTGTTTTTGCATTGTTAGTATCTGTATGTGCAGGGGCTTTGTGCTGGGAGAGAAGCTGAGCCCTGATTAGGGGGCGGGGCTTCCCTGACTCGGGGTCCTATAAAGGTAGCAGCCAGTCAGGCAGCGGCACAGGAGCTAGCAAACAGAGCTGTAAACAGGGGAGTTTGAGTGGGAGTTCTGTTGGAGGAGAAGGTATTTGTGGGTGTTTGGTTTTGTATTGGTAGTATCTGTATGTGGAGGGGCTTTGTGCTGGGAGAGAATCTGAGCCCTGATTAGGGGGCGGGGCTTCCCTGACTAGGGGTCCTATAAAGGTAGCAGCCAGTCAGGCAGCGGCACAGGAGCTAGCAAACAGAGCTGTAAACAGGGGAGTTTGAGTGGGAGTTCTGTTGCAGGAGAAGGTATTTGTGTGTGTCTTTGGTTTTGTATTGGTAGTATCTGTATGTGTAGGGGCTTTGTGCTGGGACAGAAGATGAGCCCTTATTAGGGGGCGGAGCTTCCCTGACTAGGGGTCCTATAAAGGTAGCAGCCAGTCAGGCAGCGGCACAGGAGCTAGCAAACAGAGCTGTAAACAGGGGAGTTTGAGTGGGAGTTCTGTTGGAGGTGAAGGTATTTGTGTGTGTTTGGTTTTGTATTGGTAGTATCTGTATGTGTAGGGGCTTTGTTCTGGGAGAGAAGCTGAGCCGTGATTAGGGGGCGGGGCTTCACTGACTAGGGGTCCTATAAAGGTATCAGCCAGTCAGGCAGCGGCACAGACAGCTGCAGCGGCACAGGAGCTAGCAAACAGAGCTGTAAACAGGGTAGTTTGAGAGGGAGTTCTGTTGGAGGAGAAGGTATTTGTGTGTGTTTGGTTTTGTATTGGTGGTATCTGTATGTGTAGAGGCTTGGAGGGGCTTTGTGCTGGGAGAGAAGCTGAGCCCTGATTAGTGGGCGGGGCTTCCCTGACTAGGGGTCCTATAAAGGTTGCAGCCAGTCAGGCAGCGTCACAGGAGCTGTCAAACAGAGCTGTAAACAGGGGATTTTGAGTGGGAGTTCTGTTGGAGGAGAAGGTATTTGTGTGTTTGGTTTTGTATTGTTAGTATCTGTATGTGTAGGGGCTTTGTGCTGGGAGAGAAGCTGAGCCCTGATTAGGGGGCGGGGCTTCCCTGACTAGGGGTCCTATAAAGGTAGCAGCCAATCAGGCAGCGGCACAAACAGCTGCAGCAGCACAGGAGCTGGCCAACAGAGCTGTAAACAGGGGAGTTTGAGTGGGAGTTCTGTTGGAGGAGAAGGTACTTTTGTGTGTTTGGTTTTGTATTGGTGGTATCTGTATGTTCAGGGGCTTTGTGCTGGGAGAGAAGATGAGCCCTGATTAGGGGGCGGGCCTTCCCTGACTAGGGGTCCTATAAAGGTAGCAGCCAGTCAGGCAGCGGCACAGGAGTGAGCAAACAGAGCTCTAAACAGGGGAGTTTGAGTGGGAGTTCTGTTGGTGGAGAAGGTATTTGTGTGTGTTTGGTTTTGTATTGGTAGTATCTGTGTGTGTAGGGGCTTTGTGCTGGGACAGAAGCTGAGCCCTGATTGGGGGCGGGGCTTCCCTGACTAGGGGTCCTATAAAGGTAGCAGCCAATCAGGCAGCGGCACAGACAGCTGCAGCGGCACAGGAGCTAGCAAACAGAGGTGTAAACAGGGGAGTTTGAGTGGGAGTTCTGTTGGAGGAGAAGGTATTTGTGTGTGTTTGGTTTTGTATCGGTAGTATCTGTATGTGTAGGGGCTTTGTGCTGGGAGAGAAGCTGAGCCCTGATTAGGGGGCGGGGCTTGACTGACTAGGGGTCCTATAAAGCTAGCAGCCAGTCAGGCAGCGGCACAGACAGCTGCAGCGGTACAGGAGCTAGGAAACAGAGCTGTAAACAGGGGAGTTTGAGTTGGAGTTCTGTTGGAGGAGAAGGTATTTGTGTGTGTTTGGTTTTGTATCGGTAGTATCTGTATGTGTAAGGGCTTCGTGCTGGGAGAGAAGCTGAGCCCTGATTAGGGGGCGGGGCTTCCCTGACTAGGGGTCCTATAAAGGTAGCAGCCAGTCAGGCAGCGGCACAGGAGCTAGCAAACAGAGCTGTAAACAGGGCAGTTTGAGTGGGAGTTCTGTTGGAGGAGAAGGTATTTGTGTGTGTTTGGTTTTGTATTGTTAGTATCTGTATGTGTAGGAGCTTTTTGCTGGGAGAGAAGCTGAGCCCTGATTAGGGGGCGGGTCTTCACTGACTAGGGGTCCTATAAAGGTAGCAGCCAATCAGGCAGCGGCACAGGAGCTAGCCAACAGAGCTGTAAACAGGGGAGTTTGAGTGGGAGTTCTGTTGGAGGAAAAGGTATTTGTGTGTGTGTTTGGTTTTGTATTGGTGGTATCTGTATGTGTAGAGGCTTGGAGGGGCTTTGTGCTGGGAGAGAAGATGAGCCCTGATTAGTGGGCGGGGCTTCCCTGACTGAGGGTCCTATAAAGCTTGCAGCCAGTCAGGCAGCGGCACAGGAGCTATCAAACAGAGCTCTAAACAGGGGAGTTTGAGTGGGAGTTCTGTTGGAGTAGAAGGTATTTGTGTGTGTTTGGTTTTGTATTGGTAGTATCTGTATGTGTAGGGGCTTTGTGCTGGGACAGAAGATGAGCCCTGATGAGGGGGCGGGGCCTCACTCACTAGGGGTCCTATAAAGGTAGCAGCCAGTCAGGTAGCGGCACAGACAGCTGCAGCGGCACAGGAGCTAGCAAACAGAGCTGTAAACAGGGCAGTTTGAGTGGGAGTTCTGTTGGAGTAGAAGGTATTTGTGGGTGTTTGGTTTTGTATTGGTAGTATCTGTATGTGCAGGGACTTTGTGCTGGGAGAGAAGCTGAGCCCTGAGTAGGGGGCGGGGCTTCCCTGACTAGGGGTCCTATAAAGGTAGCAGCCAGTCAGGCAGCGGCACAGGAGCTAGCAAACAGAGCTGTAAACAGGGGAGTTTGAGTGAGTGGGAGTTCTGTTGGAGGAGAAGGTATTTGTGTGTGTTTGGTTTTGTATTGGTAGTATCTGTATGTGTAGGGGCTTTGTGCTGGGACAGAAGATGAGCCCTGATTAGGGGGCGGGGCCTCACTGACTGGGGGTCCTATAAAGGTAGCAGGCAGTCAAGTAGCGGCACAGACAGCTGCAGCGGCACAGGAGCTAGCAAACAGAGCTGTAAACAGCGGAGTTTGAGTGGGAGTTCTGTTGGAGGAAAAGGTATTTGTGTGTGTGTTTGGTTTTGTATTGGTGGTATCTGTATGTGTAGAGGCTTGGAGGGGCTTTGTGCTGGGAGAGAAGCTGAGCCCTGATTAGTGGGCGGGGCTTCCCTGACTAGGGGTCCTATAAAGCTTGCAGCCAGTCAGACAGGCGCACAGGAGCTATCAAACAGAGCTGTAAACAGGGGAGTTTTAATGGGAGTTGTGTTGGAGGAGAAGGTATTTGTGTGTGTTTGGTTTTGTATTGGTGGTATCTGTATGTGTAGGGGCTTTGTGCTGGGAGAGAAGCTGAGCCGTGATTAGGGGGCGGGGCTTCACTGACTAGGGGTCCAAAAAAGGTATCAGCCACTCAGGCAGTGGCACAGACAGCTGCAGCGGCACAGGAGCTAGCAAACAGAGCTGTAAACAGGGGAGTTTGAATGGGAGTTCTGTTGGAGGAGAAGGTATTTGTGTGTGTTTGGTTTTGTATTGGTGGTATCTGTATGTATAGGGGCTTTGTCCTGGGAGAGAAGCTGAGCCCTGATTAGGGGGCGGGGCTTCCCTGACTAGGGGTCCAATAAAGGTAGCAGCAGTCAGGCAGCGGCACAGGAGTGAGCAAACAGAGCTGTAAACAGGGGAGTTTGAGTGGGAGTTCTGTTGGTGGAGAAGGTATTTGTGTGTGTGTTTGGTTTTGTATTGGTAGTATCTGTATGTGTAGGGGCTTTGTGCTGGGAGAGAAGCTGAGCCGTGATTAGGGGGCGGGGCTTCCCTGACTAGGGGTCCTATAAAGGTAGCAGCCAGTCAGGTAGTGGCACAGACAGCTGCAGCGGCACAGGAGCTAGCAAACAGAGCTGTAAACAGGGCAGTTTGAGTGGGAGTTCTGTTGGAGGAGAAGGTACTTGTGTGTGTTTGGTTTTGTATTGGTGGTATCTGTATGTGCAGGGGCTTTGTGCTGGGAGAGAAGCTGAGCCCTGATTAGGGGGCGGGGCTTCCCTGACTAGGGGTCCTATAAAGGTTGCAGCCAGTCAGGCAGCGGCACAGGAGCTAGCAAACAGAGCTGTAAACAGGGGAGTTTGAGTGGGAGTTCTGTTGGAGGAGAAGGTATTTGTGTGTGTTTGGTTTTGTATTGGTAGTATCTGTATGTGTAGGGGCTTTGTGCTTGGAGAGAAGTTGAGCCCTGATTAGGGGGCGGGGCTTCACTGACTAGGGGTCCTATAAAGGTAGCAGCCAGTCAGGTAGCGGCACAGACAGCTGCAGCGGCACAGGAGCTAGCAAACAGCTGTAAACAGGGGAGTTTGAGTGGGAGTTCTGTTGGAGGAGAAGGTATTTGTGTGTGTTTGGTTTTGTATTGGTGGTATCTGTATGTGTAGGGGCTTTGTGCTGGGACAGAAGATGAGCCCTGATTAGGGGGCGGGGCTTCCCTGATTAGGGGTCCTATAAAGGTAGCAGCCAGTCAGGCAGCGGCACAGGAGTGAGCAAACAGAGCTCTAAACAGGGGAGTTTGAGTGGGAGTTCTGTTGGTGGAGAAGGTATTTGTGTGTGTGTTTGGTTTTGTATTGGTAGTATCTGTATGTGCAGGGGCTTTGTGCTGGGAGAGAAGCTGAGCCGTGATTAGGGGGCGGGACTTCCCTGACTAGGGGTCCTATAAAGGTAGCAGCCAGTCAGGCAGCGGCACAGGAGCTATCAAACAGAGCTGTAAACAGGGGAGTTTGAGTGGGAGTTCTGTTGGAGTAGAAGGTATTTGTGTGTGTTTGGTTTTGTATTGGTAGTATCTGTGTGTGTAGGGGCTTTGTGCAGGGAGAGAAGCTGAGCCCTGATTAGGGGGCGGGGCTTCACTGACTAGGGGTCCTATAAAGGTATCAGCCAGTCAGGCAGCGGCACAGACAGCTGCAGCGGCACAGGAGCTAGCAAACAGAGCTGTAAACAGGGGAGTTTGAGTGGGAGTTCTTTTGGAGGAGAAGGTATTTGTGTGTGTGTTTGGTTTTGTATTGGTGGTATCTGTATGTGTAGAGGCTTGGAGGGGCTTTGTGCTGGGAGAGAAGCTGAGCCGTGATTAGGGGGCGGGGCTTCCCTGACTAGGGGTCCTATAAAGGTAGCAGCCAGTCAGGTAGTGGCACAGACAGCTGCAGCGGCACAGGAGCTAGCAAACAGAGCTGTAACCAGGGCAGTTTGAGTGGGAGTTCTGTTGGAGGAGAAGGTACTTGTGTGTGTTTGGTTTTGTATTGGTGGTATCTGTATGTGCAGGGGCTTTGTGCTGGGAGAGAAGCTGAGCCCTGATTAGGGGGCGGGGCTTCCCTGACTAGGGGTCCTATAAAGGTTGCAGCCAGTCAGGCAGCGGCACAGGAGCTAGCAAACAGAGCTGTAAACAGGGGAGTTTGAGTGGGAGTTCTGTTGGAGGAGAAGGTATTTGTGTGTGTTTGGTTTTGTATTGGTGGTATCTGTATGTGTAGGGGCTTTGTGCTGGGAGAGAAGCTGAGCCCTGATTCGGGGGCGGGGCTTGACTGACTAGGGGTCCTATAAAGCTAGCAGCCAGTCAGGCAGCGGCACAGACAGCTGCAGCGGTACAGGAGCTAGGAAACAGAGCTGTAAACAGGGAAATTTGAGTTGGAGTTCTGTTGGAGGAGAAGGTATTTGTGTGTGTTTGGTTTTGTATTGTTAGTATCTGTATGTGTAGGAGCTTTTTGCTGGGAGAGAAGCTGAGCCCTGATTAGGGGGCGGGTCTTCACTGACTAGGGGTCCTATAAAGGTAGCAGCCAATCAGGCAGCGGCACAGACAGCTGCAGCGGCACAGGAGCTAGCCAACAGAGCTGTAAACAGGGGATTTTGAGTGGGAGTTCTGTTGGAGGAGAAGGTATTTGTGTGTGTTCGGTTTTCTATTGGTGGTATCTGTATGTGCAGGGGCTTTGTCCTGGGAGAGAAGCTGAGCCCTGATTAGGGGGCGGGGCTTCCCTGGATAGGGGTCCTATAAAGGTTGCAGCCAGTCAGGCAGCGGCACAGGAGCTATCAAACGAGCTGTAAACAGGGGAGTTTGAGTGGGAGTACTGTTGGAGGAAAAGGTATTTGTGTGTGTGTTTGGTTTTGTATTGGTGGTATCCGTATGTGTAGAGGCTTGGAGGGGCTTTGTGCTGGGAGAGAAGATGAGCCCTGATTAGTGGGCGGGGCTTCCCTGACTGAGGGTCCTATAAAGCTTGCAGCCAGTCAGGCAGCGGCACAGGAGCTATTAAACAGAGCTGTAAACAGGGGAGTTTGAGTGGGAGTTCTGTTGGAGTAGAAGGTATTTGTGTGTGTTTGGTTTTGTATTGGTAGTATCTGTATGTGTAGGGGCTTTGTGCTGGGACAGAAGATGAGCCCTGATGAGGGGGCGGGGCCTCACTCACTAGGGGTCCTATAAAGGTAGCAGCCAGTCAGGTAGCGGCACAGACAGCTGCAGCGGCACAGGAGCTAGCAAACAGAGCTGTAAACAGGGCAGTTTGAGTGGGAGTTCTGTTGGAGTAGAAGGTATTTGTGTGTGTTTGGTTTTGTATTGGTAGTATCTGTGTGTGTAGGGGCTTTGTGCTGGGAGAGAAGGTGAGCCCTGATTAGGGGGCGGGGCTTCCCTGACTAGGGGTCCTATAAAGGTAGCAGCCAGTCAGGCAGCGGCACAGGAGCTATCAAACAGAGCTGTAAACAGGGGTGTTTGAGTGGGAGTTCTGTTGGAGGAGAAGGTATTTGTGTGTGTTTGGTTTTGTATTGGTAATATCTGTATGTGTAGGGACTTTGTGCTGGGAGAGAAGCTGAGCCGTGATTAGGGGGCGGGGCTTGACTGACTAGGGGTCCTATAAAGGTAGCAGTCAGTCAGGCAGCGGCACAGACAGCTGCAGCGGCACAGGAGCTAGCAAACAGAGCTGTAAACAGGGAGGTTGGAGTGGGAGTTCTGTTGGAGGAGAAGGTATTTGTGGGTGTTTGGTTTTGTATTGGTAGTATCTGTATGTGCAGGGGCTTTGTGCTGGGAGAGAAGCTGAGCCCTGATTAGGGGGCGGGGCTTCCCTGACTAGGGGTCCTATAAAGGTAGCAGCCAGTCAGGCAGCGGCACAGGAGCTAGCAAACAGAGCTGTAAACAGGGGAGTTTGAGTGAGTGGGAGTTCTGTTGGAGGAGAAGGTATTTGTGTGTGTTTGGTTTTGTATTGGTAGTATCTGTATGTGTAGGGGCTTTGTGCTGGGACAGAAGATGAGCCCTGATTAGGGGGCGGGGCCTCACTGACTGGGGGTCCTATAAAGGTAGCAGGCAGTCAAGTAGCGGCACAGACAGCTGCAGCGGCACAGGAGCTAGCAAACAGAGCTGTAAACAGGGGAGTTTGAGTGGGAGTTCTTTTGGAGGAGAAGGTATTTGTGTGTGTGTTTGGTTTTGTATTGGTGGTATCTGTATGTGTAGAGGCTTGGAGGGGCTTTGTGCTGGGAGAGAAGCTGAGCCGTGATTAGGGGGCGGGGCTTCCCTGACTAGGGGTCCTATAAAGGTAGCAGCCAGTCAGGTAGTGGCACAGACAGCTGCAGCGGCACAGGAGCTAGCAAACAGAGCTGTAACCAGGGCAGTTTGAGTGGGAGTTCTGTTGGAGGAGAAGGTACTTGTGTGTGTTTGGTTTTGTATTGGTGGTATCTGTATGTGCAGGGGCTTTGTGCTGGGAGAGAAGCTGAGCCCTGATTAGGGGGCGGGGCTTCCCTGACTAGGGGTCCTATAAAGGTTGCAGCCAGTCAGGCAGCGGCACAGGAGCTAGCAAACAGAGCTGTAAACAGGGGAGTTTGAGTGGGAGTTCTGTTGGAGGAGAAGGTATTTGTGTGTGTTTGGTTTTGTATTGGTGGTATCTGTATGTGTAGGGGCTTTGTGCTGGGAGAGAAGCTGAGCCCTGATTCGGGGGCGGGGCTTGACTGACTAGGGGTCCTATAAAGCTAGCAGCCAGTCAGGCAGCGGCACAGACAGCTGCAGCGGTACAGGAGCTAGGAAACAGAGCTGTAAACAGGGAAGTTTGAGTTGGAGTTCTGTTGGAGGAGAAGGTATTTGTGTGTGTTTGGTTTTGTATTGTTAGTATCTGTATGTGTAGGAGCTTTTTGCTGGGAGAGAAGCTGAGCCCTGATTAGGGGGCGGGTCTTCACTGACTAGGGGTCCTATAAAGGTAGCAGCCAATCAGGCAGCGGCACAGACAGCTGCAGCGGCACAGGAGCTAGCCAACAGAGCTGTAAACAGGGGAGTTTGAGTGGGAGTTCTGTTGGAGGAGAAGGTATTTGTGTGTGTTCGGTTTTCTATTGGTGGTATCTGTATGTGCAGGGGCTTTGTCCTGGGAGAGAAGCTGAGCCCTGATTAGGGGGCGGGGCTTCCCTGGATAGGGGTCCTATAAAGGTTGCAGCCAGTCAGGCAGCGGCACAGGAGCTATCAAACGAGCTGTAAACAGGGGAGTTTGAGTGGGAGTACTGTTGGAGGAAAAGGTATTTGTGTGTGTGTTTGGTTTTGTATTGGTGGTATCCGTATGTGTAGAGGCTTGGAGGGGCTTTGTGCTGGGAGAGAAGATGAGCCCTGATTAGTGGGCGGGGCTTCCCTGACTGAGGGTCCTATAAAGCTTGCAGCCAGTCAGGCAGCGGCACAGGAGCTATTAAACAGAGCTGTAAACAGGGGAGTTTGAGTGGGAGTTCTGTTGGAGTAGAAGGTATTTGTGTGTGTTTGGTTTTGTATTGGTAGTATCTGTATGTGTAGGGGCTTTGTGCTGGGACAGAAGATGAGCCCTGATGAGGGGGCGGGGCCTCACTCACTAGGGGTCCTATAAAGGTAGCAGCCAGTCAGGTAGCGGCACAGACAGCTGCAGCGGCACAGGAGCTAGCAAACAGAGCTGTAAACAGGGCAGTTTGAGTGGGAGTTCTGTTGGAGTAGAAGGTATTTGTGTGTGTTTGGTTTTGTATTGGTAGTATCTGTGTGTGTAGGGGCTTTGTGCTGGGAGAGAAGGTGAGCCCTGATTAGGGGGCGGGGCTTCCCTGACTAGGGGTCCTATAAAGGTAGCAGCCAGTCAGGCAGCGGCACAGGAGCTATCAAACAGAGCTGTAAACAGGGGAGTTTTAATGGGAGTTGTGTTGGAGGAGAAGGTATTTGTGTGTGTTTGGTTTTGTATTGGTAGTATCTGTATGTGTAGGGGCTTTGTGCTGGGAGAGAAGCTGAGCCGTGATTAGGGGGCGGGGCTTCACTGACTAGGGGTCCAAAAAAGGTATCAGCCAGTCAGGCAGTGGCACAGACAGCTGCAGCGGCACAGGAGCTAGCAAACAGAGCTGTAAACAGGGGAGTTTGAATGGGAGTTCGGTTGGAGGAGAAGGTATTTGTGTGTGTTTGGTTTTGTATTGGTGGTATCTGTATGTATAGGGGCTTTGTCCTGGGAGAGAAGCTGAGCCCTGATTAGGGGGCGGGGCTTCCCTGACTAGGGGTCCTATAAAGGTAGCAGCAGTCAGGCAGCGGCACAGGAGTGAGCAAACAGAGCTGTAAACAGGGGAGTTTGAGTGGGAGTTCTGTTGGTGGAGAAGGTATTTGTGTGTGTGTTTGGTTTTGTATTGGTAGTATCTGTATGTGTAGGGGCTTTGTGCTGGGAGAGAAGCTGAGCCCTGATTAGGGGGCGGGGCTTCTCTGACTAGGGGTCCTATAAAGGTAGCAGCCAGTCAGGTAGCTGCACAGACAGCTGCAGCGGCACAGGAGCTAGCAAACAGAGCTGTAAACAGGGCAGTTGGAGTGGGAGTTCTGTTGGAGTAGAAGGTATTTGTGTGTGTTTGGTTTAGTATTGGTGGTATCTGTATGTGTAGGGGCTTTGTGCTGGGAGAGAAGCTGAGCCCTGATTAGGGGGCGGGGCTTCCCTGACTAGGGGTCCTATAAAGGTAGCAGCCAGTCAGGCAGCGGCACAGGAGTGAGCAAACAGAGCTGTAAACAGGGGAGTTTGAATGGGAGTTCTGTTGGAGGAGAAGGTATTTGTGTGTGTTTGGTTTTGCATTGTTAGTATCTGTATGTGTAGGAGCTTTTTGC
Organism: Lepidochelys olivacea; assembly: GCF_965140295.1. Lineage (NCBI taxonomy): Eukaryota > Metazoa > Chordata > Testudines > Cheloniidae > Lepidochelys > Lepidochelys olivacea. The sequence goes on along the minus strand of NC_140431.1, from coordinate 20,820,495 downwards.
TGGGAGAGAAGCTGAGCCCTGATTAGGGGGCGGGTCTTCACTGACTAGGGGTCCTATAAAGGTAGCAGCCAATCAGGCAGCGGCACAGACAGCTGCAGCGGCACAGGAGCTAGCCAACAGAGCTGTAAACAGGGGAGTTTGAGTGGGAGTTCTGTTGGAGGAGAAGGTATTTGTGTGTGTTCGGTTTTGTATTGGTGGTATCTGTATGTGCAGGGGCTTTTTCCTGGGAGAGAAGCTGAGCCCTGATTAGGGGGCGGGGCTTCCCTGGATAGGGGTCCTATAAAGGTTGCAGCCAGTCAGGCAGCGGCACAGGAGCTATCAAACGAGCTGTAAACAGGGGAGTTTGAGTGGGAGTACTGTTGGAGGAAAAGGTATTTGTGTGTGTGTTTGGTTTTGTATTGCTGGTATCTGTATGTGTAGAGGCTTGGAGGGGCTTTGTGCTGGGAGAGAAGATGAGCCCTGATTAGTGGGCGGGGCTTCCCTGACTGAGGGTCCTATAAAGCTTGCAGCCAGTCAGGCAGCGGCACAGGAGCTATCAAACAGAGCTGTAAACAGGGGAGTTTGAGTGGGAGTTCTGTTGGAGTAGAAGGTATTTGTGTGTGTTTGGTTTTGTATTGGTAGTATCTGTGTGTGTAGGGGCTTTGTGCAGGGAGAGAAGCTGAGCCCTGATTAGGGGGCGGGGCTTCACTGACTAGGGGTCCTATAAAGGTATCAGCCAGTCAGGCAGCGGCACAGACAGCTGCAGCGGCACAGGAGCTAGCAAACAGAGCTGTAAACAGGGGAGTTTGAGTGGGAGTTCTTTTGGAGGAGAAGGTATTTGTGTGTGTGTTTGGTTTTGTATTGGTGGTATCTGTATGTGTAGAGGCTTGGAGGGGCTTTGTGCTGGGAGAGAAGCTGAGCCCTGATTAGGGGGCGGGGCTTCCCTGACTAGGGGTCCTATAAAGGTTGCAGCCAGTCAGGCAGCGGCACAGGAGCTAGCAAACAGAGCTGTAAACAGGGGAGTTTGAGTGCGAGTTCTGTTGGAGGAGAAGGTATTTGTGTGTGTTTGGTTTTGTATTGGTAGTATCTGTATGTGTAGGGGCTTTGTGCTTGGAGAGAAGCTGAGCCCTGATTAGGGGGCGGGGCTTCACTGACTAGGGGTCCTATAAAGGTAGCAGTCAGTCAGGTAGCGGCACAGACAGCTGCAGCGGCACAGGAGCTAGCAAACAGAGGTGTAAACAGGGGAGTTTGAGTGGGAGTTCTGTTGGAGGAGAAGGTATTTGTGTGTGTTTGGTTTTGTATTGGTGGTATCTGTATGTGTAGGGGCTTTGTGCTGGGAGAGAAGCTGAGCCCTGATTAGGGGGCGGGGCTTGACTGACTAGGGGTCCTATAAAGCTAGCAGCCAGTCAGGCAGCGGCACAGACAGCTGCAGCGGTACAGGAGCTAGGAAACAGAGCTGTAAACAGGGGAGTTTGAGTTGGAGTTCTGTTGGAGGAGAAGGTATTTGTGTGTGTTTGGTTTTGTATTGTTAGTATCTGTATGTGTAAGGGCTTCGTGCTGGGAGAGAAGCTGAGCCGTGATTAGGGGGCGGGGCTTGACTGACTAGGGGTCCTATAAAGGTAGCAGTCAGTCAGGCAGCGGCACAGACAGCTGCAGCGGCACAGGAGCTAGCAAACAGAGCTGTAAACAGGGCAGTTTGAGTGGGAGTTCTGTTGGAGGAGAAGGTATTTGTGTGTGTTTGGTTTTGTATTGTTAGTATCTGTATGTGTAGGAGCTTTTTGCTGGGAGAGAAGCTGAGCCCTGATTAGGGGGCGGGTCTTCACTGACTAGGGGTCCTATAAAGGTAGCAGCCAATCAGGCAGCGGCACAGACAGCTGCAGCGGCACAGGAGCTAGCCAACAGAGCTGTAAACAGGGGAGTTTGAGTGGGAGTTCTGTTGGAGGAGAAGGTATTTGTGTGTGTTCGGTTTTGTATTGGTGGTATCTGTATGTGCAGGGGCTTTGTCCTGGGAGAGAAGCTGAGCCCTGATTAGGGGGCGGGGCTTCCCTGACTGAGGGTCCTATAAAGCTTGCAGCCAGTCAGGCAGCGGCACAGGAGCTATCAAACAGAGCTGTAAACAGGGGAGTTTGAGTGGGAGTTCTGTTGGAGGAGAAGGTATTTGTGTGTGTTTGGTTTTGTATTGGTAGTATCTGTATGTGTAGGGGCTTTGTGCTGGGACAGAAGATGAGCCCTGATGAGGGGGCGGGGCCTCACTCACTAGGGGTCCTATAAAGGTAGCAGCCAGTCAGGTAGCGGCACAGACAGCTGCAGCGGCACAGGAGCTAGCAAACAGAGCTGTAAACAGGGCCGTTTGAGTGGGAGTTCTGTTGGAGTAGAAGGTATTTGTGTGTGTTTGGTTTTGTATTGGTAGTATCTGTGTGTGTAGGGGCTTTGTGCTGGGAGAGAAGGTGAGCCCTGATTAGGGGGCGGGGCTTCCCTGACTAGGGGTCCTATAAAGGTAGCAGCCAGTCAGGCAGCGGCACAGGAGCTATCAAACAGAGCTGTAAACAGGGGTGTTTGAGTGGGAGTTCTGTTGGAGGAGAAGGTATTTGTGTGTGTTTGGTTTTGTATTGGTAATATATGTATGTGTAGGGACTTTGTGCTGGGAGAGAAGCTGAGCCGTGATTAGGGGGCGGGGCTTGACTGACTAGGGGTCCTATAAAGGTAGCAGTCAGTCAGGCAGCGGCACAGACAGCTGCAGCGGCACAGGAGCTAGCAAACAGAGCTGTAAACAGGGAGGTTGGAGTGGGAGTTCTGTTGGAGGAGAAGGTATTTGTGTGTGTTTGGTTTTGTATTGGTGGTATCGGTATGTGTAGGGGCTTTGTGCTGGGACAGAAGATGAGCCCTGATTAGGGGGCGGGGCTTCCCTGACTAGGGGTCCTATAAAGGTAGCAGCCAGTCAGGCAGCGGCACAGGAGCTGGCAAACAGAGCTGTAAACAGGGGAGTTTGAGTGGGAGTTCTGTTGGAGGAGAAGGTATTTGTGGGTGTTTGGTTTTGTATTGGTAGTATCTGTATGTGTAGAGGCTTGGAGGGGCTTTGTGCTGGGAGAGAAGCTGAGCCCTGATTAGTGGGCGGGGCTTCCCTGACTAGGGGTCCTATAAAGCTTGCAGCCAGTCAGGCAGCGGCACAGGAGCTATCAAACAGAGCTGTAAACAGGGGAGTTTTAATGGGAGTTGTGTTGGAGGAGAAGGTATTTGTGTGTGTTTGGTTTTGTATTGGTAGTATCTGTATGTGTAGGGGCTTTGTGCTGGGAGAGAAGCTGAGCCGTGATTAGGGGGCGGGGCTTCACTGACTAGGGGTCCAAAAAAGGTATCAGCCAGTCAGGCAGTGGCACAGACAGCTCCAGCGGCACAGGAGCTAGCAAACAGAGCTGTAAACAGGGGAGTTTGAATGGGAGTTCTGTTGGAGGAGAAGGTATTTGTGTGTGTTTGGTTTTGTATTGGTGGTATCTGTATGTATAGGGGCTTTGTCCTGGGAGAGAAGCTGAGCCCCGATTAGGGGGCGGGGCTTCCCTGACTAGGGGTCCTATAAAGGTAGCAGCAGTCAGGCAGCGGCACAGGAGTGAGCAAACAGAGCTGTAAACAGGGGAGTTTGAGTGGGAGTTCTGTTGGTGGAGAAGGTATTTGTGTGTGTGTTTGGTTTTGTATTGGTAGTATCTGTATGTGTAGGGGCTTTGTGCTGGGAGAGAAGCTGAGCCCTGATTAGGGGGCGGGGCTTCCCTGACTAGGGGTCCTATAAAGGTAGCAGCCAGTCAGGTAGCGGCACAGACAGCTGCAGCGGCACAGGAGCTAGCAAACAGAGCTGTAAACAGGGCAGTTTGAGTGGGAGTTCTGTTGGAGGAGAAGGTACTTGTGTGTGTTTGGTTTTGTATTGGTGGTATCTGTATGTGTAGGGGCTTTGTGCTGGGACAGAAAATTAGCCCTGATTAGGGGGCGGGGCTTCCCTGACTAGGGGTCCTATAAAGGTAGCAGCCAGTCAGGCAGCGGCACAGGAGCTATCAAACAGAGCTGTAAACAGGGGTGTTTGAGTGGGAGTTCTGTTGGAGGAAAGGTATTTGTGTGTGTTTGGTTTTGTATTGGTAATATCTGTATGTGTAGGGACTTTGTGCTGGGAGAGAAGCTGAGCCGTGATTAGGGGGCGGGGCTTGACTGACTAGGGGTCCTATAAAGGTAGCAGTCAGTCAGGCAGCGGCACAGACAGCTGCAGCGGCACAGGAGCTAGCAAACAGAGCTGTAAACAGGGAGGTTGGAGTGGGAGTTCTGTTGGAGGAGAAGGTATTTGTGTGTGTTTGGTTTTGTATTGGTGGTATCTGTATGTGTAGGGGCTTTGTGCTGGGACAGAAGATGAGCCCTGATTAGGGGGCGGGGTTTCCTGACTAGGGGTCCTATAAAGGTAGCAGCCAGTCAGGCAGCGGCACAGGAGCTGGCAAACAGAGCTGTAAACAGGGGAGTTTGAGTGAGTGGGAGTTCTGTTGGAGGAGAAGGTATTTGTGTGTGTTTGGTTTTGTATTGGTAGTATCTGTATGTGTAGGGGCTTTGTGCTGGGACAGAAGATGAGCCCTGATTAGGGGGCGGGGCCTCACTGACTAGGGGTCCTATAAAGCTTGCAGCCAGTCAGGCAGCGGCACAGGAGCTATCAAACAGAGCTGTAAACAGGGGAGTTTTAATGGGAGTTGTGTTGGAGGAGAAGGTATTTGTGTGTGTTTGGTTTTGTATTGGTAGTATCTGTATGTGTAGGGGCTTTGTGCTGGGAGAGAAGCTGAGCCGTGATTAGGGGGCGGGGCTTCACTGACTAGGGGTCCAAAAAAGGTATCAGCCAGTCATGCAGTGGCACAGACAGCTGCAGCGGCACAGGAGCTAGCAAACAGAGCTGTAAACAGGGGAGTTTGAATGGGAGTTCTGTTGGAGGAGAAGGTATTTGTGTGTGTTTGGTTTTGTATTGGTGGTATCTGTATGTATAGGGGCTTTGTCCTGGGAGAGAAGCTGAGCCCTGATTAGGGGGCGGGGCTTCCCTGACTAGGGGTTCTATAAAGGTAGCAGCCAGTCAGGCAGCGGCACAGGAGTGAGCAAACAGAGCTGTAAACAGGGGAGTTTGAGTGGGAGTTCTGTTGGAGTAGAAGGTATTTGTGTGTGTTTGGTTTTGTATTGGTAGTATCTGTGTGTGTAGGGGCTTTGTGCTGGGAGAGAAGGTGAGCCCTGATTAGGGGGCGGGGCTTCCCTGACTAGGGGTCCTATAAAGGTAGCAGCCAGTCAGGCAGCGGCACAGGAGCTAGCAAACAGAGCTGTAAACAGGGGTGTTTGAGTGGGAGTTCTGTTGGAGGAAAGGTATTTGTGTGTGTTTGGTTTTGTATTGGTAATATCTGTATGTGTAGGGGCTTTGTGCTGGGAGAGAAGCTGAGCCGTGATTAGGGGGCGGGGCTTCACTGACTGGGGTCCTATAAAGGTAGCAGCCAGTCAGGCAGCGGCACAGACAGCTGCAGTGGCACAGGAGCTAGCCAACAGAGCTGTAAACAGGGGAGTTTGAGTGGGAGTTCTGTTGGAGGAGAAGGTACTTGTGTGTGTTTGGTTTTGTATTGTTGGTATCTGTATGTGCAGGGGCTTTGTGCTGGGAGAGAAGTTGAGCCCTGATTAGGGGGCGGGGCTTCACTGACTAGGGGTCCTATAAAGGTAGCAGCCAATCAGGCAGCGGCACAGGAGCTATCAAACAGAGCTGTAAACGGGGGATTTTGAGTGGGAGTTCTGTTGGAGGAGAAGGTATTTGTGTGTGTGTGTGTGTGTTTGGTTTTGTCTTGGTAGTATCTGTATGTGTAGGGGCTTTTTGCTGGGAGAGAAGCTGAGCCCTGATTAGGGGGCGGGTCTTCACTGACTAGGGGTCCTATAAAGGTAGCAGCCAATCAGGCAGCGGTACAGACAGCTGCAGCGGCACAGGAGCTAGCCAACAGAGCTGTAAACAGGGTAGTTTGAGTGGGAGTTCTGTTGGAGGAGAAGGTACTTTTGTGTGTGTTTGGTTTTGTATTGGTGGTATCTGTATGTGTAGGGGCTTTGTGCTGAGACAGAAGCTGAGCCCTGATTAGGGGGCGGGGCTTCACTGACTAGGGGACCTATAAAGGTAGCAGCCAGTCAGGCAGCGGCACACACAGCTGCAGTGGCACAGGAGCTATCAAACACAGCTGTAAACAGGGGAGTTGGAGTGGGAGTTCTGTTGGAGGAGAAGGTATTTGTGTGTGTTTGGTTTTGTATTGGTGGTATCTGTATGTGTGGAGGCTTGGAGGGGCTTTGTGCTGGGAGAGAAGCTGAGCCCTGATTAGGGGGCGGGGCTTCCCTGACTAGGGGTCCTATAAAGGTAGCAGCCAGTCAGGCAGCGGCACAGGAGCTAGCAAACAGAGCTTAAACAGGGGAGTTTGAGTGGGAGTTCTGTTGGAGGAGAAGGTATTTGTGTGTGTTTGGTTTTGTTTTCGAAGTATCTGTATGTGTAGGGGCTTTGTGCTGGGAGAGAAGCTGAGCCGTGATTAGGGGGCGGGGCTTGACTGACTAGGGGTCCTATAAAGGTAGCAGCCAGTCAGGCAGCGGCACAGGAGCTAGCAAACAGAGCTGTAAACAGGGGAGTTTGAGTGGGAGTTCTGTTGGAGGAGAAGGTATTTGTGTGTGTTTGGTTTTGTATTGGTGGTATCTGTATGTGTAAGGGCTTCATGCTGGGAGAGAAGCTGAGCCCTGATTAGGGGGCGGGGCTTCCCTGACTAGGGGTCCTATAAAGGTAGCAGCCAGTCAGGCAGCGGCACAGGAGCTAGCAAACAGAGCTGTAAACAGGGGAGTTTGAGTGGGAGTTCTGTTGGAGGAGAAGGTATTTGTGTGTGTTTGGTTTTGTATTCGAAGTATCTGTATGTGTAGGGGCTTTGTGCTGGGAGAGAAGCTGAGCCCTGATTAGGGGGCGGGGCTTGACTGACTAGGGGTCCTATAAAGGTAGCAGCCAGTCAGGCAGCGGCACAGACAGCTGCAGTGGCACAGGAGCTAGCCAACAGAGCTGTAAACAGGGGAGTTTGAGTGGGAGTTCTGTTGGAGGAGAAGGTACTTGTGTGTGTTTGGTTTTGTATTGTTGGTATCTGTATGTGCAGGGGCTTTGTGCTGGGAGAGAAGTTGAGCCCTGATTAGGGGGCGGGGCTTCACTGACTAGGGGTCCTATAAAGGTAGCAGCCAATCAGGCAGCGGCACAGGAGCTATCAAACAGAGCTGTAAACGGGGGATTTTGAGTGGGAGTTCTGTTGGAGGAGAAGGTATTTGTGTGTGTGTGTGTGTGTTTGGTTTTGTCTTGGTAGTATCTGTATGTGTAGGGGCTTTTTGCTGGGAGAGAAGCTGAGCCCTGATTAGGGGGCGGGTCTTCACTGACTAGGGGTCCTATAAAGGTAGCAGCCAATCAGGCAGCGGTACAGACAGCTGCAGCGGCACAGGAGCTAGCCAACAGAGCTGTAAACAGGGTAGTTTGAGTGGGAGTTCTGTTGGAGGAGAAGGTACTTTTGTGTGTGTTTGGTTTTGTATTGGTGGTATCTGTATGTGTAGGGGCTTTGTGCTGAGACAGAAGCTGAGCCCTGATTAGGGGGCGGGGCTTCACTGACTAGGGGACCTATAAAGGTAGCAGCCAGTCAGGCAGCGGCACACACAGCTGCAGTGGCACAGGAGCTATCAAACACAGCTGTAAACAGGGGAGTTGGAGTGGGAGTTCTGTTGGAGGAGAAGGTATTTGTGTGTGTTTGGTTTTGTATTGGTGGTATCTGTATGTGTGGAGGCTTGGAGGGGCTTTGTGCTGGGAGAGAAGCTGAGCCCTGATTAGGGGGCGGGGCTTCCCTGACTAGGGGTCCTATAAAGGTAGCAGCCAGTCAGGCAGCGGCACAGGAGCTAGCAAACAGAGCTTAAACAGGGGAGTTTGAGTGGGAGTTCTGTTGGAGGAGAAGGTATTTGTGTGTGTTTGGTTTTGTTTTCGAAGTATCTGTATGTGTAGGGGCTTTGTGCTGGGAGAGAAGCTGAGCCGTGATTAGGGGGCGGGGCTTGACTGACTAGGGGTCCTATAAAGGTAGCAGCCAGTCAGGCAGCGGCACAGGAGCTAGCAAACAGAGCTGTAAACAGGGGAGTTTGAGTGGGAGTTCTGTTGGAGGAGAAGGTATTTGTGTGTGTTTGGTTTTGTATTGGTGGTATCTGTATGTGTAAGGGCTTCATGCTGGGAGAGAAGCTGAGCCCTGATTAGGGGGCGGGGCTTCCCTGACTAGGGGTCCTATAAAGGTAGCAGCCAGTCAGGCAGCGGCACAGGAGCTAGCAAACAGAGCTGTAAACAGGGGAGTTTGAGTGGGAGTTCTGTTGGAGGAGAAGGTATTTGTGTGTGTTTGGTTTTGTATTCGAAGTATCTGTATGTGTAGGGGCTTTGTGCTGGGAGAGAAGCTGAGCCCTGATTAGGGGGCGGGGCTTGACTGACTAGGGGTCCTATAAAGGTAGCAGCCAGTCAGGCAGCGGCACAGACAGCTGCAGCGGCACAGGAGCTTGCAAACAGAGCTGTAAACAGGGGAGTTTGAGTTGGAGTTCTGTTGGAGGAGAAGGTATTTGTGTGTGTGTGTTTTTGCATTGTTAGTATCTGTATGTGCAGGGGCTTTGTGCTGGGAGAGAAGCTGAGCCCTGATTAGGGGGCGGGGCTTCCCTGACTCGGGGTCCTATAAAGGTAGCAGCCAGTCAGGCAGCGGCACAGGAGCTAGCAAACAGAGCTGTAAACAGGGGAGTTTGAGTGGGAGTTCTGTTGGAGGAGAAGGTATTTGTGGGTGTTTGGTTTTGTATTGGTAGTATCTGTATGTGGAGGGGCTTTGTGCTGGGAGAGAATCTGAGCCCTGATTAGGGGGCGGGGCTTCCCTGACTAGGCGTCCTATAAAGGTAGCAGCCAGTCAGGCAGCGGCACAGGAGCTAGCAAACAGAGCTGTAAACAGGGGAGTTTGAGTGGGAGTTCTGTTGCAGGAGAAGGTATTTGTGTGTGTCTTTGGTTTTGTATTGGTAGTATCTGTATGTGTAGGGGCTTTGTGCTGGGACAGAAGATGAGCCCTTATTAGGGGGCGGAGCTTCCCTGACTAGGGGTCCTATAAAGGTAGCAGCCAGTCAGGCAGCGGCACAGGAGCTAGCAAACAGAGCTGTAAACAGGGGAGTTTGAGTGGGAGTTCTGTTGGAGGTGAAGGTATTTGTGTGTGTTTGGTTTTGTATTGGTAGTATCTGTATGTGTAGGGGCTTTGTTCTGGGAGAGAAGCTGAGCCGTGATTAGGGGGCGGGGCTTCACTGACTAGGGGTCCTATAAAGGTATCAGCCAGTCAGGCAGCGGCACAGACAGCTGCAGCGGCACAGGAGCTAGCAAACAGAGCTGTAAACAGGGTAGTTTGAGAGGGAGTTCTGTTGGAGGAGAAGGTATTTGTGTGTGTTTGGTTTTGTATTGGTGGTATCTGTATGTGTAGAGGCTTGGAGGGGCTTTGTGCTGGGAGAGAAGCTGAGCCCTGATTAGTGGGCGGGGCTTCCCTGACTAGGGGTCCTATAAAGGTTGCAGCCAGTCAGGCAGCGTCACAGGAGCTGTCAAACAGAGCTGTAAACAGGGGATTTTGAGTGGGAGTTCTGTTGGAGGAGAAGGTATTTGTGTGTTTGGTTTTGTATTGTTAGTATCTGTATGTGTAGGGGCTTTGTGCTGGGAGAGAAGCTGAGCCCTGATTAGGGGGCGGGGCTTCCCTGACTAGGGGTCCTATAAAGGTAGCAGCCAATCAGGCAGCGGCACAGACAGCTGCAGCAGCACAGGAGCTAGCCAACAGAGCTGTAAACAGGGGAGTTTGAGTGGGAGTTCTGTTGGAGGAGAAGGTACTTTTGTGTGTTTGGTTTTGTATTGGTGGTATCTGTATGTGCAGGGGCTTTGTGCTGGGAGAGAAGATGAGCCCTGATTAGGGGGCGGGCCTTCCCTGACTAGGGGTCCTATAAAGGTAGCAGCCAGTCAGGCAGCGGCACAGGAGTGAGCAAACAGAGCTCTAAACAGGGGAGTTTGAGTGGGAGTTCTGTTGGTGGAGAAGGTATTTGTGTGTGTTTGGTTTTGTATTGGTAGTATCTGTGTGTGTAGGGGCTTTGTGCTGGGACAGAAGCTGAGCCCTGATTGGGGGCGGCGCTTCCCTGACTAGGGGTCCTATAAAGGTAGCAGCCAATCAGGCAGCGGCACAGACAGCTGCAGCGGCACAGGAGCTAGCAAACAGAGCTGTAAACAGGGGAGTTTGAGTGGGAGTTCTGTTGGAGGAGAAGGTATTTGTGTGTGTTTGGTTTTGTATCGGTAGTATCTGTATGTGCAGGGGCTTTGTGCTGGGAGAGAAGCTGAGCCCTGATTAGGGGGCGGGGCTTCACTGACTGGGGTCCTAAAAGGTAGGAGCCAATCAGGCAGCGGCACAGACAGCTGCAGCGGCACAGGAGCTAGCAAACAGAGGTGTAAACAGGGGAGTTTGAGTGGGAGTTCTGTTGGAGGAGAAGGTATTTGTGTGTGTTTGGTTTTGTATTGGTGGTATCTGTATGTGTAGGGGCTTTGTGCTGGGAGAGAAGCTGAGCCGTGATTAGGGGGCGGGGCTTGACTGACTAGGGGTCCTATAAAGCTAGCAGCCAGTCAGGCAGCGGCACAGACAGCTGCAGCGGTACAGGAGCTAGGAAACAGAGCTGTAAACAGGGGAGTTTGAGTTGGAGTTCTGTTGGAGGAGAAGGTATTTGTGTGTGTTTGGTTTTGTATTGTTAGTATCTGTATGTGTAAGGGCTTCGTGCTGGGAGAGAAGCTGAGCCCTGATTAGGGGGCGGGGCTTCCCTGACTAGGGGTCCTATAAAGGTAGCAGCCAGTCAGGCAGCGGCACAGGAGCTAGCAAACAGAGCTGTAAACAGGGCAGTTTGAGTGGGAGTTCTGTTGGAGGAGAAGGTAATTGTGTGTGTTTGGTTTTGTATTGTTAGTATCTGTATGTGTAGGAGCTTTTTGCTGGGAGAGAAGCTGAGCCCTGATTAGGGGGCGGGTCTTCACTGACTAGGGGTCCTATAAAGGTAGCAGCCAATCAGGCAGCGGCACAGGAGCTAGCCAACAGAGCTGTAAACAGGGGAGTTTGAGTGGGAGTTCTGTTGGAGGAAAAGGTATTTGTGTGTGTGTTTGGTTTTGTATTGGTGGTATCTGTATGTGTAGAGGCTTGGAGGGGCTTTGTGCTGGGAGAGAAGATGAGCCCTGATTAGTGGGCGGGGCTTCCCTGACTGAGGGTCCTATAAAGCTTGCAGCCAGTCAGGCAGCGGCACAGGAGCTATCAAACAGAGCTGTAAACAGGGGAGTTTGAGTGGGAGTTCTGTTGGAGGAGAAGGTATTTGTGTGTGTTTGGTTTTGTATCGGTAGTATCTGTATGTGCAGGGGCTTTGTGCTGGGAGAGAAGCTGAGCCCTGATTAGGGGGCGGGGCTTCACTGACTGGGGTCCTAAAAGGTAGGAGCCAATCAGGCAGCGGCACAGACAGCTGCAGCGGCACAGGAGCTAGCAAACAGAGGTGTAAACAGGGGAGTTTGAGTGGGAGTTCTGTTGGAGGAGAAGGTATTTGTGTGTGTTTGGTTTTGTATTGGTGGTATCTGTATGTGTAGGGGCTTTGTGCTGGGAGAGAAGCTGAGCCCTGATTAGGGGGCGGGGCTTGACTGACTAGGGGTCCTATAAAGCTAGCAGCCAGTCAGGCAGCGGCACAGACAGCTGCAGCGGTACAGGAGCTAGGAAACAGAGCTGTAAACAGGGCAGTTTGAGTGGGAGTTCTGTTGGAGTAGAAGGTATTTGTGGGTGTTTGGTTTTGTATTGGTAGTATCTGTATGTGCAGGGACTTTGTGCTGGGAGAGAAGCTGAGCCCTGATTAGGGGGCGGGGCTTCCCTGACTAGGGGTCCTATAAAGGTAGCAGCCAGTCAGGCAGCGGCACAGGAGCTAGCAAACAGAGCTGTAAACAGGGGAGTTTGAGTGAGTGGGAGTTCTGTTGGAGGAGAAGGTATTTGTGTGTGTTTGGTTTTGTATTGGTAGTATCTGTATGTGTAGGGGCTTTGTGCTGGGACAGAAGATGAGCCCTGATTAGGGGGCGGGGCCTCACTGACTGGGGGTCCTATAAAGGTAGCAGGCAGTCAAGTAGCGGCACAGACAGCTGCAGCGGCACAGGAGCTAGCAAACAGAGCTGTAAACAGCGGAGTTTGAGTGGGAGTTCTGTTGGAGGAAAAGGTATTTGTGTGTGTGTTTGGTTTTGTATTGGTGGTATCTGTATGTGTAGAGGCTTGGAGGGGCTTTGTGCTGGGAGAGAAGCTGAGCCCTGATTAGTGGGCGGGGCTTCCCTGACTAGGGGTCCTATAAAGCTTGCAGCCAGTCAGGCAGCGGCACAGGAGCTATCAAACAGAGCTGTAAACAGGGGAGTTTTAATGGGAGTTGTGTTGGAGGAGAAGGTATTTGTGTGTGTTTGGTTTTGTATTGGTGGTATCTGTATGTGTAGGGGCTTTGTGCTGGGAGAGAAGCTGAGCCGTGATTAGGGGGCGGGGCTTCACTGACTAGGGGTCCAAAAAAGGTATCAGCCACTCAGGCAGTGGCACAGACAGCTGCAGCGGCACAGGAGCTAGCAAACAGAGCTGTAAACGGGAGTTTGAATGGGAGTTCTGTTGGAGGAGAAGGTATTTGTGTGTGTGTTTGGTTTTGTATTGGTAGTATCTGTATGTGTAGGGGCTTTGTGCTGGGAGAGAAGCTGAGCCGTGATTAGGGGGCGGGGCTTCCCTGACTAGGGGTCCTATAAAGGTAGCAGCCAGTCAGGTAGTGGCACAGACAGCTGCAGCGGCACAGGAGCTAGCAAACAGAGCTGTAAACAGGGCAGTTTGAGTGGGAGTTCTGTTGGAGGAGAAGGTACTTGTGTGTGTTTGGTTTTGTATTGGTGGTATCTGTATGTGCAGGGGCTTTGTGCTGGGAGAGAAGCTGAGCCCTGATTAGGGGGCGGGGCTTCCCTGACTAGGGGTCCTATAAAGGTTGCAGCCAGTCAGGCAGCGGCACAGGAGCTAGCAAACAGAGCTGTAAACAGGGGAGTTTGAGTGGGAGTTCTGTTGGAGGAGAAGGTATTTGTGTGTGTTTGGTTTTGTATTGGTAGTATCTGTATGTGTAGGGGCTTTGTGCTTGGAGAGAAGCTGAGCCCTGATTAGGGGGCGGGGCTTCACTGACTAGGGGTCCTATAAAGGTAGCAGCCAGTCAGGTAGCGGCACAGACAGCTGCAGCGGCACAGGAGCTAGCAAACAGCTGTAAACAGGGGAGTTTGAGTGGGAGTTCTGTTGGAGGAGAAGGTATTTGTGTGTGTTTGGTTTTGTATTGGTGGTATCTGTATGTGTAGGGGCTTTGTGCTGGGAGAGAAGCTGAGCCGTGATTAGGGGGCGGGGCTTGACTGACTAGGGGTCCTATAAAGGTAGCAGCCAGTCAGGCAGCGGCACAGGAGCTAGCAAACAGAGCTGTAAACAGGGGAGTTTGAGTGGGAGTTCTGTTGGAGGAGAAGGTATTTGTGTGTGTTTGGTTTTGTATTGGTGGTATCTGTATGTGTAAGGGCTTCATGCTGGGAGAGAAGCTGAGCCCTGATTAGGGGGCGGGGCTTCCCTGACTAGGGGTCCTATAAAGGTAGCAGCCAGTCAGGCAGCGGCACAGGAGCTAGCAAACAGAGCTGTAAACAGGGGAGTTTGAGTGGGAGTTCTGTTGGAGGAGAAGGTATTTGTGTGTGTTTGGTTTTGTATTCGAAGTATCTGTATGTGTAGGGGCTTTGTGCTGGGAGAGAAGCTGAGCCCTGATTAGGGGGCGGGGCTTGACTGACTAGGGGTCCTATAAAGGTAGCAGCCAGTCAGGCAGCGGCACAGACAGCTGCAGCGGCACAGGAGCTTGCAAACAGAGCTGTAAACAGGGGAGTTTGAGTTGGAGTTCTGTTGGAGGAGAAGGTATTTGTGTGTGTGTGTTTTTGCATTGTTAGTATCTGTATGTGCAGGGGCTTTGTGCTGGGAGAGAAGCTGAGCCCTGATTAGGGGGCGGGGCTTCCCTGACTCGGGGTCCTATAAAGGTAGCAGCCAGTCAGGCAGCGGCACAGGAGCTAGCAAACAGAGCTGTAAACAGGGGAGTTTGAGTGGGAGTTCTGTTGGAGGAGAAGGTATTTGTGGGTGTTTGGTTTTGTATTGGTAGTATCTGTATGTGGAGGGGCTTTGTGCTGGGAGAGAATCTGAGCCCTGATTAGGGGGCGGGGCTTCCCTGACTAGGCGTCCTATAAAGGTAGCAGCCAGTCAGGCAGCGGCACAGGAGCTAGCAAACAGAGCTGTAAACAGGGGAGTTTGAGTGGGAGTTCTGTTGCAGGAGAAGGTATTTGTGTGTGTCTTTGGTTTTGTATTGGTAGTATCTGTATGTGTAGGGGCTTTGTGCTGGGACAGAAGATGAGCCCTTATTAGGGGGCGGAGCTTCCCTGACTAGGGGTCCTATAAAGGTAGCAGCCAGTCAGGCAGCGGCACAGGAGCTAGCAAACAGAGCTGTAAACAGGGGAGTTTGAGTGGGAGTTCTGTTGGAGGTGAAGGTATTTGTGTGTGTTTGGTTTTGTATTGGTAGTATCTGTATGTGTAGGGGCTTTGTTCTGGGAGAGAAGCTGAGCCGTGATTAGGGGGCGGGGCTTCACTGACTAGGGGTCCTATAAAGGTATCAGCCAGTCAGGCAGCGGCACAGACAGCTGCAGCGGCACAGGAGCTAGCAAACAGAGCTGTAAACAGGGTAGTTTGAGAGGGAGTTCTGTTGGAGGAGAAGGTATTTGTGTGTGTTTGGTTTTGTATTGGTGGTATCTGTATGTGTAGAGGCTTGGAGGGGCTTTGTGCTGGGAGAGAAGCTGAGCCCTGATTAGTGGGCGGGGCTTCCCTGACTAGGGGTCCTATAAAGGTTGCAGCCAGTCAGGCAGCGTCACAGGAGCTGTCAAACAGAGCTGTAAACAGGGGATTTTGAGTGGGAGTTCTGTTGGAGGAGAAGGTATTTGTGTGTTTGGTTTTGTATTGTTAGTATCTGTATGTGTAGGGGCTTTGTGCTGGGAGAGAAGCTGAGCCCTGATTAGGGGGCGGGGCTTCCCTGACTAGGGGTCCTATAAAGGTAGCAGCCAATCAGGCAGCGGCACAGACAGCTGCAGCAGCACAGGAGCTAGCCAACAGAGCTGTAAACAGGGGAGTTTGAGTGGGAGTTCTGTTGGAGGAGAAGGTACTTTTGTGTGTTTGGTTTTGTATTGGTGGTATCTGTATGTGCAGGGGCTTTGTGCTGGGAGAGAAGATGAGCCCTGATTAGGGGGCGGGCCTTCCCTGACTAGGGGTCCTATAAAGGTAGCAGCCAGTCAGGCAGCGGCACAGGAGTGAGCAAACAGAGCTCTAAACAGGGGAGTTTGAGTGGGAGTTCTGTTGGTGGAGAAGGTATTTGTGTGTGTTTGGTTTTGTATTGGTAGTATCTGTGTGTGTAGGGGCTTTGTGCTGGGACAGAAGCTGAGCCCTGATTGGGGGCGGCGCTTCCCTGACTAGGGGTCCTATAAAGGTAGCAGCCAATCAGGCAGCGGCACAGACAGCTGCAGCGGCACAGGAGCTAGCAAACAGAGCTGTAAACAGGGGAGTTTGAGTGGGAGTTCTGTTGGAGGAGAAGGTATTTGTGTGTGTTTGGTTTTGTATCGGTAGTATCTGTATGTGCAGGGGCTTTGTGCTGGGAGAGAAGCTGAGCCCTGATTAGGGGGCGGGGCTTCACTGACTGGGGTCCTAAAAGGTAGGAGCCAATCAGGCAGCGGCACAGACAGCTGCAGCGGCACAGGAGCTAGCAAACAGAGGTGTAAACAGGGGAGTTTGAGTGGGAGTTCTGTTGGAGGAGAAGGTATTTGTGTGTGTTTGGTTTTGTATTGGTGGTATCTGTATGTGTAGGGGCTTTGTGCTGGGAGAGAAGCTGAGCCGTGATTAGGGGGCGGGGCTTGACTGACTAGGGGTCCTATAAAGCTAGCAGCCAGTCAGGCAGCGGCACAGACAGCTGCAGCGGTACAGGAGCTAGGAAACAGAGCTGTAAACAGGGGAGTTTGAGTTGGAGTTCTGTTGGAGGAGAAGGTATTTGTGTGTGTTTGGTTTTGTATTGTTAGTATCTGTATGTGTAAGGGCTTCGTGCTGGGAGAGAAGCTGAGCCCTGATTAGGGGGCGGGGCTTCCCTGACTAGGGGTCCTATAAAGGTAGCAGCCAGTCAGGCAGCGGCACAGGAGCTAGCAAACAGAGCTGTAAACAGGGCAGTTTGAGTGGGAGTTCTGTTGGAGGAGAAGGTAATTGTGTGTGTTTGGTTTTGTATTGTTAGTATCTGTATGTGTAGGAGCTTTTTGCTGGGAGAGAAGCTGAGCCCTGATTAGGGGGCGGGTCTTCACTGACTAGGGGTCCTATAAAGGTAGCAGCCAATCAGGCAGCGGCACAGGAGCTAGCCAACAGAGCTGTAAACAGGGGAGTTTGAGTGGGAGTTCTGTTGGAGGAAAAGGTATTTGTGTGTGTGTTTGGTTTTGTATTGGTGGTATCTGTATGTGTAGAGGCTTGGAGGGGCTTTGTGCTGGGAGAGAAGATGAGCCCTGATTAGTGGGCGGGGCTTCCCTGACTGAGGGTCCTATAAAGCTTGCAGCCAGTCAGGCAGCGGCACAGGAGCTATCAAACAGAGCTGTAAACAGGGGAGTTTGAGTGGGAGTTCTGTTGGAGGAGAAGGTATTTGTGTGTGTTTGGTTTTGTATCGGTAGTATCTGTATGTGCAGGGGCTTTGTGCTGGGAGAGAAGCTGAGCCCTGATTAGGGGGCGGGGCTTCACTGACTGGGGTCCTAAAAGGTAGGAGCCAATCAGGCAGCGGCACAGACAGCTGCAGCGGCACAGGAGCTAGCAAACAGAGGTGTAAACAGGGGAGTTTGAGTGGGAGTTCTGTTGGAGGAGAAGGTATTTGTGTGTGTTTGGTTTTGTATTGGTGGTATCTGTATGTGTAGGGGCTTTGTGCTGGGAGAGAAGCTGAGCCCTGATTAGGGGGCGGGGCTTGACTGACTAGGGGTCCTATAAAGCTAGCAGCCAGTCAGGCAGCGGCACAGACAGCTGCAGCGGTACAGGAGCTAGGAAACAGAGCTGTAAACAGGGCAGTTTGAGTGGGAGTTCTGTTGGAGTAGAAGGTATTTGTGGGTGTTTGGTTTTGTATTGGTAGTATCTGTATGTGCAGGGACTTTGTGCTGGGAGAGAAGCTGAGCCCTGATTAGGGGGCGGGGCTTCCCTGACTAGGGGTCCTATAAAGGTAGCAGCCAGTCAGGCAGCGGCACAGGAGCTAGCAAACAGAGCTGTAAACAGGGGAGTTTGAGTGAGTGGGAGTTCTGTTGGAGGAGAAGGTATTTGTGTGTGTTTGGTTTTGTATTGGTAGTATCTGTATGTGTAGGGGCTTTGTGCTGGGACAGAAGATGAGCCCTGATTAGGGGGCGGGGCCTCACTGACTGGGGGTCCTATAAAGGTAGCAGGCAGTCAAGTAGCGGCACAGACAGCTGCAGCGGCACAGGAGCTAGCAAACAGAGCTGTAAACAGCGGAGTTTGAGTGGGAGTTCTGTTGGAGGAAAAGGTATTTGTGTGTGTGTTTGGTTTTGTATTGGTGGTATCTGTATGTGTAGAGGCTTGGAGGGGCTTTGTGCTGGGAGAGAAGCTGAGCCCTGATTAGTGGGCGGGGCTTCCCTGACTAGGGGTCCTATAAAGCTTGCAGCCAGTCAGGCAGCGGCACAGGAGCTATCAAACAGAGCTGTAAACAGGGGAGTTTTAATGGGAGTTGTGTTGGAGGAGAAGGTATTTGTGTGTGTTTGGTTTTGTATTGGTGGTATCTGTATGTGTAGGGGCTTTGTGCTGGGAGAGAAGCTGAGCCGTGATTAGGGGGCGGGGCTTCACTGACTAGGGGTCCAAAAAAGGTATCAGCCACTCAGGCAGTGGCACAGACAGCTGCAGCGGCACAGGAGCTAGCAAACAGAGCTGTAAACGGGAGTTTGAATGGGAGTTCTGTTGGAGGAGAAGGTATTTGTGTGTGTGTTTGGTTTTGTATTGGTAGTATCTGTATGTGTAGGGGCTTTGTGCTGGGAGAGAAGCTGAGCCGTGATTAGGGGGCGGGGCTTCCCTGACTAGGGGTCCTATAAAGGTAGCAGCCAGTCAGGTAGTGGCACAGACAGCTGCAGCGGCACAGGAGCTAGCAAACAGAGCTGTAAACAGGGCAGTTTGAGTGGGAGTTCTGTTGGAGGAGAAGGTACTTGTGTGTGTTTGGTTTTGTATTGGTGGTATCTGTATGTGCAGGGGCTTTGTGCTGGGAGAGAAGCTGAGCCCTGATTAGGGGGCGGGGCTTCCCTGACTAGGGGTCCTATAAAGGTTGCAGCCAGTCAGGCAGCGGCACAGGAGCTAGCAAACAGAGCTGTAAACAGGGGAGTTTGAGTGGGAGTTCTGTTGGAGGAGAAGGTATTTGTGTGTGTTTGGTTTTGTATTGGTAGTATCTGTATGTGTAGGGGCTTTGTGCTTGGAGAGAAGCTGAGCCCTGATTAGGGGGCGGGGCTTCACTGACTAGGGGTCCTATAAAGGTAGCAGCCAGTCAGGTAGCGGCACAGACAGCTGCAGCGGCACAGGAGCTAGCAAACAGCTGTAAACAGGGGAGTTTGAGTGGGAGTTCTGTTGGAGGAGAAGGTATTTGTGTGTGTTTGGTTTTGTATTGGTGGTATCTGTATGTGTAGGGGCTTTGTGCTGGGACAGAAGATGAGCCCTGATTAGGGGGCGGGGCTTCCCTGATTAGGGGTCCTATAAAGGTAGCAGCCAGTCAGGCAGCGGCACAGGAGTGAGCAAACAGAGCTCTAAACAGGGGAGTTTGAGTGGGAGTTCTGTTGGTGGAGAAGGTATTTGTGTGTGTGTTTGGTTTTGTATTGGTAGTATCTGTATGTGCAGGGGCTTTGTGCTGGGAGAGAAGCTGAGCCGTGATTAGGGGGCGGGACTTCCCTGACTAGGGGTCCTATAAAGGTAGCAGCCAGTCAGGCAGCGGCACAGGAGCTAGCAAACAGAGCTGTAAACAGGGGAGTTTGAGTGGGAGTTCTTTTGGAGGAGAAGGTATTTGTGTGTGTGTTTGGTTTTGTATTGGTGGTACCTGTATGTGTAGAGGCTTGGAGGGGCTTTGTGCTGGGAGAGAAGCTGAGCCCTGATTCGTGGGCGGGGCTTCCCTGACTAGGGGTCCTATAAAGGTTGCAGCCAGTCAGGCAGCGGCACAGGAGCTATCAAACAGAGCTGTAAACAGGGGAGTTTGAGTGGGAGTTCTGTTGGAGTAGAAGGTATTTGTGTGTGTTTGGTTTTGTATTGGTAGTATCTGTGTGTGTAGGGGCTTTGTGCAGGGAGAGAAGCTGAGCCCTGATTAGGGGGCGGGGCTTCACTGACTAGGGGTCCTATAAAGGTATCAGCCAGTCAGGCAGCGGCACAGACAGCTGCAGCGGCACAGGAGCTAGCAAACAGAGCTGTAAACAGGGGAGTTTGAGTGGGAGTTCTTTTGGAGGAGAAGGTATTTGTGTGTGTGTTTGGTTTTGTATTGGTGGTATCTGTATGTGTAGAGGCTTGGAGGGGCTTTGTGCTGGGAGAGAAGCTGAGCCGTGATTAGGGGGCGGGGCTTCCCTGACTAGGGGTCCTATAAAGGTAGCAGCCAGTCAGGTAGTGGCACAGACAGCTGCAGTGGCACAGGAGCTAGCAAACAGAGCTGTAACCAGGGCAGTTTGAGTGGGAGTTCTGTTGGAGGAGAAGGTACTTGTGTGTGTTTGGTTTTGTATTGGTGGTATCTGTATGTGCAGGGGCTTTGTGCTGGGAGAGAAGCTGAGCCCTGATTAGGGGGCGGGGCTTCCCTGACTAGGGGTCCTATAAAGGTTGCAGCCAGTCAGGCAGCGGCACAGGAGCTAGCAAACAGAGCTGTAAACAGGGGAGTTTGAGTGGGAGTTCTGTTGGAGGAGAAGGTATTTGTGTGTGTTTGGTTTTGTATTGGTGGTATCTGTATGTGTAGGGGCTTTGTGCTGGGAGAGAAGCTGAGCCCTGATTCGGGGGCGGGGCTTGACTGACTAGGGGTCCTATAAAGCTAGCAGCCAGTCAGGCAGCGGCACAGACAGCTGCAGCGGTACAGGAGCTAGGAAACAGAGCTGTAAACAGGGGAGTTTGAGTTGGAGTTCTGTTGGAGGAGAAGGTATTTGTGTGTGTTTGGTTTTGTATTGTTAGTATCTGTATGTGAAAGGGCTTCGTGCTGGGAGAGAAGCTGAGCCCTGATTAGGGGGCGGGGCTTCCCTGACTAGGGGTCCTATAAAGGTAGCAGCCAGTCAGGCAGCGGCACAGGAGCTAGCAAACAGAGCTGTAAACAGGGCAGTTTGAGTGGGAGTTCTGTTGGAGGAGAAGGTATTTGTGTGTGTTTGGTTTTGTATTGTTAGTATCTGTATGTGTAGGAGCTTTTTGCTGGGAGAGAAGCTGAGCCCTGATTAGGGGGCGGGTCTTCACTGACTAGGGGTCCTATAAAGGTAGCAGCCAATCAGGCAGCGGCACAGACAGCTGCAGCGGCACAGGAGCTAGCCAACAGAGCTGTAAACAGGGGAGTTTGAGTGGGAGTTCTGTTGGAGGAGAAGGTATTTGTGTGTGTTCGGTTTTCTATTGGTGGTATCTGTATGTGCAGGGGCTTTGTCCTGGGAGAGAAGCTGAGCCCTGATTAGGGGGCGGGGCTTCCCTGGATAGGGGTCCTATAAAGGTTGCAGCCAGTCAGGCAGCGGCACAGGAGCTATCAAACGAGCTGTAAACAGGGGAGTTTGAGTGGGAGTACTGTTGGAGGAAAAGGTATTTGTGTGTGTGTTTGGTTTTGTATTGGTGGTATCCGTATGTGTAGAGGCTTGGAGGGGCTTTGTGCTGGGAGAGAAGATGAGCCCTGATTAGTGGGCGGGGCTTCTCTGACTGAGGGTCCTATAAAGCTTGCAGCCAGTCAGGCAGCGGCACAGGAGCTATTAAACAGAGCTGTAAACAGGGGAGTTTGAGTGGGAGTTCTGTTGGAGTAGAAGGTATTTGTGTGTGTTTGGTTTTGTATTGGTAGTATCTGTATGTGTAGGGGCTTTGTGCTGGGACAGAAGATGAGCCCTGATGAGGGGGCGGGGCCTCACTCACTAGGGGTCCTATAAAGGTAGCAGCCAGTCAGGTAGCGGCACAGACAGCTGCAGCGGCACAGGAGCTAGCAAACAGAGCTGTAAACAGGGCAGTTTGAGTGGGAGTTCTGTTGGAGTAGAAGGTATTTGTGTGTGTTTGGTTTTGTATTGGTAGTATCTGTGTGTGTAGGGGCTTTGTGCTGGGAGAGAAGGTGAGCCCTGATTAGGGGGCGGGGCTTCCCTGACTAGGGGTCCTATAAAGGTAGCAGCCAGTCAGGCAGCGGCACAGGAGCTATCAAACAGAGCTGTAAACAGGGGTGTTTGAGTGGGAGTTCTGTTGGAGGAGAAGGTATTTGTGTGTGTTTGGTTTTGTATTGGTAATATCTGTATGTGTAGGGACTTTGTGCTGGGAGAGAAGCTGAGCCGTGATTAGGGGGCGGGGCTTGACTGACTAGGGGTCCTATAAAGGTAGCAGTCAGTCAGGCAGCGGCACAGACAGCTGCAGCGGCACAGGAGCTAGCAAACAGAGCTGTAAACAGGGAGGTTGGAGTGGGAGTTCTGTTGGAGGAGAAGGTATTTGTGGGTGTTTGGTTTTGTATTGGTAGTATCTGTATGTGCAGGGGCTTTGTGCTGGGAGAGAAGCTGAGCCCTGATTAGGGGGCGGGGCTTCCCTGACTAGGGGTCCTATAAAGCTTGCAGCCAGTCAGGCAGCGGCACAGGAGCTATCAAACAGAGCTGTAAACAGGGGAGTTTTAATGGGAGTTGTGTTGGAGGAGAAGGTATTTGTGTGTGTTTGGTTTTGTATTGGTAGTATCTGTATGTGTAGGGGCTTTGTGCTGGGAGAGAAGCTGAGCCGTGATTAGGGGGCGGGGCTTCACTGACTAGGGGTCCAAAAAAGGTATCAGCCAGTCAGGCAGTGGCACAGACAGCTGCAGCGGCACAGGAGCTAGCAAACAGAGCTGTAAACAGGGGAGTTTGAATGGGAGTTCGGTTGGAGGAGAAGGTATTTGTGTGTGTTTGGTTTTGTATTGGTGGTATCTGTATGTATAGGGGCTTTGTCCTGGGAGAGAAGCTGAGCCCTGATTAGGGGGCGGGGCTTCCCTGACTAGGGGTCCTATAAAGGTAGCAGCAGTCAGGCAGCGGCACAGGAGTGAGCAAACAGAGCTGTAAACAGGGGAGTTTGAGTGGGAGTTCTGCTGGTGGAGAAGGTATTTGTGTGTGTGTTTGGTTTTGTATTGGTAGTATCTGTATGTGTAGGGGCTTTGTGCTGGGAGAGAAGCTGAGCCCTGATTAGGGGGCGGGGCTTGACTGACTAGGGGTCCTATAAAGCTAGCAGCCAGTCAGGCAGCGGCACAGACAGCTGCAGCGGTACAGGAGCTAGGAAACAGAGCTGTAAACAGGGCAGTTTGAGTGGGAGTTCTGTTGGAGTAGAAGGTATTTGTGGGTGTTTGGTTTTGTATTGGTAGTATCTGTATGTGCAGGGACTTTGTGCTGGGAGAGAAGCTGAGCCCTGATTAGGGGGCGGGGCTTCCCTGACTAGGGGTCCTATAAAGGTACAGCCAGTCAGGCAGCGGCACAGGAGCTAGCAAACAGAGCTGTAAACAGGGGAGTTTGAGTGAGTGGGAGTTCTGTTGGAGGAGAAGGTATTTGTGTGTGTTTGGTTTTGTATTGGTAGTATCTGTATGTGTAGGGGCTTTGTGCTGGGACAGAAGATGAGCCCTGATTAGGGGGCGGGGCCTCACTGACTGGGGGTCCTATAAAGGTAGCAGGCAGTCAAGAAGCGGCACAGACAGCTGCAGCGGCACAGGAGCTAGCAAACAGAGCTGTAAACAGCGGAGTTTGAGTGGGAGTTCTGTTGGAGGAAAAGGTATTTGTGTGTGTGTTTGGTTTTGTATTGGTGGTATCTGTATGTGTAGAGGCTTGGAGGGGCTTTGTGCTGGGAGAGAAGCTGAGCCCTGATTAGTGGGCGGGGCTTCCCTGACTAGGGGTCCTATAAAGCTTGCAGCCAGTCAGGCAGCGGCACAGGAGCTATCAAACAGAGCTGTAAACAGGGGAGTTTTAATGGGAGTTGTGTTGGAGGAGAAGGTATTTGTGTGTGTTTGGTTTTGTATTGGTGGTATCTGTATGTGTAGGGGCTTTGTGCTGGGAGAGAAGCTGAGCCGTGATTAGGGGGCGGGGCTTCACTGACTAGGGGTCCAAAAAAGGTATCAGCCACTCAGGCAGTGGCACAGACAGCTGCAGCGGCACAGGAGCTAGCAAACAGAGCTGTAAACAGGGGAGTTTGAATGGGAGTTCTGTTGGAGGAGAAGGTATTTGTGTGTGTGTTTGGTTTTGTATTGGTAGTATCTGTATGTGTAGGGGCTTTGTGCTGGGAGAGAAGCTGAGCCGTGATTAGGGGGCGGGGCTTCCCTGACTAGGGGTCCTATAAAGGTAGCAGCCAGTCAGGTAGTGGCACAGACAGCTGCAGCGGCACAGGAGCTAGCAAACAGAGCTGTAAACAGGGCAGTTTGAGTGGGAGTTCTGTTGGAGGAGAAGGTACTTGTGTGTGTTTGGTTTTGTATTGGTGGTATCTGTATGTGCAGGGGCTTTGTGCTGGGAGAGAAGCTGAGCCCTGATT
Source organism: Lepidochelys olivacea (assembly GCF_965140295.1). Taxonomy (NCBI): domain Eukaryota; kingdom Metazoa; phylum Chordata; order Testudines; family Cheloniidae; genus Lepidochelys; species Lepidochelys olivacea. The sequence goes on along the minus strand of NC_140431.1, from coordinate 20,796,664 downwards.
AGGGGGCGGGGCTTCCCTGACTAGGGGTCCTATAAAGGTTGCAGCCAGTCAGGCAGCGGCACAGGAGCTAGCAAACAGAGCTGTAAACAGGGGAGTTTGAGTGGGAGTTCTGTTGGAGGAGAAGGTATTTGTGTGTGTTTGGTTTTGTATTGGTAGTATCTGTATGTGTAGGGGCTTTGTGCTTGGAGAGAAGCTGAGCCCTGATTAGGGGGCGGGGCTTCACTGACTAGGGGTCCTATAAAGGTAGCAGCCAGTCAGGTAGCGGCACAGACAGCTGCAGCGGCACAGGAGCTAGCAAACAGCTGTAAACAGGGGAGTTTGAGTGGGAGTTCTGTTGGAGGAGAAGGTATTTGTGTGTGTTTGGTTTTGTATTGGTGGTATCTGTATGTGTAGGGGCTTTGTGCTGGGACAGAAGATGAGCCCTGATTAGGGGGCGGGGCTTCCCTGATTAGGGGTCCTATAAAGGTAGCAGCCAGTCAGGCAGCGGCACAGGAGTGAGCAAACAGAGCTCTAAACAGGGGAGTTTGAGTGGGAGTTCTGTTGGTGGAGAAGGTATTTGTGTGTGTGTTTGGTTTTGTATTGGTAGTATCTGTATGTGCAGGGGCTTTGTGCTGGGAGAGAAGCTGAGCCGTGATTAGGGGGCGGGACTTCCCTGACTAGGGGTCCTATAAAGGTAGCAGCCAGTCAGGCAGCGGCACAGGAGCTAGCAAACAGAGCTGTAAACAGGGGAGTTTGAGTGGGAGTTCTTTTGGAGGAGAAGGTATTTGTGTGTGTGTTTGGTTTTGTATTGGTGGTACCTGTATGTGTAGAGGCTTGGAGGGGCTTTGTGCTGGGAGAGAAGCTGAGCCCTGATTCGTGGGCGGGGCTTCCCTGACTAGGGGTCCTATAAAGGTTGCAGCCAGTCAGGCAGCGGCACAGGAGCTATCAAACAGAGCTGTAAACAGGGGAGTTTGAGTGGGAGTTCTGTTGGAGTAGAAGGTATTTGTGTGTGTTTGGTTTTGTATTGGTAGTATCTGTGTGTGTAGGGGCTTTGTGCAGGGAGAGAAGCTGAGCCCTGATTAGGGGGCGGGGCTTCACTGACTAGGGGTCCTATAAAGGTATCAGCCAGTCAGGCAGCGGCACAGACAGCTGCAGCGGCACAGGAGCTAGCAAACAGAGCTGTAAACAGGGGAGTTTGAGTGGGAGTTCTTTTGGAGGAGAAGGTATTTGTGTGTGTGTTTGGTTTTGTATTGGTGGTATCTGTATGTGTAGAGGCTTGGAGGGGCTTTGTGCTGGGAGAGAAGCTGAGCCGTGATTAGGGGGCGGGGCTTCCCTGACTAGGGGTCCTATAAAGGTAGCAGCCAGTCAGGTAGTGGCACAGACAGCTGCAGTGGCACAGGAGCTAGCAAACAGAGCTGTAACCAGGGCAGTTTGAGTGGGAGTTCTGTTGGAGGAGAAGGTACTTGTGTGTGTTTGGTTTTGTATTGGTGGTATCTGTATGTGCAGGGGCTTTGTGCTGGGAGAGAAGCTGAGCCCTGATTAGGGGGCGGGGCTTCCCTGACTAGGGGTCCTATAAAGGTTGCAGCCAGTCAGGCAGCGGCACAGGAGCTAGCAAACAGAGCTGTAAACAGGGGAGTTTGAGTGGGAGTTCTGTTGGAGGAGAAGGTATTTGTGTGTGTTTGGTTTTGTATTGGTGGTATCTGTATGTGTAGGGGCTTTGTGCTGGGAGAGAAGCTGAGCCCTGATTCGGGGGCGGGGCTTGACTGACTAGGGGTCCTATAAAGCTAGCAGCCAGTCAGGCAGCGGCACAGACAGCTGCAGCGGTACAGGAGCTAGGAAACAGAGCTGTAAACAGGGGAGTTTGAGTTGGAGTTCTGTTGGAGGAGAAGGTATTTGTGTGTGTTTGGTTTTGTATTGTTAGTATCTGTATGTGAAAGGGCTTCGTGCTGGGAGAGAAGCTGAGCCCTGATTAGGGGGCGGGGCTTCCCTGACTAGGGGTCCTATAAAGGTAGCAGCCAGTCAGGCAGCGGCACAGGAGCTAGCAAACAGAGCTGTAAACAGGGCAGTTTGAGTGGGAGTTCTGTTGGAGGAGAAGGTATTTGTGTGTGTTTGGTTTTGTATTGTTAGTATCTGTATGTGTAGGAGCTTTTTGCTGGGAGAGAAGCTGAGCCCTGATTAGGGGGCGGGTCTTCACTGACTAGGGGTCCTATAAAGGTAGCAGCCAATCAGGCAGCGGCACAGACAGCTGCAGCGGCACAGGAGCTAGCCAACAGAGCTGTAAACAGGGGAGTTTGAGTGGGAGTTCTGTTGGAGGAGAAGGTATTTGTGTGTGTTCGGTTTTCTATTGGTGGTATCTGTATGTGCAGGGGCTTTGTCCTGGGAGAGAAGCTGAGCCCTGATTAGGGGGCGGGGCTTCCCTGGATAGGGGTCCTATAAAGGTTGCAGCCAGTCAGGCAGCGGCACAGGAGCTATCAAACGAGCTGTAAACAGGGGAGTTTGAGTGGGAGTACTGTTGGAGGAAAAGGTATTTGTGTGTGTGTTTGGTTTTGTATTGGTGGTATCCGTATGTGTAGAGGCTTGGAGGGGCTTTGTGCTGGGAGAGAAGATGAGCCCTGATTAGTGGGCGGGGCTTCTCTGACTGAGGGTCCTATAAAGCTTGCAGCCAGTCAGGCAGCGGCACAGGAGCTATTAAACAGAGCTGTAAACAGGGGAGTTTGAGTGGGAGTTCTGTTGGAGTAGAAGGTATTTGTGTGTGTTTGGTTTTGTATTGGTAGTATCTGTATGTGTAGGGGCTTTGTGCTGGGACAGAAGATGAGCCCTGATGAGGGGGCGGGGCCTCACTCACTAGGGGTCCTATAAAGGTAGCAGCCAGTCAGGTAGCGGCACAGACAGCTGCAGCGGCACAGGAGCTAGCAAACAGAGCTGTAAACAGGGCAGTTTGAGTGGGAGTTCTGTTGGAGTAGAAGGTATTTGTGTGTGTTTGGTTTTGTATTGGTAGTATCTGTGTGTGTAGGGGCTTTGTGCTGGGAGAGAAGGTGAGCCCTGATTAGGGGGCGGGGCTTCCCTGACTAGGGGTCCTATAAAGGTAGCAGCCAGTCAGGCAGCGGCACAGGAGCTATCAAACAGAGCTGTAAACAGGGGTGTTTGAGTGGGAGTTCTGTTGGAGGAGAAGGTATTTGTGTGTGTTTGGTTTTGTATTGGTAATATCTGTATGTGTAGGGACTTTGTGCTGGGAGAGAAGCTGAGCCGTGATTAGGGGGCGGGGCTTGACTGACTAGGGGTCCTATAAAGGTAGCAGTCAGTCAGGCAGCGGCACAGACAGCTGCAGCGGCACAGGAGCTAGCAAACAGAGCTGTAAACAGGGAGGTTGGAGTGGGAGTTCTGTTGGAGGAGAAGGTATTTGTGGGTGTTTGGTTTTGTATTGGTAGTATCTGTATGTGCAGGGGCTTTGTGCTGGGAGAGAAGCTGAGCCCTGATTAGGGGGCGGGGCTTCCCTGACTAGGGGTCCTATAAAGCTTGCAGCCAGTCAGGCAGCGGCACAGGAGCTATCAAACAGAGCTGTAAACAGGGGAGTTTTAATGGGAGTTGTGTTGGAGGAGAAGGTATTTGTGTGTGTTTGGTTTTGTATTGGTAGTATCTGTATGTGTAGGGGCTTTGTGCTGGGAGAGAAGCTGAGCCGTGATTAGGGGGCGGGGCTTCACTGACTAGGGGTCCAAAAAAGGTATCAGCCAGTCAGGCAGTGGCACAGACAGCTGCAGCGGCACAGGAGCTAGCAAACAGAGCTGTAAACAGGGGAGTTTGAATGGGAGTTCGGTTGGAGGAGAAGGTATTTGTGTGTGTTTGGTTTTGTATTGGTGGTATCTGTATGTATAGGGGCTTTGTCCTGGGAGAGAAGCTGAGCCCTGATTAGGGGGCGGGGCTTCCCTGACTAGGGGTCCTATAAAGGTAGCAGCAGTCAGGCAGCGGCACAGGAGTGAGCAAACAGAGCTGTAAACAGGGGAGTTTGAGTGGGAGTTCTGCTGGTGGAGAAGGTATTTGTGTGTGTGTTTGGTTTTGTATTGGTAGTATCTGTATGTGTAGGGGCTTTGTGCTGGGAGAGAAGCTGAGCCCTGATTAGGGGGCGGGGCTTGACTGACTAGGGGTCCTATAAAGCTAGCAGCCAGTCAGGCAGCGGCACAGACAGCTGCAGCGGTACAGGAGCTAGGAAACAGAGCTGTAAACAGGGCAGTTTGAGTGGGAGTTCTGTTGGAGTAGAAGGTATTTGTGGGTGTTTGGTTTTGTATTGGTAGTATCTGTATGTGCAGGGACTTTGTGCTGGGAGAGAAGCTGAGCCCTGATTAGGGGGCGGGGCTTCCCTGACTAGGGGTCCTATAAAGGTACAGCCAGTCAGGCAGCGGCACAGGAGCTAGCAAACAGAGCTGTAAACAGGGGAGTTTGAGTGAGTGGGAGTTCTGTTGGAGGAGAAGGTATTTGTGTGTGTTTGGTTTTGTATTGGTAGTATCTGTATGTGTAGGGGCTTTGTGCTGGGACAGAAGATGAGCCCTGATTAGGGGGCGGGGCCTCACTGACTGGGGGTCCTATAAAGGTAGCAGGCAGTCAAGAAGCGGCACAGACAGCTGCAGCGGCACAGGAGCTAGCAAACAGAGCTGTAAACAGCGGAGTTTGAGTGGGAGTTCTGTTGGAGGAAAAGGTATTTGTGTGTGTGTTTGGTTTTGTATTGGTGGTATCTGTATGTGTAGAGGCTTGGAGGGGCTTTGTGCTGGGAGAGAAGCTGAGCCCTGATTAGTGGGCGGGGCTTCCCTGACTAGGGGTCCTATAAAGCTTGCAGCCAGTCAGGCAGCGGCACAGGAGCTATCAAACAGAGCTGTAAACAGGGGAGTTTTAATGGGAGTTGTGTTGGAGGAGAAGGTATTTGTGTGTGTTTGGTTTTGTATTGGTGGTATCTGTATGTGTAGGGGCTTTGTGCTGGGAGAGAAGCTGAGCCGTGATTAGGGGGCGGGGCTTCACTGACTAGGGGTCCAAAAAAGGTATCAGCCACTCAGGCAGTGGCACAGACAGCTGCAGCGGCACAGGAGCTAGCAAACAGAGCTGTAAACAGGGGAGTTTGAATGGGAGTTCTGTTGGAGGAGAAGGTATTTGTGTGTGTGTTTGGTTTTGTATTGGTAGTATCTGTATGTGTAGGGGCTTTGTGCTGGGAGAGAAGCTGAGCCGTGATTAGGGGGCGGGGCTTCCCTGACTAGGGGTCCTATAAAGGTAGCAGCCAGTCAGGTAGTGGCACAGACAGCTGCAGCGGCACAGGAGCTAGCAAACAGAGCTGTAAACAGGGCAGTTTGAGTGGGAGTTCTGTTGGAGGAGAAGGTACTTGTGTGTGTTTGGTTTTGTATTGGTGGTATCTGTATGTGCAGGGGCTTTGTGCTGGGAGAGAAGCTGAGCCCTGATTAGGGGGCGGGGCTTCCCTGACTAGGGGTCCTATAAAGGTTGCAGCCAGTCAGGCAGCGGCACAGGAGCTAGCAAACAGAGCTGTAAACAGGGGAGTTTGAGTGGGAGTTCTGTTGGAGGAGAAGGTATTTGTGTGTGTTTGGTTTTGTATTGGTAGTATCTGTATGTGTAGGGGCTTTGTGCTTGGAGAGAAGCTGAGCCCTGATTAGGGGGCGGGGCTTCACTGACTAGGGGTCCTATAAAGGTAGCAGCCAGTCAGGTAGCGGCACAGACAGCTGCAGCGGCACAGGAGCTAGCAAACAGCTGTAAACAGGGGAGTTTGAGTGGGAGTTCTGTTGGAGGAGAAGGTATTTGTGTGTGTTTGGTTTTGTATTGGTGGTATCTGTATGTGTAGGGGCTTTGTGCTGGGACAGAAGATGAGCCCTGATTAGGGGGCGGGGCTTCCCTGATTAGGGGTCCTATAAAGGTAGCAGCCAGTCAGGCAGCGGCACAGGAGTGAGCAAACAGAGCTCTAAACAGGGGAGTTTGAGTGGGAGTTCTGTTGGTGGAGAAGGTATTTGTGTGTGTGTTTGGTTTTGTATTGGTAGTATCTGTATGTGCAGGGGCTTTGTGCTGGGAGAGAAGCTGAGCCGTGATTAGGGGGCGGGACTTCCCTGACTAGGGGTCCTATAAAGGTAGCAGCCAGTCAGGCAGCGGCACAGGAGCTAGCAAACAGAGCTGTAAACAGGGGAGTTTGAGTGGGAGTTCTTTTGGAGGAGAAGGTATTTGTGTGTGTGTTTGGTTTTGTATTGGTGGTACCTGTATGTGTAGAGGCTTGGAGGGGCTTTGTGCTGGGAGAGAAGCTGAGCCCTGATTCGTGGGCGGGGCTTCCCTGACTAGGGGTCCTATAAAGGTTGCAGCCAGTCAGGCAGCGGCACAGGAGCTATCAAACAGAGCTGTAAACAGGGGAGTTTGAGTGGGAGTTCTGTTGGAGTAGAAGGTATTTGTGTGTGTTTGGTTTTGTATTGGTAGTATCTGTGTGTGTAGGGGCTTTGTGCAGGGAGAGAAGCTGAGCCCTGATTAGGGGGCGGGGCTTCACTGACTAGGGGTCCTATAAAGGTATCAGCCAGTCAGGCAGCGGCACAGACAGCTGCAGCGGCACAGGAGCTAGCAAACAGAGCTGTAAACAGGGGAGTTTGAGTGGGAGTTCTTTTGGAGGAGAAGGTATTTGTGTGTGTGTTTGGTTTTGTATTGGTGGTATCTGTATGTGTAGAGGCTTGGAGGGGCTTTGTGCTGGGAGAGAAGCTGAGCCGTGATTAGGGGGCGGGGCTTCCCTGACTAGGGGTCCTATAAAGGTAGCAGCCAGTCAGGTAGTGGCACAGACAGCTGCAGTGGCACAGGAGCTAGCAAACAGAGCTGTAACCAGGGCAGTTTGAGTGGGAGTTCTGTTGGAGGAGAAGGTACTTGTGTGTGTTTGGTTTTGTATTGGTGGTATCTGTATGTGCAGGGGCTTTGTGCTGGGAGAGAAGCTGAGCCCTGATTAGGGGGCGGGGCTTCCCTGACTAGGGGTCCTATAAAGGTTGCAGCCAGTCAGGCAGCGGCACAGGAGCTAGCAAACAGAGCTGTAAACAGGGGAGTTTGAGTGGGAGTTCTGTTGGAGGAGAAGGTATTTGTGTGTGTTTGGTTTTGTATTGGTGGTATCTGTATGTGTAGGGGCTTTGTGCTGGGAGAGAAGCTGAGCCCTGATTCGGGGGCGGGTCTTCACTGACTAGGGGTCCTATAAAGGTAGCAGCCAATCAGGCAGCGGCACAGACAGCTGCAGCGGCACAGGAGCTAGCCAACAGAGCTGTAAACAGGGGAGTTTGAGTGGGAGTTCTGTTGGAGGAGAAGGTATTTGTGTGTGTTCGGTTTTCTATTGGTGGTATCTGTATGTGCAGGGGCTTTGTCCTGGGAGAGAAGCTGAGCCCTGATTAGGGGGCGGGGCTTCCCTGGATAGGGGTCCTATAAAGGTTGCAGCCAGTCAGGCAGCGGCACAGGAGCTATCAAACGAGCTGTAAACAGGGGAGTTTGAGTGGGAGTACTGTTGGAGGAAAAGGTATTTGTGTGTGTGTTTGGTTTTGTATTGGTGGTATCCGTATGTGTAGAGGCTTGGAGGGGCTTTGTGCTGGGAGAGAAGATGAGCCCTGATTAGTGGGCGGGGCTTCCCTGACTGAGGGTCCTATAAAGCTTGCAGCCAGTCAGGCAGCGGCACAGGAGCTATTAAACAGAGCTGTAAACAGGGGAGTTTGAGTGGGAGTTCTGTTGGAGTAGAAGGTATTTGTGTGTGTTTGGTTTTGTATTGGTAGTATCTGTATGTGTAGGGGCTTTGTGCTGGGACAGAAGATGAGCCCTGATGAGGGGGCGGGGCCTCACTCACTAGGGGTCCTATAAAGGTAGCAGCCAGTCAGGTAGCGGCACAGACAGCTGCAGCGGCACAGGAGCTAGCAAACAGAGCTGTAAACAGGGCAGTTTGAGTGGGAGTTCTGTTGGAGTAGAAGGTATTTGTGTGTGTTTGGTTTTGTATTGGTAGTATCTGTGTGTGTAGGGGCTTTGTGCTGGGAGAGAAGGTGAGCCCTGATTAGGGGGCGGGGCTTCCCTGACTAGGGGTCCTATAAAGGTAGCAGTCAGTCAGGCAGCGGCACAGACAGCTGCAGCGGCACAGGAGCTAGCAAACAGAGCTGTAAACAGGGAGGTTGGAGTGGGAGTTCTGTTGGAGGAGAAGGTATTTGTGGGTGTTTGGTTTTGTATTGGTAGTATCTGTATGTGCAGGGGCTTTGTGCTGGGAGAGAAGCTGAGCCCTGATTAGGGGGCGGGGCTTCCCTGACTAGGGGTCCTATAAAGCTTGCAGCCAGTCAGGCAGCGGCACAGGAGCTATCAAACAGAGCTGTAAACAGGGGAGTTTTAATGGGAGTTGTGTTGGAGGAGAAGGTATTTGTGTGTGTTTGGTTTTGTATTGGTAGTATCTGTATGTGTAGGGGCTTTGTGCTGGGAGAGAAGCTGAGCCGTGATTAGGGGGCGGGGCTTCACTGACTAGGGGTCCAAAAAAGGTATCAGCCAGTCAGGCAGTGGCACAGACAGCTGCAGCGGCACAGGAGCTAGCAAACAGAGCTGTAAACAGGGGAGTTTGAATGGGAGTTCGGTTGGAGGAGAAGGTATTTGTGTGTGTTTGGTTTTGTATTGGTGGTATCTGTATGTATAGGGGCTTTGTCCTGGGAGAGAAGCTGAGCCCTGATTAGGGGGCGGGGCTTCCCTGACTAGGGGTCCTATAAAGGTAGCAGCAGTCAGGCAGCGGCACAGGAGTGAGCAAACAGAGCTGTAAACAGGGGAGTTTGAGTGGGAGTTCTGTTGGTGGAGAAGGTATTTGTGTGTGTGTTTGGTTTTGTATTGGTAGTATCTGTATGTGTAGGGGCTTTGTGCTGGGAGAGAAGCTGAGCCCTGATTAGGGGGCGGGTCTTCACTGACTAGGGGTCCTATAAAGGTAGCAGCCAGTCAGGTAGCGGCACAGACAGCTGCAGCGGCACAGGAGCTAGCCAACAGAGCTGTAAACAGGTGAGTTTGAGTGGGAGTTCTGTTGGAGGAGAAGGTATTTGTGTGTGTTCGGTTTTGTATTGGTGGTATCTGTATGTGCAGGGGCTTTTTCCTGGGAGAGAAGCTGAGCCCTGATTAGGGGGCGGGGCTTCCCTGGATAGGGGTCCTATAAAGGTTGCAGCCAGTCAGGCAGCGGCACAGGAGCTATCAAACGAGCTGTAAACAGGGGAGTTTGAGTGGGAGTACTGTTGGAGGAAAAGGTATTTGTGTGTGTGTTTGGTTTTGTATTGGTGGTATCTGTATGTGTAGAGGCTTGGAGGGGCTTTGTGCTGGGAGAGAAGATGAGCCCTGATTAGTGGGCGGGGCTTCCCTGACTGAGGGTCCTATAAAGCTTGCAGCCAGTCAGGCAGCGGCACAGGAGCTATCAAACAGAGCTGTAAACAGGGGAGTTTGAGTGGGAGTTCTGTTGGAGTAGAAGGTATTTGTGTGTGTTTGGTTTTGTATTGGTAGTATCTGTATGTGTAGGGGCTTTGTGCTGGGACAGAAGCTGAGCCCTGATGAGGGGGCGGGGCCTCACTCACTAGGGGTCCTATAAAGGTAGCAGCCAGTCAGGTAGCGGCACAGACAGCTGCAGCGGCACAGGAGCTAGCAAACAGAGCTGTAAACAGGGCAGTTTGAGTGGGAGTTCTGTTGGAGTAGAAGGTATTTGTGGGTGTTTGGTTTTGTATTGGTAGTATCTGTATGTGCAGGGACTTTGTGCTGGGAGAGAAGCTGAGCCCTGATTAGGGGGCGGGGCTTCCCTGACTAGGGGTCCTATAAAGGTAGCAGCCAGTCAGGCAGCGGCACAGGAGCTAGCAAACAGAGCTGTAAACAGGGGAGTTTGAGTGAGTGGGAGTTCTGTTGGAGGAGAAGGTATTTGTGTGTGTTTGGTTTTGTATTGGTAGTATCTGTATGTGTAGGGGCTTTGTGCTGGGACAGAAGATGAGCCCTGATTAGGGGGCGGGGCCTCACTGACTGGGGGTCCTATAAAGGTAGCAGGCAGTCAAGTAGCGGCACAGACAGCTGCACCGGCACAGGAGCTAGCAAACAGAGCTGTAAACAGCGGAGTTTGAGTGGGAGTTCTGTTGGAGGAAAAGGTATTTGTGTGTGTGTTTGGTTTTGTATTGGTGGTATCTGTATGTGTAGAGGCTTGGAGGGGCTTTGTGCTGGGAGAGAAGCTGAGCCCTGATTAGTGGGCGGGGCTTCCCTGACTAGGGGTCCTATAAAGCTTGCAGCCAGTCAGGCAGCGGCACAGGAGCTATCAAACAGAGCTGTAAACAGGGGAGTTTTAATGGGAGTTGTGTTGGAGGAGAAGGTATTTGTGTGTGTTTGGTTTTGTATTGGTGGTATCTGTATGTATAGGGGCTTTGTCCTGGGAGAGAAGCTGAGCCCTGATTAGGGGGCGGGGCTTCCCTGACTAGGGGTCCTATAAAGGTAGCAGCCAGTCAGGTAGTGGCACAGACAGCTGCAGCGGCACAGGAGCTAGCAAACAGAGCTGTAAACAGGGCAGTTTGAGTGGGAGTTCTGTTGGAGGAGAAGGTACTTGTGTGTGTTTGGTTTTGTATTGGTGGTATCTGTATCTGCAGGGGCTTTGTGCTGGGAGAGAAGCTGAGCCCTGATTAGGGGGCGGGGCTTCCCTGACTAGGGGTCCTATAAAGGTTGCAGCCAGTCAGGCAGCGGCACAGGAGCTAGCAAACAGAGCTGTAAACAGGGGAGTTTGAGTGCGAGTTCTGTTGGAGGAGAAGGTATTTGTGTGTGTTTGGTTTTGTATTGGTAGTATCTGTATGTGTAGGGGCTTTGTGCTTGGAGAGAAGCTGAGCCCTGATTAGGGGGCGGGGCTTCACTGACTAGGGGTCCTATAAAGGTAGCAGTCAGTCAGGTAGCGGCACAGACAGCTGCAGCGGCACAGGAGCTAGCAAACAGAGGTGTAAACAGGGGAGTTTGAGTGGGAGTTCTGTTGGAGGAGAAGGTATTTGTGTGTGTTTGGTTTTGTATTGGTGGTATCTGTATGTGTAGGGGCTTTGTGCTGGGAGAGAAGCTGAGCCCTGATTAGGGGGCGGGGCTTGACTGACTAGGGGTCCTATAAAGCTAGCAGCCAGTCAGGCAGCGGCACAGACAGCTGCAGCGGTACAGGAGCTAGGAAACAGAGCTGTAAACAGGGGAGTTTGAGTTGGAGTTCTGTTGGAGGAGAAGGTATTTGTGTGTGTTTGGTTTTGTATTGTTAGTATCTGTATGTGTAAGGGCTTCGTGCTGGGAGAGAAGCTGAGCCCTGATTAGGGGGCGGGGCTTCCCTGACTAGGGGTCCTATAAAGGTAGCAGCCAGTCAGGCAGCGGCACAGACAGCTGCAGCGGCACAGGAGCTAGCAAACAGAGCTGTAAACAGGGCAGTTTGAGTGGGAGTTCTGTTGGAGGAGAAGGTATTTGTGTGTGTTTGGTTTTGTATTGTTAGTATCTGTATGTGTAGGAGCTTTTTGCTGGGAGAGAAGCTGAGCCCTGATTAGGGGGCGGGTCTTCACTGACTAGGGGTCCTATAAAGGTAGCAGCCAATCAGGCAGCGGCACAGACAGCTGCAGCGGCACAGGAGCTAGCCAACAGAGCTGTAAACAGGGGAGTTTGAGTGGGAGTTCTGTTGGAGGAGAAGGTATTTGTGTGTGTTCGGTTTTGTATTGGTGGTATCTGTATGTGCAGGGGCTTTGTCCTGGGAGAGAAGCTGAGCCCTGATTAGGGGGCGGGGCTTCCCTGACTGAGGGTCCTATAAAGCTTGCAGCCAGTCAGGCAGCGGCACAGGAGCTATCAAACAGAGCTGTAAACAGGGGAGTTTGAGTGGGAGTTCTGTTGGAGTAGAAGGTATTTGTGTGTGTTTGGTTTTGTATTGGTAGTATCTGTATGTGTAGGGGCTTTGTGCTGGGACAGAAGATTAGCCCTGATGAGGGGGCGGGGCCTCACTCACTAGGGGTCCTATAAAGGTAGCAGCCAGTCAGGTAGCGGCACAGACAGCTGCAGCGGCACAGGAGCTAGCAAACAGAGCTGTAAACAGGGCAGTTTGAGTGGGAGTTCTGTTGGAGGAGAAGGTACTTGTGTGTGTTTGGTTTTGTATTGTTGGTATCTATATGTGCAGGGGCTTTGTGCTGGGAGAGAAGCTGAGCCCTGATTAGGGGGCGGGGCTTCACTGACTAGGGGTCCTATAAAGGTAGCAGCCAATCAGGCAGCGGCACAGGAGCTAGCAAACAGAGCTGTAAACAGGGGAGTTTGAGTGGGAGTTCTGTTGGAGGAGAAGGTATTTGTGTGTTTGGTTTTGTATTGGTAGTATCTGTATGTGTAGGAGCTTTGTGCTGGGACAGAAGCTGAGCCCTGATTAGGGGGCCGGGTTTCACTGACTAGGGGTCCTGTAAAGGTAGCAGGCAGTCAGGTAGCGGCACAGACAGCTGCAGCGGCACAGAAGCTAGCAAACAGAGCTGTAAACAGGGGAGTTTGAGTGGGAGTTCTGTTGGAGGAGAAGGTATTTGTGTGTGTTTGTTTTTGTATTGTTAGTATCTGTATGTGTAGGGGCTTTGTGCTGGGAGAGAAGCTGAGCCCTGATTAGGGGGCGGGGCTTCCCTGACTAGGGGTCCTATAAAGGTAGCAGCCAGTCAGGAAGCGGCACAGGAGCTAGCAAACAGAGCTGTAAACAGGGGAGTTTCAGTGGGAGTTCTGTTGGAGGAGAAGGTATTTGTGTGTGTTTGGTTTTGTATTGGTAGTATCTGTATGTGTAGGGGCTTTGTGCTGGGAGAGAAGCTGAGCCCTGATTAGGGGGCGGGGCTTGACTGACTAGGGGTCCTATAAAGGTAGCAGTCAGTCAGACAGCGGCAGAGGAGTGAGCAAACACAGCTCTAAACAGGGGAGTTTGAGTGGGAGTTCTGTTGGTGGAGAAGGTATTTGTGTGTGTGTTTGGTTTTGTATTGGTAGTATCTGTATGTGTAAGGGCTTTGTGCTGGGAGAGAAGCTGAGCCGTGATTAGGGGGAGGGGCTTCCCTGACTAGGGGTCCTATAAAGGTAGCAGCCAGTCAGGCAGCGGCACAGGAGCTAGCAAACAGAGCTGTAAAGAGGGGAGTTGGAGTGGGAGTTCTGTTGGAGTAGAAGGTATTTGTGAGTGTTTGGTTTTGTATTGGTAGTATCTGTGTGTGTAGGGGCTTTGTGCTGGGAGAGAAGCTGAGCCCTGATTAGGGGGCGGGGCTTCACTGACTAGGGGTCCTATAAAGGTATCAGCCAGTCAGGCAGCGGCACAGACAGCTGCAGAGGCACAGGAGCTAGCAAACAGAGCTGTAAACAGGGGAGTTTGAGTGGGAGTTCTGTTGGAGGAGAAGGTATTTGTGTGTGTTTGGTTTTGTATTGGCAGTATCTGTATGTGTAGGGGCTTTGTGCTGGGAGAGAAGCTGAGCCCTGATTAGGGGGCGGGTCTTGACTGACTAGGGGTCCTATAAAGGTAGCAGTCAGTCAGGCAGCGGCAGAGACAGCTGCAGCGGCACAGGAGCTAGCAAACAGAGCTGTAAACAGGGGAGTTTGAGTGGGAGTTCTGTTGGAGGAGAAGGTATTTGTGTGTGTTTGGTTTTGTATTGGTGGTATCTGTATGTGTAGGGGCTTTGTGCTGGGACAGAAGATGAGCCCTGATTAGGGGACGGGGCTTGCCTGATTCGAGGTCCTATAAAGATAGCAGCCAGTCAGGCAGCGGCACAGGAGCTAGCAAACAGAGCTGTAAACAGGGGAGTTTGTGTGGGAGTTCTGTTGGAGGAAAAGGTATTTGTGTGTGTTTGGTTTTGTATTGTTAGTATCTGTATGTGTAGGGGCTTTGTGCTGGGAGAGAAGCTGAGCCCTGATTAGGGGGCGGGGCTTCCCTGACTAGGGGTCCTATAAAGGTAGCAGCCAGTCAGGCAGCGGCACAGGAGCAAGCAAACAGAGCTGTAAACAGGGGAGTTTGAGTGGGAGTTCTGTTGGAGGAGAAGGTATTTGTGTGTGTTTGGTTTTGTATTGGTAGTATCTGTATGTGTAGGGGCTTTGTGCTGGGAGAGAAGCTGAGCCGTGATTAGGGGGCGGGGCTTTACTGACTAGGGGTCCAAAAAAGGTATCAGCCAGTCAGGCAGCGGCACAGACAGCTGCAGCGGCACCGGAGCTAGCAAACAGACCTGTAAACAGGGGAGTTTGAGTGGGAGTTCTGTTGGAGGAGAAGGTATTTGTGTGTGTTTGGTTTTGTATTGGTAGTATCTGTATGTGTAGGGGCTTTGTGCTGGGAGAGAAGCTGAGCCCTGATTAGGGGGCGGGGCTTCCCTGGGTAGGGATCCTATAAAGGTAGCAGCCAGTCAGGCAGCGGCACAGGAGCTAGCAAACAGAGCTGTAAACAGGGGAGTTTGAGTGGGAGTTCTGTTGGAGGAGAAGGTATTTGTGTGTGTTTGGTTTTGTATTGGCCGTATCTGTATGTGTAGGGGCTTTGTGCTGGAAGAGAAGCTGAGCCCTGATTAGGGGGCGGGGATTGACTGACTGGGGTCCTATAAAGGTAGCAGTCAGTCAGGCAGCGGCACAGACAGCTGCAGCGGCACAGGAGCTAGCAAACAGAGCTGTAAACAGGGGAGTTTGAGTGGGAGTTCTGTTGGAGGAGAAGGTATTTGTGTGTGTTTGGTTTTGTATTGGTAGTACCTGTATGTGTTCGGGCTTCGTGCTGGGAGAGAAGCTGAGCCCTGATTAGGGGGGGGGCTTCCCGGACTAGGGTTCCTATAAAGGTAGCAGCCAATCAGGTAGCGGAACAGACAGCTGCAGCGGCACAGGAGCTAGCAAACAGAGCTTAAACAGGCCAGTGTGAGTGGGAGTTCTGTTGGAGGAGAAGGTATTTGTGTGTGTTTGGTTTTGTATTGGTGGTATCTGTATGTGCAGGGGCTTTGTGCTGGGAGAGAAGCTGAGCCCTGATTAGGGGGCGGGGCTTCACTGACTAGGGGTCCTATAAAGGTAGCAGCCAATCAGGCAGCGGCACAGACAGCTGCAGCGGCACAGGAGCTTGCAAACAGAGCTGTAAACAGGGGAGTTTGAGTGGGAGTTCTGTTGGAGGAGAAGGTATTTGTGTGTGTTTGGTTTTGTATTGGTAGTAGCTGTATGTGTTCGGGCTTCGTGCTGGGAGAGAAGCTGAGCCCTGATTAGGGGGCGGGGCTTCCCTGACTAGGGGTCCTATAAAGGTTGCAGCCAGTCAGGCAGCGGCACAGGAGCTATCAAACAGAGCTGTAACAGGGGAGTTTGAGTGGGAGTTCTGTTGGAGTAGAAGGTATTTGTGTGTTTGGTTTTGTACTGGTAGTATCTGTGTCTGTAGGGGCTTTGTGCTGGGACAGAAGATGAGCCCTGATTAGGGGGCGGGGCTTCCCTGATTAGGGGTCCTATAAAGGTAGCAGCCAGTCAGGCAGCGGCACAGGAGTGAGCAAACAGAGCTCTAAACAGGGGAGTTTGAGTGGGAGTTCTGTTGGTGGAGAAGGTATTTGTGTGTGTGTTTGGTTTTGTATTGGTAGTATCTTTATGTGTAAGGGCTTTGTGCTGGGAGAGAAGCTGAGCCGTGATTAGGGGGCGGGGCTTCCCTGACTAGGGGTCCTATAAAGGTAGCAGCCAATCAGGGAGCGGCACAGACAGCTGCAGCGGCACAGGAGCTAACAAACAGAGGTGTAAACAGGGGAGTTTGAGTGGGAGTTCTGTTGGAGTAGAGGGTATTTGTGTGTGTTTGGTTTTGTATTGGTAGTATCTGTGTGTGTAGGGGCTTTGTGCTGGGACAGAAGCTGAGCCCTGATTAGGGGGCGGGGCTTCACTGACTAGGGGTCCTATAAAGGTAGCAGCCAGTCAGGCAGCGGCACAGACAGCTGCAGCGGCACAGGAGCTAGCAAACAGAGCTGTAAACAGCAGAGTTTGAGTGGGATTTCTGTTGGAGGAGAAGGTATTTGTTCGTGTTTGGATTTGTATTGGTAGTATCTGTATGTGTAGGGGCTTGGCGGGGCTTTGTGCTTGGAGAGAAGCTGAGCCATGATTAGGGGCGGGGCTTCACTGACTACGAGTTCTATAAAGGTAGCAGCCAGTCAGGCAGGAGAACAGAGCAGCTGCAGCGGCACAACAGCTAGCCAACAGCTGTAACCAGGGGAGTTTGAGTGGGAGTTCTGTTGCAGGAGAAGGTATTTGTGTGTTTGGTTTTGTATTGGTAGTATCTGTATGTGTAGGGGCTTTGTGCTGGGAGAGAAGCTGAGCCCTGATTCGGGGGCGGGGCTTCACTGACTAGGGGTCCTGTAAAGGTAGCAGCCAGTCAGAGAGCGGCACAGACAGCGGCAGCAGCACTGCAGCTAGCAAACAGATCTGTAAACAGGGGAGTTTGAGTGGGAGTTCTGTTTGAGGAGAAGGTATTTGTATGTGCTTGGTTTTATATTGGTAGTATCTGTATGTGTAGAGGCTTGGAGGGGCTTTCTGCTGGGAGAGAAGGTGAGCCCTGATTAGGGGGCGGGGCTTCCCGGACTAGGGGTACTATAAATGTAGCAGCCATTCAGGCAGCGGCACAGGAGCTAGCAAACAGAGCTGTAAACAGGGGAGTTTGAGTGGGAGTTCTGTTGGAGGAGAAGGTATTTGTGTGTGTTTGGTTTTGTATTGGTGGTATCTGTATGTGCAGGGGCTTTGTGCTGGGAGAGAAGCTGAGCCCTGATTAGGGGGCGGGGCTTCCCTGACTAGGGGTCCTATAAAGGTAGCAGCCAGTCAGGTAGCGGCATGGACAGCTGCAGTGGCACAGGAGCTAGCAAACAGAGCTGTAAACAGCGGAGTTTGAGTGGGAGTTCTGTTGGAGGAAAAGGTATTTGTGTGTGTGTTTGGTTTTGTATTGGTGGTATCTGTATGTGTAGAGGCTTGGAGGGGCTTTGTGCTGGGAGAGAAGCTGAGCCCTGATTAGTGGGCGGGGCTTCCCTGACTAGGGGTCCTATAAAGTTTGCGGCCAGTCAGGCAGCGGCACAGGAGCTATCAAACAGAGCTGTAAACAGGGGAGTTTTAATGGGAGTTCTGTTGGTGGAGAAGGTATTTGTGTGTGTGTTTGGTTTTGTATTGGTAGTATCTGTATGTGTAGGGGCTTTGTGCTGGGAGAGAAGCTGAGCCGTGATTAGGGGGCGGGGCTTCACTGACTAGGGGTCCTATAAAGGTAGCAGCCAGTCAGGCAGCGGCACAGGAGCTAGCAAACACAGCTGTAAACAGGGGAGTTTGAGTGGGAGTTCTGTTGGAGGAGAAGGTATTTGTGTGTGTTTGGTTTTGTATTGGTAGTATCTGTATGTGTAGGGGCTTTGTGCTGGGAGAGAAGCTGAGCCGTGATTAGGGGGCGGGGCTTCACTGACTAGGGGTCCAAAAAAGGTATCAGCCAGTCAGGCAGTGGCACAGACAGCTGCAGCGGCACAGGAGCTAGCAAACAGAGCTGTAAACAGGAGAGTTTGAATGGGAGTTCTGTTGGAGGAGAAGGTATTTGTGTGTGTTTGGTTTTGTATTGTTAGTATCTGTATGTGTAGGAGCTTTTTGCTGGGAGAGAAGCTGAGCCCTGATTAGGGGGCGGGTCTTCACTGACTAGGGGTCCTATAAAGGTAGCAGCCAATCAGGCAGCGGCACAGACAGCTGCAGCGGCACAGGAGCTAGCCAACAGAGCTGTAAAGAGGGGAGTTTGAGTGGGAGTTCTGTTGGAGGAGAAGGTATTTGTGTGTGTTCGGTTTTGTATTGGTGGTATCTGTATGTGCAGGGGCTTTGTCCTGGGAGAGAAGCTGAGCCCTGATTAGGGGGCGGGGCTTCCCTGGATAGGGGTCCTATAAAGGTTGCAGCCAGTCAGGCAGCGGCACAGGAGCTATCAAACGAGCTGTAAACAGGGGAGTTTGAGTGGGAGTACTGTTGGAGGAAAAGGTATTTGTGTGTGTGTTTGGTTTTGTATTGGTGGTATCTGTATGTGTAGAGGCTTGGAGGGGCTTTGTGCTGGGAGAGAAGATGAGCCCTGATTAGTGGGCGGGGCTTCCCTGACTGAGGGTCCTATAAAGCTTGCAGCCAGTCAGGCAGCGGCACAGGAGCTAGCAAACAGAGCTGTAAACAGGGGAGTTTGAGTGCGAGTTCTGTTGGAGGAGAAGGTATTTGTGTGTGTTTGGTTTTGTATTGGTGGTATCTGTATGTGTAGGGGCTTTGTGCTGGGAGAGAAGCTGAGCCCTGATTAGGGGGCGGGGCTTGACTGACTAGGGGTCCTATAAAGCTAGCAGCCAGTCAGGCAGCGGCACAGACAGCTGCAGCGGTACAGGAGCTAGGAAACAGAGCTGTAAACAGGGGAGTTTGAGTTGGAGTTCTTTTGGAGGAGAAGGTATTTGTGTGTGTTTGGTTTTGTATTGTTAGTATCTGTATGTGTAAGGGCTTCGTGCTGGGAGAGAAGCTGAGCCCTGATTAGGGGGCGGGGCTTCCCTGACTAGGGGTCCTATAAAGGTAGCAGCCAGTCAGGCAGCGGCACAGGAGCTAGCAAACAGAGCTGTAAACAGGGCAGTTTGAGTGGGAGTTCTGTTGGAGGAGAAGGTATTTGTGTGTGTTTGGTTTTGTATTGTTAGTATCTGTATGTGTAGGAGCTTTTTGCTGGGAGAGAAGCTGAGCCCTGATTAGGGGGCGGGTCTTCACTGACTAGGGGTCCTATAAAGGTAGCAGCCAATCAGGCAGCGGCACAGACAGCTGCAGCGGCACAGGAGCTAGCCAACAGAGCTGTAAACAGGGGAGTTTGAGTGGGAGTTCTGTTGGAGGAGAAGGTATTTGTGTGTGTTCGGTTTTGTATTGGTGGTATCTGTATGTGCAGGGGCTTTGTCCTGGGAGAGAAGCTGAGCCCTGATTAGGGGGCGGGGCTTCCCTGGATAGGGGTCCTATAAAGGTTGCAGCCAGTCAAGCAGCGGCACAGGAGCTATCAAACGAGCTGTAAACAGGGGAGTTTGAGTGGGAGTACTGTTGGAGGAAAAGGTATTTGTGTGTGTGTTTGGTTTTGTATTGGTGGTATCTGTATGTGTAGAGGCTTGGAGGGGCTTTGTGCTGGGAGAGAAGATGAGCCCTGATTAGTGGGCGGGGCTTCCCTGACTGAGGGTCCTATAAAGCTTGCAGCCAGTCAGGCAGCGGCACAGGAGCTATCAAACAGATCTGTAAACAGGGGAGTTTGAGTGGGAGTTCTGTTGGAGTAGAAGGTATTTGTGTGTGTTTGGTTTTGTATTGGTAGTATCTGTATGTGTAGGGGCTTTGTGCTGGGACAGAAGATGAGCCCTGATGAGGGGGCGGGGCCTCACTCACTAGGGGTCCTATAAAGGTAGCAGCCAGTCAGGTAGCGGCACAGACAGCTGCAGCGGCACAGGAGCTAGCAAACAGAGCTCTAAACAGGGCAGTTTGAGTGGGAGTTCTGTTGGAGGAGAAGGTATTTGTGTGTGTTTGGTTTTGTATTGGTAATATCTGTATGTGTAGGGACTTTGTGCTGGGAGAGAAGCTGAGCCGTGATTAGGGGGCGGGGCTTGACTGACTAGGGGTCCTATAAAGGTAGCAGTCAGTCAGGCAGCGGCACAGACAGCTGCAGCGGCACAGGAGCTAGCAAACAGAGCTGTAAACAGGGAGGTTGGAGTGGGAGTTCTGTTGGAGGAGAAGGTATTTGTGTGTGTTTGGTTTTGTATTGGTGGTATCTGTATGTGTAGGGGCTTTGGGCTGGGACAGAAGATGAGCCCTGATTAGGGGGCGGGGCTTCCCTGGATAGGGGTCCTATAAAGGTTGCAGCCAGTCAGGCAGCGGCACAGGAGCTATCAAACGAGCTGTAAACAGGGGAGTTTGAGTGGGAGTACTGTTGGAGGAAAAGGTATTTGTGTGTGTGTTTGGTTTTGTATTGGTGGTATCTGTATGTGTAGAGGCTTGGAGGGGCTTTGTGCTGGGAGAGAAGATGAGCCCTGATTAGTGGGCGGGGCTTCCCTGACTGAGGGTCCTATAAAGCTTGCAGCCAGTCAGGCAGCGGCACAGGAGCTATCAAACAGAGCTGTAAACAGGGGAGTTTGAGTGGGAGTTCTGTTGGAGTAGAAGGTATTTGTGTGTGTTTGGTTTTGTATTGGTAGTATCTGTGTGTGTAGGGGCTTTGTGCAGGGAGAGAAGCTGAGCCCTGATTAGGGGGCGGGGCTTCACTGACTAGGGGTCCTATAAAGGTATCAGCCAGTCAGGCAGCGGCACAGACAGCTGCAGCGGCACAGGAGCTAGCAAACAGAGCTGTAAACAGGGGAGTTTGAGTGGGAGTTCTTTTGGAGGAGAAGGTATTTGTGTGTGTGTTTGGTTTTGTATTGGTGGTATCTGTATGTGTAGAGGCTTGGAGGGGCTTTGTGCTGGGAGAGAAGCTGAGCCCTGATTAGGGGGCGGGGCTTCCCTGACTAGGGGTCCTATAAAGGTAGCAGCCAGTCAGGTAGTGGCACAGACAGCTGCAGCGGCACAGGAGCTAGCAAACAGAGCTGTAACCAGGGCAGTTTGAGTGGGAGTTCTGTTGGAGGAGAAGGTACTTGTGTGTGTTTGGTTTTGTATTGGTGGTATCTGTATGTGCAGGGGCTTTGTGCTGGGAGAGAAGCTGAGCCCTGATTAGGGGGCGGGGCTTCCCTGACTAGGGGTCCTATAAAGGTTGCAGCCAGTCAGGCAGCGGCACACGAGCTAGCAAACAGAGCTGTAAACAGGGGAGTTTGAGTGCGAGTTCTGTTGGAGGAGAAGGTATTTGTGTGTGTTTGGTTTTGTATTGGTAGTATCTGTATGTGTAGGGGCTTTGTGCTTGGAGAGAAGCTGAGCCCTGATTAGGGGGCGGGGCTTCACTGACTAGGGGTCCTATAAAGGTAGCAGCCAGTCAGGTAGCGGCACAGACAGCTGCAGCGGCACAGGAGCTAGCAAACAGCTGTAAACAGGGGAGTTTGAGTGGGAGTTCTGTTGGAGGAGAAGGTACTTGTGTGTGTTTGGTTTTGTATCGGTAGTATCTGTATGTGCAGGGGCTTTGTGCTGGGAGAGAAGCTGAGCCCTGATTAGGGGGCGGGGCTTCACTGACTGGGGTCCTAAAAGGTAGGAGCCAATCAGGCAGCGGCACAGACAGCTGCAGCGGCACAGGAGCTAGCAAACAGAGGTGTAAACAGGGGAGTTTGAGTGGGAGTTCTGTTGGAGGAGAAGGTATTTGTGTGTGTTTGGTTTTGTATTGGTGGTATCTGTATGTGTAGGGGCTTTGTGCTGGGAGAGAAGCTGAGCCCTGATTAGGGGGCGGGGCTTGACTGACTAGGGGTCCTATAAAGCTAGCAGCCAGTCAGGCAGCGGCACAGACAGCTGCAGCGGTACAGGAGCTAGGAAACAGAGCTGTAAACAGGGGAGTTTGAGTTGGAGTTCTGTTGGAGGAGAAGGTATTTGTGTGTGTTTGGTTTTGTATTGTTAGTATCTGTATGTGTAAGGGCTTCGTGCTGGGAGAGAAGCTGAGCCCTGATTAGGGGGCGGGGCTTCCCTGACTAGGGGTCCTATAAAGGTAGCAGCCAGTCAGGCAGCGGCACAGGAGCTAGCAAACAGAGCTGTAAACAGGGCAGTTTGAGTGGGAGTTCTGTTGGAGGAGAGGGTATTTGTGTGTGTTTGGTTTTGTATTGTTAGTATCTGTATGTGTAGGAGCTTTTTGCTGGGAGAGAAGCTGAGCCCTGATTAGGGGGCGGGTCTTCACTGACTAGGGGTCCTATAAAGGTAGCAGCCAATCAGGCAGCGGCACAGACAGCTGCAGCGGCACAGGAGCTAGCCAACAGAGCTGTAAACAGGGGAGTTTGAGTGGGAGTTCTGTTGGAGGAGAAGGTATTTGTGTGTGTTCGGTTTTGTATTGGTGGTATCTGTATGTGCAGGGGCTTTGTCCTGGGAGAGAAGCTGAGCCCTGATTAGGGGGCGGGGCTTCCCTGGATAGGGGTCCTATAAAGGTTGCAGCCAGTCAGGCAGCGGCACAGGAGCTATCAAACGAGCTGTAAACGGGGGAGTTTGAGTGGGAGTACTGTTGGAGGAAAAGGTATTTGTGTGTGTGTTTGGTTTTGTATTGGTGGTATCTGTATGTGTAGAGGCTTGGAGGGGCTTTGTGCTGGGAGAGAAGATGAGCCCTGATTAGTGGGCGGGGCTTCCCTGACTGAGGGTCCTATAAAGCTTGCAGC
The DNA here is from genome assembly GCF_965140295.1 of Lepidochelys olivacea. Classification (NCBI taxonomy): domain Eukaryota; kingdom Metazoa; phylum Chordata; order Testudines; family Cheloniidae; genus Lepidochelys; species Lepidochelys olivacea. Next base: position 20,774,477 of record NC_140431.1, on the reverse strand, counting down.
CAGTCAGGCAGCGGCACAGGAGCTATCAAACAGAGCTGTAAACAGGGGAGTTTGAGTGGGAGTTCTGTTGGAGTAGAAGGTATTTGTGTGTGTTTGGTTTTGTATTGGTAGTATCTGTATGTGTAGGGGCTTTGTGCTGGGACAGAAGATGAGCCCTGATGAGGGGGCGGGGCCTCACTCACTAGGGGTCCTATAAAGGTAGCAGCCAGTCAGGTAGCGGCACAGACAGCTGCAGCGGCACAGGAGCTAGCAAACAGAGCTGTAAACAGGGCAGTTTGAGTGGGAGTTCTGTTGCAGTAGAAGGTATTTGTGTGTGTTTGGTTTTGTATTGGTGGTATCTGTATGTGTAGGGACTTTGTGCTGGGAGAGAAGCTGAGCCGTGATTAGGGGGCGGGGCTTGACTGACTAGGGGTCCTATAAAGGTAGCAGTCAGTCAGGCAGCGGCACAGGAGCTGGCAAACAGAGCTGTAAACAGGGGAGTTTGAGTGGGAGTTCTGTTGGAGGAGAAGGTATTTGTGGGTGTTTGGTTTTGTATTGGTAGTATCTGTATGTGCAGGGGCTTTGTGCTGGGAGAGAAGCTGAGCCCTGATTAGGGGGCGGGGCTTCCCTGACTAGGGGTCCTATAAAGGTAGCAGCCAGTCAGGCAGCGGCACAGGAGCTAGCAAACAGAGCTGTAAACAGGGGAGTTTGAGTGAGTGGGAGTTCTGTTGGAGGAGAAGGTATTTGTGTGTGTTTGGTTTTGTATTGGTAGTATCTGTATGTGTAGGGGCTTTGTGCTGGGACAGAAGATGAGCCCTGATTAGGGGGCGGGGCCTCACTGACTGGGGGTCCTATAAAGGTACCAGGCAGTCAAGTAGCGGCACAGACAGCTGCAGCAGCACAGGAGCTAGCAAACAGAGCTGTAAACAGCGGAGTTTGAGTGGGAGTTCTGTTGGAGGAAAAGGTATTTTTGGGTGTGTTTGGTTTTGTATTGGTGGTATCTGTATGTGTAGAGGCTTGGAGGGGCTTTGTGCTGGGAGAGAAGCTGAGCCCTGATTAGTGGGCGGGGCTTCCCTGACTAGGGGTCCTATAAAGCTTGCAGCCAGTCAGGCAGCGGCACAGGAGCTATCAAACAGAGCTGTAAACAGGGGAGTTTTAATGGGAGTTGTGTTGGAGGAGAAGGTATTTGTGTGTGTTTGGTTTTGTATTGGTAGTATCTGTATGTGTAGGGGCTTTGTGCTGGGAGAGAAGCTGAGCCGTGATTAGGGGGCGGGGCTTCACTGACTAGGGGTCCAAAAAAGGTATCAGCCAGTCAGGCAGTGGCACAGACAGCTGCAGCGGCACAGGAGCTAGCAAACAGAGCTGTAAACAGGGGAGTTTGAATGGGAGTTCTGTTGGAGGAGAAGGTATTTGTGTGTGTTTGGTTTTGTATTGGTGGTATCTGTATGTATAGGGGCTTTGTCCTGGGAGAGAAGCTGAGCCCTGATTAGGGGGCGGGGCTTCCCTGACTAGGGGTCCTATAAAGGTAGCAGCAGTCAGGCAGCGGCACAGGAGTGAGCAAACAGAGCTGTAAACAGGGGAGTTTGAGTGGGAGTTCTGTTGGTGGAGAAGGTATTTGTGTGTGTGTTTGGTTTTGTATTGGTAGTATCTGTATGTGTAGGGGCTTTGTGCTGGGAGAGAAGCTGAGCCGTGATTAGGGGGCGGGGCTTCCCTGACTAGGGGTCCTATAAAGGTTGCAGCCAGTCAGGCAGCGGCACAGGAGCTATCAAACAGAGCTGTAAACAGGGGAGTTGGAGTGGGAGTTCTGTTGGAGTAGAAGGTATTTGTGTGTGTTTGGTTTAGTATTGGTGGTATCTGTATGTGTAGGGGCTTTGTGCTGGGACAGAAAATTAGCCCTGATTAGGGGGCGGGGCTTCCCTGACTAGGGGTCCTATAAAGGTAGCAGCCAGTCAGGCAGCGGCACAGGAGTGAGCAAACAGAGCTCTAAACAGGGGAGTTTGAGGGGAGTTCTGTTGGTGGAGAAGGTATTTGTGTGTGTGTTTGGTTTTGTATTGGTAGTATCTGTATGTGTAGGGGTTTGTGCTGGGAGAGAAGCTGAGCCGTGATTAGGGGCGGGGCTTCACTGACTAGGGGTCCTATAAAGGTAGCAGCCAGTCAGGTAGCGGCACGGACAGCTGGAGTGGCACAGGAGCTAGCAAACAGAGCTGTAAACAGCGGAGTTTGAGTGGGAGTTCTGTTGGAGGAGAAGGTATTTGTGTGTGTTTGGTTTTGTATTGGTAGTATCTGTATGTGTAGGGGCTTTGTGCTGGGAGAGAAGCTGAGCCGTGATTAGGGGGCGGGGCTTCACTGACTGGGGTCCAAAAAAGGTATCAGCCAGTCAGGCAGTGGCACAGACAGCTGCAGCGGCACAGGAGCTAGCAAACAGAGCTGTAACCAGGGCAGTTTGAGTGGGAGTTCTGTTGGAGGAGAAGGTACTTGTGTGTGTTTGGTTTTGTATTGGTGGTATCTGTATGTGCAGGGGCTTTGTGCTGGGAGAGAAGCTGAGCCCTGATTAGGGGGCGGGGCTTCCCTGACTAGGGGTCCTATAAAGGTTGCAGCCAGTCAGGCAGCGGCACAGGAGCTAGCAAACAGAGCTGTAAACAGGGGAGTCTGAGTGGGAGTTCTGTTGGAGGAGAAGGTATTTGTGTGTGTTTGGTTTTGTATTGGTAGTATCTGTATGTGTAGGGGCTTTGTGCTTGGAGAGAAGCTGAGCCCTGATTAGGGGGCGGGGCTTCACTGACTAGGGGTCCTATAAAGGTAGCAGCCAGTCAGGTAGCGGCACAGACAGCTGCAGCGGCACAGGAGCTAGCAAACAGCTGTAAACAGGGGAGTTTGAGTGGGAGTTCTGTTGGAGGAGAAGGTACTTGTGTGTGTTTGGTTTTGTATTGGTGGTATCTGTATGTGTAGGGGCTTTGTGCTGGGACAGAATATGAACCCTGATTAGGGGGCGGGGCTTCCCTGATTAGGGGTCCTATAAAGGTAGCAGCCAGTCAGGCAGCGGCACAGGAGTGAGCAAACAGAGCTCTAAACAGGGGACTTTGAGTGGGAGTTCTGTTGGTGGAGAAGGTATTTGTGTGTGTGTTTGGTTTTGTATTGGTAGTATCTGTATGTGCAGGGGCTTTGTGCTGGGAGAGAAGCTGAGCCGTGATTAGGGGGCGGGACTTCCCTGACTAGGGGTCCTATAAAGGTAGCAGCCAGTCAGGCAGCGGCACAGGAGCTAGCAAACAGAGCTGTAAACAGGGGAGTTTGAGTGGCAGTTCTTTTGGAGGAGAATGTATTTGTGTGTGTGTTTGGTTTTGTATTGGTGGTACCTGTATGTGTAGAGGCTTGGAGGGGCTTTGTGCTGGAAGAGAAGCTGAGCCCTGATTCGTGGGCGGGGCTTCCCTGACTAGGGGTCCTATAAAGGTTGCAGCCAGTCAGGCAGCGGCACAGGAGCTATCAAACAGAGCTGTAAACAGGGGAGTTTGAGTGGGAGTTCTGTTGGAGGAGAAGGTATTTGTGTGTGTTTGGTTTTGTATTGGGAGTATCTGTATGTGTAGGGGCTTTGTGCTGGGAGAGAAGCTGAGCCCTGATTAGGGGGCGGGGCTTCACTGACTGGGGTCCTATAAAGGTAGCAGCCAGTCAGACAGCGGCACAGACAGCTGCAGTGGCACAGGAGCTAGCCAACAGAGCTGTAAACAGGGGAGTTTGAGTGGGAGTTCTGTTGGAGGAGAAGGTACTTGTGTGTGTTTGGTTTTGTATTGTTGGTATCTGTATGTGCAGGGGCTTTGTGCTGGGAGAGAAGCTGAGCCCTGATTAGGGGGCGGGGCTTCACTGAATAGGGGTCCTATAAAGGTAGCAGCCAATCAGGCAGCGGCACAGGAGCTAGCAAACAGAGCTGTAAACAGGGGAGTTTGAGTGGGAGTTCTTTTGGAGGAGAAGGTATTTGTGTGTGTGTTTGGTTTTGTATTGGTGGTATCTGTATGTGTAGAGGCTTGGAGGGGCTTTGTGCTGGGAGAGAAGCTGAGCCGTGATTAGGGGGCGGGGCTTCCCTGACTAGGGGTCCTATAAAGGTAGCAGCCAGTCAGGTAGTGGCACAGACAGCTGCAGCGGCACAGGAGCTAGCAAACAGAGCTGTAACCAGGGCAGTTTGAGTGGGAGTTCTGTTGGAGGGGAAGGTACTTGTGTGTGTTTGGTTTTGTATTGGTGGTATCTGTATGTGCAGGGGCTTTGTGCTGGGAGAGAAGCTGAGCCCTGATTAGGGGGCGGGGCTTCCCTGACTAGGGGTCCTATAAAGGTTGCAGCCAGTCAGGCAGCGGCACAGGAGCTAGCAAACAGAGCTGTAAACAGGGGAGTTTGAGTGGGAGTTCTGTTGGAGGAGAAGGTACTTGTGTGTGTTTGGTTTTGTATTCGTGGTATCTGTATGTGTAGGGGCTTTGTGCTGGGACAGAAGCTGAGCCCTGATCAGGGGGCGGGGCTTCCCTGACTAGGGGTCCTATAAAGGTAGCAGCCAGTCAGGCAGCGGCACAGGAGTGAGCAAACAGAGCTCTAAACAGGGGAGTTTGAGTGGGAGTTCTGTTGGTGGAGAAGGTATTTGTGTGTGTGTTTGGTTTTGTATTGGTAGTATCTGTATGTGCAGGGGCTTTGTGCTGGGAGAGAAGCTGAGCCGTGATTAGGGGGCGGGACTTCCCTGACTAGGGGTCCTATAAAGGTAGCAGCCAGTCAGGCAGCGGCACAGGAGCTAGCAAACAGAGCTGTAAACAGGGGAGTTTGAGTGGGAGTTCTTTTGGAGGAGAAGGTATTTGTGTGTGTGTTTGGTTTTGTATTGGTGGTACCTGTATGTGTAGAGGCTTGGAGGGGCTTTGTGCTGGGAGAGAAGCTGAGCCCTGATTCGTGGGCGGGGCTTCCCTGACTAGGGGTCCTATAAAGGTTGCAGCCAGTCAGGCAGCGGCACAGGAGCTATCAAACAGAGCTGTAAACAGGGGAGTTTGAGTGGGAGTTCTGTTGGAGTAGAAGGTATTTGTGTGTGTTTGGTTTTGTATTGGTAGTATCTGTGTGTGTAGGGGCTTTGTGCAGGGAGAGAAGCTGAGCCCTGATTAGGGGGCGGGGCTTCACTGACTAGGGGTCCTATAAAGGTATCAGCCAGTCAGGCAGCGGCACAGACAGCTGCAGCGGCACAGGAGCTAGCAAACAGAGCTGTAAACAGGGGAGTTTGAGTGGGAGTTCTGTTGGAGGAGAAGGTATTTGTGTGTGTTTGGTTTTGTATTGGCAGTATCTGTATGTGTAGGGGCTTTGTGCTGGGAGAGAAGCTGAGCCCTGATTAGGGGGCGGGGCTTCACTGACTGGGGTCCTATAAAGGTAGCAGCCAGTCAGACAGCGGCACAGACAGCTGCAGTGGCACAGAAGCTAGCCAACAGAGCTGTAAACAGGGGAGTTTGAGTGGGAGTTCTGTTGGAGGAGAAGGTACTTGTGTGTGTTTGGTTTTGTATTGTTGGTATCTGTATGTGCAGGGGCTTTGTGCTGGGAGAGAAGCTGAGCCCTGATTAGGGGGCGGGGCTTCACTGACTAGGGGTCCTATAAAGGTAGCAGCCAATCAGGCAGCGCCACAGGAGCTAGCAAACAGAGCTGTAAACAGGGGAGTTTGAGTGGGAGTTCTTTTGGAGGAGAAGGTATTTGTGTGTGTGTTTGGTTTTGTATTGGTGGTATCTGTATGTGTAGAGGCTTGGAGGGGCTTTGTGGTGGGAGAGAAGCTGAGCCCTGATTCGTGGGCGGGGCTTCCCTGACTAGGGGTCCTATAAAGGTTGCAGCCAGTCAGGCAGCGGCACAGGAGCTATCAAACAGAGCTGTAAACAGGGGAGTTTGAGTGGGAGTTCTTTTGGAGGAGAAGGTATTTGTGTGTGTTTGGTTTTGTATTGGTAGTATCTGTATGTGTAGGGGCTTTGTGCTGGGACAGAAGCTGAGCCCTGATTAGGGGGCCGGGTTTCACTGACTCGGGGTCCTGTAAAGGTAACAGGCAGTCAGGTAGCGGCACAGACAGCTGCAGCGGCACAGAACCTAGCAAACAGAGCTGTAAACAGGGGAGTTTGAGTGGGAGTTCTGTTGGAGGAGAAGGTATTTGTGTGTGTTTGGTTTTGTATTGTTAGTATCTGTATGTGTAGGGGCTTTGTGCTGGGAGAGAAGCTGAGCCCTGATTAGGGGGCGGGGCTTCCCTGACTAGGGGTCCTATAAAGGTAGCAGCCAGTCAGGCAGCGGCACAGGAGCAAGCAAACAGAGCTGTAAACAGGGGAGTTTGAGTGGGAGTTCTGTTGGAGGAGAAGGTATTTGTGTGTGTTTGGTTTTGTATTGGTAGGATCTGTATGTGTAGGGGCTTTGTGCTGGGAGAGAAGCTGAGCCGTGATTAGGGGGCGGGGCTTTACTGACTAGGGGTCCAAAAAAGGTATCAGCCAGTCAGGCAGCGGCACAGACAGCTGCAGCGGTACCGGAGCTTGCAAACAGAGCTGTAAACAGGGGAGTTTGAGTGGGAGTTCTGTTGGAGGAGAAGGTACTTGTGTGTGTTTGGTTTTGTATTGGTGGTATCTGTATGTGCAGGGGCTTTGTGCTGGGAGAGAAGCTGAGCCCTGATTAGGGGGCGGGGCTTCCCTGACTAGGGGTCCTATAAAGGATGCAGCCAGTCAGGCAGCGGCACAGGAGCTATCGAACAGAGCTGTAAACAGGGGAGTTTGAGTGGGAGTTCTGTTGGAGTAGAAGGTATTTGTGTGTGTTTGGTTTAGTATTGGTGGTATCTGTATGTGTAGGGGCTTTGTGCTGGGACAGAAGATGAGCCCTGATTAGGGGGCGGGGCTTCCCTGACTAGGGGTCCTACAAAGGTAGCAGCCAGTCAGGCAGCGGCACAGGAGTGAGCAAACAGAGCTCTAAACAGGGGAGTTTGAGTGGGAGTTCTGTTGGTGGAGAAGGTATTTGTGTGTGTGTTTGGGTTTGTATTGGTAGTATCTGTATGTGTAGGGGCTTTGTGCTGGGAGAGAAGCTGAGCCGTGATTAGGGGGCGGGGCTTCACTGACTAGGGGTCCTATAAAGGTAGCAGCCAGTCAGGTAGCGGCACAGACAGCTGCAGCGGCACAGGAGCTAGCAAACAGAGCTGTAAACAGGGCAGTTTGAGTGGGAGTTCTGTTGGAGGAGAAGGTATTTGTGTGTGTTTGGTTTTGTATTGGTAGTATCTGTATGTGTAGGGGCTTTGTGCTGGGAGAGAAGCTGAGCCCTGATTAGGGGGCGGGGCTTGACTGACTAGGGGTCCTATAAAGGTAGCAGTCAGTCAGGCAGCGGCAGAGGAGTGAGCAAACAGAGCTCTAAACAGAGGAGTTTGAGTGGGAGTTCTGTTGGTGGAGAAGGTATTTGTGTGTGTGTTTGGTTTTGTATTGGTAGTATGTGTATGTGTAGGGGCTTTGTGCTGGGAGAGAAGCTGAGCCGTGATTAGGGGGCGGGGCTTCACTGACTGGGGTCCTATAAAGGTAGCAGCCAATCAGGCAGCGGCACAGGAGCTAGCAAACAGAGCTGTAAACAGGGGAGTTTGAGTGGGAGTTCTTTTGGAGGAGAAGGTATTTGTGTGTGTGTTTGGTTTTGTATTGGTGGTATCTGTATGTGTAGAGGCTTGGAGGGGCTTTGTGCTGGGAGAGAAGCTGAGCCCTGATTCGTGGGCGGGGCTTCCCTGACTAGGGGTCCTATAAAGGTTGCAGCCAGTCAGGCAGCGGCACAGGAGCTATCAAACAGAGCTGTAAACAGGGGAGTTTGAGTGGGAGTTCTGTTGGAGGAGAAGGTATTTGTGGGTGTTTGGTTTTGTATTGTTAGTATCAGTATGTGTAAGGGCTTTGTGCTGGGAGAGAAGCTGAGCCGTGATTAGGGGGCGGGGCTTCCCTGACTAGGGGTCCTATAAAGGTAGCAGCCAGTCAGGCAGCGGCACAGGAGCTAGCAAACAGAGCTGTAAACAGGGGAGTTTGAGTGGGAGTTCTGTTGGAGGAGAAGGTATTTGTGTGTGTTTGGTTTTGTATTGGTAGTATGTGTATGTGTAGGGGCTTTGTGCTGGGAGAGAAGCTGAGCCGTGATTAGGAAGCGGGGCTTCACTGACTAGGGGTCCTATAAAGGTATCAGCCAGTCAGGCAGCGGCACAGACAGCTGCAGCGGCACAGGAGCTAGCAAACAGAGCTGTAAACAGGGGAGTTTGAGTGGGAGTTCTGTTGGAGGAGAAGGTATTTGTGTGTGTTTGGTTTTGTATTGGCAGTATCTGTATGTGTAGGGGCTTTGTGCTGGGAGAGAAGCTGAGCCCTGATTAGGGGGCGGGGCTTGACTGAATAGGGGTCCTATAAAGGTAGCAGTCAGTCAGGCAGCGGCACAGACAGCTGCAGCGGCACAGGAGCTAGCAAACAGAGCTGTAAACAGGGGAGTTGGAGTGGAAGTTCTGTTGGAGGAGAAGGTATTTGTGTGTGTTTGGTTTTGTATTGGCAGTATCTGTATGTGTAGGGGCTTTGTGCTGGGACAGAAGATGAGCCCTGATTAGGGGGCGGGGCTTCCCTGATTAGGGGTCCTATAAAGGTAGCAGCCAGTCAGGCAGCGGCACAGGAGTGAGCAAACAGAGCTCTAAACAGGGGAGTTTGAGTGGGAGTTCTGTTGGTGGAGAAGGTATTTGTGTGTGTGTTTGGTTTTGTGTTGGTAGTATCTGTATGTGTAAGGGCTTTGTGCTGGGAGAGAAGCTGAGCCGTGATTAGGGGGCGGGGCTTCCCTGACTAGGGGTCCTATAAAGGTAGCAGCCAGTCAGGCAGCGGCACAGGAGCTAGCAAACAGAGCTGTAAACAGGGGAGTTTGAGTGGGAGTTCTGTTGGAGGAGAAGGTATTTGTGTGTGTTTGGTTTTGTATTGGTAGTATCTGTATGTGTAGGGGCTTTGTGCTGGGAGAGAAGCTGAGCCGTGATTAGGGGGCGGGGCTTCACTGACTAGGGGTCCTATAAAGGTAGCAGCCAATCAGGGAGCGGCACAGACAGCTGCAGCGGCACAGGAGCTAACAAACAGAGGTGTAAACTGGGGAGTTTGAGTGGGAGTTCTGTTGGAGTAGAAGGTATTTGTGTGTGTTTGGTTTTGTATTGGTAGTATCTGTGTGTGTAGGGGCTTTGTGCTGGGACAGAAGCTGAGCCCTGATTAGGGGGCGGGGCTTCACTGACAAGTGGTCCTATAAAGGTAGCAGCCAGTCAGGCAGCGGCACAGGAGCCAGCAAACAGAGCTGTAAACAGGGGAGTTTGAGTGGGAGTTCTGTTGGAGGAGAAGGTATTTGTGTGTGTTTGGTTTTGTACTGGTAGTATCTGTATGTGTAGGGGCTTTGTGCTGGGAGAGAAGCTGAGCCGTGATTAGGGGGCGGGGCTTCACTGACTGGGGTCCTATAAAGGTAGCAGCCAGTCAGACAGCGGCACAGACAGCTGCAGTGGCACAGGAGCTAGCCAACAGAGCTGTAAACAGGGGAGTTTGAGTGGGAGTTCTGTTGGAGGAGAAGGTACTTGTGTGTGTTTGGTTTTGTATTGTTGGTATCTATATGTGCAGGGGCTTTGTGCTGGGAGAGAAGCTGAGCCCTGATTAGGGGGCGGGGCTTCACTGACTAGGGGTCCTATAAAGGTAGCAGCCAATCAGGCAGCGGCACAGGAGCTAGCAAACAGAGCTGTAAACAGGGGAGTTTGAGTGGGAGTTCTTTTGGAGGAGAAGGTATTTGTGTGTGTGTTTGGTTTTGTATTGGTGGTATCTGTATGTGTAGAGGCTTGGAGGGGCTTTGTGCTGGGAGAGAAGCTGAGCCCTGATTCGTGGGCGGGGCTTCCCTGACTAGGGGTCCTATAAAGGTTGCAGCCAGTCAGGCAGCGGCACAGGAGCTATCAAACAGAGCTGTAAACAGGGGAGTTTGAGTGGGAGTTCTGTTGGAGGAGAAGGTATTTGTGTGTTTGGTTTTGTATTGGTAGTATCTGTATGTGTAGGAGCTTTGTGCTGGGACAGAAGCTGAGCCCTGATTAGGGGGCCGGGTTTCACTGACTAGGGGTCCTGTAAAGGTAGCAGGCAGTCAGGTAGCGGCACAGACAGCTGCAGCGGCACAGAAGCTAGCAAACAGAGCTGTAAACAGGGGAGTTTGAGTGGGAGTTCTGTTGGAGGAGAAGGTATTTGTGTGTGTTTGGTTTTGTATTGTTAGTATCTGTATGTGTAGGGGCTTTGTGCTGGGAGAGAAGCTGAGCCCTGATTAGGGGGCGGGGCTTCCCTGACTAGGGGTCCTATAAAGGTAGCAGACAGTCAGGCAGCGGCACAGGAGTTAGCAAACAGAGCTGTAAACAGGGGAGTTTGAGTGGGAGTTCTGTTGGAGGAGAAGGTATTTGTGTGTGTTTGGTTTTGTATTGGTAGTATCTGTATGTGTAGGGGCTTTGTGCTGGGAGAGAAGCTGAGCCCTGATTAGGGGGCGGGGCTTGACTGACTAGGGGTCCTATAAAGGTAGCAGTCAGGCAGCGGCAGAGGAGTGAGCAAACAGAGCTGTAAACAGGGGAGTTTGAGTGGGAGTTCTGTTGGTGGAGAAGGTATTTGTGTGTGTGTTTGGTTTTGTATTGGTAGTATCTGTATGTGTAAGGGCTTTGTGCTGGGAGAGAAGCTGAGCCGTGATTAGGGGGAGGGGCTTCCCTGACTAGGGGTCCTATAAAGGTAGCAGCCAGTCAGGCAGCGGCACAGGAGCTAGCAAACAGAGCTGTAAACAGGGGAGTTTGAGTGGGAGTTCTGTTGGAGGAGAAGGTATTTGTGTGTGTTTGGTTTTGTATTGGCAGTATCTGTATGTGTAGGGGCTTTGTGCTGGGAGAGAAGCTGAGCCCTGATTAGGGGGCGGGGCTTGACTGACTAGGGGTCCTATAAAGGTAGCAGTCAGTCAGGCAGCGGCAGAGACAGCTGCAGCGGCACAGGAGCTAGCAAACAGAGCTGTAAACAGGGGAGTTGGAGTGGAAGTTCTGTTGGAGGAGAAGGTATTTGTGTGTGTTTGGTTTTGTATTGGTGGTATCTGTATGTGTAGGGGCTTTGTGCTGGGAGAGAAGCTGAGCCCTGATTAGGGGGCGGGGCTTCCCTGACTAGGGGTCCTATAAAGGTAGCAGCCAGTCAGGCAGCGGCACAGGAGCAAGCAAACAGAGCTGTAAACAGGGGAGTTTGAGTGGGAGTTCTGTTGGAGGAGAAGGTATTTGTGTGTGTTTGGTTTTGTATTGGTAGTATCTGTATGTGTAGGGGCTTTGTGCTGGGAGAGAAGCTGAGCCGTGATTAGGGGGCGGGGCTTTACTGACTAGGGGTCCAAAAAAGGTATCAGCCAGTCAGGCAGCGGCACAGACAGCTGCAGCGGTACCGGAGCTTGCAAACAGAGCTGTAAACAGGGGAGTTTGAGTGGGAGTTCTGTTGGAGGAGAAGGTACTTGTGTGTGTTTGGTTTTGTATTGGTGGTATCTGTATGTGCAGGGGCTTTGTGCTGGGAGAGAAGCTGAGCCCTGATTAGGGGGCGGGGCTTCCCTGACTAGGGGTCCTATAAAGGTTGCAGCCAGTCAGGCAGCGGCACAGGAGCTATCGAACAGAGCTGTAAACAGGGGAGTTGGAGTGGGAGTTCTGTTGGAGTAGAAGGTATTTGTGTGTGTTTGGTTTAGTATTGGTGGTATCTGTATGTGTAGGGGCTTTGTGCTGGGACAGAAGATGAGCCCTGATTAGGGGGCGGGGCTTCCCTGACTAGGGGTCCTATAAAGGTAGCAGCCAGTCAGGCAGCGGCACAGGAGTGAGCAAACAGAGCTCTAAACAGGGGAGTTTGAGTGGGAGTTCTGTTGGTGGAGAAGGTATTTGTGTGTGTGTTTGGGTTTGTATTGGTAGTATCTGTATGTGTAGGGGCTTTGTGCTGGGAGAGAAGCTGAGCCGTGATTAGGGGGCGGGGCTTCACTGACTGGGGTCCTATAAAGGTAGCAGCCAGTCAGACAGCGGCACAGACAGCTGCAGTGGCACAGGAGCTAGCCAACAGAGCTGTAAACAGGGGAGTTTGAGTGGGAGTTCTGTTGGAGGAGAAGGTACTTGTGTGTGTTTGGTTTTGTATTGTTGGTATCTATATGTGCAGGGGCTTTGTGCTGGGAGAGAAGCTGAGCCCTGATTAGGGGGCGGGGCTTCACTGACTAGGGGTCCTATAAAGGTAGCAGCCAATCAGGCAGCGGCACAGGAGCTAGCAAACAGAGCTGTAAACAGGGGAGTTTGAGTGGGAGTTCTTTTGGAGGAGAAGGTATTTGTGTGTGTGTTTGGTTTTCTATTGGTGGTATCTGTATGTGTAGAGGCTTGGAGGGGCTTTGTGCTGGGAGAGAAGCTGAGCCCTGATTCGTGGGCGGGGCTTCCCTGACTAGGGGTCCTATAAAGGTTGCAGCCAGTCAGGCAGCGGCACAGGAGCTATCAAACAGAGCTGTAAACAGGGGAGTTTGAGTGGGAGTGCTGTTGGAGGAGAAGGTATTTGTGTGTTTGGTTTTGTATTGGTAGTATCTGTATGTGTAGGAGCTTTGTGCTGGGACAGAAGCTGAGCCCTGATTAGGGGGCCGGGTTTCACTGACTAGGGGTCCTGTAAAGGTAGCAGGCAGTCAGGTAGCGGCACAGACAGCTGCAGCGGCACAGAAGCTAGCAAACAGAGCTGTAAACAGGGGAGTTTGAGTGGGAGTTCTGTTGGAGGAGAAGGTATTTGTGTGTGTTTGGTTTTGTATTGTTAGTATCTGTATGTGTAGGGGCTTTGTGCTGGGAGAGAAGCTGAGCCCTGATTAGGGGGCGGGGCTTCCCTGACTAGGGGTCCTATAAAGGTAGCAGCCAGTCAGGCAGCGGCACAGGAGCTAGCAAACAGAGCTGTAAACAGGGGAGTTTGAGTGGGAGTTCTGTTGGTGGAGAAGGTATTTGTGTGTGTGTTTGGTTTTGTATTGGTAGTATCTGTATGTGTAAGGGCTTTGTGCTGGGAGAGAAGCTGAGCCGTGATTAGGGGGAGGGGCTTCCCTGACTAGGGGTCCTATAAAGGTAGCAGCCAGTCAGGCAGCGGCACAGGAGCTAGCAAACTTAGCTGTAAAGAGGGGAGTTTGAGTGGGAGTTCTGTTGGTGGAGAAGGTATTTGTGTGTGTGTTTGGTTTTGTATTGGCAGTATCTGTGTGTGTAGGGGCTTTGTGCTGGGAGAGAAGCTGAGCCCTGATTAGGGGGCGGGGCTTCACTGACTAGGGGTCCTATAAAGGTATCAGCCAGTCAGGCAGCGGCACAGACAGCTGCAGCGGCACAGGAGCTAGCAAACAGAGCTGTAAACAGGGGAGTTTGAGTGGGAGTTCTGTTGGAGGAGAAGGTATTTGTGTGTGTTTGGTTTTGTATTGGTAGTATCTGTATGTGTAGGGGCTTTGTGCTGGGACAGAAGATGAGCCCTGATTAGGGGGCGGGGCTTCCCTGACTAGGGGTCCTATAAAGGTAGCAGCCAGTCCGGCAGCGGCACAGGAGTGAGCAAACAGAGCTCTAAACAGGGGAGTTTGAGTGGGAGTTCTGTTGGAGGAGAAGGTACTTTTGTGTGTTTGGTTTTGTATTGGCAGTATCTGTATGTGTAGGGGCTTTGTGCGGGGAGAGAAGCTGAGCCCTGATTAGGGGGCGGAGCTTCCCTGACTAGGGGTCCTATAAAGGTAGCAGCCAGTCAGGCAGCGGCACAGGAGCTAGCAAACAGAGCTGTGAACAGTGGAGTTTGAGTGGGGGTTCTGTTGGAGGAGAAGGTATTTGTGTGTGTTTGGTTATGTATTGGTAGTATCTGTATGTGTAGGGGCTTTGTGCTGGGAGAGAAGCTGAGCCGTGATTAGGGGGCGGGGCTTCACTGACTGGGGTCCTATAAAGGTAGCAGCCAGTCAGACAGTGGCACAGACAGCTGCAGTGGTACAGGAGCTAGCCAACAGAGCTGTAAACAGGGGAGTTTGAGTGGGAGTTCTGTTGGAGGAGAAGGTATTTGTGTGTGTTTGGTTTTGTATTGTTGGTATCTGTATGTGCAGGGGCTTTGTGCTGGGAGAGAAGCTGAGCCCTGATTAGGGGGCGGGGCTTCACTGACTAGGGGTCCTATAAAGGTAGCAGCCAATCAGGCAGCGGCACAGACAGCTGCAGCGGCACAGGAGCTTGCAAACAGAGCTGTAAACAGGGGAGTTTGAGTGGGAGTTCTGTTGGAGGAGAAGGTATTTGTGTGTGTTTGGTTTTGTATTGGTAGTACCTGTATGTGTTCGGGCTTCGTGCTGGGAGAGAAGCTGAGCCCTGATTAGGGGGCGGGGCTTCCCGGACTAGGGTTCCTATAAAGGTAGCAGCCAATCAGGTAGCGGAACAGACAGCTGCAGCGGCACAGGAGCTAGCAAACAGAGCTTAAACAGGGCAGTGTGAGTGGGAGTTCTGTTGGAGTAGAAGGTATTTGTGTGTTTGGTTTTGTACTGGTAGTATCTGTGTCTGTAGGGGCTTTGTGCTGGGAGAGAAGCTGAGCCCTGATTAGGGGGCGGGGGTTCACTGACTAGGGGTCCTATAAAGGAATCAGCCAGTCAGGAAGCGGCACAGACAGCTGCAGCGGCACAGGAGCTAGCAAACAGAGCTGTAAACAGGGGAGTTGGAGTGGAAGTTCTGTTGGAGGAGAAGGTATTTGTGTGTGTTTGGTTTTGTATTGGTGGTATCTGTATGTGTAGGGGCCCTGTGCTGGGACAGAAGATGAGCCCTGATTAGGGGGCGGGGCTTCCCTGATTAGGGGTCCTATAAAGGTAGCAGCCAGTCAGGCAGCGGCACAGGAGTGAGCAAACAGAGCTCTAAACAGGGGAGTTTGAGTGGGAGTTCTGTTGGTGGAGAAGGTATTTGTGTGTGTGTTTGGTTTTGTATTGGTAGTATCTTTATGTGTAAGGGCTTTGTGCTGGGAGAGAAGCTGAGCCGTGATTAGGGGGCGGGGCTTCCCTGACTAGGGGTCCTATAAAGGTAGCAGCCAATCAGGGAGCGGCACAGACAGCTGCAGCGGCACAGGAGCTAACAAACAGAGGTGTAAACAGGGGAGTTTGAGTGGGAGTTCTGTTGGAGTAGAAGGTATTTGTGTGTGTTTGGTTTTGTATTGGTAGTATCTGTGTGTGTAGGGGCTTTGTGCTGGGACAGAAGCTGAGCCCTGATTAGGGGGCGGGGCTTCACTGACTAGGGGTCCTATAAAGGTAGCAGCCAGTCAGGCAGCGGCACAGGAGCTAGCAAACAGAGCTGTAAACAGGGGAGTTTGAGTGGGAGTTCTGTTGGAGGAGAAGGTATTTGTGTGTGTTTGGTTTTGTATTGGTAGTATCTGTATGTGTAGGGGCTTTGTGCTGGGAGAGAAGCTGAGCCGTGATTAGGGGGCGGGGCTTCACTGACTAGGGGTCCTATAAAGGTAGCAGCCAATCAGGGAGCGGCACAGACAGCTGCAGCGGCACAGGAGCTAACAAACAGAGGTGTAAACTGGGGAGTTTGAGTGGGAGTTCTGTTGGAGTAGAAGGTATTTGTGTGTGTTTGGTTTTGTATTGGTAGTATCTGTGTGTGTAGGGGCTTTGTGCTGGGACAGAAGCTGAGCCCTGATTAGGGGGCGGGGCTTCACTGACTGGGGTCCTATAAAGGTAGCAGCCAGTCAGACAGCGGCACAGACAGCTGCAGTGGCACAGGAGCTAGCCAACAGAGCTGTAAACAGGGGAGTTTGAGTGGGAGTTCTGTTGGAGGAGAAGGTACTTGTGTGTGTTTGGTTTTGTATTGTTGGTATCTATATGTGCAGGGGCTTTGTGCTGGGAGAGAAGCTGAGCCCTGATTAGGGGGCGGGGCTTCACTGACTAGGGGTCCTATAAAGGTAGCAGCCAATCAGGCAGCGGCACAGGAGCTAGCAAACAGAGCTGTAAACAGGGGAGTTTGAGTGGGAGTTCTTTTGGAGGAGAAGGTATTTGTGTGTGTGTTTGGTTTTGTATTGGTGGTATCTGTATGTGTAGAGGCTTGGAGGGGCTTTGTGCTGGGAGAGAAGCTGAGCCCTGATTCGTGGGCGGGGCTTCCCTGACTAGGGGTCCTATAAAGGTTGCAGCCAGTCAGGCAGCGGCACAGGAGCTATCAAACAGAGCTGTAAACAGGGGAGTTTGAGTGGGAGTTCTGTTGGAGGAGAAGGTATTTGTGTGTTTGGTTTTGTATTGGTAGTATCTGTATGTGTAGGAGCTTTGTGCTGGGACAGAAGCTGAGCCCTGATTAGGGGGCCGGGTTTCACTGACTAGGGGTCCTGTAAAGGTAGCAGGCAGTCAGGTAGCGGCACAGACAGCTGCAGCGGCACAGAAGCTAGCAAACAGAGCTGTAAACAGGGGAGTTTGAGTGGGAGTTCTGTTGGAGGAGAAGGTATTTGTGTGTGTTTGGTTTTGTATTGTTAGTATCTGTATGTGTAGGGGCTTTGTGCTGGGAGAGAAGCTGAGCCCTGATTAGGGGGCGGGGCTTCCCTGACTAGGGGTCCTATAAAGGTAGCAGCCAGTCAGGCAGCGGCACAGGAGCTAGCAAACAGAGCTGTAAACAGGGGAGTTTGAGTGGGAGTTCTGTTGGAGGAGAAGGTATTTGTGTGTGTTTGGTTTTGTATTGGTAGTATCTGTATGTGTAGGGGCTTTGTGCTGGGAGAGAAGCTGAGCCCTGATTAGGGGGCGGGGCTTGACTGACTAGGGGTCCTATAAAGGTAGCAGTCAGTCAGGCAGCGGCAGAGGAGTGAGCAAACACAGCTCTAAACAGGGGAGTTTGAGTGGGAGTTCTGTTGGTGGAGAAGGTATTTGTGTGTGTGTTTGGTTTTGTATTGGTTGTATCTG
Organism: Lepidochelys olivacea; assembly: GCF_965140295.1. Lineage (NCBI taxonomy): Eukaryota > Metazoa > Chordata > Testudines > Cheloniidae > Lepidochelys > Lepidochelys olivacea. Next base: position 20,757,623 of record NC_140431.1, on the reverse strand, counting down.
TATGTGTAAGGGCTTTGTGCTGGGAGAGAAGCTGAGCCGTGATTAGGGGGAGGGGCTTCCCTGACTAGGGGTCCTATAAAGGTAGCAGCCAGTCAGGCAGCGGCACAGGAGCTAGCAAACAGAGCTGTAAAGAGGGGAGTTTGAGTGGGAGTTCTGTTGGAGTAGAAGGTATTTGTGAGTGTTTGGTTTTGTATTGGTAGTATCTGTGTGTGTAGGGGCTTTGTGCTGGGAGAGAAGCTGAGCCCTGATTAGGGGGCGGGGCTTCACTGACTAGGGGTCCTATAAAGGTATCAGCCAGTCAGGCAGCGGCACAGACAGCTGCAGCGGCACAGGAGCTAGCAAACAGAGCTGTAAACAGGGGAGTTTGAGTGGGAGTTCTGTTGGAGGAGAAGGTATTTGTGTGTGTTTGGTTTTGTATTGGCAGTATCTGTATGTGTAGGGGCTTTGTGCTGGGAGAGAAGCTGAGCCCTGATTAGGGGGCGGGGCTTGACTGACTAGGGGTCCTATAAAGGTAGCAGTCAGTCAGGCAGCGGCAGAGACAGCTGCAGCGGCACAGGAGCTAGCAAACAGAGCTGTAAACAGGGGAGTTGGAGTGGAAGTTCTGTTGGAGGAGAAGGTATTTGTGTGTGTTTGGTTTTGTATTGGTGGTATCTGTATGTGTAGGGGCTTTGTGCTGGGACAGAAGATGAGCCCTGATTAGGGGACGGGGCTTCCCTGATTCGAGGTCCTATAAAGGTAGCAGCCAGTCAGGCAGCGGCACAGGAGCTAGCAAACAGAGCTGTAAACAGGGGAGTTTGAGTGGGAGTTCTGTTGGAGGAGAAGGTATTTGTGTGTGTTTGGTTTTGTATTGGTAGTATCTGTATGTGTAGGGGCTTTGTGCTGGGAGAGAAGCTGAGCCGTGATTAGGGGGCGGGGCTTCACTGACTAGGGGTCCTATAAAGGTAGCAGCCAATCAGGGAGCGGAACAGACAGCTGCAGCGGCACAGGGGCTAACAAACAGAGGTGTAAACAGGGGAGTTTGAGTGGGAGTTCTGTTGGAGTAGAACTTATTTGTGTGTGTTTGGTTTTGTATTGGTAGTATCTGTGTGTGTAGGGGCTTTGTGCTGGGACAGAAGCTGAGCCGTGATTAGGGGGCGGGGCTTCACTGACTGGGGTCCTATAAAGGTAGCAGCCAGTCAGACAGCGGCACAGACAGCTGCAGTGGCACAGGAGCTAGCCAACAGAGCTGTAAACAGGGGAGTTTGAGTGGGAGTTCTGTTGGAGGAGAAGGTACTTGTGTGTGTTTGGTTTTGTATTGTTGGTATCTGTATGTGCAGGGGCTTTGTGCTGGGAGAGAAGCTGAGCCCTGACTAGGGGGCGGGGCTTCACTGACTAGGGGTCCTATAAAGGTAGCAGCCAATCAGGCAGCGGCACAGGAGCTAGCTAACAGAGCTGTAAACAGGGGAGTTTGAGTGGGAGTTCTTTTGGAGGAGAAGGTATTTGTGTGTGTGTTTGGTTTTGTATTGGTGGTATCTGTATGTGTAGAGGCTTGGAGGGGCTTTGTGCTGGGAGAGAAGCTGAGCCCTGATTCGTGGGCGGGGCTTCCCTGACTAGGGGTCCTGTAAAGGTAGCAGGCAGTCAGGTAGCGGCACAGACAGCTGCAGCGGCACAGAAGCTAGCAAACAGAGCTGTAAACAGGGGAGTTTGAGTGGGAGTTCTGTTGGAGGAGAAGGTATTTGTGTGTGTTTGGTTTTGTATTGTTAGTATCTGTATGTGTAGGGGCTTTGTGCTGGGAGAGAAGCTGAGCCCTGATTAGGGGGCGGGGCTTCCCTGACTAGGGGTCCTATAAAGGTAGCAGCCAGTAAGTCAGCGGCACAGGAGCTAGCAAACAGAGCTGTAAACAGGGGAGTTTGAGTGGGAGTTCTGTTGGAGGAGAAGGTATTTGTGTGTGTTTGGTTTTGTATTGGTAGTATCTGTATGTGTAGGGGCTTTGTGCTGGGACAGAAGATGAGCCCTGATTAGGGGGCGGGGCTTCCCTGACTAGGGGTCCTATAAAGGTAGCAGCCAGTCAGGCAGCGGCACAGGAGTGAGCAAACAGAGCTCTAAACAGGGGAGTTTGAGTGGGAGTTCTGTTGGAGGAGAAGGTACTTGTGTGTGTTTGGTTTTGTATTGGCAGTATCTGTATGTGTAGGGGCTTTGTGCGGGGAGAGAAGCTGAGCCCTGATTAGGGGGCGGAGCTTCCCTGACTAGGGGTCCTATAAAGGTAGCAGCCAGTCAGGCAGCGGCACAGGAGCTAGCAAACAGAGCTGTAAACAGGGGAGTTTGAGTGGGAGTTCTGTTGGAGGAGAAGGTATTTGTGTGTGTTTGGTTTTGTATTGGTAGTATCTGTATGTGTAGGGGCTTTGTGCTGGGAGAGAAGCTGAGCCGTGATTAGGGGGCGGGGCTTTACTGACTAGGGGTCCAAAAAAGGTATCAGCCAGTCAGGCAGCGGCACAGACAGCTGCAGCGGCACCGGAGCTAGCAAACAGACCTGTAAACAGGGGAGTTTGAGTGGGAGTTCTGTTGGAGGAGAAGGTATTTGTGTGTGTTTGGTTTTGTATTGGTAGTATCTGTATGTGTAGGGGCTTTGTGCTGGGAGAGAAGCTGAGCCCTGATTAGGGGGCGGGGCTTCCCTGGGTAGGGGTCCTATAAAGGTAGCAGCCAGTCAGGCAGCGGCACAGGAGCTATCAAACAGAGCTGTAACAGGGGAGTTTGAGTGGGAGTTCTGTTGGAGTAGAAGGTATTTGTGTGTTTGGTTTTGTACTGGTAGTATCTGTGTCTGTAGGGGCTTTGTGCTGGGAGAGAAGCTGAGCCCTGATTAGGGGGCGGGGGTTCACTGACTAGGGGTCCTATAAAGGAATCAGCCAGTCAGGAAGCGGCACAGACAGCTGCAGCGGCACAGGAGCTAGAAAACAGAGCTGTAAACAGGGGAGTTGGAGTGGAAGTTCTGTTGGAGGAGAAGGTATTTGTGTGTGTTTGGTTTTGTATTGGTAGTATCTGTGTGTGTAGGGGCTTTGTGCTGGGACAGAAGCTGAGCCCTGATTAGGGGGCGGGGCTTCACTGACTAGGGGGTCCTATAAAGGTAGCAGCCAGTCAGGCAGCGGCACAGGAGCTAGCAAACAGAGCTGTAAACAGGGGAGTTTGAGTGGGAGTTCTGTTGGAGGAGAAGGTATTTGTGTGTGTTTGGTTTTGTATTGGTAGTATCTGTATGTGTAGGGGCTTTGTGCTGGGAGAGAAGCTGAGCCGTGATTAGGGGGCGGGGCTTCACTGACTAGGGGTCCTATAAAGGTAGCAGCCAATCAGGGAGCGGCACAGACAGCTGCAGCGGCACAGGAGCTAACAAACAGAGGTGTAAACTGGGGAGTTTGAGTGGGAGTTCTGTTGGAGTAGAAGGTATTTGTGTGTGTTTGGTTTTGTATTGGTAGTATCTGTGTGTGTAGGGGCTTTGTGCTGGGACAGAAGCTGAGCCCTGATTAGGGGGCGGGGCTTCACTGACAAGTGGTCCTATAAAGGTAGCAGCCAGTCAGGCAGCGGCACAGGAGCTATCAAACAGAGCTGTAACAGGGGAGTTTGAGTGGGAGTTCTGTTGGAGTAGAAGGTATTTGTGTGTTTGGTTTTGTACTGGTAGTATCTGTGTCTGTAGGGGCTTTGTGCTGGGAGAGAAGCTGAGCCCTGATTAGGGGGCGGGGGTTCACTGACTAGGGGTCCTATAAAGGAATCAGCCAGTCAGGAAGCGGCACAGACAGCTGCAGCGGCACAGGAGCTAGAAAACAGAGCTGTAAACAGGGGAGTTGGAGTGGAAGTTCTGTTGGAGGAGAAGGTATTTGTGTGTGTTTGGTTTTGTATTGGTAGTATCTGTATGTGTAGGGGCTTTGTGCTGGGAGAGAAGCTGAGCCCTGATTAGGGGGCGGGGCTTCACTGACTAGGGTCCTATAAAGGTAGCAGCCAATCAGGCAGCGGCACAGGAGCTAGCAAACAGAGCTGTAAACAGGGGAGTTTGAGTGGGAGTTCTTTTGGAGGAGAAGGTATTTGTGTGTGTGTTTGGTTTTCTATTGGTGGTATCTGTATGTGTAGAGGCTTGGAGGGGCTTTGTGCTGGGAGAGAAGCTGAGCCCTGATTCGTGGGCGGGGCTTCCCTGACTAGGGGTCCTATAAAGGTTGCAGCCAGTCAGGCAGCGGCACAGGAGCTATCAAACAGAGCTGTAAACAGGGGAGTTTGAGTGGGAGTTCTGTTGGAGGAGAAGGTATTTGTGTGTTTGGTTTTGTATTGGTAGTATCTGTATGTGTAGGAGCTTTGTGCTGGGACAGAAGCTGAGCCCTGATTAGGGGGCCGGGTTTCACTGACTAGGGGTCCTGTAAAGGTAGCAGGCAGTCAGGTAGCGGCACAGACAGCTGCAGCGGCACAGAAGCTAGCAAACAGAGCTGTAAACAGGGGAGTTTGAGTGGGAGTTCTGTTGGAGGAGAAGGTATTTGTGTGTGTTTGGTTTTGTATTGTTACTATCTGTATGTGTAGGGGCTTTGTGCTGGGAGAGAAGCTGAGCCCTGATTAGGGGGCGGGGCTTCCCTGACTAGGGGTCCTATAAAGGTAGCAGCCAGTCAGGCAGCGGCACAGGAGCTAGCAAACAGAGCTGTAAACAGGGGAGTTTGAGTGGGAGTTCTGTTGGAGGAGAAGGTATTTGTGTGTGTTTGGTTTTGTATTGGTAGTATCTGTATGTGTAGGGGCTTTGTGCTGGGAGAGAAGCTGAGCCCTGATTAGGGGGCGGGGCTTGACTGACTAGGGGTCCTATAAAGGTAGCAGTCAGTCAGGCAGCGGCAGAGGAGTGAGCAAACACAGCTCTAAACAGGGGAGTTTGAGTGGGAGTTCTGTTGGTGGAGAAGGTATTTGTGTGTGTGTTTCGTTTTGTATTGGTAGTATCTGTATGTGTAAGGGCTTTGTGCTGGGAGAGAAGCTGAGCCGTCATTACGGGGAGGGGCTTCCCTGACTAGGGGTCCTATAAAGGTAGCAGCCAGTCAGGCAGCGGCACAGGAGCTAGCAAACAGAGCTGTAAAGAGGGGAGTTTGAGTGGGAGTTCTGTTGGAGTAGAAGGTATTTGTGAGTGTTTGGTTTTGTATTGGTAGTATCTGTGTGTGTAGGGGCTTTGTGCTGGGAGAGAAGCTGAGCCCTGATTAGGGGGCGGGGCTTCACTGACTAGGAGTCCTATAAAGGTATCAGCCAGTCAGGCAGCGGCACAGACAGCTGCAGCGGCACAGGAGCTAGCAAACAGAGCTGTAAACAGGGGAGTTTGAGTGGGAGTTCTGTTGGAGGAGAAGGTACTTGTGTGTGTTTGGTTTTGTATTGGTGGTATCTGTATGTGTAGGGGCTTTGTGCTGGGAGAGAAGATGAGCCCTGATTAGGGGGCGGGGCTTCCCTGATTAGGGGTCCTATAAAGGTAGCAGCCAGTCAGGCAGCGGCACAGGAGTGAGCAAACAGAGCTCTAAACAGGGGAGTTTGAGTGGGAGTTCTGTTGGTGGAGAAGGTATTTGTGTGTGTGTTTGGTTTTGTGTTGGTAGTATCTGTATGTGTAAGGGCTTTGTGCTGGGAGAGAAGCTGAGCCGTGATTAGGGGGCGGGGCTTCCCTGACTAGGGGTCCTATAAAGGTAGCAGCCAATCAGAGAGCGGCACAGACAGCTGCAGCGGCACAGGAGCTAACAAACAGAGGTGTAAACAGGGGAGTTTGAGTGGGAGTTCTGTTGGAGTAGAAGGTATTTGTGTGTGTTTGGTTTTGTATTGGTAGTATCTGTGTGTGTAGGGGCTTTGTGCTGGGACAGAAGCTGAGCCCTGATTAGGGGGCGGGGCTTCACTGACAAGTGGTCCTATAAAGGTAGCAGCCAGTCAGGCAGCGGCACAGACAGCTGCAGCGGCACAGGAGCTAGCAAACAGAGCTGTAAACAGGGGAGTTTGAGTGGGAGTTCTGTTGGAGGAGAAGGTATTTGTGTGTGTTTGGTTTTGTATTGGCAGTATCTGTATGTGTAGGGGCTTTGTGCTGGGAGAGAAGCTGAGCCCTGATTAGGGGGCGGGGCTTCACTGACTAGGGGTCCTATAAAGGTAGCAGCCAGTCAGGCAGCGGCACAGGAGCTAGCAAACAGAGCTGTAAACAGGGGAGTTTGAGTGGGAGTTCTGTTGGAGGAGAAGGTATATGTGTGTGTCTGGTTTTGTATTGGTAGTATCTGTATGTGTAGGGGCTTTGTGCTGGGAGAGAAGCTGAGCCGTGATTAGGGGGCGGGGCTTCACTGACTGGGGTCCTATAAAGGTAGCAGCCAGTCAGGCAGCGGCACAGACAGCTGCAGTGGCACAGGAGCTAGCCAACAGAGCTGTAAACAGGAGAGTTTGAGTGGGAGTTCTGTTGGAGGAGAAGGTACTTGTGTGTGTTTGGTTTTGTATTGTTGGTATCTGTATGTGCAGGGGCTTTGTGCTGGGAGAGAAGTTGAGCCCTGATTAGGGGGCGGGGCTTCACTGACTAGGAGTCCTATAAAGGTAGCAGCCAATCAGGCAGCGGCACAGGAGCTAGCAAACAGAGCTGTAAACAGGGGAGTTGGAGTGGGAGTTCTTTTGGAGGAGAAGGTATTTGTGTGTGTGTTTGGTTTTGTATTGGTGGTATCTGTATGTGTAGAGGCTTGGAGGGGCTTTGTGCTGGGAGAGAAGCTGAGCCCTGATTCGTGGGCGGGGCTTCCCTGACTAGGGGTCCTATAAAGATTGCAGCCAGTCAGGCAGCGGCACAGGAGCTATCAAACAGAGCTGTAAACAGGGGAGTTTGAGTGGGAATTCTGTTGGAGGAGAAGGTACTTGTGTGTGTTTGGTTTTGTATTGGTAGTATCTGTATGTGTAGGGGCTTTGTGCTGGGAGAGAAGCTGAGCCGTGATTAGGGGGCGGGGCTTCACTGACTAGGGGTCCTATAAAGGTAGCAGCCAGTCAGGTAGCGGCACAGACAGCTGCAGCGGCACAGGAGCTAGCAAACAGAGCTGTAAACAGGGCAGTTTGAGTGGGAGTTCTGTTGGAGGAGAAGGTATTTGTGTGTGTTTGGTTTTGTATTGTTAGTATCAGTATGTGTAAGGGCTTTGTGCTGGGAGAGAAGCTGAGCCGTGATTAGGGGGCGGGGCTTCCCTGACTAGGGGTCCTATAAAGGTATCAGCCAGTCAGGCAGCGGCACAGACAGCTGCAGCGGCACAGGAGCTAGCAAACAGAGCTGTAAACAGGGGAGTTTGAGTGGGAGTTCTGTTGGAGGAGAAGGTATTTGTGTGTGTTTGGTTTTGTATTGGCAGTATCTGTATGTGTAGGGGCTTTGTGCTGGGAGAGAAGCTGAGCCCTGATTAGGGGGCGGGGCTTGACTGAATAGGGGTCCTATAAAGGTAGCAGTCAGTCAGGCAGCGGCACAGACAGCTGCAGCGGCACAGGAGCTAGCAAACAGAGCTGTAAACAGGGGAGTTGGAGTGGAAGGTCTTTTGGAGGAGAAGGTATTTGTGTGTGTTTGGTTTTGTATTGGTGGTATCTGTATGTGTAGGGGCTTTGTGCTGGGACAGAAGATGAGCCCTGATTAGGGGGCGGGGCTTCCCTGATTAGGGGTCCTATAAAGGTAGCAGCCAGTCAGGCAGCGGCACAGGAGTGAGCAAACAGAGCTCTAAACAGGGGAGTTTGAGTGGGAGTTCTGTTGGTGGAGAAGGTATTTGTGTGTGTGTTTGGTTTTGTGTTGGTAGTATCTGTATGTGTAAGGGCTTTGTGCTGGGAGAGAAGCTGAGCCGTGATTAGGGGGCGGGGCTTCCCTGACTAGGGGTCCTATAAAGGTAGCAGCCAGTCAGGCAGCGGCACAGGAGCTAGCAAACAGAGCTGTAAACAGGGGAGTTTGAGTGGGAGTTCTGTTGGATTAGAAGGTATCTGTGTGTGTTTGGTTTTGTATTGGTAGTATCTGTATGTGCAGGGGCTTTGTGCTGGGAGAGAAGCTGAGCCGTGATTAGGGGGCGGGGCTTCACTGACTAGGGGTCCTATAAAGGTAGCAGCCAATCAGGGAGCGGCACAGACAGCTGCAGCGGCACAGGAGCTAACAAACAGAGGTGTAAACTGGGGAGTTTGAGTGGGAGTTCTGTTGGAGTAGAAGGTATTTGTGTGTGTTTGGTTTTGTATTGGTAGTATCTGTGTGTGTAGGGGCTTTGTGCTGGGACAGAAGCTGAGCCCTGATTAGGGGGCGGGGCTTCACTGACAAGTGGTCCTATAAAGGTAGCAGCCAGTCAGGCAGCGGCACAGGAGCCAGCAAACAGAGCTGTAAACAGGGGAGTTTGAGTGGGAGTTCTGTTGGAGGAGAAGGTACTTGTGTGTGTTTGGTTTTGTATTGTTGGTATCTATATGTGCAGGGGCTTTGTGCTGGGAGAGAAGCTGAGCCCTGATTCGTGGGCGGGGCTTCCCTGACTAGGGGTCCTATAAAGGTTGCAGCCAGTCAGGCAGCGGCACAGGAGCTATCAAACAGAGCTGTAAACAGGGGAGTTTGAGTGGGAGTTCTGTTGGAGGAGAAGGTATTTGTGTGTTTGGTTTTGTATTGGTAGTATCTGTATGTGTAGGAGCTTTGTGCTGGGACAGAAGCTGAGCCCTGATTAGGGGGCCGGGTTTCACTGACTAGGGGTCCTGTAAAGGTAGCAGGCAGTCAGGTAGCGGCACAGACAGCTGCAGCGGCACAGAAGCTAGCAAACAGAGCTGTAAACAGGGGAGTTTGAGTGGGAGTTCTGTTGGAGGAGAAGGTATTTGTGTGTGTTTGGTTTTGTATTGTTAGTATCTGTATGGGTAGGGGCTTTGTGCTGGGAGAGAAGCTGAGCCCTGATTAGGGGGCGGGGCTTCCCTGACTAGGGGTCCTATAAAGGTAGCAGCCAGTCAGGCAGCGGCACAGGAGCTAGCAAACAGAGCTGTAAACAGGGGAGTTTGAGTGGGAGTTCTGTTGGAGGAGAAGGTATTTGTGTGTGTTTGGTTTTGTATTGGTGGTATCTGTATGTGTAGGGGCTTTGTGCTGGGAGAGAAGCTGAGCCCTGATTAGGGGGCGGGGCTTGACTGACTAGGGGTCCTATAAAGGTAGCAGTCAGTCAGGCAGCGGCAGAGGAGTGAGCAAACACAGCTCTAAACAGGGGAGTTTGAGTGGGAGTTCTGTTGGAGTAGAAGGTATTTGTGAGTGTTTGGTTTTGTATTGGTAGTATCTGTGTGTGTAGGGGCTTTGTGCTGGGAGAGAAGCTGAGCCCTGATTAGGGGGCGGGGCTTCACTGACTAGGGGTCCTATAAAGGTATCAGCCAGTCAGGCAGCGGCGCAGACAGCTGCAGCGGCACAGGAGCTAGCAAACAGAGCTGTAAACAGGGGAGTTGGAGTGGAAGTTCTGTTGGAGGAGAAGGTATTTGTGTGTGTTTGGTTTTGTATTGGTGGTATCTGTATGTGTAGGGGCTTTGTGCTGGGACAGAAGATGAGGCCTGATTAGGGGACGGGGCTTCCCTGATTCGAGGTCCTATAAAGGTAGCAGCCAGTCAGGCAGCGGCACAGGAGCTAGCAAACAGAGCTGTAAACAGGGGAGTTTGAGTGGGAGTTCTGTTGGAGGAGAAGGTATTTGTGTGTGTTTGGTTTTGTATTGGTAGTATCTGTATGTGTAGGGGCTTTGTGCTGGGAGAGAAGCTGAGCCGTGATTAGGGGGCGGGGCTTCACTGACTAGGGGTCCTATAAAGGTAGCATCCAATCAGGGAGCGGAACAGACAGCTGCAGCGGCACAGGGGCTAACAAACAGAGGTGTAAACAGGGGAGTTTGAGTGGGAGTTCTGTTGGAGTAGAACTTATTTGTGTGTGTTTGGTTTTGTATTGGTAGTATCTGTGTGTGTAGGGGCTTTGTGCTGGGACAGAAGCTGAGCCGTGATTAGGGGGCGGGGCTTCACTGACTGGGGTCCTATAAAGGTAGCAGCCAGTCAGACAGCGGCACAGACAGCTGCAGTGGCACAGGAGCTAGCCAACAGAGCTGTAAACAGGGGAGTTTGAGTGGGAGTTCTGTTGGAGGAGAAGGTATTTGTGTGTGTTTGGTTTTGTATTGTTGGTATCTGTATATGCAGGGGCTTTGTGCTGGGAGAGAAGCTGAGCCCTGATTAGGGGGCGGGGCTTCACTTACTAGGGGTCCTATAAAGGTAGCAGCCAATCAGGCAGCGGCACAGACAGCTGCAGCGGCACAGGAGCTTGCAAACAGAGCTGTAAACAGGGGAGTTTGAGTGGGAGTTCTGTTGGAGGAGAAGGTATTTGTGTGTGTTTGGTTTTGTATTGGTAGTACCTGTATGTGTTCGGGCTTCGTGCTGGGAGAGAAGCTGAGCCCTGATTAGGGGGCGGGGCTTCCCGGACTAGGGTTCCTATAAAGGTAGCAGCCAATCAGGTAGCGGAACAGACAGCTGCAGCGGCACAGGAGCTAGCAAACAGAGCTTAAACAGGGCAGTGTGAGTGGGAGTTCTGTTGGAGGAGAAGGTACTTGTGTGTGTTTGGTTTTGTATTGGTGGTATCTGTATGTGCAGGGGCTCTGTGCTGGGAGAGAAGCTGAGCCCTGATTAGGGGGCGGGGCTTCCCTGACTAGGGGTCCTATAAAGGTTGCAGCCAGTCAGGCAGCGGCACAGGAGCTATCAAACAGAGCTGTAACAGGGGAGTTTGAGTGGGAGTTCTGTTGGAGTAGAAGGTATTTGTGTGTTTGGTTTTGTACTGGTAGTATCTGTCTGTAGGGGCTTTGTGCTGGGAGAGAAGCTGAGCCCTGATTAGGGGGCGGGGGTTCACTGACTAGGGTTCCTATAAAGGAATCAGCCAGTCAGGAAGCGGCACAGACAGCTGCAGCGGCACAGGAGCTAGCAAACAGAGCTGTAAACAGGGGAGTTGGAGTGGAAGTTCTGTTGGAGGAGAAGGTATTTGTGTGTGTTTGGTTTTGTATTGGTGGTATCTGTATGTGTAGGGGCTTTGTGCTGGGACAGAAGATGAGCCCTGGTTAGGGGGCGGGGCTTCCCTGATTAGGGGTCCTATAAAGGTAGCAGCCAGTCAGGCAGCGGCACAGGAGTGAGCAAACAGAGCTCTAAACAGGGGAGTTTGAGTGGGAGTTCTGTTGGTGGAGAAGGTATTTGTGTGTGTGTTTGGTTTTGTATTGGTAGTATCTTTATGTGTAAGGGCTTTGTGCTGGGAGAGAAGCTGAGCCGTGATTAGGGGGCGGGGCTTCCCTGACTAGGGGTCCTATAAAGGTAGCAGCCAATCAGGGAGCGGCACAGACAGCTGCAGCGGCACAGGAGCTAACAAACAGAGGTGTAAACAGCAGAGTTTGAGTGGGAGTTCTGTTGGAGGAGAAGGTATTTGTTCGTGCTTGGATTTGTATTGGTAGTATCTGTATGTGTAGGGGCTTGGCGGGGCTTTGTGCTTGGAGAGAAGCTGAGCCATGATTAGGGGCGGGGCTTCACTGACTACGAGTTCTATAAAGGTAGCAGCCAGTCAGGCAGGAGAACAGACAGCTGCAGCGGCACAACAGCTAGCCAACAGCTGTAACCAGGGGAGTTTGAGTGGGAGTTCTGTTGCAGGAGAAGGTATTTGTGTGTTTGGTTTTGTATTGGTAGTATCTGTATGTGTAGGGGCTTTGTGCTGGGAGAGAAGCAGAGCCCTGATTCGGGGGCGGGGCTTCACTGACTAGGGGTCCTGTAAAGGTAGCAGCCAGTCAGGGAGCGGCACAGACAGCGGCAGCAGCACTGCAGCTAGCAAACAGATCTGTAAACAGGGGAGTTTGAGTGGGAGTTCTGTTTGAGGAGAAGGTATTTGTATGTGCTTGGTTTTATATTGGTAGTATCTGTATGTGTAGAGGCTTGGAGGGGCTTTCTGCTGGGAGAGAAGGTGAGCCCTGATTAGGGGGCGGGGCTTCCCGGACTAGGGGTACTGTAAATGTAGCAGCCATTCAGGCAGCGGCACAGGAGCTAGCAAACAGAGCTGTAAACAGGGGAGTTTGAGTGGGAGTTATGTTGGAGGAGAAGGTATTTGTGTGTGTGTTTGGTTTTGTATTGGTGGTATCTGTATGTGTAGAGGCTTTGTGCTGGGAGAGAAGCTGAGCCCTGATTCGGGGGCGGGGCTTCGCTGACTAGGGGTCCTATGAAGGTAGCAGCCAGTCAGGCCGCAGCACAGACAGCTGCAGCAGCACAGGAGCTAGCAAACAGAGCTGTAAACAGGGGAGTTTCAGTGGGAGTTCTGTTGGAGGAGAAGGTATTTGTGTGTGTGTGTTTCGTTTTGTATTGGTGGTATCTGTATGTGTAGAGGCTTGGAGGGGCTTTGTGCTCGGAGAGAAACTGAGCCCTGATTAGGAGGCGGGGCTTCACTGACTAGGGGTCCTATAAAGGTAGCAGCCAGTCAGGCAGCAGCACAGACAGCTGCAGCAGCACAGGAGCTAGCAAACAGAGCTGTAAACAGGGGAGTTTGAGTGGGAGTTCTGTTGGAGGAGAAGGTATTTGTGTGTGTGTGTTTGGTTTTGTATTGGTGGTATCTGTATGTGTAGGGGCTTTGTGCTGGGAGAGAAGCTGAGCCCTGATTAGGGGGCGGGGCTTCCCGGACTAGGGGTCCTATAAAGGTTGCAGCCATTCAGGCAGCGGCACAGGAGCTAGGAAACAGATGTAAACAGGGGAGTTTGAGTGGGAGTTCTGTTGGAGGAGAAGGTATTTGTGTGTGTGTGTTTGGTTTTGTATTGGTGGTATCTGTATGTGTAGGGGCTTTGTGCTGGGAGAGAAGCTGAGCCCTGATTGGGGGGCGGGTCTTCCCTGACTAGGGATCCTATCAAGGTAGCAGCCAGTCAGGCAGTGGCACAGACATCTGCAGCGGCACAGCAGCTAGCAAACAGAGCTGTAAACAGTGGGGTTTGAGTGGGAGTTCTGTTGGAGGAAAAGGTATTTGTGTGTGTGTGTCTGGTTTTGTATTGTTAGTATCTGTATGTGCAGGGGTTTCTGCTGGGAGAGAAGCTGAGCCCTGATTAGGGGGCGGGTCTTCCCTGACTAGGGGTCCTATCAAGGTAGCAGCCAGTCAGGCAGCGGCACAGACAGCTGCAGCGGCACAGGAGCTAGCAAACAGAGCTGTAAACAGGGGAGATTGAGTGGGAGTTCTGTTGGAGGAGAAGGTATTTGTGTGTGTTTGGTTTTGTATTGGTGGTATCTGTATGTGCAGGGGCCTTGTGCTTGGAGAGAAGCTGAGACCTGATTAGGGGGCGGGGCTTCACTGACTAGGGGTCCTATAAAGGTAGCAGCCAGTCAGGCAGCGGCAAGGACAGCTGCAGGGGCACAGGAGCTAGCAAACAGAGCTGTAAACAGGGGAGTTGGAGTGGGAGTTCTGTTGGAGCAGAAGGTATTTGTGTGTGTGTGTTTGGTTTTGTATTGGTGGTATCTGTATGTGTAGGGGCTTTGTGCTGGGAGAGAAGCTGAGCCCTGATTGGGGGGCGGGTCTTCCCTAACTACGGGTCCTATCAAGGTAGCAGCCAGTCAGGCAGCGGCACAGACAGCTGCACCGGCACAGGAGCTAGCAAACAGAGCTGTAAACAGTGGGGTTTGAGTGGGAGTTCTGTTGGAGGAGAAGGTATTTGTGTGTGTGTGTCTGGTTTTGTATTGTTAGTATCTGTATGTGCAGGGGCTTTCTGCTGGGAGAGAAGCTGAGCCCTGATTAGGGGGCGGGGCTTCCCTGACTAGGGGTCCTATAAAGGTAGCAGCCAGTCAGGCAGCGGCATGGGAGCTAGCAAACAGAGCTGTAAACAGGGGAGTTTGAGTGGGAGTTCTGTTGGAGGAGAAGGTATTTGTGTGTGTGTGTCTGGTTTTGTATTGTTAGTATCTGTATGTGCAGGGGCTTTCTGCTGGGAGAGAAGCTGAGCCCTGATTAGGGGGCGGGTCTTCCCTGACTAGGGTTCCTATAAAGGGAGCAGCCAGTCAGGCAGCGGCACAGACAGCTGCAGCGGCACAGGAGCTAGCAAACAGAGCTGTAAACAGGGGAGTTTGAGTGGGAGTTCTGTTGGAGGAGAAGGTATTTGTGTGTGTTTGGTTTTGTATTGGTGGTATCTGTATGTGCAGGGGCCTTGTGCTTGGAGAGAAGCTGAGCCCTGATTAGGGGGCGGGGCTTCACTGACTAGGGGTCCTATCAAGGTAGCAGCCAGTCAGGCAGCGGCACAGACAGCTGCAGCGGCACAGGAGCTAGCAAACAGAGCTGTAAACAGTGGGGTTTGAGTGGGAGTTCTGTTGGAGGAGAAGGTATTTGTGTGTGTGTGTCTGGTTTTGTATTGTTAGTATCTGTATGTGCAGGGGCTTTCTGCTGGGAGAGAAGCTGAGCCCTGATTAGGGGGCGGGTCTTCCCTGACTAGGGGTCCTATCAAGGTAGCAGCCAGTCAGGCAGCGGCACAGACAGCTGCAGGGGCACAGGAGCTAGCAAACAGAGCTGTAAACAGGGGAGTTTGAGTGGGAGTTTTGTTGGAGCAGAAGTTATTTGTGTGTGTTTGGTTTTGTATTGGTAGTACCTGTATGTGTTGGGGCTTTGTGCTGGGAGAGAAGGTGAGCCCTGATTAGGGGGCGGGGCTTCACTGACTAGGGGTCCTATAAAGGGAGCAGCCAGTCAGGCTGCAGCACAGACAGCTGCAGCTGGACAGGAGCTAGCAAACCGAGCTGTAAACAGGGGATTTTGAGTGGGAGTTCTGTTGGAGGAGAAGGTATTTGTGTGTGTGCTTGGTTTTGTATTGGTGGTATCTGTATGTGTAGAGGCTTGGAGGGGCTTTGTGCTCGGAGAGAAGTTGAGCCCTGATTAGGGGGCGGGGCTTCACTGACTAGGGGTCCTATAAAGGGAGCAGCCAGTCAGGCAGCGACACAGACAGCTGCAGCGGTACAGGAGCTAGCAAACAGAGCTGTAAACAGGGGAGTTTGAGTGGGAGTTCTGTTGGAGGAGAAGGTATTTGTGTGTGTGTGTCTGGTTTTGTATTGTTAGTATCTGTATGTGCAGGGGCTTTCTGCTGGGAGAGAAGCTGAGCCCTGATTAGGGGGCGGGGCTTCCCTGACGAGGGGTCCTATAAAGGTAGCAGCCAGTCAGGCAGCGGCACAGGAGCTAGCAAACATAGCTGTAAACAGGGGAGTTTGAGTGGGAGTTCTGTTGGAGGAGAAGGTATATGTGTGTGTTTGGTTTTCTATTGGTAGTATCTGTATGTGCAGAGGCTTGGAGGGGCTTTGTGCTGGGAGAGAAGCTGAGCCCTGATTAGAGGGCGGGGCTTCACTGACTAGGGGTCCTATAAAGGGAGCAGTGAGTCAGGCAGCGGCACAGGAGCTTGCAAACAGAGCTGTAAACAGGGGAGATTTAGTGGGAGTTCTGTTGGAGGAGAAGGTATTTGTGTGTGTTTGGTTTTGTATTGGTAGCATCTGTATGTGTAGAGGCCTTGTGCTGGGAGAGAAGCTGAGCCCTGATTAGGGGGCGGGGCTTCCCTGACTAGGCGTCCTATAAAGGTAGCAGCGAGTCAGGCAGCAGAACAGACAGCTGCAGCGGCACAAGAGCTAACAAACAGCTGTAAACAGGGGAGTTTGAGTGGGAGTTCTGTTGCAGGAGAAGGTATTTGTGTGTGTTTGGTTTTGTATTGGTAGTATCTGTATGTGTAGAGGCTTGGAGGGGCTTTGTGCTGGGAGAGAAGCTGAGCCCTGATTAGGGGGCGGGGCTTCCCGGACTAGGGGTCCTGTAAAGGTAGCAGCCAGTCAGGGAGCGGCACAGACAGCGGCAGCAGCACTGCAGCTAGCAAACAGAGCTGTAAACAGGGGAGTTTGAGTGGGAGTTCTGTTTGAGGAGAAGGTATTTGTATGGGTTTGGTTTTATATTGGTAGTATTTGTATGTGTAGAGGCTTGGAGGGGCTTTGTGCTGGGAGAGAATGTGAGCCCTGATTAGGGGGCGGGGCTTCCCGGACTAGGGGTACTATAAATGTAGCAGCCATTCACGCAGCGGCACAGGAGCTAGCAAACAGAGCTGTAAACAGGGGAGTTTGAGTGGAGTTCTGTTGGAGGAGAAGGTATTTGTGTGTGTGTTTGGTTTTGTATTGGTGGTATCTGTATGTGTAGGGGCTTTGTGCTGGGAGAGAAGCTGAGCCCTGATTAGGGGGCGGGGCTTCACTGACTAGGGGTCCTATAAACGGAGCAGCCAGTCAGGCAGCAGCACAGACAGCTGCAGCTGCACAGGAGCTAGCAAACCGAGCTGTAAACAGGGGAGTTGGAGTGGGAGTTCTGTTGGAGGAGAAGGTATTTGTGTGTGTTCGGTTTTGTATTGGTAGTACCTGTATGTGTTGGGGCTTTGTGCTGGGAGAGAAGGTGAGCCCTGATTAGGGGGTGGGGCTTCACTGACTAGGGGTCCTATAAAGGGAGCAGCCAGTCAGGCAGCAGCACAGACAGCTGCAGCTGCACAGGAGCTAGCAAACCGAGATGTAAACAGGGGAGTTTGAGTGGGAGTTCTGTTGGAGGAGAAGGTATTTGTGTGTGTGCTTGGTTTTGTATTGGTGGTATCTGTATGTGTAGAGGCTTGGAGGGGCTTTGTGCTCGGAGAGAAGTTGAGCCCTGATTAGGGGGCGGGGCTTCACTGACTAGGGGTCCTATAAAGGTTGCAGTCAGTCAGGCAGCGGAACTGGAGCTAGCAAACAGAGCTGTAAACAGGGGAGTTTGAGTGGGAGTTCTGTTGGAGGAGAAGGTATTTTTGTGTGTGTTTGGTTTTGTATTGGTGGTATCTGTATGTGTAGAGGCTTTGTGCTGGGAGAGAAGATGAGCCCTGATTAGGGGGCGGGGCTTCGCTGACTAGGGGTCCTATGAAGGTAGCAGCCAGTCAGGCAGCGGCACAGACAGCTGCAGGGGCACAGGAGCTGGCAAACAGAGCTGTAAACAGTGGGGTTTGAGTGGGAGTTCTGTTGGAGGAGAAGGTATTTGTGTGTGTGTGTCTGGTTTTGTATTGTTAGTATCTGTATGTGCAGGGGCTTTCTGCTGGGAGAGAAGCTGAGCCCTGATTAGGGGGCGGGGCTTCCCTGACTAGGGGTCCTATAAAGGTAGCAGCCAGTCAGGCAGCGGCACAGGAGCTAGCAAACAGAGCTGTAAACAGGGGAGTTTGAGTCGGAGTTCTGTTGGAGGAGAAGGTATTTGTGTGTGTGTTTGGTTTTGTATTGGTGGTATCTGTATGTCTAGAGGCTTTGTGCTGGGAGAGAAGATGAGCCCTGATTAGGGGGCGGGGCTTCGCTGACTAGGGGTCCTATGAAGGTGGCAGCGAGTCAGGCAGCGGCACAGACAGCTGCAGGGGCACAGGAGCTGGCAAACAGAGCTGTAAACAGGGGAGTTTGAGTGGGAGTTCTGTTGGAGGAGAAGGTATTTGTGTGTGTTGGGTTTTGTATTGGTAGTACCTGTATGTGTTCGGGCTTCGTGCTGGGAGAGAAGCTGAGCCCTGATTAGGGGGCGAGGCTTCACTGACTAGGTTTCCTACAAAGGGAGCAGCCTCTCAGGCAGCGGCACAGGAGCAAGCAAACAGAGCTGTAAACAGGGGAGTTTGAGTGGGAGTTCTGTTGGAGGAGAAGGTATTTGTGTGTGTGTGTTTGGTTTTGTATTGGTTGTATCTGTATGTGTAGAGGCTTGGAGGGGCTTTGTGCTGGGAGAGAAGCTGAGCCCTCATTAGGGGGCGGGGCTTCCCTGACTAGCGGTCCTATAAAGGTAGAAGCCAGTCAGACAGCGGCACAGGAGCTAGCAAACAGAGCTGTAAACAGGGGAGTTTGAGTGGGAGTTCTGTTGGAGAAGGTATTTGTGTTCGTGTGTTTGGTTTTGTATTGGTGGTATCTTTATGTGTAGGGGCTTTGTGCTGGGAGAGAAGCTGAGTCCTGATTAGGCGGCGGGGCTTCCCGGACTAGGGGTCCTATAAAGGTTGCAGCCATTCAGGCAGCGGCACAGGAGCTAGCAAACAGAGCTGTAAACAGGGGAGTTTGAGTGGGAGTTCTGTTGGAGGAGAAGGTATTTGTGTGTGTTTGGTTTTGTATTGGTAGTACCTGTATGTGTTCGGGCTTCGTGCTGGGAGAGAAGCTGAGCCCTGATTAGGGGGCGAGGCTTCACTGACTAGGGTTCCTATAAAGGGAGCAGCCTGTCAGGCAGCGGCACAGGAGCTAGCAAACAGAGCTGTAAACAGGGGAGTTTGAGTGGGAGTTCTGTTGGAGGAGAAGGTATTTGTGTGTGTGTTTGGTTTTGTATTGGTGGTATCTGTATGTGTAGAGGCTTGGAGGGGCTTTGTGCTCGGAGAGAAACTGAGCCCTGATTAGGAGGCGGGGCTTCACTGACTAGGGGTCCTATAAAGGTAGCAGCCAGTCAGGCAGCGGCACAGACAGCTGCAGCAGCACAGGAGCTAGCAAACAGAGCTGTAAACAGGGGAGTTTGAGTGGAGTTCTGTTGGAGGAGAAGGTATTTGTATGTGTTTGGTTTTATATTGGTAGTATCTGTATGTGTAGAGGCTTGGAGGGCCTTTGTGCTGGGAGAGAAGGTGAGCCCTGATTAGGGTGCGGGGCTTCCCGGACTAGGGGTACTATAAAGGTAGCAGCCATTCAGGCAGCGGCACAGGAGCTAGCAAACAGAGCTGTAAACAGGGGAGTTTGAGTGGGAGTTCTGTTGGAGGAGAAGGTATTTGTGTGTGTGTGTTTGGTTTTGTTTTGGTGGTATCTGTATGTGTAGGGGCTTTGTGCTGGGAGAGAAGCTGAGCCCTGATTAGGGGGCGGGGCTTCCCGGACTAGGGGTCCTATAAAGGTTGCAGCCATTCAGGCAGCGGCACAGGAGCTAGCAAACAGAGCTGTAAACAGGGGAGTTTGAGTGGGAGTTCTGTTGGAGGAGAAGGTATTTGTGTGTGTGTTTGGTTTTGTATTGGTGGTATCTGTATGTGTAGGGGCTTTGTGCTGGGAGAGAAGCTGAGCCCTGAATAGGGGGCGGGGCTTCACTGACTAGGGGTCCTATAAAGGGAGCAGCCAGTCAGGCAGCAGCACAGACAGCTGCAGCTGCACAGGAGCTAGCAAACCGAGCTGTAAACAGGGGAGTTGGAGTGGGAGTTCTGTTGGAGGAGAAGGTATTTGTGTGTGTTCGGTTTTGTATTGGTAGTACCTGTATGTGTTGGGGCTTTGTGCTGGGAGAGAAGGTGAGCCCTGATTAGGGGGTGGGGCTTCACTGACTAGGGGTCCTATAAAGGGAGCAGCCAGTCAGGCAGCAGCACAGACAGCTGCAGCTGCACAGGAGCTAGCAAACCGAGCTGTAAACAGGGGAGTTTGAGTGGGAGTTCTGTTGGAGGAGAAGGTATTTGTGTGTGTGCTTGGTTTTGTATTGGTGGTATCTGTATGTGTAGAGGCTTGGAGGGGCTTTGTGCTCGGAGAGAAGTTGAGCCCTGATTAGGGGGCGGGGCTTCACTGACTAGGGGTCCTATAAAGGTTGCAGTCAGTCAGGCAGCGGCACTGGAGCTAGCAAACAGAGCTGTAAACAGGGGAGTTTGAGTGGGAGTTCTGTTGGAGGAGAAGGTATTTGTGTGTGTGTTTGGTTTTGTATTGGTGGTATCTGTATGTGTAGAGGCTTTGTGCTGGGAGAGAAGATGAGCCCTGATTAGGGGGCGGGGCTTCGCTGACTAGGGGTCCTATGAAGGTAGCAGCCAGTCAGGCAGCGGCACAGACAGCTGCAGGGGCACAGGAGCTGGCAAACAGAGCTGTAAACAGTGGGGTTTGAGTGGGAGTTCTGTTGGAGGAGAAGGTATTTGTGTGTGTGTGTCTGGTTTTGTATTGTTAGTATCTGTATGTGCAGGGGCTTTCTGCTGGGAGAGAAGCTGAGCCCTGATTAGGGGGCGGGGCTTCCCTGACTAGGGGTCCTATAAAGGTAGCAGCCAGTCAGGCAGCGGCACAGGAGCTAGCAAACAGAGCTGTAAACAGGGGAGTTTGAGTCGGAGTTCTGTTGGAGGAGAAGGTATTTGTGTGTGTGTTTGGTTTTGTATTGGTGGTATCTGTATGTCTAGAGGCTTTGTGCTGGGAGAGAAGATGAGCCCTGATTAGGGGGCGGGGCTTCGCTGACTAGGGGTCCTATGAAGGTGGCAGCGAGTCAGGCAGCGGCACAGACAGCTGCAGGGGCACAGGAGCTGGCAAACAGAGCTGTAAACAGGGGAGTTTGAGTGGGAGTTCTGTTGGAGGAGAAGGTATTTGTGTGTGTTGGGTTTTGTATTGGTAGTACCTGTATGTGTTCGGGCTTCGTGCTGGGAGAGAAGCTGAGCCCTGATTAGGGGGCGAGGCTTCACTGACTAGGTTTCCTACAAAGGGAGCAGCCTCTCAGGCAGCGGCACAGGAGCAAGCAAACAGAGCTGTAAACAGGGGAGTTTGAGTGGGAGTTCTGTTGGAGGAGAAGGTATTTGTGTGTGTGTGTTTGGTTTTGTATTGGTTGTATCTGTATGTGTAGAGGCTTGGAGGGGCTTTGTGCTGGGAGAGAAGCTGAGCCCTCATTAGGGGGCGGGGCTTCCCTGACTAGCGGTCCTATAAAGGTAGAAGCCAGTCAGACAGCGGCACAGGAGCTAGCAAACAGAGCTGTAAACAGGGGAGTTTGAGTGGGAGTTCTGTTGGAGAAGGTATTTGTGTTCGTGTGTTTGGTTTTGTATTGGTGGTATCTTTATGTGTAGGGGCTTTGTGCTGGGAGAGAAGCTGAGTCCTGTTTAGGCGGCGGGGCTTCTCGGACTAGGGGTCCTATAAAGGTTGCAGCCATTCAGGCAGCGGCACAGGAGCTAGGAAACAGAGCTGTAAACAGGGGAGTTTGAGTGGGAGTTCTGTTAGAGGAGAAGGTATTTGTGTGTGTTTGGTTTTGTATTGGTAGTACCTGTATGTGTTCGGGCTTCGTGCTGGGAGAGAAGCTGAGCCCTGATTAGGGGGCGAGGCTTCACTGACTAGGGTTCCTATAAAGGGAGCAGCCTGTCAGGCAGCGGCACAGGAGCTAGCAAACAGAGCTGTAAACAGGGGAGTTTGAGTGGGAGTTCTGTTGGAGGAGAAGGTATTTGTGTGTGTTTGGTTTTATATTGGTAGTATCTGTATGTGTAGAGGCTTGGAGGGCCTTTGTGCTGGGAGAGAAGGTGAGCCCTGATTAGGGTGCGGGGCTTCCCGGACTAGGGGTCCTATAAAGGTTGCAGCCATTCAGGCAGCGGCACAGGAGCTAGCAAACAGAGCTGTAAACAGGGGAGTTTGAGTGGGAGTTCTGTTGGAGGAGAAGGTATTTGTGTGTGTGTGTTTGGTTTTGTTTTGGTGGTATCTGTATGTGTAGGGGCTTTGTGCTGGGAGAGAAGCTGAGCCCTGATTAGGGGGCGGGGCTTCCCGGACTACGGGTCCTATAAAGGTTGCAGCCATTCAGGCAGCGGCACAGGAGCTAGCAAACAGAGCTGTAAACAGGGGAGTTTGAGTGGGAGTTCTGTTGGAGGAGAAGGTATTTGTGTGTGTGTGTTTGGTTTTGTTTTGGTGGTATCTGTATGTGTAGGGGCTTTGTGCTGGGAGAGAAGCTGAGCCCTGATTAGGGGGCGGGGCTTCCCGGACTAGGGGTCCTATAAAGGTTGCAGCCATTCAGGCAGCGGCACAGGAGCTAGCAAACAGAGCTGTAAACAGGGGAGTTTGAGTGGGAGTTCTGTTGGAGGAGAAGGTATTTGTGTGTGTGTTTGGTTTTGTATTGGTGGTATCTGTAAGTGTAGGGGCTTTGTGCTGGGAGAGAAGCTGAGCCCTGATTAGGGGGCGGGGCTTCACTGACTAGGGGTCCTATAAAGGTTGCAGCCAGTCAGGCAGCGGCACAGGAGCTAGCAAACAGAGCTGTAAACAGGGGAGTTTGAGTGGGAGTTCTGTTGGAGGAGAAGGTATTTGTATGTGGTTGGTTTTGTATTGGTAGTATCCGTATGTGTAGAGGCTTGGAGGGGCTTTGTGCTCGGAGGGAAGGTGAGCCCTGATTGGGGGGCGGGGCTTCGCTGACTAGGGGTCCTATGAAGGTAGCAGCCAGTCAGGCAGTGGCACAGACAGCTGCAGGGGCACAGGAGCTAGCAAACAGAGCTGTAAACAGGGGAGTTTGAGTGGGAGTTCTGTTGGAGGAGAAGGTATTTGTGTGTGTGTTTGGTTTTGTATTGGTGGTATCTGTATGTGTAGAGGCTTTGTGCTGGGAGAGAAGATGAGCCCTGATTAGGGGGCGGGGCTTCGCTGACTAGGGGTCCTATGAAGGTAGCAGCCAGTCAGGCAGCGGCACAGACAGCTGCAGGGGCACAGGAGCTGGCAAACAGAGCTGTAAACAGGGGAGTTTGAGTGGGAGTTCTGTTGGAGGAGAAGGTATTTGTGTGTGTTGGGTTTTGTATTGGTAGTACCTGTATGTGTTCGGGCTTCGTGCTGGGAGAGAAGCTGAGCCCTGATTAGGGGGCGAGGCTTCACTGACTAGGTTTCCTACAAAGGGAGCAGCCTCTCAGGCAGCAGCACAGGAGCAAGCAAACAGAGCTGTAAACAGGGGAGTTTGAGTGGGAGTTCTGTTGGAGGAGAAGGTATTTGTGTGTGTGTGTTTGGTTTTGTATTGGTTGTATCTGTATGTGTAGAGGCTTGGAGGGGCTATGTGCTGGGAGAGAAGCTGAGCCCTCATTAGGGGGCGGGGCTTCCCTGACTAGCGGTCCTATAAAGGTAGAAGCCAGTCAGACAGCGGCACAGGAGCTAGCAAACAGAGCTGTAAACAGCGGAGTTTGAGTGGGAGTTCTGTTGGAGAAGGTATTTGTGTTCGTGTGTTTGGTTTTGTATTGGTGGTATCTTTATGTGTAGGGGCTTTGTGCTGGGAGAGAAGCTGAGCCCTGATTAGGCGGCGGGGCTTCCCGGACTAGGGGTCCTATAAAGGTTGCAGCCATTCAGGCAGCGGCACAGGAGCTAGCAAACAGAGCTGTAAACAGGGGAGTTTGAGTGGGAATTCTGTTGGAGGAGAAGGTATTTGTGTGTGTGTGTTTGGTTTTGTATTGGTGGTATCTGTATGTGTAGGAGCTTTGTGCTGGGAGAGAAGCTGAGCCCTGATTAGGGGGCGGGGCTTCCCGGTCTAGGGGTCCTATAAAGGTTGCAGCCATTCAGGCAGCGGCACAGGAGCTAGCAAACAGAGCTGTAAACAGGGGAGTTTGAGTGGGAGTTCTGTTGGAGGAGAAGGTATTTGTGTGTGTGTGTTTGGTTTTGTATTGTTAGTATCTGTATGTGCAGGGGCTTTCTGCTGGGAGAGAAAATGAGCCCTGATTAGGGGGCGGGGCTTCCCTGACTAGGGGTCCTATAAAGGTAGCAGCCAGTCAGGCAGCGGCACAGACAGCTGCAGCGGCACAGGAGCTAGCAAAGAGAGCTGTAAACAGGGGAGTTTGAGTGGGAGTTCTGTTGGAGGAGAAGGTATTTGTGTGTGTGTGTTTGGTTTTGTATTGTTAGTATCTGTATGTGCAGGGGCTTTCTGCTGGGAGAGAAAATGAGCCCTGATTAGGGGGCGGGGCTTCCCTGACTAGGGGTCCTATAAAGGTTGCAGCCATTCAGGCAGCGGCACAGGAGCTAGCAAACAGAGCTGTAAACAGGGGAGTTTGAGTGGGAATTCTGTTGGAGGAGAAGGTATTTGTGTGTGTGTGTTTGGTTTTGTATTGGTGGTATCTGTATGTGTAGGAGCTTTGTGCTGGGAGAGAAGCTGAGCCCTGATTAGGGGGCGGGGCTTCCCGGTCTAGGGGTCCTATAAAGGTTGCAGCCATTCAGGCAGCGGCACAGGAGCTAGCAAACAGAGCTGTAAACAGGGGAGTTTGAGTGGGAGTTCTGTTGGAGGAGAAGGTATTTGTGTGTGTGTGTCTGGTTTTGTATTGTTAGTATCTGTATGTGCAGGGGCTTTCTGCTGGGAGAGAAGCTGAGCCCTGATTCGGGGGCGGGGCTTCCCTGACTAGGGGTCCTATAAAGGTAGCAGCCAGTCAGGCAGCGGCACAGGAGCTAGCAAACAGAGCTGTAAACAGGGGAGTTTGAGTGGGAGTTCTGTTGGAGGAGAAGGTATTTGTGTGTGTTTGGTTTTGTATTGGTGGTATCTGTATGTGCAGGGGCCTTGTGCTTGGAGAGAAGCTGAGCCCTGATTAGGGGGCGGGGCTTTACTGACTAGGGGTCCTATAAAGGTAGCAGCCAGTCAGGCAGCGGCAAGGACAGCTGCAGGGGCACAGGAGCTAGCAAACAGAGCTGTAAACAGGGGAGTTGGAGTGGGAGTTCTGTTGGAGCAGAAGGTATTTGTGTGTGTTTGGTTTTGTATTGGTAGTACCTGTATGTGTTGGGGCTTTGTGCTGGGAGAGAAGGTGAGCCCTGATTAGGGGGCGGGGCTTCACTGACTAGGGGTCCTATAAAGGGAGCAGCCAGTCAGGCAGCAGCACAGACAGCTGCAGCTGCACAGGAGCTAGCAAACCGAGCTGTAAACAGGGGAGTTTGAGTGGGAGTTCTGTTGGAGGAGAAGGTATTTGTGTGTGTGCTTGGTTTTGTATTGGTGGTATCTGTATGTGTAGAGGCTTGGAGGGGCTTTGTGCTCGGAGAGAAGTTGAGCCCTGATTAGGGGGCGGGGCTTCACTGACTAGGGGTCCTGTAAAGGGAGCAGCCAGTCAGGCAGCGGAACAGACAGCTGCAGCGGCACAGGAGATAGCAAACAGCTGTAAACAGGGGAGTTTCAGTGGGAGTTCTGTTGGAGGAGAAGGTATTTGTGTGTGTGTGTTTGGTTTTGTATTGGTGGTATCTGTATGTGTAGGGGCTTTGTGCTGGGAGAGAAGCTGAGCCCTGATTAGGGGGCGGGGCTTCACTGACTAGGGGTCGTATAAAGGTTGCAGCCAGTCAGGCAGCGGCACAGGAGCTAGCAAACGGAGCTGTAAACAGGGGAGTTTGAGTGGGAGTTCTGTTGGAGGAGAAGGTATTTGTGTGTGTTTGGTTTTGTATTGTTAATATCTGTATGTGTAGGGGCTTTGTGCTGGGAGAGAAGCTGAGCCCTGATTAGGGCCGGGCTTCCCGGACTAGGGGTCCTATAAAGGTAGCAGCCAGTCAGGCAGGGGCACAGACAGCTGCAGGGGCACAGGAGCTATCAAACAGAGCTTTAAACAGGGGAGTTTGAGTGGGAGTTCTGTTGGAGCAGAAGGTATTTGTGTGTGTTTGGTTTTGTATTGGTAGTACCTGTATGTGTTGGGGCTTTGTGCTGGGAGAGAAGCTGAGCCCTGATTAGGGGGCGGGGCTTCACTGACTAGGGGTCCTATGAAGGTAGCAGCCAGTCAGGCAGGGGCACAGAGAGCTGCAGTGGCACAGGAGCTAGCAAACAGAGCTGTAAACAGGGGAGTTTGAGTGGGAGTTCTGTTGGAGGAGAAGGTATTTGTGTGTGTGTGTTTGGTTTTGTATTGGTAGTATCTGTATGTGTAGAGGCTTGGCGGGGCTTTGTGCTGGGAGAGAAGCTGAGCCCTGATTAGGGGGCGGGGCTTCACTGACTAGGGGTCCTATAAAGGGAGCAGCCAGTCAGGCAGCGACACAGACAGCTGCAGCGGTACATTAGCTAGCAAACAGAGCTGTAAACAGGGGAGTTTGAGTGGGAGTTCTGTTGGAGGAGAAGGTATTTGTGTGTGTTTGGTTTTGTATTGGTGGTATCTTTATGTGCAGGGGCTTTGTGCTGGGAGAGAAGCTGAGCCCTGATTAGGGGGCGGGGCTTCACTGACTAGGGTTCCTATAAAGGGAGCAGCCAGTCAGGCAGTGGCACAGGAGCTAGCAAACAGAGCTGTAAACAGGGGAGTTTGAGTGGGAGTTCTGTTGGAGGAGAAGGTATTTGTGTGTGTGTGTTTGGTTTTGTATCGGTGGTATCTGTATGTGTAGAGGCTTGGAGGGGCTTTGTGCTGGGAGAGAAGCTGAGCCCTGATTAGGGAGCGGGGCTTCCCTGACTAGCGGTCCTATAAAGGTAGCAGCCAGTCAGGCAGCGGAACAGACAGCTGCAGCGGCACAGGAGCTAGCAAACAGAGCTGTAAACAGGGGAGTTTGAGTGGGAGTTCTGTTGGAGGAGAAGGTATTTGTGTGTGTTTGGTTTTGTATTGGTGGTATCTTTATGTGCAGGGGCTTTGTGCTGGGAGAGAAGCTGAGCCCTGATTAGGGGGCGGGGCTTCACTGACTAGGGTTCCTATAAAGGGAGCAGCCAGTCAGGCAGTGGCACAGGAGCTAGCAAACAGAGCTCTAAACAGGGGAGTTTGAGTGGGAGTTCTGTTGGAGGAGAAGGTATTTGTGTGTGTGTGTTTGGTTTTGTATTGGTGGTATCTGTATGTGTAGAGGCTTGGAGGGGCTTTGTGCTGGGAGAGAAGCTGAGCCCTGATTAGGGAGCGGGGCTTCCCTGACTAGCGGTCCTATTAAGGTAGCAGCCAGTCAAGCAGCGGAACAGACAGCTGCAGCGGCACAGGAGCTAGCAAACAGAGCTGTAAACAGGGGAGTTGGAGTGGGAGTTCTGTTCGAGGAGAAGGTATTTGTGTGTGTTTGGTTTTCTATTGGTAGTACCTGTATGTGTTGGGGCTTCGTGCCGGGAGAGAAGCTGAGCGCTGATTAGGGGGCGGGGTTTCACTGACTAGGGGTCCTGTAAAGGGAGCAGCCAGTCTGGCAGCGGCACAGACAGCTGCAACGGCACAGGAGCTAGCAAACAGAGCTGTAAACAGGGGAGTTTCAGTGGGAGTTCTGTTGGAGGAGAAGGTATTTGTGTGTGTTTGGTTTTGTATTGGTAGTATCTGTATGTGTAGGGGCTTTGTGCTGGGAGAGAAGCTGAGCCCTGATTGGGGGGCGGGTCTTCCCTGACTAGGGGTCCTATAAAGATAGCATCCAGTCAGGCAGCGGCACAGACAGCTGCAGCGGCACAGGAGCTAGCAAACAGAGCTGTAAACAGGGGGGTTTGAGTGGGAGTTCTGTTGGAGGAGAAGGTATTTGTGTGTGTTTGGTTTTGTATTGGTGGTATCTGTATGTGTAGGGGCTTTGTGCTGGGAGAGAAGCTGAGCCCTGATTAGGGGGCGGGGCTTCACTGACTAGGGGTCCTATAAAGGTAGCAGCCAGTCAGGCAGCGGCACAGGAGCTAGCAAACAGAGCTGTAAACAGGGGAGTTTGAGTGGGAGTTCTGTTGGAGGTGAAGGTATTTGTGTGTGTGTGTTTGGTTTTGTATTGGTGGTATCTGTATGTGTAGGGGCTTTGTGCTGGGAGAGAAGCTGAGCCCTGATTAGGGGGCGGGGCTTCACTGACTAGGGGTCGTATAAAGGTTGCAGCCAGTCAGGCAGCGGCACAGGAGCTAGCAAACGGAGCTGTAAACAGGGGAGTTTGAGTGGGAGTTCTGTTGGAGGAGAAGGTATTTGTGTGTGTTTGGTTTTGTATTGTTAATATCTGTATGTGTAGGGGCTTTGTGCTGGGAGAGAAGCTGAGCCCTGATTAGGGCCGGGCTTCCCGGACTAGGGGTCCTATAAAGGTAGCAGCCAGTCAGGCAGGGGCACAGACAGCTGCAGGGGCACAGGAGCTATCAAACAGAGCTTTAAACAGGGGAGTTTGAGTGGGAGTTCTGTTGGAGCAGAAGGTATTTGTGTGTGTTTGGTTTTGTATTGGTAGTACCTGTATGTGTTGGGGCTTTGTGCTGGGAGAGAAGCTGAGCCCTGATTAGGGGGCGGGGCTTCACTGACTAGGGGTCCTATGAAGGTAGCAGCCAGTCAGGCAGGGACACAGAGAGCTGCAGTGGCACAGGAGCTAGCAAACAGAGCTGTAAACAGGGGAGTTTGAGTGGGAGTTCTGTTGGAGGAGAAGGTATTTGTGTGTGTGTGTTTGGTTTTGTATTGGTAGTATCTGTATGTGTAGAGGCTTGGCGGGGCTTTGTGCTGGGAGAGAAGCTGAGCCCTGATTAGGGGGCGGGGCTTCACTGACTAGGGGTCCTATAAAGGGAGCAGCCAGTCAGGCAGCGACACAGACAGCTGCAGCGGTACATTAGCTAGCAAACAGAGCTGTAAACAGGGGAGTTTGAGTGGGAGTTCTGTTGGAGGAGAAGGTATTTGTGTGTGTTTGGTTTTGTATTGGTGGTATCTTTATGTGCAGGGGCTTTGTGCTGGGAGAGAAGCTGAGCCCTGATTAGGGGGCGGGGCTTCACTGACTAGGGTTCCTATAAAGGGAGCAGCCAGTCAGGCAGTGGCACAGGAGCTAGCAAACAGAGCTGTAAACAGGGGAGTTTGAGTGGGAGTTCTGTTGGAGGAGAAGGTATTTGTGTGTGTGTGTTTGGTTTTGTATCGGTGGTATCTGTATGTGTAGAGGCTTGGAGGGGCTTTGTGCTGGGAGAGAAGCTGAGCCCTGATTAGGGAGCGGGGCTTCCCTGACTAGCGGTCCTATAAAGGTAGCAGCCAGTCAGGCAGCGGAACAGACAGCTGCAGCGGCACAGGAGCTAGCAAACAGAGCTGTAAACAGGGGAGTTTGAGTGGGAGTTCTGTTGGAGGAGAAGGTATTTGTGTGTGTTTGGTTTTGTATTGGTGGTATCTTTATGTGCAGGGGCTTTGTGCTGGGAGAGAAGCTGAGCCCTGATTAGGGGGCGGGGCTTCACTGACTAGGGTTCCTATAAAGGGAGCAGCCAGTCAGGCAGTGGCACAGGAGCTAGCAAACAGAGCTCTAAACAGGGGAGTTTGAGTGGGAGTTCTGTTGGAGGAGAAGGTATTTGTGTGTGTGTGTTTGGTTTTGTATTGGTGGTATCTGTATGTGTAGAGGCTTGGAGGGGCTTTGTGCTGGGAGAGAAGCTGAGCCCTGATTAGGGAGCGGGGCTTCCCTGACTAGCGGTCCTATTAAGGTAGCAGCCAGTCAAGCAGCGGAACAGACAGCTGCAGCGGCACAGGAGCTAGCAAACAGAGCTGTAAACAGGGGAGTTGGAGTGGGAGTTCTGTTCGAGGAGAAGGTATTTGTGTGTGTTTGGTTTTCTATTGGTAGTACCTGTATGTGTTGGGGCTTCGTGCCGGGAGAGAAGCTGAGCGCTGATTAGGGGGCGGGGTTTCACTGACTAGGGGTCCTGTAAAGGGAGCAGCCAGTCTGGCAGCGGCACAGACAGCTGCAACGGCACAGGAGCTAGCAAACAGAGCTGTAAACAGGGGAGTTTCAGTGGGAGTTCTGTTGGAGGAGAAGGTATTTGTGTGTGTTTGGTTTTGTATTGGTAGTATCTGTATGTGTAGGGGCTTTGTGCTGGGAGAGAAGCTGAGCCCTGATTGGGGGGCGGGTCTTCCCTGACTAGGGGTCCTATAAAGATAGCATCCAGTCAGGCAGCGGCACAGACAGCTGCAGCGGCACAGGAGCTAGCAAACAGAGCTGTAAACAGGGGGGTTTGAGTGGGAGTTCTGTTGGAGGAGAAGGTATTTGTGTGTGTTTGGTTTTGTATTGGTGGTATCTGTATGTGTAGGGGCTTTGTGCTGGGAGAGAAGCTGAGCCCTGATTAGGGGGCGGGGCTTCACTGACTAGGGGTCCTATAAAGGTAGCAGCCAGTCAGGCAGCGGCACAGGAGCTAGCAAACAGAGCTGTAAACAGGGGAGTTTGAGTGGGAGTTTTGTTGGAGGGGAAGGTATTTGTTCGTGTTTGGTTTTGTATTGGTAGTATCTGTATGTGTAGGGGTTTGGCGGGGCTTTGTGCTTGGAGAGAAGCTGAGCCCTGATTAGGGGGCGGGGCTTCACTGACTAGGGGTCCTGTAAAGGGAGCAGCCAGTCAGGCAGCGGAACAGACAGCTGCAGCGGCACAGGAGATAGCAAACAGCTGTAAACAGGGGAGTTTGAGTGGGAGTTCTGTTGGAGGAGAAGGTATTTGTGTGTGTTTGGTTTTGTATTGGTAGTATCTGTATGTGTAGAGGCTTGGAGGGGATTTGTGCTGGGAGAGAAGCTGAGCCCTGATTAGGGGACGGGGCTTCCCGGAGTAGCGGTACTATAAAGGTAGCAGCCATTCAGGCAGCGGCACAGGAGCTAGCAAACAGAGCTGTAAACAGGGGAGTTTGAGTGGGAGTTCTGTTGGAGGTGAAGGTATTTGTGTGTATGTGTTTGGTTTTGTATTGGTGGTATCTGTATGTGAAAGGGCTTTGTGCTGGGAGAGAAGCTGAGCCCTGATTAGGGGGCGGGGCTTCACTGACTAGGGGTCGTATAAAGGTTGCAGCCAGTCAGGCAGCGGCACAGGAGCTAGCAAACAGAGCTGTAAACAGGGGAGTTTGAGTGGGAGTTCTGTTGGAGCAGAAGGTATTTGTGTGTGTTTGGTTTTGTATTGGTAGTACCTGTATGTGTTGGGGCTTTGTGCTGGGAGAGAAGCTGAGCCCTGATTAGGGGGCGGGGCTTCACTGACTAGGGGTCCTATAAAGGGAGCAGCCAGTCAGGCAGTGGCACAGACAGCTGCAGCGGCACAGGAGCTAGCAAACAGAGCTGTAAACAGGGGAGTTTGAGTGGGAGTTCTGTTGGAGGAGAAGGTATTTGTGTTTGTGTTTGGTTTTGTATTGGTGGTATCTGTATGTGTAGAGGCTTGGAGGGACTTTGTGCTCGGAGAGAAGTTGAGCCCTGATTAGAGGGCGGGGCTTCACTGACTAGGGGTCCTATGAAGGTAGCAGCCAGTCAGGCAGCGGCACAGACAGCTGCAGGGGCACAGGAGTTAGCAAACAGAGCTGTAAACAGGGGAGTTTGAGTGGGAGTTCTGCTGGAGCAGAATGTATTTGTGTGTGTGTGTTTGGTTTTGTATTGGTGATATCTCTATGTGTAGGGGCTTTGTGCTGGGAGAGAATCTGAGCCCTGATGAGGAGGCGGGGCTTCACTGACTAGGGGTCCTATAAAGGCAGCAGCCAGTCAGGCAGCGACACAGACAGCTGCAGCGGCACAGGAGCTAGCAAACAGAGTTGTAAACAGGGGAGTTTGAGTGGGAGTTCTGTTGGAGGAGAAGGTATTTGTGTGTGTGTGTTTGGTTTTGTATTGGTGATATCTCTATGTGTAGGGGCTTTGTGCTGGGAGAGAAGCTGAGCCCTGATTAGGAGGCGGGGCTTCACTGACTAGGGGTCCTATAAAGGGAGCAGCCAGTCAGGCAGCGACACAGACAGCTGCAGCGGTACATTAGCTACCAAACAGAGCTGTAAACAGGGGAGTTTGAGTGGGAGTTCTGTTGGAGGAGAAGGTATTTGTGTGTGTTTGGTTTTGTATTGGTGGTATCTTTATGTGCAGGGGCTTTGTGCTGGGAGAGAAGCTGAGCCCTGATTAGGGGGCGGGGCTTCACTGACTAGGGTTCCTATAAAGGGAGCAGCCAGTCAGGCAGTGGCACAGGAGCTAGCAAACAGAGCTGTAAACAGGGGAGTTTGAGTGGGAGTTTTGTTGGAGGGGAAGGTATTTGTTCGTGTTTGGTTTTGTATTGGTAGTATCTGTATGTGTAGGGGTTTGGCGGGGCTTTGTGCTTGGAGAGAAGCTGAGCCCTGATTAGGGGGCGGGGCTTCACTGACTAGGGGTCCTGTAAAGGGAGCAGCCAGTCAGGCAGCGGAACAGACAGCTGCAGCGGCACAGGAGATAGCAAACAGCTGTAAACAGGGGAGTTTGAGTGGGAGTTCTGTTGGAGCAGAAGGTATTTGTGTGTGTTTGGTTTTGTAT
Source organism: Lepidochelys olivacea (assembly GCF_965140295.1). NCBI lineage: Eukaryota > Metazoa > Chordata > Testudines > Cheloniidae > Lepidochelys > Lepidochelys olivacea. The sequence goes on along the minus strand of NC_140431.1, from coordinate 20,725,959 downwards.
TGGTAGTATCTGTATGTGTAGAGGCTTGGAGGGGATTTGTGCTGGGAGAGAAGCTGAGCCCTGATTAGGGGACGGGGCTTCCCGGAGTAGCGGTACTATAAAGGTAGCAGCCATTCAGGCAGCGGCACAGGAGCTAGCAAACAGAGCTGTAAACAGGGGAGTTTGAGTGGGAGTTCTGTTGGAGGTGAAGGTATTTGTGTGTATGTGTTTGGTTTTGTATTGGTGGTATCTGTATGTGTAGGGGCTTTGTGCTGGGAGAGAAGCTGAGCCCTGATTAGGGGGCGGGGCTTCACTGACTAGGCGTCGTATAAAGGTTGCAGCCAGTCAGGCAGCGGCACAGGAGCTAGCAAACAGAGCTGTAAACAGGGGAGTTTGAGTGGGAGTTCTGTTGGAGCAGAAGGTATTTGTGTGTGTTTGGTTTTGTATTGGTAGTACCTGTATGTGTTGGGGCTTTGTGCTGGGAGAGAAGCTGAGCCCTGATCAGGGGGCGGGGCTTCACTGACTAGAGGTCCTATAAAGGGAGCAGCCAGTCAGGCAGTGGCACAGACAGCTGCAGCGGCACAGGAGCTAGCAAACAGAGCTGTAAACAGGGGAGTTTGAGTGGGAGTTCTGTTGGAGGAGAAGGTATTTGTGTTTGTGTTTGGTTTTGTATTGGTGGTATCTGTATGTGTAGAGGCTTGGAGGGACTTTGTGCTCGGAGAGAAGTTGAGCTCTGATTAGAGGGCGGGGCTTCACTGACTAGGGGTCCTATGAAGGTAGCAGCCAGTCAGGCAGCGGCACAGACAGCTGCAGGGGCACAGGAGTTAGCAAACAGAGCTGTAAACAGGGGAGTTTGAGTGGGAGTTCTGCTGGAGCAGAATGTATTTGTGTGTGTGTGTTTGGTTTTGTATTGGTGATATCTCTATGTGTAGGGGCTTTGTGCTGGGAGAGAATCTGTGCCCTGATGAGGAGGCGGGGCTTCCCTGACTAGGGGTCCTATAAAGGCAGCAGCCAGTCAGGCAGCGACACAGACAGCTGCAGCGGTACATTAGCTAGCAAACAGAGCTGTAAACAGGGGAGTTTGAGTGGGAGTTCTGTTGGAGGAGAAAGTATTTGTGTGTGTTTGGTTTTGTATTGGTGGTATCTTTATGTGCAGGGGCTTTGTGCTGGGAGAGAAGCTGAGCCCTGATTAGGGGGCGGGGCTTCACTGACTAGGGTTCCTATAAAGGGAGCAGCCAGTCAGGCAGTGGCACAGGAGCTCGCAAACAGAGCTGTAAACAGGGGAGTTTGAGTGGGAGTTCTGTTGGAGGAGAAGGTATTTGTGTGTTTGTGTTTGGTTTTGTATTGGTGGTATCTGTATGTGTAGAGGCTTGGAGGGGCTTTGTGCTGGGAGAGAAGCTGAGCCCTGATTAGGGAGTGGGGCTTCCCTGACTAGCGGTCCTATAAAGGTGGCAGCCAATCAGGCAGCGGAACAGACAGCTGCAGCGGCACAGGAGCTAGCAAACAGAGCTGTAAACAGGGGAGTTTGAGTGGGAGTTCTGTTGGAGGAGAAGGTATTTGTGGGTGTTTGGTTTTGTATTGGTAGTATCTGTATGTGTAGGGGCTTTGTGCTGGGAGAGAAGCTGAGCCGTGATTAGGGGGCGGGGCTTCCCTGACTAGGGGTCCTATAAAGGTAGCAGCCAGTCAGACAGCGGCACAGGAGCTTACAAACAGAGCTGTAAACAGGGGAGTTTGAGTGGGAGTTCTGTTGGAGGAGAAGATATTTGTCTGTGTTTGGTTTTTTATTGGTAGTATCCGTATGTGTAGAGGCTTGGAGGGGCTTTGTGCTGGGAGAGAAGCTGAGCCCTGACTAGGTGGCGGGGCTTCCCGGACTAGGGGTCCTATAAAGGTAGCAGCCAGTCAGGCAGGGGCACAGGAGCTAGGAAACAGAGCTGTAAACAGGGGAGTTTGAGTGGGAGTTCTGTTGGAGGAGAAGGTATTTGTGTGTGTTTGGTTTTGTATTGGAAGTATCTGTATGTGTAGATGTTTGGAGGGGCTTTGTGCTGGGACAGAAGCTGAGCCCTGATTAGGGGGCGGGGCTTCACTGACTAGGGGTCCTATAAAGGGAGCAGCCAGTCAGGCAGCGGCACAGACAGCTGCAGCGGCACAGGAGGTAGCAAACAGAGCTGTAAACAGGGGAGTTTGAGAGGGAGTTCTGTTGGAGGAGAAGGTATTTGTGTGTGTTTGGTTTTGTATTGGTAGTATCTGTATGTGTAGGGTCTTTGTGCTGGGAGAAAAGCTGAGCCCTGATTAGGGGGCGGGACTTCACTGACTTGGGGTTCTATAAAGGTAGCAGCCAGTCAGGCAGCGGCACAGACAGCTGCAGCAGCACAGGAGCTAGCAAACAGAGCTGTAAACAGGGGATTTTGAGTGGCAGTTCTGTTGGAGGAGAAGGTATTTGTGGGTGTTTGGTTTTTTATTGGTAGTATCTGTATGTGTAGGGGCTTTGTGCTGGGAGAGAAGCTGAGCCGTGATTAGGGGGCGGGGCTTCCCTGACTAGGGGTCCTATAAAGGTAGCAGCCAGTCAGGCAGCGGCACAGGAGCTAGCAAACAGAGCTGTAAACAGGGGAGTTTGAGTGGGAGTTCTGTTGGAGGAGAAGGTATTTGTGTGTGTTTGGTTTTGTATTGTTAATATCTTTATGTGTAGGTGCTTTGTGCTGGGAGAGAAGCTGAGCCCTGATTAGGGCCGGGCTTCCCGGACTAGGGGTCCTATAAATGTAGCAGCCAGTCAGGCAGGGGCACAGACAGCTGCAGGGGCACAGGAGCTAGCAAACAGAGCTGTAAACAGGGGAGTTTGAGTGGGAGTTCTGTTGGAGGAGAAGGTATTTGTGTGTGTTTGGTTTTGTATTGGTAGTATCTGTATGTGTAGGGGCTTTGTGCTGGGAGAGAAGCTGAGCCCTGATTAGGGGGCGGGGCTTGACTGAGTAGGGGTCCTATAAATGTAGCAGCCAGTCAGGCAGCGGCACAGACAGCTGCAGCGGCACAGGAGCTAGCAAACAGAGCTGTAAACAGGGGAGTTTGAGTGGGAGTTCTGTTGGAGGAGAAGGTATTTGTGTGTGTTTGGTTTTGTTTTGGTAGTGTCTGTATGTGTAGAGGCTTGGAGGGGCTTTGTGCTGGGAGAGAATCTGAGCCCTGATTAGGGGGCGGGGCTTCACTGACTAGGGGTCCTATTAAGGTAGCAGCCAGTCAGGCAGCGGCACAGACAGCTGCAGCGGCACAGGAGCTAGCAAACAGACCTGTAAACAGGGGAGTTTGAGTGGGAGTTCTGTTGGAGGAGAAGGTATTTGTGTGTGTGTTTGGTTTTGTATTGGTGGTATCTGTATGTGTAGAGGCTTGGAGGGGCTTTGTGCTGGGAGACAAGCTGAGCCCTGATGAGGGGGCGGGGCTTCCCTGACTGGGGTCCTATAAAGGGAGCAGCCAGTCAGACAGCGGCACAGGAGCTAGCAAACAGAGCTGTAAACAGGGGAGTTTGAGTGGGAGTTCTGTTGGAGGAGAAGGTATTTGTGTGTTTTTGGTTTTGTATTGGTGGTATCTGTATGTGCAGGGGCTTAGTTCTGGGAGAGAATCTGAGCCCTGATTAGGGGGCGGGGCTTCACTGACTAGGGGTCCTGTAAAGGTAGCAGCCAGTCAGGCAGCGGCACAGACAGCTGCAGCAGCACAGGAGCGAGGAAACAGAGCTGTAAACAGGGGAGTTTGAGTGGGAGTTCTGTTGGAGGAGAAGGTATTTGTGTGTGTGTTTGGTTTTCTATTGGTGGTATCTGTATGTGTAGAGGCTTGGAGGGGCTTTGTGCTGGGAGAGAAGCTGAGCCCTGATTAGGGAGCGGGGCTTCCCTGACTAGGGGTCCTATGAAGGTAGCCGCCAGTCAGGCAGCGGCACAGGAGCTAGCAAACCGAGCTGTAAACAGGGGAGTTTGAGTGGGAGTTCTGTTGGAGGAGAAGGTATTTGTGTGTTTTTGGTTTTGTATTGGTGGTATCTGTATGTGCAGGGGCTTAGTTCTGGGAGAGAATCTGAGCCCTGATTAGGGGGCGGGGCTTCACTGACTAGGGGTCCTGTAAAGGTAGCAGCCAGTCAGGCAGCGGCACAGACAGCTGCAGCAGCACAGGAGCGAGGAAACAGAGCTGTAAACAGGGGAGTTTGAGTGGGAGTTCTGTTGGAGGAGAAGGTATTTGTGTGTGTGTTTGGTTTTCTATTGGTGGTATCTGTATGTGTAGAGGCTTGGAGGGGCTTTGTGCTGGGAGAGAAGCTGAGCCCTGATTAGGGGGCGGGGCTTCACTGACTAGGGGCCCTGTAAAGGGAGCAGCCAGTCAGGCAGCGGCACAGACATCTGCAGCAGCACAGGAGCTAGCAAACAGAGCTGTAAACAGGGGAGTTTGAGTGGGAGTTCTGTTGGAGGAGAAGGTATTTGTGTGTGTTTGGTTTTGTATTGGTAGTATCTGTATGTGTAGGGGCTTTGTGCTTGGAGAAAAGCTGAGCCCTGATTAGGGGGCGGGGCTTCCCTGACTAGGGGTCCTATGAAGGTAGCAGCCAGTCAGGCAGTGGCACAGGAGCTAGCAAACAGAGCTGTAAACAGGGGAGTTTGAGTGGGAGTTCTGTTGGAGGAGAAGGTATTTGTGTGTGTTTGGTTTTGTATTGGTAGTATCCATATGTGTAGGGGCTTTGTGCTGGGAGAGAAGCTGAGCCCTGATTGGGGGCGGGGATTCACTGACTAGGGGTCCTATGAAGGTAGCAGCCAGTCAGGCAGCGGCACAGACAGCTGCAGCGGCACAGGAGCTAGCAAACAGAGCTGTAAACAGGGGAGTTTGAGTGGGAGTTCTGTTGGAGGAGAAGGTATTTGTGTGTGTTTGGTTTTGTATTGGTAGTATCTGTATGTGTAGGGGCTTTGTGCTGGGAGAGAAGCTGAGCCCTGATTAGGGGGCGGGGCTTCACTGACTAGGGGTCCTATAAAGGGATCAGCCAGTCAGGCAGCGGCACAGACAGCTGCAGCGGCACAGGAGCTATCAAACAGAGCTGTAAACAGGGGAGTTTGTGTGGGAGTTCTGTTGGAGGAGAAGGTATTTGTGTGTGTTTGGTTTTGTATTGGTGGTATCTGTATGTGTAGAGGCTTGGAGGGGCTTTGTGCTGGGAGAGAAGCTGAGCCCTGATTAGGGGGCGGGGCTTCACTGACTAGGGGTCCTATAAAGGGTGCAGCCAGTCAGGCAGCGGCACAGACAGCTGCAGCGGCACAGGAGCTAGCAAACAGAGCTGTAAACAGGGGAGTTTGAGTGGGAGTTCTGTTGGAGGAGAAGATATTTGTGTGTGTTTGGTTTGGATTGGTAGTACTTGTATGTGTAGGGGCTTTGTGCTGGGAGAGAAGCTGAGCCCTGATTAGGGGGCGGGGCTTCACTGACTAAGGGTCCTATGAAGGTAGCAGCCAGTCAGGCAGCGGCACAGAAGCTAGCAAACAGAGCTGTAAAAAGGGGAGTTTGAGTGGGAGTTCGGTTGGAGGAGAAGGTATTTGTGTGTGTTTGATTTTGTATTGGTAGTATCCATATGTGTAGGGGCTTTGTGCTGGGAGAGAAGCTGAGCCCTTGTTAGGGGGCGGGGCTTCACTGACTAGGGGTCCTATGAAGGTAGCAGCCAGTCAGGCAGCGGCACAGACAGCTGCAGCGTCACAGGAGCTAGCAAACACAGCTGTAAACAGAACTCGCACTCAAACTCCCCTGTTGGAGGAGAAGTTATTTGTGTGTGTTTGGTTTTGTATTGGTAGTATCTGTATGTGTAGGGGCTTTGTGCTGGGAGAGAAGCTGAGCCCTGATTAGGGGGCGGGGCTTCACTGACTAGGGGTCCTATAAAGGGAGCAGCCAGTCAGCCAGCGGCACAGACAGCTGCAGCGGCACAGGAGCTAGCAAACAGAGCTGTAAACAGGGGAGTTTGAGTGGGAGGTCTGTTGGAGGAGAAGGTATTTGTGTGTGTTTGGTTTTGTACTGGTAGTATCTGCATGTGTAGGGGCTTTGTGCTGGGAGAGAAGCTGAGCCCTGATTAGGGGGCGGGGCTTCCCTGACTAGGGGTCCTGTAAAGGGAGCAGCCAGTCAGACAGCGGCACAGGAGCTAGCAAACAGAGCTCTCAACAGGGGAGTTTGTGTGGGAGTTCTGTTGGAGGAGAAGGTATTTGTGTGTGTGTTTGGTTTTGTATTTGTAGAGGCTTGGAGGGGCATTGTGCTGGGAAAGAAGCTGAGCCCTGATTAGGGGGCGGGGTTCACTGACTAGGGGTCCTCCAAAGGTAGCAGCCAGTCAGGCAGTGGCACAGGAGCTAGAAAAGAGAGCTGTAAACAGGGGAGTTTGAGTGGGAGTTCTGTTGGATGAGAAGGTATTTGTGTTTGGTTTTGTATTGGTAGTATCTGTATGTGTAGGGGCTTTGTGCTGGGAGAGAAGCTTAGCCCTGACTAGGGGGCGGGGCTTCACTGACTAGGGGTCTTATAAAGGGAGCAGCCAGTCAGGCAGCGGCACAGACAGCTGCAGCGGAACAGGAACTAGCAAAGAGTGCTGTAAACAGGGGAGTTTGAGTGGGAGTTCCGTAGGAGGAGAACGTATGTGTGTGTATTTGGTTTTGTATTGGTTGTATCTGTATGTGTAGGGGCTTTGTGCTGGGAGAGAAGCTGAGCCCTGATTAGGGGGCGGGGCTTCACTGACTAGGGGTCCTATAAAGGGAGCAGCCAGTCAGGCAGCGGCACAGACAGCTGCAGCGGCACAGGAGCTAGCAAACAGAGCTGTAAACGGGGGAGTTTGAGTGGGAGTTCTGTTGGAGGAGAAGGTATTTGTGTGTGTTTGGTTTTGTATTGGTGGTATCTGTATGTGTAGAGGCTTGTAGGGGCTTTGTACTGGGAGAGAAGCTGAGCCCTGATTAGGGGGCGGGGCTTCACTGACTAGGGGTCGTATGAACGTAGCAGCCAGTCAGGCAGCGGCACAGACAGCTGCAGCGGCACAGGAGCTAGCAAACAGAGCTGTAAACAGGGGAGTTTGAGTGGGAGTTCTGTTGGAGGAGAAGGTATTTGTGTGTGTTTGGTTTTGTATTGGTAGTATCTGTATGTGTAGGGGCTTTGTGCTGGGAGAGAATCTGAGCCCTGATTAGGGGGCGGGGCTTCACTGACTAGGGGTCCTATAAAGGGATCAGCCAGTCAGGCAGCGGCACAGACAGCTGCAGCGGCACAGGAGCTGGCAAACAGAGCTGTAAACAGGGGAGTTTGAGTGTGAGTTCTGTTGGAGTAGAAGGTATTTGTGTGTGTTTGGTTTTGTATTGGTAGTATCCATATGTGTAGGGGCTTTGTGCTGGGAGAGAAGCTGAGCCCTTGTTAGGGGGCGGGGCTTCACTGACTAGGGGTCCTATGAAGGTAGCAGCCAGTCAGGCAGCGGCACAGACAGCTGCAGCGTCACAGGAGCTAGCAAACAGAGCTGTAAACAGAACTCCCCTGTTGGAGGAGAAGGTATTTGTGTGTGTTTGGTTTTGTACTGGTAGTATCTGCATGTGTAGGGGCTTTGTGCTGGGAGAGAAGCTGAGCCCTGATTAGGGGGCGGGGCTTCCCTGACTAGGGGTCCTGTAAAGGGAGCAGCCAGTCAGACAGCGGCACAGGAGCTAGCAAACAGAGCTCTCAACAGGGGAGTTTGTGTGGGAGTTCTGTTGGAGGAGAAGGTATTTGTGTGTGTGTTTGGTTTTGTATTTGTAGAGGCTTGGAGGGGCATTGTGCTGGGACAGAAGCTGAGCCCTGATTAGGGGGCGGGCTTCACTGACTAGGGGTCCTCCAAAGGTAGCAGCCAGTCAGGCAGTGGCACAGGAGCTAGAAAAGAGAGCTGTAAACAGGGGAGTTTGAGTGGGAGTTCTGTTGGAGGAGAAGGTATTTGTGTTTGGTTTTGTATTGGTAGTATCTGTATGTGTAGGGGCTTTGTGCTGGGAGAGAAGCTGAGCCCTGACTAGGGGGCGGGGCTTCACTGACTAGGGGTCTTATAAAGGGAGCAGCCAGTCAGGCAGCGGCACAGACAGCTGCAGCGGAACAGGAACTAGCAAAGAGTGCTGTAAACAGGAGAGTTTGAGTGGGAGTTCCGTTGGAGGAGAACGTATGTGTGTGTATTTGGTTTTGTATTGGTTGTATCTGTATGTGTAGGGGCTTTGTGCTGGGAGAGAAGCTGAGCCCTGATTAGGGGGCGGGGCTTCACTGACTAGGGGTCCTATAAAGGGAGCAGCCAATCAGGCAGCGGCAGAGACAGCTGCAGCGGCACAGGAGCTAGCAAACAGAGCTGTAAACGGGGGAGTTTGAGTGGGAGTTCTGTTGGAGTAGAATGTATGTGTGTGTATTGGGTTTTGTATTGGTGGTATCTGTATGTGTAGGGGCTTTGTGCTGGGAGAGAAGCTGAGCCCTGATTAGGGGGCGGGACTTCACTGACTAGGGGTCCTATAAAGGTAGCGGCACACACAGCTGCAGCGGCACAGGAGCTAGCAAACAGAGCTGTAAACAGGGGAGTTTGAGTGGGAGTTCTGTTGGAGGAGAAGGTATTTGTGTGTGTTTGGTTTTGTATTGGTAGTATCCATATGTGTAGGGGCTTTGTGCTGGGAGAGAAGCTGAGCCCAGATTAGGGGGCGGGGCTTCACTGACTAGGGGTCCTATGAAGGTAGCAGCCAGTCAGGCAGCGGCACAGGAGCTAGCAAACAGAGCTGTAAACAGGGGAGTTTGAGTGGGAGTTCTGTTGGAGGAGAAGGTATTTGTGTGTGTTTGGTTTTGTATTGGTGGTATCTGTATGTGTAGAGGCTTGTAGGGGCTTTGTGCTGGGAGAGAAGCTGAGCCCTGATTAGGGGGCGGGGCTTCACTGACTAGGGGTCCTATAAAGGGAGCAGCCAGTCAGGCAGCGGCACAGACAGCTGCAGCGGCACAGGAGCTAGCAAACAGAGCTGTAAACGGGGGAGTTTGAGTGGGAGTTCTGTTGGAGGAGAAGGTATTTGTGTGTGTTTGGTTTTGTATTGGTAGTATCTGTATGTGTAGGGGCTTTGTGCTGGGAGAGAAGCTGAGTCCTGATTAGGGGGCGGGACTTCACTGACTAGGGGTCCCGCAAAGGTAGCAGCCAGTCAGGCAGCGGCACAGACAGCTGTAGCGGCACAGGAGCTAGCAAACAGAGCTGTAAACAGGGGAGTTTGAGTGGGAGTTCTGTTGGAGGAGAAGGTATTTGTGTGTGTTTGGTTTTGTATTGGTAGTATCTGTATATGTACGTGCTTTGTGCTGGGAGAGAAGCTGAGCCCTGATTAGGGGGCGGTGCTTCACTGACTAGGGGTCCTATAAAGGGATCAGCCAGCGGCACAGACAGCTGCAGCGGCACAGGAACTATCAAACAGAGCTGTAAACAGGGGAGTTTGAGTGGGAGTTCTGTTGGAGGAGAAGGTATTTGTGTGTGTTTGGTTTTGTATTGGTAGTATCTGTATGTGTAGGGGCTTTGTGCTGGGAGAGAAGCTGAGCCCTGATTAGGGGGCGGGGCTTCACTTTCTAGGGGTCCTATAAAGGGAGCAGCCAGTCAGCCAGCGGCACAGACAGCTGCAGCGGCACAGGAGCTAGCAAACAGAGCTGTAAACAGGGGAGTTTGAGTGGGAGTTCTGTTGGAGGAGAAGGTATTTGTGTGTGTTTGGTTTTGTACTGGTAGTATCTGCATGTGTAGGGGCTTTGTGCTGGGAGAGAAGCTGAGCCCTGATTAGGGGGCGGGGCTTCCCTGACTAGGGGTCCTGTAAAGGGAGCAGCCAGTCAGACAGCGGCACAGGAGCTAGCAAACAGAGCTCTCAACAGGGGAGTTTGTGTGGGAGTTCTGTTGGAGGAGAAGGTATTTGTGTGTGTGTTTGGTTTTGTATTTGTAGAGGCTTGGAGGGGCATTGTGCTGGGACAGAAGCTGAGCCCTGATTAGGGGGCGGGCTTCACTGACTAGGGGTCCTCCAAAGGTAGCAGCAAGTCAGGCAGTGGCACAGGAGCTAGAAAAGAGAGCTGTAAACAGGGGAGTTTGAGTGGGAGTTCTGTTGGAGGAGAAGGTATTTGTGTTTGGTTTTGTATTGGTGGTATCTGTATGTGTAGGGGCTTTGTGCTGGAGAGAAGCTGAGCCCTGATTAGGGGGCGGGGCTTCACTGACTAGGGGTCCTATAAAGGGAGCAGCCAGTCAGGCAGCGGCACAGACAGCTGCAGCGGCACAGGAGCTAGCAAACAGAGCTGTAAACGGGGGAGTTTGAGTGGGATTTCTGTTGGAGGAGAAGGTATTTGTGTGTGTTTGGTTTTGTATTGGTGGTATCTGTATGTGTAGAGGCTTGTAGGGGCTTTGTACTGGGAGAGAAGCTGAGCCCTGATTAGGGGGCGGGGCTTCACTGACTAGGGGTCCTATGAAGGTAGCAGCCAGTCAGGCAGCGGCACGGAGAGCTGCAGCGGCACAGGAGCTAGCAAACAGAGCTGTAAACAGGGGAGTTTGAGTGGGAGTTCTGTTGGAGGAGAAGGTATTTGTGTGTGTTTGGTTTGGATTGGTAGTACTTGTATGTGTAGGGGCTTTGTGCTGGGAGAGAAGCTGAGTCCTGATTAGGGGGCGGGGCTTCACTGACTAGGGGTCCTATAAAGGGAGCAGCCAGTCAGGCAGCGGCACAGACAGCTGCAGCGGCACAGGAGCTAGCAAACAGAGCTGTAAATAGGGGAGTTTGAGTGGGAGTTCTATTGGAGGAGAAGGTATTTGTGTGTGTGTTTGGTTTTGTATCGGTAGTATCTGTATGTGTAGGGGCTTTGTGCTGGGAAAGAAGCTGAGCCCTGATTAGGGGGCGGGGCTTCACTGACTAGGGGTCCTATAAAGGGAGCAGCCAGTCAGGAAGCGGCACAGACCGCTGCAGCGGAACAGGAACTAGCAAACAGAGCTGTAAACAGGGGAGTTTGAGTGGGAGTTCTGTTGGAGTAGAATATATGTGTGTGTATTTGGTTTTGTATTGGTGGTATCTGTATGTGTAGGGGCTTTGTGCTGGGAGAGAAGCTGAGCCCTGATTAGGGGGCGGGACTTCACTGACTAGGGGTCCTATAAAGGTAGCGGCACAGGAGCTAGCAAACAGAGCTGTAAACAGGGGAGTTTGAGTGGGAGTTCTGTTGGAGGAGGAGGTATTTGTGTGTGTTTGGTTTTGTATTGGTAGTATCCATATGTGTAGGGGCTTTGTGCTGGGAGAGAAGCTGAGCCCTGATTAGGGGGCGGGGCTTCACTGACTAGGGGTCCTATGAAGGTAGCAGCCAGTCAGGCAGCGGCACAGGAGCTAGCAAACAGAGCTGTAAACAGGGGAGTTTGAGTGGGAGTTCTGTTGGAGGAGAAGGTATTTGTGTGTGTTTGGTTTTGTATTGGTGGTATCTGTATGTGTAGAGGCTTGTAGGGGCTTCGTACTGGGAGAGAAGCTGAGCCCTGATTAGGGGGCGGGGCTTCACTGACTAGGGGTCCTATGAAGGTAGCAGCCAGTCAGGCAGCGGCACAGACAGCTGCAGCGGCACAGGAACTAGCAAACAGAGCTGTAAACAGAACTCCCACTCAAAATCCCCTGTTGGAGGAGAAGTTATTTGTGTGTGTTTGGTTTTGTATTGGTAGTATCTGTATGTGTAGGGGCTTTGTGCTGGGAGAGAAGCTGAGTCCTGATTAGGGGGCGGGACTTCACTGACTAGGGGTCCTGCAAAGGTAGCAGCCAGTCAGGCAGCGGCACAGACAGCTGTAGCGGCACAGGAGCTAGCAAACAGAGCTGTAAACAGAACTCCCACTCAAAATCCCCTGTTGGAGGAGAAGTTATTTGTGTGTGTTTGGTTTTGTATTGGTAGTATCTGTATGTGTAGGTGCTTTGTGCTGGGAGAGAAGCTGAGCCCTGATTAGGGGGCGGGGCTTCACTGACTAGGGGTCCTATAAAGGGATCAGCCAGTCAGGCAGCGGCAAAGACAGCTGCAGCGGCACAGGAGCTATCAAACAGAGCTGTAAACAGGGGAGTTTGAGTGGGAGTTCTGTTGGAGGAGAAGGTATTTGTGTTTGGTTTTGTATTGGTAGTATCTGTATGTGTAGGGGGTTTGTGCTGGGAGAGAAGCTGAGCCCTGATTAGGGGCGGGGCTTCACTGACTAGGGGTCCTATAAAGGGAGCAGCCAGTCAGGCAGCGGCACAGACAGCTGCAGCGGAACAGGAACTAGCAAAGAGTGCTGTAAACAGGGGAGTTTGAGTGGGAGTTCTGTTGGAGGAGAACGTGTGTGTGTGTATTTGGTTTTTGTCCTGGTTGTATCTGTATGTGTAGGGCCTTTGTGCTGGGAGAGAAGCTGAGCCCTGATTAGGGGGCGGGGCTTCACTGACTAGGGGTCCTATGAAGGTAGCAGCCAGTCAGGCAGGGGCACAGACAGCTGCTGCGGCACAGGAGCTAGCAAACAGCGCTGTAAACAGGGGAGTTTGAGTGGGAGTTCTGTTGGAGGAGAAGGTATTTGTGTCTGTTTGGTTTTGTATTGGTGGTATCTGTATGTGTACAGGCTTGGAAGGGCTTTGTGCTGCGAGAGAAGCTGAGCCCTGATTAGGGGGCGGGGATTCACTGACTAGGGGTCCTATGAAGGTAGCAGCCAGTCAGGCAGCGCCACAGACAGCTGCAGCGGCACAGGAGCGAGAAAACAGAGCTGTAAACAGGGGAGTTTGAGTGGGAGTTCTGTTGGAGGAGAAGGTATTTGTGTGTGTGTTTGGTTTTGTATCGGTAGTATCTGTATGTGTAGGGCCTTGGAGGGGCATTGTGCTGGGAGAGAAGCTGAGCCCTGATTAGGGAGCGGGGTGTCACTGACTAGGGGTCCTGTAAAGGGAGCAGCCAGTCAGACAGCGGCACAGGAGCTAGCAAACAGAGCTCTCAACAGGGGAGTTTGTGTGGGAGTTCTGTTGGAGGAGAAGGTATTTGTGTGTGTGTTTGGTTTTGTATTTGTAGAGGCTTGCAGGGGCATTGTGCTGGGACAGAAGCTGAGCCCTGAATAGGGGGCGGGGCTTCACTGATTAGGGGTCCTATGAAGGTAGCAGCCAGTCAGGCAGTGGCACAGGAGCTAGCAAAGAGAGCTGTAAACAGGGGAGTTTGAGTGGGAGTTCTGTTGGAGGAGAAGGTATTTGTGTCTGTTTGGTTTTGTATTGGTGGTATCTGTATGTGTACAGGCTTGGAAGGGCTTTGTGCTGGGAGAGAAGCTGAGCCCTGATTAGGGGGCGGGGCTTCACTGACTAGGGGTCCTATAAAGGGATCAGCCAGTCAGGCAGCGGCACAGACAGCTGCAGCGGCACAGGAGCTAGCAAACAGAGCTGTAAAAAGGGGAGTTTGAGTGGGAGTTCTGTTGGAGGAGAAGACATTTGTGTCTGTTTGGTTTGGATTGGTAGTACTTGTATGTGTAGGGGCTTTGTGCTGGGAGAGAAGCTGAGCCCTGATTAGGGGGCGGGGCTTCACTGACTAAGGGTCCTATGAAGGTAGCAGCCAGTCAGGCAGCGGCACAGGAGCTAGCAAACAGAGCTGTAAAAAGGGGAGTTTGAGTGGGAGTTCTGTTGGAGGAGAAGGTATTTGTGTCTGTTTGGTTTTGTATTGGTGGTATCTGTATGTGTACAGGCTTGGAAGGGCTTTGTGCTGCGAGAGAAGCTGAGCCCTGATTAGGGGGCGGGGCTTCACTGACTAGTTGTCTTATAAAGGGAGGAGCCAGTCAGGCAGCGGCACAGACAGCTGCAGCGGCACAGGAGCGAGCAAACAGAGCTGTAAACAGGGGAGTTTGAGTGGGAGTTCTGTTGGAGGAGAAGGTATTTGTGTGTGTGTTTGGTTTTGTATCGGTGGTATCTGTATGTGTAGAGGCTTGGAGGGGCTTTGTGCTGGGAGAGAAGCTGAGCCCTGATTAGGGGGCGGGGCTTCACTGACTAGGGGTCCTAGAAAGGGAGCAGCCAGTCAGGCAGCGGCACAGACAGCTGCAGCGGCACAGGAGCTAGCAAACAGAGCTGTAAACAGGGGAGTTTGAGTGGGAGTTCTGTTGGAGGAGAAGGTATTTGTGTTTGGTTTTGTATTGGTAGTATCTGTATGTGTAGGGGCTTTGTGCTGGGAGAGAAGCTGAGCCCTGACTAGGGGGCGGGGCTTCACTGACTAGGGGTCCTATGAAGGTAGCAGCCAGTCAGGCAGCGGCACAGACAGCTGCAGCGGCACAGGAGCTAGCAAACAGAGCTGTAAACAGGGGAGTTTGAGTGGGAGTTCTGTTGGAGGAGAAGGTATTTGTGTGTGTTTGGTTTTTTGTATTGGTGGTATCTGTATGTGTAGAGGCTTGTAGGGGCTTTGTACTGGGAGAGAAGATGAGCCCTGATTAGGGGGCGGGGCTTCACTGACTAGGGGTCCTATGAAGGTAGCAGCCAGTCAGGCAGCGGCACAGACAGCTGCAGCGGCACAGGAGCTAGCAAAGAGAGCTGTAAACAGGGGAGTTTGAGTGGGAGTTCTGTTGGAGGAGAAAACATTTGTGTCTGTTTGGTTTGGATTGGTAGTACTTGTATGTGTAGGGGCTTTGTGCTGGGAGAGAAGCTGAGCCCTGATTAGGGGGCGGGGCTTCACTGACTAGGGGTCCTATAAAGGGATCAGCCAGTCAGGCAGCGGCACAGACAGCTGCAGCGGCACAGGAGCTGGCAAACAGAGCTGTAAACAGGGGAGTTTGAGTGGGAGTTCTGTTGGAGGAGAAGGTATTTGTGTGTGTTTGGTTTTGTATTGGTAGTATCCATATGTGTAGGGGCTTTGTGCTGGGAGAGAAGCTGAGCCCTGATTAGGGGGCGGGGCTTCACTGACTAGGGGTCCTATGAAGGTAGCAGCCAGTCAGGCAGCGGCACAGGAGCTAGCAAACAGAGCTGTAAACAGGGGAGTTTGAGTGGGAGTTCTGTTGGAGGAGAAGGTATTTGTGTGTGTTTGGTTTTGTATTGGTAGTACCTGTATGTGTAGGGGCTTTGTGCTGGGAGAGAAGCTGAGCCCTTGTTAGGGGGCGGGGCTTCACTGACTAGGGGTCCTATGAAGGTAGCAGCCAGTCAGGCAGCGGCACAGACAGCTGCAGCGTCACAGAAGCTAGCAAACAGAGCTGTAAACAGAACTCCCACTCAAACTCCCCTGTTGGAGGAGAAGTTATTTGTGTGTGTTTGGTTTTGTATTGGTAGTATCTGCATGTGTAGGGGCTTTGTGCTGGGAGAGAAGCTGAGCCCTGATTAGGGGGCGGGGCTTCCCTGACTAGGGGTCCTGTAAAGGGAGCAGCCAGTCAGACAGCGGCACAGGAGCTAGCAAACAGAGCTCTCAACAGGGGAGTTTGTGTGGGAGTTCTGTTGGAGGAGAAGGTATTTGTGTGTGTGTTTTTTTTTGTATTTGTAGAGGCTAGGAGGGGCATTGTGCTGGGACAGAAGCTGAGCCCTGATTAGGGGGCGGGGCTTCACTGACTAGGGGTCCTATAAAGGGAGGAGCCAGTCAGGCAGCGGCACAGACAGCTGCAGCGGAACAGGAACTAGCAAAGAGTGCTGTAAACAGGGGAGTTTGAGTGGGAGTTCTGTTGGAGGAGAAGGTATTTGTGTGTGTTTGGTTTTGTATTGGTGGTATCTGTATGTGTAGAGGCTTGTAGGGGCTTTGTACTGGGAGAGAAGCTGAGCCCTGATTAGGGGGCGGGGCTTCACTGACTAAGGGTCCTATGAAGGTAGCAGCCAGTCAGGCAGCGGCACAGGAGCTAGGAAACAGAGCTGTAAACAGGGGAGTTTGAGTGGGAGTTTTGTTGGAGGAGAAGATATTTGTGTGTGTTTGGTTTGGATTGGTAGTACTTGTATGTGTAGGGGCTTTGTGCTGGGAGAGAAGCTGAGCTCTGATTAGGGGGCGGGGCTTCACTGACTAAGGGTCCTATGAAGGTAGCAGCCAGTCAGGCAGCCGCACAGGAGCTAGCAAACAGAGCTGTAAAAAGGGGAGTTTGAGTGGGAGTTTTGTTGGAGGAGAAGGTATTTGTGTGTGTTTGGTTTTGTATTGGTAGTATCTGTATGTGTAGGGGCTTTGTGCTGGGAGAGAAGCTGAGCCCTGATTAGGGGGCGGGGCTTCACTGACTAGGGGTCCTATAAAGGGATCAGCCAGTCAGGCAGCGGCACAGACAGCTGCAGCGGCACAGGAGCTGGCAAACAGAGCTGTAAACAGGGGAGTTTGAGTCGGAGTTCTGTTGGAGGAGAAGGTATTTGTGTGTGTTTGGTTTTGTATTGGTAGTATCCATATGTGTAGGGGCTTTGTGCTGGGAGAGAAGCTGAGCCCTGATTGGGGGCGGGGATTCACTGACTAGGGGTCCTATGAAGGTAGCAGCCAGTCAGGCAGCGGCACAGACAGCTGCAGCGTCACAGGAGCTAGCAAACAGAGCTGTAAACAGGGGAGTTTGAGTGGGAGTTCTGTTGGAGGAGAAGGTATTTGTGTGTGTTTGGTTTTGTATTGGTAGTATCTGTATGTGTAGGGGCTTTGTGCTGGGAGAGAAGCTGAGCCCTGATTAGGGGGCGGGGTTTCACTGACTAGGGGTCCTAGAAAGGTAGCAGCCAGTCAGGCAGCGGAACAGACAGCTGCAGCAGCACAGGAGCTAGCAAACAGAGCTGTGAACAGGGAGTTTGAGTGGGAGTTCCTTTGGAGGAGAAGGTATTTGTGTGTTTTTTTGTATTGGTAGTATCTGTATGTGCAGAGGCTTGGAGGGGCTTTGTGCTGGGAGAGAAGCTGTGCCCTGATTAGGGGGCGGGGCTGACTGACTAGGGGTCCTATAAAGGTAGCAGCCAGTCAGGCAGCGGCTAGGACAGCTGCAGCGGCACAGGAGCTAGCAAACAGAGCTGTAAACAGGGGAGTTTGAGTGGGAGGTCTGTTGGAGGAGAAGGTATTTGTCTGTGTTTGGTTTTGTATTGGTAGTATCTGTATGTGTAGGGGCTTTGTGCTGGGAGAGAAGCTGTGCCCTGATTAGGGGGCGGGGCTTCACTGACTAGGGGTCCTATAAAAGTAGGAGCCAGTCAGGCAGCGGCACAGGAGCTAGCAAACAGAGCTTTTAACAGGGGAGTTGGAGTGGGAGTTCTGTTGGAGGAGAAGGTATTTGTGTGTGTTTGGTTTTGTATTGGTAGTATCTGTATGTGTAGAGGCTTGGAGGGGCTTTGTGCTAGGAGAGAAGCTGAGCCCTGATTAGGGGGCGGGGCTTCACTGACTAGGGGTCCTATAAATGTAGCAGCCAGTCAGGCAGCGGCACAGGAGCTAGCAAACAGAGCTGTAAACAGGGGAGTTGGAGTTCTGTTGGAGGAGAAGGTATTTGTGTGTGTTTGGATTTGTATTGTCAGTATCTGTATGTGCAGGGGCTTTGTACTGGGAGAGAAGCTGAGCCCTGATTAGGAGGCGGGGCTTCCCTGACTACGGGTCCTATAAAGGTAGCAGCCAGTCATGCAGCGGCACAGGAGCTAGCAAACAGAGCTGTAAACAGGGGAGTTTGAGTGGGAGTTCTGTTGGAGGAGAAGGTATTTGTGTGTGTTTGGTTTTGTATTGGTAGTATCTGTATGTGTAGGGGCTTTGTGCTGGGAGAGAAGCTGAGCCCTGATCAGGGGGCGGGGCTTCACTGACTAGGGGTCCTATAAAGGTAGGAGCCAGTCAGGCAGCGGCACAGGAGCAAGCAAACAGAGCTGTAAACAGGGGAGTTTGAGTGGGAGTTCTTTTGGAGGAGAAGGTATTTGTGTGTTTTTTTGTATTGGTAGTATCTTTATGTGTAGAGGTTTGAAGGGGCTTTGTGCTGGGAGAGAAGCTGAGCCCTGATTAGGGGGCGGGGCTTCCCTGACTAGGGGTCCTATAATGGTAGCAGCCAGTCAGGCAGCGGCACAGGAGCTAGCAAACAGAGCTGTAAACAGGGGAGTTTGAGTGGGAGTTCTGTTGGAGGAGAAGGTATTTGTGTGTGTTTGGTTTTGTATTGGTAGTATCTGTATGTGTAGGGGCTTTGTGCTGGGAGAGAAGCTGAGCCCTGATTAGGGGGCGGGGCTTCCCTGACTAGGGGTCCTATAAAGGTAGCAGCCAGTCAGGCAGTGGCACAGGAGCTAGCAAACAGAGCTGTAAGCAGGGGAGTTTGAGTGGGAGTTCTGTTGGAGGAGAAGGTATTTGTGTGTGTTTGGTTTTGCATTGGTAGTATCTGTATGTGTAGAGGCTTGGAGGGGCTTTGTGCTGGGAGAGAAGCGGAGCCCTGATTAGGGGGCGGGGCTGACTGACTAGGGGTCCTATAAATGTAGCAGCCAGTCAGGCAGCGGCACAGACAGCTGCAGCGGCACAGGAGCTAGCAAACAGAGCTGTAAACTGGGGAGTTTGAGTGGGAGTTCTGTTGGAGGAGATGGTATTTGTGTGTGTTTGGTTTTGTATTAGTAGTATCTGTATGTGTAGAGGCTTGGAGGGGCTTTGTGCTGGGAGAGAAGCGGAGCCCTGATTAGGGGGCGGGGCTGACTGACTAGGGGTCCTATAAAGGTAGCAGCCAGTCAGGCAGCGGCTAAGACAGCTTCAGCGGCACAGGAGCTAGCAAACAGAGCTGTAAACAGGGGAGTTGGAGTTCTGTTGGAGGAGAAGGTATTTGTGTGTGTTTGGATTTGTATTGTCAGTATCTGTATGTGCAGGGGCTTTGTGCTGGGAGAGAAGCTGAGCCCTGATTAGGGGGCGGGGCTTCCCTGACTAGGGGTCCTATAAAGGTAGCAGCCAGTCAGGCAGCGGCACAGGAGCTACCAAACAGAGCTGTAAACAGGGGAGTTTGAGTGGGAGTTCTGTTGGAGGAGAAGGTATTTGTGTGTGTTTGGTTTTGTATTGGTAGTATATGTATGTGTAGGGGCTTTGTGCTGGGAGAGAAGCTGAGCCCTGATTAGGGGGCGGGGCTTCACTGACTAGGGATCCTATAAAGGTAGCAGACAGCTGCAGCGGCATAGGAGCTAGCAAACAGAGCTGTAAACAGGGGAATTTGAGTCGGAGTTCTGTTGGAGGAGAAGGTATTTGTCTGTGTTTGGTTTTGTATTGGTAGTATCTGTATGTGTAGGGGCTTTGTGCTGGGAGAGAAGCTGTGCCCTGATTAGGGGGCGGGGCTGACTGACTAGGGGTGCTATAAAGGTAGCAGCCAGTCAGGCAGCGGCTAGGACAGCTGCAGCGGCACAGGAGCTAGCAAACAGAGCTGTAAGCAGGGGAGTTTGAGTGGGAGTTCTGTTGGAGGAGAAGGTATTTGTGTGTTTTTTTGTATTGGTAGTATCTGTATGTGTAGAGGCTTGGAGGGGCTTTGTGCTGGGAGAGAAGCTGAGCCCTGATCAGGGGGCGGGGCTTCACTGACTAGGGGTCCTATAAAGGTAGGAGCCAGTCAGGCAGCAGCACAGGAGCTAGCAAACAGAGCTTTTAACAGGGGAGTTGGAGTGGGAGTTCTGTTGGAGGAGAAGGTATTTGTGTGTGTTTGGTTTTGTATTGGTAGTATCTGTATGTGTAGAGGCTTGGAGGGGCTTTGTGCTGGGAGAGAAGCTGAGCCCTGATTAGGGGGCGGGGCTTCACTGACTAGGGGTCCTATAAATGTAGCAGCCAGTCAGGCAGCGGCACAGGAGCTAGCAAACAGAGCTGTAAACAGGGGAGTTGGAGTTCTGTTGGAGGAGAAGGTATTTGTGTGTGTTTAGATTTGTATTGTCAGTATCTGTATGTGCAGGGGCTTTGTGCTGGGAGAGAAGCTGAGCCCTGATTAGGAGGCGGGGCTTCCCTGACTAGGGGTCCTATAAAGGTAGCAGCCAGTCAGGCAGCGGCACAGGAGCTAGCAAACAGAGCTGTAAACAGGGGAGTTTGAGTGGGAGTTCTGTTGGAGGAGAAGGTATTTGTGTGTGTTTGGTTTTGTATTGGTAGTATCTGTATGTGTAGGGGCTTTGTGCTGGGAGAGAAGCTGAGCCCTGATTAGGGGGCGGGGCTTCCCTGACTAGGGGTCCTATAAAGGTAGCAGCCAGTCAGGCAGTGGCACAGGAGCTAGCAAACAGAGCTGTAAACAGGGGAGTTTGAGTGGGAGTTCTGTTGGAGGAGAAGGTATTTGTGTGTGTTTTTTTGTATTGGTAGTGTCTGTATGTGTAGGGGTTTGGCGGGGCTTTGTGCTTGGAGAGAAGCTGAGCCCTGATTAGGGGGCGGGGTTTCACTGACTAGGGGTCCTATAAAGGTAGCAGCCAGTCAGGCAGCGGAACAGACAGCTGCAGCAGCACAGGAGCTAGCAAACAGAGCTGTAAACAGGGAATTTGAGTGGGAGTTCTGTTGGAGGAGAAGGTATTTGTGTGTGTTTGGTTTTGCATTGGTAGTATCTGTATGTGTAGAGGCTTGGAGGGGATTTGTGCTGGGAGAGAAGCGGAGCCCTGATTAGGGGGCGGGGCTGACTGACTAGGGGTCCTATAAAGGTAGCAGCCAGTCAGGCAGCGGCACAGACAGCTGCAGCGGCACAGGAGCTAGCAAACAGAGCTGTAAACAGGGCAGTTTGAGTGGGAGTTTTGTTGGAGGAGATGGTATTTGTGTGCGTTTGGTTTTGTATTGGTAGTATCTGTATGTGTAGAGGCTTGGCGGGGCTTTGTGCTGGGAGAGAAGCGGAGCCCTGATTAGGGGGCGGGGCTGACTGACTAGGGGTCCTATAAAGGTAGCAGCCAGTCAGGCAGCGGCTAAGACAGCTGCAGCGGCACAGGAGCTAGCAAACAGAGCTGTAAACAGGGGAGTTGGAGTTCTGTTGGAGGAGAAGGTATTTGTGTGTGTTTGGATTTGTGTTGGTAGTATCTGTATGTGTAGGGGCTTTGTGCTGGGAGAGAAGCTGAGCCCTGATTAGGGGGCGGGGCTTCCCTGACTAGGGGTCCTATAAAGGTAGCAGCCAGTCAGGCAGTGGCACAGGAGCTAGCAAACAGCGCTGTAAACAGGGGAGTTTGAGTGGGAGTTCTGTTGGAGGAGAAGGTATTTGTGTGTGTTTGGTTTTGTATTGGTAGTATCTGTATGTGTAGGGGCTTTGTGCTGGGAGAGAAGCTGAGCCCTGATTAGGGGGCGGGGCTTCACTGACTAGGGGTCCTATAAAGTTAGCAGCCAGTCAGACAGCGGCACAGGAGCTAGCAAACAGAGCTGTAAACAGGGGAGTTGGAGTTCTGTTGGAGGAGAAGGTATTTGTGTGTGTTTGGATTTGTATTTTCAGTATCTGTATGTGCAGGGGCTTTGTGCTGGGAGAGAAGCTGAGCCCTGATTAGGGGGCGGGGCTTCCCTGACTAGGGGTCCTATAAAGGTAGGAGCCAGTCAGGCAGCGGCACAGGAGCAAGCAAACAGAGCTGTAAGCAGGGGAGTTTGAGTGGGAGTTCTTTTGGAGGAGAAGGTATTTGTGTGTTTTTTTGTATTGGTAGTATCTGTATGTGTAGAGGTTTGAAGGGGCTTTGTGCTGGGAGAGAAGCTGAGCCCTGATTAGGGGGCGGGGCTTCACTGACTAGGGGTCCTATAAAGGTAGCAGCCAGTCAGACAGCGGCACAGGAGCTAGCAAACAGAGCTGTAAGCAGGGGAGTTTGAGTGGGAGTTCTGTTGGAGGAGAAGGTATTTGTGTGTGTTTGGTTTTGTATTGGTAGTGTCTGTATGTGTAGGGGCTTTGTGCTGGGAGAGAAGCTGAGCCCTGATTCGGGGGCGGGTCTTCACTGACTAGGGGTCCTATAAAGGTAGCAGCCAGTCAGGCAGCGGCACAGGAGCTAGCAAACAGAGCTGTAAACAGGGGAGTTTGAGTGGGAGTTCTGTTGGAGGAGATGGTATTTGTGTGTGTTTGGTTTTGTATTGGTAGTATCTGTATGTGTGTTGGTTTGGCGGGGCTTTGTGCTTGGAGAGAAGCTGAGCCCTGATTAGGGGGCGGGGCTTCACTGACTAGGGGTCCTATAAAGGTAGCAGCCAGTCAGGCAGCGGAACAGACAGCTGCAGTGGCACAGGAGCTAGCAAACAGAGCTGTAAACAGGGGAGTTTGAGTGGGAGTTCTGTTGGAGGAGAAGGTATTTGTGTGTGTTTGGTTTTGTATTGGTAGTATCTGTATATGTAGGGGCTTTGTGCTGGGAGAGAAGCTGAGCCCTGATTAGGGGGCGGGGCTTCACTGACTAGGGGTCCTATAAAGTTAGCAGCCAGTCAGACAGCGGCACAGGAGCTAGCAAACAGAGCTGTAAGCAGGGGAGTTTGAGTGGGAGTTCTGTTGGAGGAGAAGGTATTTGTGTGTGTTTTTTTGTATTGGTAGTGTCTGTATGTGTAGGGGTTTGGCGGGGCTTTGTGCTTGGAGAGAAGCTGAGCCCTGATTAGGGGGCGGGGTTTCACTGACTAGGGGTCCTATAAAGGTAGCAGCCAGTCAGGCAGCGGAACAGACAGCTGCAGCAGCACAGGAGCTAGCAAACAAAGCTGTAAACAGGGAATTTGAGTGGGAGTTCTGTTGGAGGAGAAGGTATTTGTGTGTGTTTGGTTTTGCATTGGTAGTATCTGTATGTGTAGAGGCTTGGCGGGGCTTTGTGCTGGGAGAGAAGCGGAGCCCTGATTAGGGGGCGGGACTGACTGACTAGGGGTCCTATAAAGGTAGCAGCCAGTCAGGCAGCGGCACAGACAGCTGCAGCGGCACAGGAGCTAGCAAACAGAGCTGTAAACAGGGGAGTTGGAGTTCTGTTGGAGCAGAAGGTATTTGTGTGTGTTTGGATTTGTGTTGGTAGTATCTGTATGTGTAGGGGCTTTGTGCTGGGAGAGAAGCTGAGCCCTGATTAGGGGGCGGGGCTTCCCTGACTAGGGGTCCTATAAAGGTAGCAGCCAGTCAGGCAGTGGCACAGGAGCTAGCAAACAGCGCTGTAAACAGGGGAGTTTGAGTGGGAGTTCTGTTGGAGGAGAAGGTATTTGTGTGTGTTTGGTTTTGTATTGGTAGTATATGTATGTGTAGGGGCTTTGTGCTGGGAGAGAAGCTGAGCCCTGATTAGGGGGCGGGGCTTCACTGACTAGGGGTCCTATAAAGTTAGCAGCCAGTCAGACAGCGGCACAGGAGCTAGCAAACAGAGCTGTAAACAGGGGAGTTGGAGTTCTGTTGGAGGAGAAGGTATTTGTGTGTGTTTGGATTTGTATTTTCAGTATCTGTATGTGCAGGGGCTTTGTGCTGGGAGAGAAGCTGAGCCCTGATTAGGGGGCGGGGCTTCCCTGACTAGGGGTCCTATAAAGGTAGGAGCCAGTCAGGCAGCGGCACAGGAGCAAGCAAACAGAGCTGTAAGCAGGGGAGTTTGAGTGGGAGTTCTTTTGGAGGAGAAGGTATTTGTGTGTTTTTTTGTATTGGTAGTATCTGTATGTGTAGAGGTTTGAAGGGGCTTTGTGCTGGGAGAGAAGCTGAGCCCTGATTAGGGGGCGGGTCTTCACTGACTAGGGGTCCTATAAAGGTAGCAGCCAGTCAGGCAGCGGCACAGGAGCTAGCAAACAGAGCTGTAAACAGGGGAGTTTGAGTGGGAGTTCTGTTGGAGGAGATGGTATTTGTGTGTGTTTGGTTTTGTATTGGTAGTATCTGTATGTGTGTTGGTTTGGCGGGGCTTTGTGCTTGGAGAGAAGCTGAGCCCTGATTAGGGGGCGGGGCTTCACTGACTAGGGGTCCTATAAAGGTAGCAGCCAGTCAGGCAGCGGAACAGACAGCTGCAGTGGCACAGGAGCTAGCAAACAGAGCTGTAAACAGGTGAGTTTGAGTGGGAGTTCTGTTGGAGAAGGTATTTGTGTGTGTTCGGTTTTGTATTGGTAGTATCTGTATGTGTAGGGGCTTTGTGCTGGGAGAGAAGCTGAGCCCTGATTTGGGGGCGGGGCTTCACTGACTAGGGGTCCTATAAAGGTAGCAGCCAGTCAGACAGCGGCACAGGAGCTAGCAAACAGAGCTGTAAGCAGGGGAGTTTGAGTGGGAGTTCTGTTGGAGGAGAAGGTATTTGTCTGTGTTTGGTTTTGTATTGGTTGTATCTGTATGTGCAGAGGCTTGGAGGGGCTTTGTGCTGGGAGAGAAGCTGAGCCCTGATTAGGGGGCGGGGCTTCACTAACTTGGGGTCCTATAAAGGTAGCAGCCAGTCAGGCAGCGGCACAGGAGCTAGCAAACAGAGGTGTAAACAGGGGAGTTTGAGTTGGAGTTCTCTTGGAGGAGATGGTATTTGTGTGTGTTCGGTTTTGTATTGGTAGTATCTGTATGTGTAGGGGCTTTGTGCTGGGAGAGAAGCTGAGCCCTGATTAGGGGGCGGGGCTTCACTGACGAGGGGTCCTATAAAGGTAGCAGCCAGTCAGGCAGCGGCACAGGAGCTAGCAAACAGAGCTGTAAACAGCGGAGTTTGAGTGGGAGTTCTGTTGGAGGAGATGGTATTTGTGTGTGTTTGGTTTTGTATTGGTAGTATCTGTATGTGTAGGGGTTTGGCGGGGCTTTGTGCTTGGAGAGAAGCTGAGCCCTGATTAGGGGGCGGGGCTTCACTGACTAGGGGTCCTATAAAGGTAGCAGCGAGTCAGGCAGTGGAACAGACAGCTGCAGTGGCACAGGAGCTAGCAAACAGAGCTGTAAACAGGGGAGTTGGAGATCTGTTGGAGGAGAAGGTATTTGTGTGTGTTTGGATTTGTATTGTCAGTACCTGTATGTGCAGGGGCTTTGTGCTGGGAGAGAAGCTGAGCCCTGATTAGGGGGCGGGGCTTCCCTGACTAGGGGTCCTATAAAGGTAGCAGCCAGTCAGACAGCGGCAAAGGAGCTAGCAAACAGAGCTGTAAACAGGGGAGTTTGAGTGGGAGTTCTGTTGGAGGAGAAGGTATTTGTGTGTGTTTGGTTTTGTATTGGTAGTATCTGCATGTATAGAGGCTTGGAGGGGCTTTGTGCTGGGAGAGAAGCTGAGCCCTGATTAGGGGGCGGGGCTTCACTGACTAGGGGCCCTATAAAGGTAGCAGCCAGTCAGGCAGCGGCACAGGAGCTAGCATACAGAGCTATGAACAGGGGAGTTTGAGTGGGAGTTCTGTTGGAGGAGAAGGTATTTGTGTGTGTTTTTGTATTGGTAGTATCTGTATGTGTAGAGGCTTGGAGGGGCTAGGTGCTGCGAGAGAAGCTGAGCCCTGATTAGGGGGCGGGGCTTCACTGACTAGGGGCCTATAAAGGTCGCAGCCAGTCAGGCAGCGGCACAGGAGCTAGCAAACAGAGCTGTAAACAGGGGAGTTTGAGTGGGAGTTCTGTTGGAGGAGAAGGTATTTGTGTGTTTTTTTGTATTGGTAGTATCTGTATGTGTAGAGGCTTGGAGGGGCTTTGTGCTGGGAGAGAAGCTGAGCCCTGATTAGGGGGCGGGGCTTCACTGACTAGGGGCCTATAAAGGTCGCAGCCAGTCAGGCAGCGGCACAGGAGCTAGCAAACAGAGCTGTAAACAGGGGAGTTTGAGTGGGAGTTCTGTTGGAGGAGAAGGTATTTGTGTGTGTTTTTTTGTATTGGTAGTGTCTGTATGTGTAGGGGCTTTGTGCTGGGAGAGAAGCAGTGCCCTGATTAGGGGGCGGGGCTTCACTGACTAGGGATCCTATAAAGGTAGCAGACAGCTGCAGCGGCACAGGAGCTAGCAAACAGAGCTGTAAACAGGGGAGTTTGAGTCGGAGTTCTGTTGGAGGAGAAGGTATTTGTCTGTGTTTGGTTTTGTATTGGTAGTATCTGTATGTGTAGGGGCTTTGTGCTGGAAGAGAAGCTGTGCCCTGATTAGGGGGCGGGGCTTCACTGACTAGGGGTCCTATAAAGGTAGGAGCCAGTCAGGCAGCGGCACAGGAGCTAGCAAACAGAGCTGCGAACAGGGGAGTTTGAGTGGGAGTTCTGTTGGAGGAGAAGGTATTTGTGTCTGTTTGGTTTTGTATTGGTAGTATCTGTATGTGTAGGGGCTTTGTGCTGGGAGAGAACCTGAGCCCTGATTCGGGGGCGGGGCTTCACTGACTAGGGGTCCTATAAAGGTAGCAGCCAGTCAGGCAGCGGCACAGGAGCTAGCAAACAGAGCTGTAAACAGGGGAGTTTCAGTGGGAGTTCTGTTGGAAGAGATGGTATTTGTGTGTGTTTGGTTTTGTATTGGTAGTATCTGTATGTGTGTTGGTTTGGCGGGGCTTTGTGCTTGGAGAGAAGCTGAGCAATGATTAGGGGGCGGGGCTTCACTGACTAGGGGTCCTATAAAGGTAGCAGCCAGTCAGGCAGCGGAACAGACAGCTGCAGTGGCACAGGAGCTAGCAAACAGAGCTGTAAACAGGTGAGTTTGAGTGGGAGTTCTGTTGGAGAAGGTATTTGTGTGTGTTCGGTTTTGTATTGGTAGTATCTGTATGTGTAGGGGCTTTGTGCTGGGAGAGAAGCTGAGCCCTGATTTGGGGGCGGGGCTTCACTGACTAGGGGTCCTATAAAGGTAGCAGCCAGTCAGACAGCGGCACAGGAGCTAGCAAACAGAGCTGTAAGCAGGGGAGTTTGAGTGGGAGTTCTGTTGGAGGAGAAGGTATTGGTCTGTGTTTGGTTTTGTATTGGTAGTATCTGTATGTGCAGAGGCTTGGAGGGGCTTTGTGCTGGGAGAGAAGCGGAGCCCTGATTAGGGGGCGGGGCTTCACTAACTTGGGGTACTATAAAGGTAGCAGCCAGTCAGGCAGCGGCACAGGAGCTAGCAAACAGAGGTGTAAACAGGGGAGTTTGAGTTGGAGTTCCCTTGGAGGAGATGGTATTTGTGTGTGTTCGGTTTTGTATTGGTAGTATCTGTATGTGTAGGGGTTTGGCGGGGCTTTGTGCTTGAAGAGAAGCTGAGCCCTGATTAGGGGGCGGGGCTTCACTGACTAGGGGTCCTATAAAGGTAGCAGCGAGTCAGGCAGTGGAACAGACAGCTGCAGTGGCACAGGAGCTAGCAAACAGAGCTGTAAACAGGGGAGTTTGAGTGGGAGTTCTGTTGGAGGACAAGGTATTTGTGTGTGTTTTTGTATTGGTATTATCTGTATGTGTAGAGGCTTGGAGGGGCTTTGTGCTGGGAGAGAAGCTGGGCCCTGATTAGGGGCGGGGCTTCACTGATTAGGGGTCCTAGAAAGGGAGCAGCCAGTCAGGCAGCGGCACAGGAGCTAGCAAACAGAGCTGTGAACAGGGGAGTTTGAGTGGGAGTTCTGTTGGAGGAGAAGGTATTTGTGTGTGTGTGTTTTTGTATTGGTAGTATCTGTATGTGTAGAGGCTTTGAGGGGCTTTGTGCTGGGACAGAAGCTGAGCCCTGATTAGGGGGCGGGGCTTCACTGACTAGGGTTCCTATAAAGGTAGCAGCCAGTCAGGCAGCGGAACAGACAGCTGCAGTGGCACAGGAGCTATCAAACAGAGCTGTAAACACGGGAATTTGAGTGGGAGTTCTGTTGGAGGAGAAGGTATTTGTGTGTGTTTGGATTTGTATTGTCAGTATCTGTATGTGCAGGGGCTTTGTGCTGGGAGAGAATCTGAGCCCTGTTTAGGGGGCGGGGCTTCCCTGACTAGGGGTCCTATAAAGGTAGCAGCCAGTCAGGCAGCGGTACAGGAGCTAGCAAACAGAGCTGTAAACAGGTGAGTTTGAGTGGGAATTCTGTTGGAGAAGGTATTTGTGTGTGTTCGGTTTTGTATTGGTAGTATCTGTATGTGTATGGGCTTTGTGCTGGGAGAGAAGCTGAGCCCTGATTAGGGGGCGGGGCTTCACTGACTTGGGGTCCTATAAAGGTAGCAGCCAGTCAGGCAGCGGGAGAGGAGCTAGCAAACAGAGGTGTAAACAGGGGAGTTTGAGTTGGAGTTCTCTTGGAGGAGATGGTATTTGTGTGTGTTCGGTTTTGTATTGGTAGTATCTGTATGTGTAGGGGCTTTGTGCTGGGAGAGAAGCTGAGCCCTGATTAGGGGGCGGGGCTTCACTGACGAGGGGTCCTATAAAGGTAGCAGCCAGTCAGGCAGCGGCACAGGAGCTAGCAAACAGAGCTGTAAACAGCGGAGTTTGAGTGGGAGTTCTGTTGGAGGAGATGGTATTTGTGTGTGTTTGGTTTTGTATTGGTAGTATCTGTATGTGTAGGGTTTTGGCGGGGCTTTGTGCTTGGAGAGAAGCTGAGCCCTGATTAGGGGGCGGGGCTTCACTGACTAGGGGTCCTATAAAGGTAGCAGCGAGTCAGGCAGTGGAACAGACAGCTGCAGTGGCACAGGAGCTAGCAAACAGAGCTGTAAACAGGGGAGTTTGAGTGGGAGTTCTGTTGGAGGAGAAGGTATTTGTGTGTGTTTTTGTATTGGTTGTATCTGTATGTGTAGAGGTTTGAAGGGGCTTTGTGCTGGGAGAGGAGCTGAGCCGTGATTAGGGGGCGGGGCTTCACTGACTAGGCGTCCTATAAAGGTACCAGCCAGTCAGGCAGCAGCACAGGAGCTAGCAAACAGAGCTGTGAACAGGGGAGTTTGAGTGGGAGTTCTGTTGGAGGAGAAGGTATTTGTGTGTGTTTGGATTTGTGTTGTCAGTATCTGTATGTGCAGGGGCTTTGTGCTGGGAGAGAATCTGAGCCCTGTTTAGGGGGCGGGGCTTCCCTGACTAGGGGTCCTATAAAGGTAGCAGCCAGTCAGGCAGCGGCAAAGGAGCTAGCAAACAGAGCTGTAAACAGGGGAGTTTGAGTTGGAGTTCTGTTGGAGGAGAAGGTATTTGTGTGTTTGGATTTGTATTGGTAGTATCTGTATGTGTAGGGGCTTTGTGCTGGGAGAGAAGCTGAGCCCTGATTAGGGGGCGGGGCTTCACTGACTAGGGGTCATATAAAGGTAGCAGCCAGTCAGACAGCGGCTCAGGAGTTAGCAAACAGAGCTGTAAGCAGGGGAGTTTGAGTGGGAGTTCTGTTGGAGGAGAAGGTATTTGTGTGTGTTTGGTTTTGTATTGGTAGTATCTGTATGTGCAGAGGCTTGGAGGGGCTAGGTGCTGCGAGAGAAGCTGAGCCCTGATTAGGGGGCGGGGCTTCACTGACTAGGGGTCCTATAAAGGTAGCAGCCAGTCAGGCAGCGGCACAGGAGCTAGCAAACAGAGCTGTAAACAGGGGAGTTTGAGTGGGAGTTCTGTTGGAGGAGAAGGTATTTGTGTGTGTTTGGATTTGTATTGTCAGTATCTGTATGTGCAGGGGCTTTGTGCTGGGAGAGAAGCTGAGCCCTGATTAGGGGGCGGGGCTTCCCTGACTAGGGGTCCTATAAAGGTAGCAGCCAGTCAGGCAGCGGCAGAGGAGCTAGCAAACAGAGCTGTAAACAGGGGAGTTTGAGTGGGAGTTCTGTTGGAGAAGAAGGTATTTGTGTGTGTTTTTGTATTGGTAGTATCTGTATGTGTAGAGGCTTGGAGGGGATTTGTGCTGGGAGAGAAGCTGAGCCCTGATTAGGGGGCGGGGCTTCACTGACTAGGGGTCCTATAAAGGTAGCAGCCAGTCAGGCAGCGGCAGACAGCTGCAGCGGCACAGGAGCTAGCAAACAGAGCTGTGAACAGGGGAGTTTGAGTGGGAGTTCTGTTGGAGGAGATGGTATTTGTGTGTGTTTGCTTTTTTATTGGTAGTATCTGTATGTGTAGGGGTTTGGCGGGGCTTTGTGCTTGGAGAGAAGCTGAGCCCTGATTAGGGGGCGGGGCTTCACTGACTAGGGGTCCTATAAAGGTAGCAGCCAGTCAGGGAGCGGCACAGGAGCTAGCAAACAGAGCTTTAAACAGGGGAGTTTGAGTGGGAGTTCTGTTGGAGGAGATGGTATTTGTGTGTGTTTGGTTTTGTATTGGTAGTATCTGTATGTGTGTTGGTTTGGCGGGGCTTTGTGCTTGGAGAGAAGCTGAGCCCTGATTAGGGGGCGGGGCTTCACTGACTAGGGGTCCTATAAAGGTAGCAGCCAGTCAGGCAGCGGAACAGACAGCTGCAGTGGCACAGGAGCTAGCAAACAGAGCTGTAAACAGGTGAGTTTGAGTGGGAGTTCTGTTGGAGAAGGTATTTGTGTGTGTTCGGTTTTGTATTGGTAGTATCTGTATGTGTAGGGGCTCTGTGCTGGGAGAGAAGCTGAGCCCTGATTTGGGGGCGGGGCTTCACTGACTAGGGGTCCTATAAAGGTAGCAGCCAGTCAGACAGCGGCACAGGAGCTAGCAAACAGAGCTGTAAGCAGGGGAGTTTGAGTGGGAGTTCTGTTGGAGGAGAAGGTATTTGTCTGTGTTTGGTTTTGTATTGGTTGTATCTGTATGTGCAGAGGCTTGGAGGGGCTTTGTGCTGGGAGAGAAGCTGAGCCCTGATTAGGGGGCGGGGCTTCACTAACTTGGGGTCCTATAAAGGTAGCAGCCAGTCAGGCAGCGGCACAGGAGCTAGCAAACAGAGGTGTAAACAGGGGAGTTTGAGTTGGAGTTCTCTTGGAGGAGATGGTATTTGTGTGTGTTCGGTTTTGTATTGGTAGTATCTGTATGTGTAGGGGCTTTGTGCTGGGAGAGAAGCTGAGCCCTGATTAGGGGCGGGGCTTCACTGACGAGGGGTCCTATAAAGGTAGCAGCCAGTCAGGCAGCGGCACAGGAGCTAGCAAACAGAGCTGTAAACAGCGGAGTTTGAGTGGGAGTTCTGTTGGAGGAGATGGTATTTGTGTGTGTTTGGTTTTGTATTGGTAGTATCTGTATGTGTAGGGGTTTGGCGGGGCTTTGTGCTTGGAGAGAAGCTGAGCCCTGATTAGGGGGCGGGGCTTCACTGACTAGGGGTCCTATAAAGGTAGCAGCGAGTCAGGCAGTGGAACAGACAGCTGCAGTGGCACAGGAGCTAGCAAACAGAGCTGTAAACAGGGGAGTTGGAGATCTGTTGGAGGAGAAGGTATTTGTGTGTGTTTGGATTTGTATTGTCAGTACCTGTATGTGCAGGGGCTTTGTGCTGGGAGAGAAGCTGAGCCCTGATTAGGGGGCGGGGCTTCCCTGACTAGGGGTCCTATAAAGGTAGCAGCCAGTCAGACAGCGGCAAAGGAGCTAGCAAACAGAGCTGTAAACAGGGGAGTTTGAGTGGGAGTTCTGTTGGAGGAGAAGGTATTTGTGTGTGTTTGGTTTTGTATTGGTAGTATCTGCATGTATAGAGGCTTGGAGGGGCTTTGTGCTGGGAGAGAAGCTGAGCCCTGATTAGGGGGCGGGGCTTCACTGACTAGGGGCCCTATAAAGGTAGCAGCCAGTCAGGCAGCGGCACAGGAGCTAGCATACAGAGCTATGAACAGGGGAGTTTGAGTGGGAGTTCTGTTGGAGGAGAAGGTATTTGTGTGTGTTTTTGTATTGGTAGTATCTGTATGTGTAGAGGCTTGGAGGGGCTAGGTGCTGCGAGAGAAGCTGAGCCCTGATTTGGGGGCGGGGCTTCACTGACTAGGGGCCTATAAAGGTCGCAGCCAGTCAGGCAGCGGCACAGGAGCTAGCAAACAGAGCTGTAAACAGGGGAGTTTGAGTGGGAGTTCTGTTGGAGGAGAAGCTATTTGTGTGGTTTTTTGTATTGGTAGTATCTGTATGTGTAGAGGCTTGGAGGGGCTTTGTGCTGGGAGAGAAGCTGAGCCCTGATTAGGGGGCGGGGCTTCACTGACTAGGGGTCCTATAAAGGTAGCAGCCAGTGAGGCAGCGGCAGACAGCTGCAGCGGCACAGGAGCTAGCAAACAGAGCTGTAAGCAGGGGAGTTTGAGTGGGAGTTCTGTTGGAGGAGAAGGTATTTGTGTGTGTTTTTTTGTATTGGTAGTGTCTGTATGTGTAGGGGCTTTGCGCTGGGAGAGAAGCAGTGCCCTGATTAGGGGGCGGGGCTTCACTGACTAGGGATCCTATAAAGGTAGCAGACAGCTGCAGCGGCACAGGAGCTAGCAAACAGAGCTGTAAACAGGGGAGTTTGAGTCGGAGTTCTGTTGAAGGAGAAGGTATTTGTCTGTGTTTGGTTTTGTATTGGTAGTATCTGTATGTGTAGGGGCTTTGTGCTGGGAGAGAAGCTGTGCCCTGATTAGGGGGCGGGGCTGACTGACTAGGGGTCCTATAAAGGTAGCAGCCAGTCAGGCAGCGGCTAGGACAGCTGCAGCGGCACAGGAGCTAGCAAACAGAGCTGTAAACAGGGGAGTTGGAGTCGGAGTTCTGTTGGAGGAGAAGGTATTTGTGTGTTTTTTTGTATTGGTAGTATCTGTATGTGTAGAGGCTTGGAGAGGCTTTGTGCTGGGAGAGAAGCTGAGCCCTGATTAGGGGGCGGGGCTTCACTGACTAGGGGTCCTATAAAGGTAGGAGCCAGTCAGGCAGCGGCACAGGAGCTAGCAAACAGAGCTGCGAACAGGGGAGTTTGAGTGGGAGTTCTGTTGGAGGAGAAGGTATTTGTGTCTGTTTGGTTTTGTATTGGTAGTATCTGTATGTGTAGGGGCTTTGTGCTGGGAGAGAACCTGAGCCCTGATTCGGGGGCGGGGCTTCACTGACTAGGGGTCCTATAAAGGTAGCAGCCAGTCAGGCAGCGGCACAGGAGCTAGCAAACAGAGCTGTAAACAGGGGAGTTTGGGTGGGAGTTCTGTTGGAAGAGATGGTATTTGTGTGTGTTTGGTTTTGTATTGGTAGTATCTGTATGTGTGTTGGTTTGGCGGGGCTTTGTGCTTGGAGAGAAGCTGAGCAATGATTAGGGGGCGGGGCTTCACTGACTAGGGGTCCTATAAAGGTAGCAGCCAGTCAGGCAGCGGAACAGACAGCTGCAGTGGCACAGGAGCTAGCAAACAGAGCTGTAAACAGGTGAGTTTGAGTGGGAGTTCTGTTGGAGAAGGTATTTGTGTGTGTTCGGTTTTGTATTGGTAGTATCTGTATGTGTAGGGGCTTTGTGCTGGGAGAGAAGCTGAGCCCTGATTTGGGGGCGGGGCTTCACTGACTAGGGGTCCTATAAAGGTAGCAGCCAGTCAGACAGCGGCACAGGAGCTAGCAAACAGAGCTGTAAGCAGGGGAGTTTGAGTGGGAGTTCTGTTGGAGTAGAAGGTATTGGTCTGTGTTTGGTTTTGTATTGGTAGTATCTGTATGTGCAGAGGCTTGGAGGGGCTTTGTGCTGGGAGAGAAGCGGAGCCCTGATTAGGGGGCGGGGCTTCACTAACTTGGGGTCCTATAAAGTTAGCAGCCAGTCAGACAGCGGCACAGGAGCTAGCAAACAGAGCTGTAAGCAGGGGAGTTTGAGTGGGAGTTCTGTTGGAAGAGATGGTATTTGTGTGTGTTCGGTTTTGTATTGGTAGTATCTGTATGTGTAGGGGTTTGGCGGGGCTTTGTGCTTGGAGAGAAGCTGAGCCCTGATTAGGGGGCGGGGCTTCACTGACTAGGGGTCCTATAAAGGTAGCAGCGAGTCAGGCAGTGGAACAGACAGCTGCAGTGGCACAGGAGCTAGCAAACAGAGCTGTAAACAGGGGAGTTTGAGTGGGAGTTCTGTTGGAGGACAAGGTATTTGTGTGTGTTCGGTTTTGTATTGGTATTATCTGTATGTGTAGAGGCTTGGAGGGGCTTTGTGCTGGGAGAGAAGCTGGGCCCTGATTAGGGGCGGGGCTTCACTGATTAGGGGTCCTAGAAAGGGAGCAGCCAGTCAGGCAGCGGCACAGGAGCTAGCAAACAGAGCTGTGAACAGGGGAGTTGGAGTGGGAGTTCTGTTGGAGGAGAAGGTATTTGTGTGTGTGTGTTTTTGTATTGGTAGTATCTGTATGTGTAGAGGCTTTGAGGGGCTTTGTGCTGGGACAGAAGCTGAGCCCTGATTAGGGGGCGGGGCTTCACTGACTAGGGTTCCTATAAAGGTAGCAGCCAGTCAGGCAGCGGAACAGACAGCTGCAGTGGCACAGGAGCTATCAAACAGAGCTGTAAACACGGGAATTTGAGTGGGAGTTCTGTTGGAGGAGAAGGTATTTGTGTGTGTTTGGATTTGTATTGTCAGTATCTGTATGTGCAGGGGCTTTGTGCTGGGAGAGAATCTGAGCCCTGTTTAGGGGGCGGGGCTTCCCTGACTAGGGGTCCTATAAAGGTAGTAGCCAGTCAGGCAGCGGTACAGGAGCTAGCAAACAGAGCTGTAAACAGGTGAGTTTGAGTGGGAGTTCTGTTGGAGAAGGTATTTGTGTGTGTTCGGTTTTGTATTGGTAGTATCTGTATGTGTATGGGCTTTGTGCTGGGAGAGAAGCTGAGCCCTGATTAGGGGGCGGGGCTTCACTGACTTGGGGTCCTATAAAGGTAGCAGCCAGTCAGGCAGCGGGAGAGGAGCTAGCAAACAGAGGTGTAAACAGGGGAGTTTGAGTTGGAGTTCTCTTGGAGGAGATGGTATTTGTGTGTGTTCGGTTTTGTATTGGTAGTATCTGTATGTGTAGGGGCTTTGTGCTGGGAGAGAAGCTGAGCCCTGATTAGGGGGCGGGGCTTCACTGACGAGGGGTCCTATAAAGGTAGCAGCCAGTCAGGCAGCGGCACAGGAGCTAGCAAACAGAGCTGTAAACAGCGGAGTTTGAGTGGGAGTTCTGTTGGAGGAGATGGTATTTGTTTGTGTTTGGTTTTGTATTGGTAGTATCTGTATGTGTAGGGTTTTGGCGGGGCTTTGTGCTTGGAGAGAAGCTGAGCCCTGATTAGGGGGCGGGGCTTCACTGACTAGGGGTCCTATAAAGGTAGCAGCGAGTCAGGCAGTGGAACAGACAGCTGCAGTGGCACAGGAGCTAGCAAACAGAGCTGTAAACAGGGGAGTTTGAGTGGGAGTTCTGTTGGAGGAGAAGGTATTTGTGTGTGTTTTTGTATTGGTTGTATCTGTATGTGTAGAGGTTTGAAGGGGCTTTGTGCTGGGAGAGGAGCTGAGCCGTGATTAGGGGGCGGGGCTTCACTGACTAGGCGTCCTATAAAGGTACCAGCCAGTCAGGCAGCAGCACAGGAGCTAGCAAACAGAGCTGTGAACAGGGGAGTTTGAGTGGGAGTTCTGTTGGAGGAGAAGGTATTTGTGTGTGTTTGGATTTGTATTGTCAGTATCTGTATGTGCAGGGGCTTTGTGCTGGGAGAGAAGCTGAGCCCTGTTTAGGGGGCGGGGCTTCACTGACTAGGGGTCCTATAAAGGTAGCAGCCAGTCAGACAGCGGCTCAGGAGTTAGCAAACAGAGCTGTAAGCAGGGGAGTTTGAGTGGGAGTTCTGTTGGAGGAGAAGGTATTTGTGTGTGTTTGGTTTTGTATTGGTAGTATCTGTATGTGCAGAGGCTTGGAGGGGCTAGGTGCTGCGAGAGAAGCTGAGCCCTGATTAGGGGGCGGGGCTTCACTGACTAGGGGTCCTATAAAGGTAGCAGCCAGTCAGGCAGCGGCACAGACAGCTGCAGCGGCACAGGAGCTAGCAAACGGAGCTGTAAACAGGGGAGTTTGAGTGGGAGTTCTGTTGGAGGAGAAGGTATTTGTGTGTGTGTGTTTTTGTATTGTCAGTATCTGTATGTGTAGGGGCTTTGTGCTGGGAGAGAAGCTGAGCCCTGATTAGGGGGCGAGGCTTCACTGACTAGGGGTCCTATAAAGGTAGCAGCCAATAAGGCAGCGGCACAGGAGCTAGCAAACAGAGCTGTAAACAGGGGAGTTTGAGTGGGAGTTCTGTTGGAGGAGAAGGTATTTGTGTGTGTTTGGATTTGTATTGTCAGTATCTGTATGTGCAGGGGCTTTGTGCTGGGAGAGAAGCTGAGCCCTGATTAGGGGGCGGGGCTTCCCTGACTAGGGGTCCTATAAAGGTAGCAGGAAGTCATGCAGCGGCACAGGAGCTAGCAAACAGACCTGTGAACAGGGGCGTTTGGGTGGGAGTTCTGTTGGAGGAGAAGGTATTTGTGTGTGTTTGGTTTAGTATTGTCAGTATCTGTATGTGCAGGGGCTTTGTGCTGGGAGAGAAGCTGAGCCCTGATTAGGGGGCGGGGCTTCCCTGACTAGGGGTCCTATAAAGGTAGCAGCCAGTCAGGCAGCGGCAGAGGAGCTAGCAAACAGAGCTGTAAACAGGGGAGTTTGAGTGGGAGTTCTGTTGGAGAAGAAGGTATTTGTGTGTGTTTTTGTATTGGTAGTATCTGTATGTGTAGAGGCTTCGAGGGGATTTGTGCTGGGAGAGAAGCTGAGCCCTGATTAGGGGGCGGGGCTTCCCTGACTAGGGGTCCTATAAAGGTAGCAGCCAGTCAGGCAGCGGCAGAGGAGCTAGCAAACAGAGCTGTAAACAGGGGAGTTTGAGTGGGAGTTCTGTTGGAGAAGAAGGTATTTGTGTGTTTTTTTGTATTGGTAGTATCTGTATGTGTAGAGGCTTGGAGGGGATTTGTGCTGGGAGAGAAGCTGAGCCCTGATTAGGGGGCGGGGCTTCACTGACTAGGGGTCCTATAAAGGTAGCAGCCAGTCAGGCAGCGGCAGACAGCTGCAGCGGCACAGGAGCTAGCAAACAGAGCTGTGAACAGGGGAGTTTGAGTGGGAGTTCTGTTGGAGGAGAAAGTATTTGTGTGTGTTTTTGTATTGGTAGTGTCTGTATGTGTAGAGGCTTTGAGGGGCTTTGTGCTGGGAGAGAAGCTGAGCCCTGATTAGGGGGCGGGGCTTCACTGACTAGGGGTCCTGTAAAGGTAGCAGCCAGTCAGGCAGCGGCACAGACAGCTGCAGCGGCACAGGAGGTAGCAAACAGAGCTCGAAACAGGGGAGTTTGAGTGGGAGTTCTGTTGGAGGAGATGGTATTTGTGTGTGTTTGCTTTTTTATTGGTAGTATCTGTATGTGTAGGGGTTTGGCGGGGCTTTGTGCTTGGAGAGAAGCTGAGCCCTGATTAGGGGGCGGGGCTTCACTGACTAGGGGTCCTATAAAGGTAGCAGCCAGTCAGGGAGCGGCACAGGAGCTAGCAAACAGAGCTTTAAACAGGGGAGTTTGAGTGGGAGTTCTGTTGGAGGAGAAGGTATTTGTGTGTTTTTTTGTATTGGTAGTTTCTGTATGTGTAGAGGCTTGGAGGGGCTTTGTGCTTGGAGAGAAGCTGAGCCCTGATTAGGGGGCGGGGCTTCACTGACTAGGGGTCCTATAAACGTAGAAGCCGGTCAGGCAGCGGAACAGACAGCTGCAGTGGCACAGGAGTTAGCAAACAGAGCTGTAAACAGGGGAGTTTGAGTGGGAGTTGTGTTGGAGGAGAAGGTATTTGTGTGTTTGGTTTTGTATTGTCAGTATCTGTATGTGCAGGGGCTTTGTGCTGGGAGAGAGGCTGAGCCCTGATTAGGGGGCGGGGCTTCCCTGACTAGGGGTCCTGTAAAGGTAGCAGCCAGTCAGGCAGCGGCAGAAAGCTGCAGCGGCACAGGAGCTAGCAAACAGAGCTTTTAACAGGGGAGTTGGAGTGGGAGTTCTGTTGGAGGAGAAGGTATTTGTGTGTGTTTGGTTTTGTATTGGTAGTATCTGTATGTGTAGGGGCTTTGTGCTGGGAGAGAAGCTGAGCCCTGACCAGGGGGCGGGGCTTCACTGACTAGGGGTCCTATAAAGGTAGGAGCCAGTCAGGCAGCGGCACAGGAGCAAGCAAACAGAGCTGTAAGCAGGGGAGTTTGAGTGGGAGTTCTTTTTGAGGAGAAGGTATTTGTGTGTTTTTTTTGTATTGGTAGTATCTGTATGTGTAGAGGTTTGAAGGGGCTTTGTGCTGGGAGAGAAGCTGAGCCCTGATTAGGGGGCGGGGCTTCCCTGACTAGGGGTCCTATAAAGGTAGCAGCCAGTCAGGCAGTGGCACAGGAGCTAGCAAACAGAGCTGTAAACAGGGGAGTTTGAGTGGGAGTTCTGTTGGAGGAGAAGGTATTTGTGTGTGTTTGGTTTTGTATTGGTAGCATCTGTATGTGTAGGGGCTTTGTGCTGGGAGAGAAGCTGAGCCCTGATTAGGGGGCGGGGCTTCACTGACTAGGGGTCCTATAAAGGTAGCAGCCTGTCAGGCAGCGGCACAGGAGCTAGCAAACAGTCCTGTAAACAGGGGAGTTTGAGTGGGAGTTCTGTTGGACGAGAAGGTATTTGTGTGTGTGAGGTTTTGTATTGGTAGTGTCTGTATGTGTACGGGCTCTGTGCTGGGAGAAAAGCTGAGCCCTGATTAGGGGGCGGGGCTTCACTGACTAGGGGTCCTATAAAGGTAGCAGCAGGTCAGGCAGCGGCTAAGACAGCTGCAGCGGCACAGGAGCTAGCAAACAGAGCTGTAAACAGGGGAGTTTGAGTGGGAGTTCTGTTGGAGGAGAAGGTATTTTTGTGTGTTTGGTTTTGTATTGTCAGTATCTGTATGTGCAGGGGCTTTGTGCTGGGAGAGAAGCTGAGCCCTGATTAGGGGGCGGGGCTTCCCTGACTAGGGGTCATATAAAGGTAGCAGCCAGTCAGACAGCAGCACAGGAGCTAGCAAACAGTGCAGTAAGCAGGGGAGTTTGAGTGGGAGTTCTGTTGGAGGAGAAGGTATTTGTGTGTGTTTTTTTGAATTGGTAGTATCTGTATGTGCAGAGGCTTGGAGGGGCTTTGTGCTGGGAGAGAAGCTGAGCCCTGATCAGGGGGCGGGGCTTCACTGACTAGGGGTCCTATAAAGGTAGGAGCCAGTCAGGGAGCGGCACAGGAGCAAGCAAACAGAGCTGTAAGCAGGGGAGTTTGAGTGGGAGTTCTTTTTGAGGAGAAGGTATTTGTGTGTTTTTTTTGTATTGGTAGTATCTGTATGTGTAGAGGTTTGAAGGGGCTTTGTGCTGGGAGAGAAGCTGAGCCCTGATTAGGGGGCGGGGCTTCCTTTGACTAGGGGTCCTATAAAGGTAGCAGCCAGTCAGGCAGTGGCACAGGAGCTAGCAAACAGAGCTGTAAACAGGGGAGTTTGAGTGGGAGTTCTGTTGGAGGAGAAGGTATTTGTGTGTGTTTGGTTTTGTATTGGTAGTATCTGTATGTGTAGGGGCTTTGTGGTGGGAGAGAAGCTGAGCCCTGATTATGGGGCGGGGCTTCCCTGACTAGGGGTCCTATAAAGGTAGCAGCCGGTCAGGCAGTGGCACAGGAGCTAGCAAACAGAGCTGTAAACAGGGGAGTTTGAGTGGGAGTTCTGTTGGAGGAGAAGGTATTTTTGTGTGTTTGGTTTTGTATTGGTAGTATCTGTATGTGTAGGGGCTTTGTGCTGGGAGAGAAGCTGAGCCCTGATTAGGGGGCGGGGCTTCCCTGACTAGGGGTCCTATAAAGGTAGCAGCCAGTCAGACAGCAGCACAGGAGCTAGCAAACAGTGCTGTAAGCAGGGGAGTTTGAGTGGGAGTTCTGTTGGAGGAGAAGGTATTTGTGTGTGTTTTTTTTGAATTGGTAGTATCTGTATGTGCAGAGGCTTGGAGGGGCTTTGTGCTGGGAGAGAAGCTGAGCCCTGATTAGGGGGCGGGGCTTCACTGACTAGGGATCCTATAAAGGTAGCAGACAGCTGCAGCGGCACAGGAGCTAGCAAACAGAGCTGTAAACAGGGGAGTTTGAGTCGGAGTTCTTTTGGAGGAGAAGGTATTTGTCTGTTTGGTTTTGTATTGGTAGTATCTGTATGTCTAGGGGCTTTGTGCTGGGAGAGAAGCTGTGCCCTGATTAGGGGGCGGGGCTGACTGACTAGGGGTCCTATCAAGGTAGCAGCCAGTCAGGCACCAGCTAGGACAGCTGCAGCGGCACAGGAGCTAGCAAACAGAGCTGTAAACAGGGGAGTTGGAGTGGGAGTTCTGTTGGAGGAGAAGGTATTTGTGTGTGTTTGGTTTTGTATTGGTAGTATCTGTATGTGTAGAGGCTTCGAGGGGCTTTGTGCTGGGAGAGAAGCTGAGCCCTGATTAGGGGGCGGGGCTTCACTGACTAGGGGTCCTATAAATGTAGCAGCCAGTCAGGCAGCGGCACAGGAGCTACTAAACAGAGCTGTAAACAGGGGAGTTTGAGTGGGAGTTCTGTTGGAGGAGAAGGTATTTGTGTGTGTTTGGTTTTGTATTGGTAGTATCTGTATGTGTAGGGGCTTTTGCTGGGAGAGAAGCTGAGCCCTGATCAGGGGGCGGGGCTTCACTGACTAGGGGTCCTATAAAGGTAGCAGCCAGTCAGACAGCGGCACAGGAGCTAGCAAACAGAGCTGTAGGCAGGGGAGTTTGAGTGGGAGTTCTTTTTGAGGAGAAGGTATTTGTGTGTTTTTTTGTATTGGTAGTATCTGTATGTGTAGAGGTTTGAAGGGGCTTTGTGCTGGGAGAGAAGCTGAGCCCTGATTAGGGGGCGGGGCTTCCCTGACTAGGGGTCCTATAAAGGTAGCAGCCAGTCAGGCAGTGGCACAGGAGCTAGCAAACAGAGCTGTAAACAGGGGAGTTTGAGTGGGAGTTCTGTTGGAGGAGAAGGTATTTGTGTGTGTTTGGTTTTGTATTGGTAGTATCTGTATGTGTAGGGGCTTTGTGGTGGGAGAGAAGCTGAGCCCTGATTATGGGGCGGGGCTTCCCTGACTAGGGGTCCTATAAAGGTAGCAGCCGGTCAGGCAGTGGCACAGGAGCTAGCAAACAGAGCTGTAAACAGGGGAGTTTGAGTGGGAGTTCTGTTGGAGGAGAAGGTATTTTTGTGTGTTTGGTTTTGTATTGGTAGTATCTGTATGTGTAGGGGCTTTGTGCTGGGAGAGAAGCTGAGCCCTGATTAGGGGGCGGGGCTTCCCTGACTAGGGGTCCTATAAAGGTAGCAGCCAGTCAGACAGCAGCACAGGAGCTAGCAAACAGTGCTGTAAGCAGGGGAGTTTGAGTGGGAGTTCTGTTGGAGGAGAAGGTATTTGTGTGTGTTTTTTTGAATTGGTAGTATCTGTATGTGCAGAGGCTTGGAGGGGCTTTGTGCTGGGAGAGAAGCTGAGCCCTGATTAGGGGGCGGGGCTTCACTGACTAGGGATCCTATAAAGGTAGCAGACAGCTGCAGCGGCACAGGAGCTAGCAAACAGAGCTGTAAACAGGGGAGTTGGAGTGGGAGTTCTGTTGGAGGAGAAGGTATTTGTGTGTGTTTGGTTTTGTATTGGTAGTATCTGTATGTGTAGAGGCTTCGAGGGGCTTTGTGCTGGGAGAGAAGCTGAGCCCTGATTAGGGGGCGGGGCTTCACTGACTAGGGGTCCTATAAAGGTAGCAGCCAGTCAGGCAGCGGCACAGGAGCTAGCAAACAGAGGTGTAAACAGGGGAGTTTGAGTTGGAGTTCTCTTGGAGGAGATGGTATTTGTGTGTGTTCGGTTTTGTATTGGTAGTATCTGTATGTGTAGGGGTTTGGCGGGGCTTTGTGCTTGGAGAGAAGCTGAGCCCTGATTAGGGGGCGGGGCTTCACTGACTAGGGGTCCTATAAAGGTAGCAGCGAGTCAGGCAGTGGAACAGACAGCTGCAGTGGCACAGGAGCTAGCAAACAGAGCTGTAAACAGGGGAGTTTGAGTGGGAGTTCTGTTGGAGGACAAGGTATTTGTGTGTGTTTTTGTATTGGTATTATCTGTATGTGTAGAGGCTTGGAGGGGCTTTGTGCTGGGAGAGAAGCTGGGCCCTGATTAGGGGCGGGGCTTCACTGATTAGGGGTCCTAGAAAGGGAGCAGCCAGTCAGGCAGCGGCACAGGAGCTAGCAAACAGAGCTGTGAACAGGGGAGTTTGAGTGGGAGTTCTGTTGGAGGAGAAGGTATTTTTGTGTGTGTGTTTTTGTATTGGTAGTATCTGTATGTGTAGAGGCTTTGAGGGGCTTTGTGCTGGGACAGAAGCTGAGCCCTGATTAGGGGGCGGGGCTTCACTGACTAGGGTTCCTATAAAGGTAGCAGCCAGTCAGGCAGCGGAACAGACAGCTGCAGTGGCACAGGAGCTATCAAACAGAGCTGTAAACACGGGAATTTGAGTGGGAGTTCTGTTGGAGGAGAAGGTATTTGTGTGTGTTTGGATTTGTATTGTCAGTATCTGTATGTGCAGGGGCTTTGTGCTGGGAGAGAATCTGAGCCCTGTTTAGGGGGCGGGGCTTCCCTGACTAGGGGTCCTATAAAGGTAGCAGCCAGTCAGGCAGCGGTACAGGAGCTAGCAAACAGAGCTGTAAACAGGTGAGTTTGAGTGGGAGTTCTGTTGGAGAAGGTATTTGTGTGTGTTCGGTTTTGTATTGGTAGTATCTGTATGTGTATGGGCTTTGTGCTGGGAGAGAAGCTGAGCCCTGATTAGGGGGCGGGGCTTCACTGACTTGGGGTCCTATAAAGGTAGCAGCCAGTCAGGCAGCGGGAGAGGAGCTAGCAAACAGAGGTGTAAACAGGGGAGTTTGAGTTGGAGTTCTCTTGGAGGAGATGGTATTTTTGTGTGTTCGGTTTTGTATTGGTAGTATCTGTATGTGTAGGGGCTTTGTGCTGGGAGAGAAGCTGAGCCCTGATTAGGGGGCGGGGCTTCACTGACGAGGGGTCCTATAAAGGTAGCAGCCAGTCAGGCAGCGGCACAGGAGCTAGCAAACAGAGCTGTAAACAGCGGAGTTTGAGTGGGAGTTCTGTTGGAGGAGATCGTATTTGTGTGTGTTTGGTTTTGTATTGGTAGTATCTGTATGTGTAGGGTTTTGGCGGGGCTTTGTTCTTGGAGAGAAGCTGAGCCCTGATTAGGGGGCGGGGCTTCACTGACTAGGGGTCCTATAAAGGTAGCAGCGAGTCAGGCAGTGGAACAGACAGCTGCAGTGGCACAGGAGCTAGCAAACAGAGCTGTAAACAGGGGAGTTTGAGTGGGAGTTCTGTTGGAGGAGAAGGTATTTGTGTGTGTTTTTGTATTGGTTGTATCTGTATGTGTAGAGGTTTGAAGGGGCTTTGTGCTGGGAGAGGAGCTGAGCCGTGATTAGGGGGCGGGGCTTCACTGACTAGGCGTCCTATAAAGGTACCAGCCAGTCAGGCAGCAGCACAGGAGCTAGCAAACAGAGCTGTGAACAGGGGAGTTTGAGTGGGAGTTCTGTTGGAGGAGAAGGTATTTGTGTGTGTTTGGATTTGTATTGTCAGTATCTGTATGTGCAGGGGCTTTGTGCTGGGAGAGAATCTGAGCCCTGTTTAGGGGGCGGGGCTTCCCTGACTAGGGGTCCTATAAAGGTAGCAGCCAGTCAGGCAGCGGCAAAGGAGCTAGCAAACAGAGCTGTAAACAGGGGAGTTTGAGTTGGAGTTCTGTTGGAGGAGAAGGTATTTGTGTGTTTGGATTTGTATTGGTAGTATCTGTATGTGTAGGGGCTTTGTGCTGGGAGAGAAGCTGAGCCCTGATTAGGGGGCGGGGCTTCACTGACTAGGGGTCATATAAAGGTAGCAGCCAGTCAGACAGCGGCTCAGGAGTTAGCAAACAGAGCTGTAAGCAGGGGAGTTTGAGTGGGAGTTCTGTTGGAGGAGAAGGTATTTGTGTGTGTTTGGTTTTGTATTGGTAGTATCTGTATGTGCAGAGGCTTGGAGGGGCTAGGTGCTGCGAGAGAAGCTGAGCCCTGATTAGGGGGCGGGGCTTCACTGACTAGGGGTCCTATAAAGGTAGCAGCCAG
The DNA here is from genome assembly GCF_965140295.1 of Lepidochelys olivacea. Lineage (NCBI taxonomy): Eukaryota > Metazoa > Chordata > Testudines > Cheloniidae > Lepidochelys > Lepidochelys olivacea. The sequence goes on along the minus strand of NC_140431.1, from coordinate 20,682,559 downwards.
TCAGGCAGCGGCACAGACAGCTGCAGCGGCACAGGAGCTAGCAAACGGAGCTGTAAACAGGGGAGTTTGAGTGGGAGTTCTGTTGGAGGAGAAGGTATTTGTGTGTGTGTGTTTTTGTATTGTCAGTATCTGTATGTGTAGGGGCTTTGTGCTGGGAGAGAAGCTGAGCCATGATTAGGGGGCGAGGCTTCACTGACTAGGGGTCCTATAAAGGTAGCAGCCAATAAGGCAGCGGCAGAGGAGCTAGCAAACAGAGCTGTAAACAGGGGAGTTTGAGTGGGAGTTCTGTTGGAGAAGAAGGTATTTGTGTGTGTTTTTGTATTGGTAGTATCTGTATGTGTAGAGGCTTCGAGGGGATTTGTGCTGGGAGAGAAGCTGAGCCCTGATTAGGGGGCGGGGCTTCCCTGACTAGGGGTCCTATAAAGGTAGCAGCCAGTCAGGCAGCGGCAGAGGAGCTAGCAAACAGAGCTCTAAACAGGGGAGTTTGAGTGGGAGTTCTGTTGGAGAAGAAGGTATTTGTGTGTTTTTTTGTATTGGTAGTATCTGTATGTGTAGAGGCTTGGAGGGGATTTGTGCTGGGAGAGAAGCTGAGCCCTGATTAGGGGGCGGGGCTTCACTGACTAGGGGTCCTATAAAGGTAGCAGCCAGTCAGGCAGCGGCAGACAGCTGCAGCGGCACAGGAGCTAGCAAACAGAGCTGTGAACAGGGGAGTTTGAGTGGGAGTTCTGTTGGAGGAGAAAGTATTTTTGTGTGTTTTTGTATTGGTAGTGTCTGTATGTGTAGAGGCTTTGAGGGGCTTTGTGCTGGGAGAGAAGCTGAGCCCTGATTAGGGGGCGGGGCTTCACTGACTAGGGGTCCTGTAAAGGTAGCAGCCAGTCAGGCAGCGGCACAGACAGCTGCAGCGGCACAGGAGGTAGCAAACAGAGCTCGAAACAGGGGAGTTTGAGTGGGAGTTCTGTTGGAGGAGATGGTATTTGTGTGTGTTTGCTTTTTTATTGGTAGTATCTGTATGTGTAGGGGTTTGGCGGGGCTTTGTGCTTGGAGAGAAGCTGAGCCCTGATTAGGGGGCGGGGCTTCACTGACTAGGGGTCCTATAAAGGTAGCAGCCAGTCAGGGAGCGGCACAGGAGCTAGCAAACAGAGCTTTAAACAGGGGAGTTTGAGTGGGAGTTCTGTTGGAGGAGAAGGTATTTGTGTGTTTTTTTGTATTGGTAGTTTCTGTATGTGTAGAGGCTTGGAGGGGCTTTGTGCTTGGAGAGAAGCTGAGCCCTGATTAGGGGGCGGGGCTTCACTGACTAGGGGTCCTATAAACGTAGAAGCCGGTCAGGCAGCGGAACAGACAGCTGCAGTGGCACAGGAGTTAGCAAACAGAGCTGTAAACAGGGGAGTTTGAGTGGGAGTTGTGTTGGAGGAGAAGGTATTTGTGTGTTTGGTTTTGTATTGTCAGTATCTGTATGTGCAGGGGCTTTGTGCTGGGAGAGAGGCTGAGCCCTGATTAGGGGGCGGGGCTTCCCTGACTAGGGGTCCTGTAAAGGTAGCAGCCAGTCAGGCAGCGGCAGAAAGCTGCAGCGGCACAGGAGCTAGCAAACAGAGCTTTTAACAGGGGAGTTGGAGTGGGAGTTCTGTTGGAGGAGAAGGTATTTGTGTGTGTTTGGTTTTGTATTGGTAGTATCTGTATGTGTAGGGGCTTTGTGCTGGGAGAGAAGCTGAGCCCTGACCAGGGGGCGGGGCTTCACTGACTAGGGGTCCTATAAAGGTAGGAGCCAGTCAGGCAGCGGCACAGGAGCAAGCAAACAGAGCTGTAAGCAGGGGAGTTTGAGTGGGAGTTCTTTTTGAGGAGAAGGTATTTGTGTGTTTTTTTTGTATTGGTAGTATCTGTATGTGTAGAGGTTTGAAGGGGCTTTGTGCTGGGAGAGAAGCTGAGCCCTGATTAGGGGGCGGGGCTTCACTGACTAGGGGTCCTATAAAGGTAGCAGCCAGTCAGGCAGCGGCACAGGAGCTAGCAAACAGTCCTGTAAACAGGGGAGTTTGAGTGGGAGTTCTGTTGGACGAGAAGGTATTTGTGTGTGTGAGGTTTTGTATTGGTAGTGTCTGTATGTGTACGGGCTCTGTGCTGGGAGAAAAGCTGAGCCCTGATTAGGGGGCGGGGCTTCACTGACTAGGGGTCCTATAAAGGTAGCAGCAGGTCAGGCAGCGGCTAAGACAGCTGCAGCGGCACAGGAGCTAGCAAACAGAGCTGTAAACAGGGGAGTTTGAGTGGGAGTTCTGTTGGAGGAGAAGGTATTTTTGTGTGTTTGGTTTTGTATTGTCAGTATCTGTATGTGCAGGGGCTTTGTGCTGGGAGAGAAGCTGAGCCCTGATTAGGGGGCGGGGCTTCCCTGACTAGGGGTCCTATAAAGGTAGCAGCCAGTCAGACAGCAGCACAGGAGCTAGCAAACAGTGCAGTAAGCAGGGGAGTTTGAGTGGGAGTTCTGTTGGAGGAGAAGGTATTTGTGTGTGTTTTTTTGAATTGGTAGTATCTGTATGTGCAGAGGCTTGGAAGGGCTTTGTGCTGGGAGAGAAGCTGAGCCCTGATCAGGGGGCGGGGCTTCACTGACTAGGGGTCCTATAAAGGTAGGAGCCAGTCAGGGAGCGGCACAGGAGCAAGCAAACAGAGCTGTAAGCAGGGGAGTTTGAGTGGGAGTTCTGTTGGAGGAGAAGGTATTTTTGTGTGTTTGGTTTTGTATTGGTAGTATCTGTATGTGTAGGGGCTTTGTGGTGGGAGAGAAGCTGAGCCCTGATTATGGGGCGGGGCTTCCCTGACTAGGGGTCCTATAAAGGTAGCAGCCGGTCAGGCAGTGGCACAGGAGCTAGCAAACAGAGCTGTAAACAGGGGAGTTTGAGTGGGAGTTCTGTTGGAGGAGAAGGTATTTTTGTGTGTTTGGTTTTGTATTGGTAGTATCTGTATGTGTAGGGGCTTTGTGCTGGGAGAGAAGCTGAGCCCTGATTAGGGGGCGGGGCTTCCCTGACTAGGGGTCCTATAAAGGTAGCAGCCAGTCAGACAGCAGCACAGGAGCTAGCAAACAGTGCTGTAAGCAGGGGAGTTTGAGTGGGAGTTCTGTTGGAGGAGAAGGTATTTGTGTGTGTTTTTTTGAATTGGTAGTATCTGTATGTGCAGAGGCTTGGAGGGGCTTTGTGCTGGGAGAGAAGCTGAGCCCTGATTAGGGGGCGGGGCTTCACTGACTAGGGATCCTATAAAGGTAGCAGACAGCTGCAGCGGCACAGGAGCTAGCAAACAGAGCTGTAAACAGGGGAGTTTGAGTCGGAGTTCTTTTGGAGGAGAAGGTATTTGTCTGTTTGGTTTTGTATTGGTAGTATCTGTATGTGTAGGGGCTTTGTGCTGGGAGAGAAGCTGTGCCCTGATTAGGGGGCGGGGCTGACTGACTAGGGGTCCTATCAAGGTAGCAGCCAGTCAGGCACCGGCTAGGACAGCTGCAGCGGCACAGGAGCTAGCAAACAGAGCTGTAAACAGGGGAGTTGGAGTGGGAGTTCTGTTGGGGGAGAAGGTATTTGTGTGTGTTTGGTTTTGTATTGGTAGTATCTGTATGTGTAGAGGCTTCGAGGGGCTTTGTGCTGGGAGAGAAGCTGAGCCCTGATTAGGGGGCGGGGCTTCACTGACTAGGGGTCCTATAAATGTAGCAGCCAGTCAGGCAGCGGCACAGGAGCTAGCAAACAGAGCTGTAAACAGGGGAGTTTGAGTGGGAGTTCTGTTGGAGGAGAAGGTATTTGTGTGTGTTTGGTTTTGTATTGGTAGTATCTGTATGTGTAGGGGCTTTTGCTGGGAGAGAAGCTGAGCCCTGATCAGGGGGCGGGGCTTCACTGACTAGGGGTCCTATAAAGGTAGCAGCCAGTCAGACAGCGGCACAGGAGCTAGCAAACAGAGCTGTAGGCAGGGGAGTTTGAGTGGGAGTTCTTTTTGAGGAGAAGGTATTTGTGTGTTTTTTTGTATTGGTAGTATCTGTATGTGTAGAGGTTTGAAGGGGCTTTGTGCTGGGAGAGAAGCTGAGCCCTGATTAGGGGGCGGGGCTTCCCTGACTAGGGGTCCTATAAAGGTAGCAGCCAGTCAGGCAGTGGCACAGGAGCTAGCAAACAGAGCTGTAAACAGGGGAGTTTGAGTGGGAGTTCTGTTGGAGGAGAAGGTATTTGTGTGTGTTTGGTTTTGTATTGGTAGTATCTGTATGTGTAGGGGCTTTGTGGTGGGAGAGAAGCTGAGCCCTGATTATGGGGCGGGGCTTCCCTGACTAGGGGTCCTATAAAGGTAGCAGACGGTCAGGCAGTGGCACAGGAGCTAGCAAACAGAGCTGTAAACAGGGGAGTTTGAGTGGGAGTTCTGTTGGAGGAGAAGGTATTTTTGTGTGTTTGGTTTTGTATTGGTAGTATCTGTATGTGTAGGGGCTTTGTGCTGGGAGAGAAGCTGAGCCCTGATTAGGGGGCGGGGCTTCCCTGACTAGGGGTCCTATAAAGGTAGCAGCCAGTCAGACAGCAGCACAGGAGCTAGCAAACAGTGCTGTAAGCAGGGGAGTTTGAGTGGGAGTTCTGTTGGAGGAGAAGGTATTTGTGTGTGTTTTTTTGAATTGGTAGTATCTGTATGTGCAGAGGCTTGGAGGGGCTTTGTGCTGGGAGAGAAGCTGAGCCCTGATTAGGGGGCGGGGCTTCACTGACTAGGGATCCTATAAAGGTAGCAGACAGCTGCAGCGGCACAGGAGCTAGCAAACAGAGCTGTAAACAGGGGAGTTGGAGTGGGAGTTGTGTTGGAGGAGAAGGTATTTGTGTGTGTTTGGTTTTGTATTGGTAGTATCTGTATGTGTAGAGGCTTCGAGGGGCTTTGTGCTGGGAGAGAAGCTGAGCCCTGATTAGGGGGCGGGGCTTCACTGACTAGGGGTCCTATAAATGTAGCAGCCAGTCAGGCAGCGGCACAGGAGCTAGCAAACAGAGCTGTAAACAGGGGAGTTTGAGTGGGAGTTCTGTTGGAGGAGAAGGTATTTGTGTGTGTTTGGTTTTGTATTGGTAGTATCTGTATGTGTAGGGGCTTTTGCTGGGAGAGAAGCTGAGCCCTGATCAGGGGGCGGGGCTTCACTGACTAGGGGTCCTATAAAGTTAGCAGCCAGTCAGACAGCGGCACAGGAGCTAGCAAACAGAGCTGTAGGCAGGGGAGTTTGAGTGGGAGTTCTGTTGGAGGAGAAGGTATTTGTGTGTGTTTTTGTATTGGTTGTATCTGTATGTGTAGAGGTTTGAAGGGGCTTTGTGCTGGGAGAGGAGCTGAGCCGTGATTAGGGGGCGGGGCTTCACTGACTAGGCGTCCTATAAAGGTACCAGCCAGTCAGGCAGCAGCACAGGAGCTAGCAAACAGAGCTGTGAACAGGGGAGTTTGAGTGGGAGTTCTGTTGGAGGAGAAGGTATTTGTGTGTGTTTGGATTTGTATTGTCAGTATCTGTATGTGCAGGGGCTTTGTGCTGGGAGAGAATCTGAGCCCTGTTTAGGGGGCGGGGCTTCCCTGACTAGGGGTCCTATAAAGGTAGCAGCCAGTCAGGCAGCGGCAAAGGAGCTAGCAAACAGAGCTGTAAACAGGGGAGTTTGAGTTGGAGTTCTGTTGGAGGAGAAGGTATTTGTGTGTTTGGATTTGTATTGGTAGTATCTGTATGTGTAGGGGCTTTGTGCTGGGAGAGAAGCTGAGCCCTGATTAGGGGGCGGGGCTTCACTGACTAGGGGTCATATAAAGGTAGCAGCCAGTCAGACAGCGGCTCAGGAGTTAGCAAACAGAGCTGTAAGCAGGAGAGTTTGAGTGGGAGTTCTGTTGGAGGAGAAGGTATTTGTGTGTGTTTGGTTTTGTATTGGTAGTATCTGTATGTGCAGAGGCTTGGAGGGGCTAGGTGCTGCGAGAGAAGCTGAGCCCTGATTAGGGGGCGGGGCTTCACTGACTAGGGGTCCTATAAAGGTAGCAGCCAGTCAGGCAGCGGCACAGACAGCTGCAGCGGCACAGGAGCGAGCAAACGGAGCTGTAAACAGGGGAGTTTGAGTGGGAGTTCTGTTGGAGAAGAAGGTATTTGTGTGTGTTTTTGTATTGGTAGTATCTGTATGTGTAGAGGCTTCGAGGGGATTTGTGCTGGGAGAGAAGCTGAGCCCTGATTAGGGGGCGGGGCTTCCCTGACTAGGGGTCCTATAAAGGTAGCAGCCAATCAGGCAGCGGCAGAGGAGCTAGCAAACAGAGCTGTAAACAGGGGAGTTTGAGTGGGAGTTCTGTTGGAGAAGAAGGTATTTGTGTGTTTTTTTGTATTGGTAGTATCTGTATGTGTAGAGGCTTGGAGGGGATTTGTGCTGGGAGAGAAGCTGAGCCCTGATTAGGGGGCGGGGCTTCACTGACTAGGGGTCCTATAAAGGTAGCAGCCAGTCAGGCAGCGGCAGACAGCTGCAGCGGCACAGGAGCTAGCAAACAGAGCTGTGAACAGGGGAGTTTGAGTGGGAGTTCTGTTGGAGGAGAAAGTATTTGTGTGTGTTTTTGTATTGGTAGTGTCTGTATGTGTAGAGGCTTTGAGGGGCTTTGTGCTGGGAGAGAAGCTGAGCCCTGATTAGGGGGCGGGGCTTCACTGACTAGGGGTCCTGTAAAGGTAGCAGCCAGTCAGGCAGCGGCACAGACAGCTGCAGCGGCACAGGAGGTAGCAAACAGAGCTCGAAACAGGGGAGTTTGAGTGGGAGTTCTGTTGGAGGAGATGGTATTTGTGTGTGTTTGCTTTTTTATTGGTAGTATCTGTATGTGTAGGGGTTTGGCGGGGCTTTGTGCTTGGAGAGAAGCTGAGCCCTGATTAGGGGGCGGGGCTTCACTGACTAGGGGTCCTATAAAGGTAGCAGCCAGTCAGGGAGCGGCACAGGAGCTAGCAAACAGAGCTTTAAACAGGGGAGTTTGAGTGGGAGTTCTGTTGGAGGAGAAGGTATTTGTGTGTTTTTTTGTATTGGTAGTTTCTGTATGTGTAGAGGCTTGGAGGGGCTTTGTGCTTGGAGAGAAGCTGAGCCCTGATTAGGGGGCGGGGCTTCACTGACTAGGGGTCCTATAAACGTAGAAGCCGGTCAGGCAGCGGAACAGACAGCTGCAGTGGCACAGGAGTTAGCAAACAGAGCTGTAAACAGGGGAGTTTGAGTGGGAGTTGTGTTGGAGGAGAAGGTATTTGTGTGTTTGGTTTTGTATTGTCAGTATCTGTATGTGCAGGGGCTTTGTGCTGGGAGAGAGGCTGAGCCCTGATTAGGGGGCGGGGCTTCCCTGACTAGGGGTCCTGTAAAGGTAGCAGCCAGTCAGGCAGCGGCAGAAAGCTGCAGCGGCACAGGAGCTAGCAAACAGAGCTTTTAACAGGGGAGTTGGAGTGGGAGTTCTGTTGGAGGAGAAGGTATTTGTGTGTGTTTGGTTTTGTATTGGTAGTATCTGTATGTGTAGGGGCTTTGTGCTGGGAGAGAAGCTGAGCCCTGACCAGGGGGCGGGGCTTCACTGACTAGGGGTCCTATAAAGGTAGGAGCCAGTCAGGCAGCGGCACAGGAGCAAGCAAACAGAGCTGTAAGCAGGGGAGTTTGAGTGGGAGTTCTTTTTGAGGAGAAGGTATTTGTGTGTTTTTTTTGTATTGGTAGTATCTGTATGTGTAGAGGTTTGAAGGGGCTTTGTGCTGGGAGAGAAGCTGAGCCCTGATTAGGGGGCGGGGCTTCCCTGACTAGGGGTCCTATAAAGGTAGCAGCCAGTCAGGCAGTGGCACAGGAGCTAGCAAACAGAGCTGTAAACAGGGGAGTTTGAGTGGGAGTTCTGTTGGAGGAGAAGGTATTTGTGTGTGTTTGGTTTTGTATTGGTAGCATCTGTATGTGTAGGGGCTTTGTGCTGGGAGAGAAGCTGAGCCCTGATTAGGGGGCGGGGCTTCACTGACTAGGGGTCCTATAAAGGTAGCAGCCAGTCAGGCAGCGGCACAGGAGCTAGCAAACAGTCCTGTAAACAGGGGAGTTTGAGTGGGAGTTCTGTTGGACGAGAAGGTATTTGTGTGTGTGAGGTTTTGTATTGGTAGTGTCTGTATGTGTACGGGCTCTGTGCTGGGAGAAAAGCTGAGCCCTGATTAGGGGGCGGGGCTTCACTGACTAGGGGTCCTATAAAGGTAGCAGCAGGTCAGGCAGCGGCTAAGACAGCTGCAGCGGCACAGGAGCTAGCAAACAGAGCTGTAAACAGGGGAGTTTGAGTGGGAGTTCTGTTGGAGGAGAAGGTACTTTTGTGTGTTTGGTTTTGTATTGTCAGTATCTGTATGTGCAGGGGCTTTGTGCTGGGAGAGAAGCTGAGCCCTGATTAGGGGGCGGGGCTTCCCTGACTAGGGGTCCTATAAGGTAGCAGCCAGTCAGACAGCAGCACAGGAGCTAGCAAACAGTGCAGTAAGCAGGGGAGTTTGAGTCGGAGTTCTTTTGGAGGAGAAGGTATTTGTCTGTTTGGTTTTGTATTGGTAGTATCTGTATGTGTAGGGGCTTTGTGCTGGGAGAGAAGCTGTGCCCTGATTAGGGGGCGGGGCTGACTGACTAGGGGTCCTATAAAGGTAGCAGCCAGTCAGGGAGCGGCACAGGAGCTAGCAAACAGATCTTTAAACAGGGGAGTTTGAGTGGGAGTTCTGTTGGAGGAGAAGGTATTTGTGTGTTTTTTTGTATTGGTAGTTTCTGTATGTGTAGAGGCTTGGAGGGGCTTTGTGCTTGGAGAGAAGCTGAGCCCTGATTAGGGGGCGGGGCTTCACTGACTAGGGGTCCTATAAACGTAGAAGCCGGTCAGGCAGCGGAACAGACAGCTGCAGTGGCACAGGAGTTAGCAAACAGAGCTGTAAACAGGGGAGTTTGAGTGGGAGTTGTGTTGGAGGAGAAGGTATTTGTGTGTTTGGTTTTGTATTGTCAGTATCTGTATGTGCAGGGGCTTTGTGCTGGGAGAGAGGCTGAGCCCTGATTAGGGGGCGGGGCTTCCCTGACTAGGGGTCCTGTAAAGGTAGCAGCCAGTCAGGCAGCGGCAGAAAGCTGCAGCGGCACAGGAGCTAGCAAACAGAGCTTTTAACAGGGGAGTTGGAGTGGGAGTTCTGTTGGAGGAGAAGGTATTTGTGTGTGTTTGGTTTTGTATTGGTAGTATCTGTATGTGTAGGGGCTTTGTGCTGGGAGAGAAGCTGAGCCCTGACCAGGGGGCGGGGCTTCACTGACTAGGGGTCCTATAAAGGTAGGAGCCAGTCAGGCAGCGGCACAGGAGCAAGCAAACAGAGCTATAAGCAGGGGAGTTTGAGTGGGAGTTCTTTTTGAGGAGAAGGTATTTGTGTGTTTTTTTTGTATTGGTAGTATCTGTATGTGTAGAGGTTTGAAGGGGCTTTGTGCTGGGAGAGAAGCTGAGCCCTGATTAGGGGGCGGGGCTTCCCTGACTAGGGGTCCTATAAAGGTAGCAGCCAGTCAGGCAGTGGCACAGGAGCTAGAAAACAGAGCTGTAAACAGGGGAGTTTGAGTGGGAGTTCTGTTGGAGGAGAAGGTATTTGTGTGTGTTTGGTTTTGTATTGGTAGCATCTGTATGTGTAGGGGCTTTGTGCTGGGAGAGAAGCTGAGCCCTGATTAGGGGGCGGGGCTTCACTGACTAGGGGTCCTATAAAGGTAGCAGCCAGTCAGGCAGCGGCACAGGAGCTAGCAAACAGTCCTGTAAACAGGGGAGTTTGAGTGGGAGTTCTGTTGGACGAGAAGGTATTTGTGTGTGTGAGGTTTTGTATTGGTAGTGTCTGTATGTGTACGGGCTCTGTGCTGGGAGAAAAGCTGAGCCCTGATTAGGGGGCGGGGCTTCACTGACTAGGGGTCCTATAAAGGTAGCAGCAGGTCAGGCAGCGGCTAAGACAGCTGCAGCGGCACAGGAGCTAGCAAACAGAGCTGTAAACAGGGGAGTTTGAGTGGGAGTTCTGTTGGAGGAGAAGGTACTTTTGTGTGTTTGGTTTTGTATTGTCAGTATCTGTATGTGCAGGGGCTTTGTGCTGGGAGAGAAGCTGAGCCCTGATTAGGGGGCGGGGCTTCCCTGACTAGGGGTCCTATAAAGGTAGCAGCCAGTCAGACAGCAGCACAGGAGCTAGCAAACAGTGCAGTAAGCAGGGGAGTTTGAGTGGGAGTTCTGTTGGAGGAGAAGGTATTTGTGTGTGTTTTTTTGAATTGGTAGTATCTGTATGTGCAGAGGCTTGGAGGGGCTTTGTGCTGGGAGAGAAGCTGAGCCCTGATCAGGGGGCGGGGCTTCACTGACTAGGGGTCCTATAAAGGTAGGAGCCAGTCAGGGAGCGGCACAGGAGCAAGCAAACAGAGCTGTAAGCAGGGGAGTTTGAGTGGGAGTTCTGTTGGAGGAGAAGGTATTTGTGTGTTTTTTTGTATTGGTAGTATCTGTATGTGTAGGGGCTTTGTGGTGGGAGAGAAGCTGAGCCCTGATTAGGGGGCGGGGCTTCCCTGATTAGGGGTCCTATAAAGGTAGCAGCCGGTCAGGCAGTGGCACAGGAGCTAGCAAACAGAGCTGTAAACAGGGGAGTTTGAGTGGGAGTTCTGTTGGAGGAGAAGGTATTTTTGTGTGTTTGGTTTTGTATTGGTAGTATCTGTATGTGTAGGGGCTTTGTGCTGGGAGAGAAGCTGAGCCTGATTAGGGGGCGGGGCTTCCCTGACTAGGGGTCCTATAAAGGTAGCAGCCGGTCAGGCAGTGGCACAGGAGCAAGCAAACAGAGCTGTAAGCAGGGGAGTTTGAGTGGGAGTTCTGTTGGAGGAGAAGGTATTTGTGTGTGTTTTTTTGAATTGGTAGTATCTGTATGTGCAGAGGCTTGGAGGGGCTTTGTGCTGGGAGAGAAGCTGAGCCCTGATTAGGGGGCGGGGCTTCACTGACTAGGGATCCTATAAAGGTAGCAGACAGCTGCAGCGGCACAGGAGCTAGCAAACAGAGCTGTAAACAGGGGAGTTTGAGTCGGAGTTCTTTTGGAGGAGAAGGTATTTGTCTGTTTGGTTTTGTATTGGTAGTATCTGTATGTGTAGGGGCTTTGTGCTGGGAGAGAAGCTGTGCCCTGATTAGGGGGCGGGGCTGACTGACTAGGGGTCCTATCAAGGTAGCAGCCAGTCAGGCACCGGCTAGGACAGCTGCAGCGGCACAGGAGCTAGCAAACAGAGCTGTAAACAGGGGAGTTGGAGTGGGAGTTCTGTTGGAGGAGAAGGTATTTGTGTGTGTTTGGTTTTGTATTGGTAGTATCTGTATGTGTAGAGGCTTCGAGGGGCTTTGTGCTGGGAGAGAAGCTGAGCCCTGATTAGGGGGCGGGGCTTCACTGACTAGGGGTCCTATAAATGTAGCAGCCAGTCAGGCAGCGGCACAGGAGCAAGCAAACAGAGCTGTAAACAGGGGAGTTTGAGTGGGAGTTCTGTTGGAGGAGAAGGTATTTGTGTGTGTTTGGTTTTGTATTGGTAGTATCTGTATGTGTAGGGGCTTTTGCTGGGAGAGAAGCTGAGCCCTGATCAGGGGGCGGGGCTTCACTGACTAGGGGTCCTATAAAGGTAGCAGCCAGTCAGACAGCGGCACAGGAGCTAGCAAACAGAGCTGTAGGCAGGGGAGTTTGAGTGGGAGTTCTTTTTGAGGAGAAGGTATTTGTGTGTTTTTTTGTATTGGTAGTATCTGTATGTGTAGAGGTTTGAAGGGGCTTTGTGCTGGGAGAGAAGCTGAGCCCTGATTAGGGGGCGGGGCTTCCCTGACTAGGGGTCCTATAAAGGTAGCAGCCAGTCAGGCAGTGGCACAGGAGCTAGCAAACAGAGCTGTAAACAGGGGAGTTTGAGTGGGAGTTCTGTTGGAGGAGAAGGTATTTGTGTGTGTTTGGTTTTGTATTGGTAGTATCTGTATGTGTAGGGGCTTTGTGGTGGGAGAGAAGCTGAGCCCTGATTATGGGGCGGGGCTTCCCTGACTAGGGGTCCTATAAAGGTAGCAGCCGGTCAGGCAGTGGCACAGGAGCTAGCAAACAGAGCTGTAAACAGGGGAGTTTGAGTGGGAGTTCTGTTGGAGGAGAAGGTATTTGTGTGTGTTTTTTTGAATTGGTAGTATCTGTATGTGCAGAGGCTTGGAGGGGCTTTGTGCTGGGAGAGAAGCTGAGCCCTGATTAGGGGGCGGGGCTTCACTGACTAGGGATCCTATAAAGGTAGCAGACAGCTGCAGCGGCACAGGAGCTAGCAAACAGAGCTGTAAACAGGGGAGTTTGAGTCGGAGTTCTTTTGGAGGAGAAGGTATTTGTCTGTTTGGTTTTGTATTGGTAGTATCTGTATGTGTAGGGGCTTTGTGCTGGGAGAGAAGCTGTGCCCTGATTAGGGGGCGGGGCTGACTGACTAGGGGTCCTATCAAGGTAGCAGCCAGTCAGGCACCGGCTAGGACAGCTGCAGCGGCACAGGAGCCAGCAAACAGAGCTGTGAACAGGGAATTTGAGTGGGAGTTCTGTTGGAGGAGAAGGTATTTGTGTGTGTTTTTTTGTATGGGTAGTGTCTGTATGTGTAGGGGTTTGGCGGGGCTTTGTGCTGGGAGAGAAGCGGAGCCCTGATTAGGGGGCGGGGCTGACTGACTAGGAGTCCTGTAAAGGTAGCAGCCAGTCAGGCAGCGGCACAGACAGCTGCAGCGGCACAGGAGCTAGCAAACAGAGCTGTAAACAGGGGAGTTTGAGTGGGAGTTCTGTTGGAGGAGATGGTATTTGTGTGTGTTTGGTTTTGTATTGGTAGTATCTGTATGTGTAGAGGCTTGGAGGGGCTTTGTGCTGGGAGAGAAGCGGAGCCCTGACTGGGGGCGGGGCTGACTGACTAGGGGTCCTATAAAGGTAGCAGCCAGTCAGGCAGCGGCTAAGACAGCTGCAGCGGCACAGGAGCAAGCAAACAGAGCTGTAAACAGGGGAGTTGGAGTTCTGTTGGAGGAGAAGGTATTTGTGTGTGTTTGGATTTGTATTGTCAGTATCTGTATGTGCAGGGGCTTTGTGCTGGGAGAGAAGCTGAGCCCTGATTAGGGGGCGGGGCTTCCCTGACTAGGGGTCCTATAAAGGTAGCAGCCAGTCAGGCAGCGGCACAGGAGCTACCAAACAGAGCTGTAAACAGGGGAGTTTGAGTGGGAGTTCTGTTGGAGGAGAAGGTATTTGTGTGTGTTTGGTTTTGTATTGGTGGTATCTGTATGTGTAGAGGCTTGTAGGGGCTTTGTACTGGGAGAGAAGCTGAGCCCTGATTAGGGGGCGGGGCTTCACTGACTAGGGGTCCTATGAAGGTAGCAGCCAGTCAGGCAGCAGCACAGACAGCTGCAGCGGCACAGGAGCTAGCAAACAGAGCTGTAAACAGGGGAGTTTGAGTTGGAGTTCTGTTGGAGGAGAAGGTATTTGTGCGTGTTTGGTTTTGTATTGGTGGTATCTGTATGTGCAGAGGCTTGTAGGGGCTTTGTACTGGGAGAGAAGCTGAGCCCTGATTAGGGGGCGGGGCTTCACTGACTAGGGGTCCTATAAAGGTAGCAGCCAGTCAGGCAGCGGCACAGACAGCTGCAGCAGCACACGAGCAAGTAAACAGAGCTGTAAACAGGGGAGTTTGAGTGGGAGTTCTGTTGGAGGAGAAGGTATTTGTGTGTGTTTGGTTTTGTATTGGTAGTATCTGTATGTGTAGGGGCTTTGTGCTGGGAGAGAAGCTGAGCCCTGATTAGGGGGCGGGGCTTCACTGACTAGGGGTCCAATAAAGGGAGCAGCCAATCAGGCAGCGGCACAGGAGCTAGCCAACAGAGCTGAAAAGAGGGGAGTTTGAGTGGGAGTTCTGTTGGAGGAGAAGGTATTCGTGTGTGTTTGGTTTTGTATTGGTAGTATCTGTATGTGTAGTTGCTTGGAGGGTCTTTGTGCTGAGAGAGAAGCTGAGCCCTGATTAGGGGGCGGGGCTTCACTGACTAGGGGTCCTATGAAGGTAGCAGCCAGTCAGACAGCGGCACAGACAGCTGCAGCGGCACAGGAGCTAGCAAACAGAGCTGTAAACAGGGGAGTTTGAGTGGGAGTTCTGTTGGAGGAGAAGGTATTTGTATGTGTTTGGTTTTGTATTGGTAGTATCTGTATGTGTAGGGGCTTTGTGCTGGGAGAGAAGCTGAGCCCTGATTAGGGGGCGGGGCTTCCTTGACTAGGGGTCCTGTAAAGGGAGCAGCTAGTCAGACAGCGGCACAGGAGCTAGCAAACAGAGCTGTAAACAGGGGAGTTTGAGTGGGAGTTCTGTTGGAGGAGAAGGTATTTGTGTGTGTTTGGTTTTGTATTGATAGTATCTGTATGTGTAGAGGCTTGCAGGGGCTTTGTGCTGGGAGAGAAGCTGAGCCCTGACTAGGGGGCGGGGCTTCACTTACTAGGGGACCTATAAACGGAGCGGCACAGACAGCTGCAGCGGCACAGGAGCTAGCAAACAGAGCTGTGAACAGGGGAGTTTGAGTGGGAGTTCGATTGGAGGAGAAGGTATTTGTGTGTGTTTGGTTTTGTATTGGTAGTATCTGTATGTGTAGGGGCTTTGTGCTGGGAAAGAAGCTGAGACCTGACTAGGGGGCGGGGCTTCACTTACTAGGGGTCCTATAAAGGTAGCAGGCAGTCAGGCAGCTGCACAGACAGCTGCAGCGGCACAGGAGCTCGCAAACAGAGCTGTAAACAGCGGAGTTTAAGTGGGAGTTCTGTTGGAGGAGAAGGTGTTTGTGTGTGTTTTTGAATTGGTAGTACCTGTATGTGTAGAGGCTTGGAGGGGCTTTGTGCTGGGAGAGAAGCTGAGCCCCGATTAGGGGCGGGGCTTCACTGACTAGGGGTCCTATAAAGGTAGCAGCCAGTCAGGCAGAAGCAAGGACAGCTGCAGCGGCACGGGAGCTAGCAAACAGAGCTGTAAACAGGGGAGTTTGAGTGGGAGTTCTGTTGGAGGAGAAGGTATTTGTGTGTGCTTGGTTTTGTATTGGTAGTATCTGTATGTGTAGAGGCTTGGAGGGGCTTTGTGCTGGGAGAGAAGCTGAGTCTGATTAGGGGACGGGGCTTCACTGACTAGGGGTCTTATAAAGGGAGCAGCCAGTCAGGCAGCGGCACAGACAGCTGCAGCGGCACAGGAGCTAGCAAACAGAGCTGTAAACAGGGGAGTTTGAGTGGGAGTTCTGTTGGAGGAGAAGGTATTTGTGTGTGTGTTTGGTTTTGTATCGGTAGTATCTGTATGTGTAGGGGCTTGGAGGGGCATTGTGCTGGGAGAGAAGCTGAGCCCTGATTAGGGGGCGGGGCTTTACTGACTAGGGGTCCTATAAAGGTAGCAGCCAGAAATGCAATGGCACAGGAGCTAGCAAACAGAGCTGTCAACAGGGGAGTTTGAGTGGGAGTTCTTTTTGAGGAGAAGGTTTTTGTGTGTTTTTTTGTATTGGTAGTATCTGTATGTGTAGGGGCTTTGTGGTGGGAGAGAAGCTGAGCCCTGATTATGGGGCGGGGCTTCCCTGACTAGGGGTCCTATAAAGGTAGCAGCCGGTCAGGCAGTGGCACAGGAGCTAGCAAACAGAGCTGTAAACAGGGGAGTTTGAGTGGGAGTTCTGTTGGAGGAGAAGGTATTTTTGTGTGTTTGGTTTTGTATTGGTAGTATCTGTATGTGTAGGGGCTTTGTGCTGGGAGAGAAGCTGAGCCCTGATTAGGGGGCGGGGCTTCCCTGACTAGGGGTCCTATAAAGGTAGCAGCCAGTCAGACAGCAGCACAGGAGCTAGCAAACAGTGCTGTAAGCAGGGGAGTTTGAGTGGGAGTTCTGTTGGAGGAGAAGGTATTCGTGTGTGTTTTTTTGAATTGGTAGTATCTGTATGTGCAGAGGCTTGGAGGGGCTTTGTGCTGGGAGAGAAGCTGAGCCCTGATTAGGGGGCGGGGCTTCACTGACTAGGGATCCTATAAAGGTAGCAGACAGCTGCAGCGGCACAGGAGCTAGCAAACAGAGCTGTAAACAGGGGAGTTTGAGTCGGAGTTCTTTTGGAGGAGAAGGTATTTGTCTGTTTGGTTTTGTATTGGTAGTATCTGTATGTGTAGGGGCTTTGTGCTGGGAGAGAAGCTGTGCCCTGATTAGGGGGCGGGGCTGACTGACTAGGGGTCCTATAAAGGTAGCAGCCAGTCAGGGAGCGGCACAGGAGCTAGCAAACAGAGCTTTAAACAGGGGAGTTTGAGTGGGAGTTCTGTTGGAGGAGAAGGTATTTGTGTGTTTTTTTGTATTGGTAGTTTCTGTATGTGTAGAGGCTTGGAGGGGCTTTGTGCTTGGAGAGAAGCTGAGCCCTGATTAGGGGGCGGGGCTTCACTGACTAGGGGTCCTATAAACGTAGAAGCCGGTCAGGCAGCGGAACAGACAGCTGCAGTGGCACAGGAGTTAGCAAACAGAGCTGTAAACAGGGGAGTTTGAGTGGGAGTTGTGTTGGAGGAGAAGGTATTTGTGTGTTTGGTTTTGTATTGTCAGTATCTGTATGTGCAGGGGCTTTGTGCTGGGAGAGAGGCTGAGCCCTGATTAGGGGGCGGGGCTTCCCTGACTAGGGGTCCTGTAAAGGTAGCAGCCAGTCAGGCAGCGGCAGAAAGCTGCAGCGGCACAGGAGCTAGCAAACAGAGCTTTTAACAGGGGAGTTGGAGTGGGAGTTCTGTTGGAGGAGAAGGTATTTGTGTGTGTTTGGTTTTGTATTGGTAGTATCTGTATGTGTAGGGGCTTTGTGCTGGGAGAGAAGCTGAGCCCTGACCAGGGGGCGGGGCTTCACTGACTAGGGGTCCTATAAAGGTAGGAGCCAGTCAGGCAGCGGCACAGGAGCAAGCAAACAGAGCTGTAAGCAGGGGAGTTTGAGTGGGAGTTCTTTTTGAGGAGAAGGTATTTGTGTGTTTTTTTTGTATTGGTAGTATCTGTATGTGTAGAGGTTTGAAGGGGCTTTGTGCTGGGAGAGAAGCTGAGCCCTGATTAGGGGGCGGGGCTTCCCTGACTAGGGGTCCTATAAAGGTAGCAGCAGGTCAGGCAGCGGCTAAGACAGCTGCAGCGGCACAGGAGCTAGCAAACAGAGCTGTAAACAGGGGAGTTTGAGTGGGAGTTCTGTTGGAGGAGAAGGTACTTTTGTGTGTTTGGTTTTGTATTGTCAGTATCTGTATGTGCAGGGGCTTTGTGCTGGGAGAGAAGCTGAGCCCTGATTAGGGGGCGGGGCTTCCCTGACTAGGGGTCCTATAAAGGTAGCAGCCAGTCAGACAGCAGCACAGGAGCTAGCAAACAGTGCAGTAAGCAGGGGAGTTTGAGTGGGAGTTCTGTTGGAGGAGAAGGTATTTGTGTGTGTTTTTTTGAATTGGTAGTATCTGTATGTGCAGAGGCTTGGAGGGGCTTTGTGCTGGGAGAGAAGCTGAGCCCTGATCAGGGGGCGGGGCTTCACTGACTAGGGGTCCTATAAAGGTAGGAGCCAGTCAGGGAGCGGCACAGGAGCAAGCAAACAGAGCTGTAAGCAGGGGAGTTTGAGTGGGAGTTCTGTTGGAGGAGAAGGTATTTGTGTGTGTTTGGTTTTGTATTGGTAGTATCTGTATGTGTAGGGGCTTTGTGGTGGGAGAGAAGCTGAGCCCTGATTAGGGGGCGGGGCTTCCCTGACTAGGGGTCCTATAAAGGTAGCAGCCGGTCAGGCAGTGGCACAGGAGCAAGCAAACAGAGCTGTAAGCAGGGGAGTTTGAGTGGGAGTTCTGTTGGAGGAGAAGGTATTTGTGTGTGTTTTTTTGAATTGGTAGTATCTGTATGTGCAGAGGCTTGGAGGGGCTTTGTGCTGGGAGAGAAGCTGAGCCCTGATTAGGGGGCGGGGCTTCACTGACTAGGGATCCTATAAAGGTAGCAGACAGCTGCAGCGGCACAGGAGCTAGCAAACAGAGCTGTAAACAGGGGAGTTTGAGTCGGAGTTCTTTTGGAGGAGAAGGTATTTGTCTGTTTGGTTTTGTATTGGTAGTATCTGTATGTGTAGGGGCTTTGTGCTGGGAGAGAAGCTGTGCCCTGATTAGGGGGCGGGGCTGACTGACTAGGGGTCCTATCAAGGTAGCAGCCACTCAGGCACCGGCTAGGACAGCTGCAGCGGCACAGGAGCTAGCAAACAGAGCTGTAAACAGGGGAGTTGGAGTGGGAGTTCTCTTGGAGGAGAAGGTATTTGTGTGTGTTTGGTTTTGTATTGGTAGTATCTGTATGTGTAGAGGCTTCGAGGGGCTTTGTGCTGGGAGATAAGCTGAGCCCTGATTAGGGGGCGGGGCTTCACTGACTAGGGGTCCTATAAATGTAGCAGCCAGTCAGGCAGCGGCACAGGAGCTAGCAAACAGAGCTGTAAACAGGGGAGTTTGAGTGGGAGTTCTGTTGGAGGAGAAGGTATTTGTGTGTGTTTGGTTTTGTATTGGTAGTATCTGTATGTGTAGGGGCTTTTGCTGGGAGAGAAGCTGAGCCCTGATCAGGGGGCGGGGCTTCACTGACTAGGGGTCCTATAAAGGTAGCAGCCAGTCAGACAGCGGCACAGGAGCTAGCAAACAGAGCTGTAGGCAGGGGAGTTTGAGTGGGAGTTCTTTTTGAGGAGAAGGTATTTGTGTGTTTTTTTGTATTGGTAGTATCTGTATGTGTAGAGGTTTGAAGGGGCTTTGTGCTGGGAGAGAAGCTGAGCCCTGATTAGGGGGCGGGGCTTCCCTGACTAGGGGTCCTATAAAGGTAGCAGCCAGTCAGGCAGTGGCACAGGAGCTAGCAAACAGAGCTGTAAACAGGGGAGTTTGAGTGGGAGTTCTGTTGGAGGAGAAGGTATTTGTGTGTGTTTGGTTTTGTATTGGTAGTATCTGTATGTGTAGGGGCTTTGTGGTGGGAGAGAAGCTGAGCCCTGATTATGGGGCGGGGCTTCCCTGACTAGGGGTCCTATAAAGGTAGCAGCCGGTCAGGCAGTGGCACAGGAGCTAGCAAACAGAGCTGTAAACAGGGGAGTTTGAGTGGGAGTTCTGTTGGAGGAGAAGGTATTTGTGTGTGTTTTTTTGAATTGGTAGTATCTGTATGTGCAGAGGCTTGGAGGGGCTTTGTGCTGGGAGAGAAGCTGAGCCCTGATTAGGGGGCGGGGCTTCACTGACTAGGGATCCTATAAAGGTAGCAGACAGCTGCAGCGGCACAGGAGCTAGCAAACAGAGCTGTAAACAGGGGAGTTTGAGTCGGAGTTCTTTTGGAGGAGAAGGTATTTGTCTGTTTGGTTTTGTATTGGTAGTATCTGTATGTGTAGGGGCTTTGTGCTGGGAGAGAAGCTGTGCCCTGATTAGGGGGCGGGGCTGACTGACTAGGGGTCCTATCAAGGTAGCAGCCAGTCAGGCACCGGCTAGGACAGCTGCAGCGGCACAGGAGCCAGCAAACAGAGCTGTGAACAGGGAATTTGAGTGGGAGTTCTGTTGGAGGAGAAGGTATTTGTGTGTGTTTTTTTGTATGGGTAGTGTCTGTATGTGTAGGGGTTTGGCGGGGCTTTGTGCTGGGAGAGAAGCGGAGCCCTGATTAGGGGGCGGGGCTGACTGACTAGGAGTCCTGTAAAGGTAGCAGCCAGTCAGGCAGCGGCACAGACAGCTGCAGCGGCACAGGAGCTAGCAAACAGAGCTGTAAACAGGGGAGTTTGAGTGGGAGTTCTGTTGGAGGAGATGGTATTTGTGTGTGTTTGGTTTTGTATTGGTAGTATCTGTATGTGTAGAGGCTTGGAGGGGCTTTGTGCTGGGAGAGAAGCGGAGCCCTGACTGGGGGCGGGGCTGACTGACTAGGGGTCCTATAAAGGTAGCAGCCAGTCAGGCAGCGGCTAAGACAGCTGCAGCGGCACAGGAGCAAGCAAACAGAGCTGTAAACAGGGGAGTTGGAGTTCTGTTGGAGGAGAAGGTATTTGTGTGTGTTTGGATTTGTATTGTCAGTATATGTATGTGCAGGGGCTTTGTGCTGGGAGAGAAGCTGAGCCCTGATTAGGGGGCGGGGCTTCCCTGACTAGGGGTCCTATAAAGGTAGCAGCCAGTCAGGCAGCGGCACAGGAGCTACCAAACAGAGCTGTAAACAGGGGAGTTTGAGTGGGAGTTCTGTTGGAGGAGAAGGTATTTGTGTGTGTTTGGTTTTGTATTGGTGGTATCTGTATGTGTAGAGGCTTGTAGGGGCTTTGTACTGGGAGAGAAGCTGAGCCCTGATTAGGGGGCGGGGCTTCACTGACTAGGGGTCCTATGAAGGTAGCAGCCAGTCAGGCAGCAGCACAGACAGCTGCAGCGGCACAGGAGCTAGCAAACAGAGCTGTAAACAGGGGAGTTTGAGTTGGAGTTCTGTTGGAGGAGAAGGTATTTGTGCGTGTTTGGTTTTGTATTGGTGGTATCTGTATGTGCAGAGGCTTGTAGGGGCTTTGTACTGGGAGAGAAGCTGAGCCCTGATTAGGGGGCGGGGCTTCACTGACTAGGGGTCCTATAAAGGTAGCAGCCAGTCAGGCAGCGGCACAGACAGCTGCAGCAGCACACGAGCAAGTAAACAGAGCTGTAAACAGGGGAGTTTGAGTGGGAGTTCTGTTGGAGGAGAAGGTATTTGTGTGTGTTTGGTTTTGTATTGGTAGTATCTGTATGTGTAGGGGCTTTGTGCTGGGAGAGAAGCTGAGCCCTGATTAGGGGGCGGGGCTTCACTGACTAGGGGTCCAATAAAGGGAGCAGCCAATCAGGCAGCGGCACAGGAGCTAGCCAACAGAGCTGAAAAGAGGGGAGTTTGAGTGGGAGTTCTGTTGGAGGAGAAGGTATTCGTGTGTGTTTGGTTTTGTATTGGTAGTATCTGTATGTGTAGTTGCTTGGAGGGTCTTTGTGCTGAGAGAGAAGCTGAGCCCTGATTAGGGGGCGGGGCTTCACTGACTAGGGGTCCTATGAAGGTAGCAGCCAGTCAGACAGCGGCACAGACAGCTGCAGCGGCACAGGAGCTAGCAAACAGAGCTGTAAACAGGGGAGTTTGAGTGGGAGTTCTGTTGGAGGAGAAGGTATTTGTATGTGTTTGGTTTTGTATTGGTAGTATCTGTATGTGTAGGGGCTTTGTGCTGGGAGAGAAGCTGAGCCCTGATTAGGGGGCGGGGCTTCCTTGACTAGGGGTCCTGTAAAGGGAGCAGCTAGTCAGACAGCGGCACAGGAGCTAGCAAACAGAGCTGTAAACAGGGGAGTTTGAGTGGGAGTTCTGTTGGAGGAGAAGGTATTTGTGTGTGTTTGGTTTTGTATTGATAGTATCTGTATGTGTAGAGGCTTGCAGGGGCTTTGTGCTGGGAGAGAAGCTGAGCCCTGACTAGGGGGCGGGGCTTCACTTACTAGGGGACCTATAAACGGAGCGGCACAGACAGCTGCAGCGGCACAGGAGCTAGCAAACAGAGCTGTGAACAGGGGAGTTTGAGTGGGAGTTCGATTGGAGGAGAAGGTATTTGTGTGTGTTTGGTTTTGTATTGGTAGTATCTGTATGTGTAGGGGCTTTGTGCTGGGAAAGAAGCTGAGACCTGACTAGGGGGCGGGGCTTCACTTACTAGGGGTCCTATAAAGGTAGCAGGCAGTCAGGCAGCTGCACAGACAGCTGCAGCGGCACAGGAGCTCGCAAACAGAGCTGTAAACAGCGGAGTTTAAGTGGGAGTTCTGTTGGAGGAGAAGGTGTTTGTGTGTGTTTTTGAATTGGTAGTACCTGTATGTGTAGAGGCTTGGAGGGGCTTTGTGCTGGGAGAGAAGCTGAGCCCCGATTAGGGGCGGGGCTTCACTGACTAGGGGTCCTATAAAGGTAGCAGCCAGTCAGGCAGAAGCAAGGACAGCTGCAGCGGCACGGGAGCTAGCAAACAGAGCTGTAAACAGGGGAGTTTGAGTGGGAGTTCTGTTGGAGGAGAAGGTATTTGTGTGTGCTTGGTTTTGTATTGGTAGTATCTGTATGTGTAGAGGCTTGGAGGGGCTTTGTGCTGGGAGAGAAGCTGAGTCTGATTAGGGGACGGGGCTTCACTGACTAGGGGTCTTATAAAGGGAGCAGCCAGTCAGGCAGCGGCACAGACAGCTGCAGCGGCACAGGAGCTAGCAAACAGAGCTGTAAACAGGGGAGTTTGAGTGGGAGTTGTGTTGGAGGAGAAGGTATTTGTGTGTGTGTTTGGTTTTGTATCGGTAGTATCTGTATGTGTAGGGGCTTGGAGGGGCATTGTGCTGGGAGAGAAGCTGAGCCCTGATTAGGGGGCGGGGCTTTACTGACTAGGGGTCCTATAAAGGTAGCAGCCAGAAATGCAATGGCACAGGAGCTAGCAAACAGAGCTGTCAACAGGGGAGTTTGAGTTGGAGTTCTGTTGGAGGAGAAGGTATTTGTGTGTGTGTTTGGTTTTGTATTTGTAGAGGCTTGGAGGGGCTTTGTGCTGGGAGAGAAGCTGAGGCCTGATTAGGGGGCGGGGCTTCACTGACTAGGGGTCCTATAAAGGGAGCAGCCAGTCAGGCAGCGGCACAGACAGCTGCAGCGTCACAGGAGCTAGCAAACAGAGCTGTAAACGGGGGAGTTTGAGTGGGAGTTCTGTTGGAGGAGAAGGTATTTGTGTGTGTTTGGTTTTGTATTGGTAGTACCTGTATGTGTAGGAGCTTTGTACTGGGAGAGAAGCTGAGCCCTTGTTAGGGGGCGGGGCTTCACTGACTAGGGGTCCTATGAAGGTAGCAGCCAGTCAGGCAGCGGCACAGACAGCTGCAGCGTCACAGGAGAAAGCAAACAGAGCTGTAAACAGAAATCCCACTCAAACTCCCCTGTTGGAGGAGAAGTTATTTGTGTGTGTTTGGTTTTGTATTGGTAGTATCTGTATGTGTAGGGGCTTTGTGCTGGGAGAGAAGCTGAGCCCTGATTAGGGGGCGGGGCTTCACTGACTAGGGGTCCTATAAAGGGAGCAGCCAGTCAGCCAGCGGCACAGACAGCTGCAGCGGAACAGGAAATAGCAAACAGAGCTGTAAACAGGGGAGTTTGAGTGGGAGTTCTGTTGGAGGAGAAGGTGTTTGTGTGTCTTTTTGTATTGGTAGTATCTGTATGTGTAGAGGCTTGGAGGGGCTTTGTGCTGGGAGAGAAGCTGAGCCCTGATTAGGGGCGGGGCTTCACTGACTAGGGGTCCTATAAAGGTAGCAGCCAGTCAGGCAGCGGCAAGGACAGCTGTAGCGGCATGGGAGCTAGCAAACAGAGCTGTAAACAGGGGAGTTTGAGTGGGAGTTCTGTTGGAGGAGAAGGTATTTGTGTGTGTGTTTGGTTTTGTATTCGTAGTACCTGTATGTGTAGGGGCTTTGTGCTGGGAGAGAAGCTGAGCCCTGATTAGGGGGCGGGGCTTCACTGACTAGGGGTCCTATAAAGGTAGCGGCACACACAGCTGCAGCGGCACAGGAGCTAGCAAACAGAGCTGTAAACAGGGGAGTTTGAGTGGGAGTTCTGTTGGAGGAGAAGGTATTTGTGTGTGTTTGGTTTTCTATTGGTAGTATCTGTATGTGTAGAGGCTTGGAGGGGCTTTGTGCTGGGAGAGAAGCTGAGTCTGATTAGGGGACGGGGCTTCACTGACTAGGGGTCTTATAAAGGGAGGAGCCAGTCAGGCAGCGGCACAGACAGCTGCAGCGGCACAGGAGCGAGCAAACAGAGCTGTAAACAAGGGAGTTTGAGTGGGAGTTCTGTTGGAGGAGAAGGTATTTGTGTGTGTGTTTGGTTTTGTACTGGTAGTATCTGCATGTGTAGGGGCTTTGTGCTGGGAGAGAAGCTGAGCCCTGATTAGCGGGCGGGGCTTCCCTGACTAGGGGTCCTGTAAAGGGAGCAGCCAGTCAGACAGCGGCACAGGAGCTAGCAAACAGAGCTCTCAACAGGGGAGTTTGTGTGGGAGTTCTGTTGGAGGAGAAAGTATTTGTGTGTGTGTTTGGTTTTGTATTTGTAGAGGCTTGCAGGGGCATTGTGCTGGGACAGAAGCTGAGCCCTGAATAGGGGGCGGGGCTTCACCGACTAGGGGTCCTATGAAGGTAGCAGCCAGTCAGGCAGTGGCACAGGAGCTAGCAAAGAGAGCTGTAAACAGGGGAGTTTGAGTGGGAGTCCTGTTGGAGGAGAAGGTATTTGTGTGTGTGTTTGGTTTTGTATTTGTAGAGGCTTGGAGGGGCTTTGTGCTGGGAGAGAAGCTGAGCCCTGATTAGGGGGCGGGGCTTCACTGACTAGGGGTCCTATAAAGGGATCAGCCAGTCAGGCAGCGGCACAGACAGCTGCAGCGGCACAGGAGCTAGCAAACAGAGCTGTAAACAGGGGAGTTTGAGTGGGAGTTCTGTTGGAGGAGAAGGTATTTGTGTGTGTTTGGTTTTGTATTGGTGGTACCTGTATGTGTAGAGGCTTGGAGGGGCTTTGTGCTCGGAGAGAAGTTGAGCCCTGATTAGGGGGCGGGGCTTCACTGACTAGGGGTCCTATAAAGGTAGCAGCCAGTCAGGCAGCGGCAGAGCCAGCTGCAGCGGCACAGGAGCTAGCAAACAGAGCTGTAAACAGGGGAGTTTGAGTGGGAGTTCTGTTGGAGGAGAAGGTATTTGTGTGTGTTTGGTTTTGCATTGGTGGTATCTGTATGTGTAGAGGCTTGGAGGGGCTTTCTGCTGGGAGAGAAGCTGAGCCCTGATTAGGGGGCGGGGCTTCACTGACTAGGGGTCCTATAAAGGGAGCAGCCAGTCAGGCAGCGGCACAGACAGCTGCAGCGGAACAGGAGCTAGCAAACAGAGCTGTGAACAGGGGAGTTTGAGTGGGAGTTCTGTTGGAGGAGAAGGTATTTGTGTGTGTTTGGTTTTGTATTGGTGGTATCTGTATGTGTAGGGGCTTTGTGCTGGGAGAGAAGCTGAGCCCTGATTAGGGGGCGGGGCTTCACTGACTAAGGGTCCTATGAAGGTAGCAGCCAGTCAGGCAGCGGCACAGAAGCTAGCAAACAGAGCTGTAAAAAGGGGAGTTTGAGTGGGAGTTCGGTTTGAGGAGAAGGTATTTGTGTGTGTTTGGTTTTGTATTGGTAGTATCTGTATGTGTAGGGGCTTTGTGCTGGGAGAGAATCTGAGCCCTGATTGGGGGCGGGGATTCACTGACTAGGGGTCCTATGAAGGTAGCAGCCAGTCAGGCAGCGGCACAGACAGCTGCAGCGGCACAGGAGCTAGCAAACAGAGCTGTAAACAGGGGAGTTTGAGTGGGAGTTCTGTTGGAGGAGAAGGTATTTGTGTGTGTTTGGTTTTGTATTGGTAGTACCTGTATGTGTAGGGGCTTTGTGCTGGGAGAGAAGCTGAGCCCTTGTTAGGGGGCGGGGCTTCACTGACTAGGGGTCCTATGAAGGTAGCAGCCAGTCAGGCAGCGGCACAGACAGCTGCAGCGTCACAGGAGCTAGCAAACAGAGCTGTAAACAGAACTCGCACTCAAACTCCCCTGTTGGAGGAGAAGTTATTTGTGTGTGTTTGGTTTTGTATTGGTAGTATCTGTATGTGTAGGGGCTTTGTGCTGGGAGAGAAGCTGAGCCCTGATTAGGGGGCGGGGCTTCACTGACTAGGGGTCCTATAAAGGGAGCAGCCAGTCAGCCAGCAGCACAGACAGCTGCAGCGGCACAGGAGCTAGCAAACAGAGCTGTAAACAGGGGAGTTTGAGTGGGAGTTCTGTTGGAGGAGAAGGTATTTGTGTGTGTTTGGTTTTGTACTGGTAGTATCTGCATGTGTAGGGGCTTTGTGCTGGGAGAGAAGCTGAGCCCTGATTAGGGGGCAGGGCTTCACTGACTAGGGGTCCTATAAAGGGAGCAGCCAGTCAGGCAGCGGCACAGACAGCTGCAGCGGCACAGGAGCTAGCAAACAGAGCTGTAAATGGGGGAGTTTGAATGGGAGTTCTGTTGGAGGAGAAGGTATTTGTGTGTGTTTGGTTTTGTATTGGTGGTATCTGTATGTGTAGAGGCTTGTAGGGGCTTTGTACTGGGAGAGAAGCTGAGCCCTGATTAGGGGGCGGGGCTTCACTGACTAGGGGTCCTATGAAGGTAGCAGCCAGTCAGGCAGCGGCACAGACGGCTGCAGCGGCACAGGAGCTAGCAAACAGAGCTGTAAACATGGGAGTTTGAGTGGGAGTTCTGTTGGAGGAGAAGATATTTGTGTGTGTTTGGTTTGGATTGGTAGTACTTGTATGTGTAGGGGCTTTGTGCTGGGAGAGAAGCTGAGCCCTGATTAGGGGGCGGGGCTTCACTGACTAAGGGTCCTATGAAGGTAGCAGCCAGTCAGGCAGCGGCACAGAAGCTAGCAAACAGAGCTGTAAAAAGGGGAGTTTGAGTGGGAGTTCGGTTGGAGGAGAAGGTATTTGTGTGTGTTTGGTTTTGTCTTGGTAGTATCCATATGTGTAGGGGCTTTGTGCTGGGAGAGAAGCTGAGCCCTGATTGGGGGCGGGGATTCACTGACTAGGGGTCCTATGAAGGTAGCAGCCAGTCAGGCAGCGGCACAGACAGCTGCAGCGGCACAGGAGCTAGCAAACAGAGCTCTAAACAGGGGAGTTTGAGTGGGAGTTCTGTTGGAGGAGAAGGTATTTGTGTGTGTTTGGTTTTGTATTGGTAGTACCTGTATGTGTAGGGGCTTTGTGCTGGGAGAGAAGCTGAGCCCTTGTTAGGGGGCGGGGCTTCACTGACTAGGGGTCCTATGAAGGTAGCAGCCAGTCAGGCAGCGGCACAGACAGCTGCAGCGTCACAGGAGCTAGCAAACAGAGCTGTAAACAGAACTCGCACTCAAACTCCCCTGTTGGAGGAGAAGTTATTTGTGTGTGTTTGGTTTTGTATTGGTAGTATCTGTATGTGTAGGGGCTTTGTGCTGGGAGAGAAGCTGAGCCCTGATTAGGGGGCGGGGCTTCACTGACTAGGGGTCCTATAAAGGGAGCAGCCAGTCAGCCAGCGGCACAGACAGCTGCAGCGGCACAGGAGCTAGCAAACAGAGCTGTAAACAGGGGAGTTTGAGTGGGAGTTCTGTTGGAGGAGAAGGTATTTGTGTGTGTTTGGTTTTGTACTGGTAGTATCTGCATGTGTAGGGGCTTTGTGCTGGGAGAGAAGCTGAGCCCTGATTAGGGGGCGGGGCTTCCCTGACTAGGGGTCCTGTAAAGGGAGCAGCCAGTCAGACAGCGGCACAGGAGCTAGCAAACAGAGCTCTCAACAGGGGAGTTTGTGTGGGAGTTCTGTTGGAGGAGAAGGTATTTGTGTGTGTGTTTGGTTTTGTATTTGTAGAGGCTTGGAGGGGCATTGTGCTGGGAAAGAAGCTGAGCCCTGATTAGGGGGCGGGCTTCACTGACTAGGGGTCCTCCAAAGGTAGCAGCCAGTCAGGCAGTGGCACAGGAGCTAGAAAAGAGAGCTGTAAACAGGGGAGTTTGAGTGGGAGTTCTGTTGGAGGAGAAGGTATTTGTGTTTGGTTTTGTATTGGTAGTATCTGTATGTGTAGGGGCTTTGTGCTGGGAGAGAAGCTGAGCCCTGACTAGGGGGCGGGGCTTCACTGACTAGGGGTCTTATAAAGGGAGCAGCCAGTCAGGGAGCGGCACAGACAGCTGCAGCGGAACAGGAACTAGCAAAGAGTGCTGTAAACAGGAGAGTTTGAGTGGGAGTTCCGTTGGAGGAGAACGTATGTGTGTGTATTTGGTTTTGTATAGGTTGTATCTGTATGTGTAGGGGCTTTGTGCTGGGAGAGAAGCTGAGCCCTGATTAGGGGGCGGGGCTTCACTGACTAGGGGTCCTATAAAGGGAGCAGCCAGTCAGGCAGCGGCACAGACAGCTGCAGCGGCACAGGAGCTAGCAAACAGAGCTGTAAACGGGGGAGTTTGAGTGGGAGTTCTGTTGGAGGAGAAGGTATTTGTGTGTGTGTTTGGTTTTGTATCGGTAGTATCTGTATGTGTAGGGGCTTTGTGCTGGGAGAGAAGCTGAGCCCTGATTAGGGGGCGGGGCTTCACTGACTAGGGGTCCTATAAAGGGAGCAGCCAGTCAGGAAGCGGCACTGACCGCTGCAGCGGAACAGGAACTAGCAAACAGAGCTGTAAACAGGGGAGTTTGAGTGGGAGTTCTGTTGGAGTAGAATGTATGTGTGTGTATTGGGTTTTGTATTGGTGGTATCTGTATGTGTAGGGGCTTTGTGCTGGGAGAGAAGCTGAGCCCTGATTAGGGGGCGGGGCTTCACTGACTAGGGGTCCTATAAAGGGATCAGCCAGTCAGGCAGCGGCACAGACAGCTGCAGCGGCACAGGAGCTGGCAAACAGAGCTGTAAACAGGGGAGTTTGAGTGGGAGTTCTGTTGGAGGAGAAGGTATTTGTGTGTGTTTGGTTTTGTATTGGTAGTATCCATATGTGTAGGGGCTTTGTGCTGGGAGAGAAGCTGAGCCCTGATTGGGGGCGGGGATTCACTGACTAGGGGTCCTATGAAGGTAGCAGCCAGTCAGGCAGCGGCACAGACAGCTGCAGCGGCACAGGAGCTAGCAAACAGAGCTGTAAACAGGGGAGTTTGAGTGGGAGTTCTGTTGGAGGAGAAAACATCTGTGTCTGTTTGGTTTGGATTGGTAGTACTTGTATGTGTAGGGGCTTTGTGCTGGGAGAGAAGCTGAGCCCTGATTAGGGGGCGGGGCTTCACTGACTAGGTGTCCTGCAAAGGTAGCAGCCAGTCAGGCAGCGGCACAGACAGCTGTAGCGGCACAGGAGCTAGGAAACAGAGCTGTAAACAGAACTCCCACTCAAAATCCCCTGTTGGAGGAGAAGTTATTTGTGTGTGTTTGGTTTTGTATTGGTAGTATCTGTATGTGTAGGGGCTTTGTGCTGGGAGAGAAGCTGAGCCCTGATTAGGGGGCGGGGCTTCACTGACTAGGGGTCCTATAAAGGGATCAGCCAGTCAGGCAGCGGCACAGACAGCTGCAGCGGCACAGGAGCTGGCAAACAGAGCTGTAAACAGGGGAGTTTGAGTGGGAGTTCTGTTGGAGGAGAAGGTATTTGTGTGTGTTTGGTTTTGTATTGGTAGTATCCATATGTGTAGGGGCTTTGTGCTGGGAGAGAAGCTGAGCCCTGATTAGGGGGCGGGGCTTCACTGACTAGGGGTCCTATAAAGGTAGCGGCACACACAGCTGCAGCGGCACAGGAGCTAGCAAACAGAGCTGTAAACAGGGGAGTTTGAGTGGGAGTTCTGTTGGAGGAGAAGGTATTTGTGTGTGTTTGGTTTTGTATTGGTAGTTTCCATATGTGTAGGGGCTTTGTGCTGGGAGAGAAGCTGAGCCCTGATTAGGGGGCGGGGCTTCACTGACTAGGGGTCCTATGAAGGTAGCAGCCAGTCAGGCAGCGGCACAGGAGCTAGCAAACAGAGCTGTAAACAGGGGAGTTTGAGTGGGAGTTCTGTTGGAGGAGAAGGTATTTGTGTGTTTCGTTTTGTATTGGTAGTACCTGTATGTGTAGGGGCTTTGTGCTGGGAGAGAAGCTGAGCCCTTGTTAGGGGGCGGGGCTTCACTGACTAGGGGTCCTATGAAGGTAGCAGCCAGTCAGGCAGCGGCACAGACAGCTGCAGCGTCACAGAAGCTAGCAAACAGAGCTGTAAACAGAACTCCCACTCAAACTCCCCTGTTGGAGGAGAAGTTATTTGTGTGTGTTTGGTTTTGTATTGGTAGTATCTGTATGTGTAGGGGCTTTGTGCTGGGAGAGAAGCTGAACCCTGATTAGGGGGCGGGGCTTCACTGACTAGGTGTCCTATAAAGGGAGCAGCCAGTCAGCCAGCGGCACAGACAGCTGCAGCGGCACAGGAGCTAGCAAACAGAGCTGTAAACAGGGGAGTTTGAGTGGGAGTTCTGTTGGAGGAGAAGGTATTTGTGTGTGTTTGGTTTTGTACTGGTAGTATCTGCATGTGTAGGGGCTTTTTGCTGGGAGAGAAGCTGAGCCCTGATTAGGGGGCGGGGCTTCCCTGACTAGGGGTCCTGTAAAGGGAGCAGCCAGTCAGACAGCGGCACAGGAGCTAGCAAACAGAGCTCTCAACAGGGGAGTTTGTGTGGGAGTTCTGTTGGAGGAGAAGGTATTTGTGTGTGTGTTTTTTTTTGTATTTGTAGAGGCTACGAGGGGCATTGTGCTGGGACAGAAGCTGAGCCCTGATTAGGGGGCGGGACTTCACTGACTAGGGGTCCTATAAAGGGAGGAGCCAGTCAGGCAGCGGCAAAGACAGCTGCAGCGGCACAGGAGCTAGGAAACAGAGCTGTAAACAGGGGAGTTTGAGTGGGAGTTTTGTTGGAGGAGAAGATATTTGTGTGTGTTTGGTTTGGATTGGTAGTACTTGTATGTGTAGGGGCTATGTGCTGGGAGAGAAGCTGAGCTCTGATTAGGGGGCGGGGCTTCACTGACTAAGGGTCCTATGAAGGTAGCAGCCAGTCAGGCAGCGGCACAGGAGCTAGCAAACAGAGCTGTAAAAAGGGGAGTTTGAGTGGGAGTTCTGTTGGAGGAGAAGGTATTTGTGTGTGTTTGGTTTTGTATTGGTAGTATCTGTATGTGTAGGGGCTTTGTGCTGGGAGAGAAGCTGAGCCCTGATTAGGGGGCGGGGCTTCACTGACTAGGGGTCCTGCAAAGGTAGCAGCCAGTCAGGCAGCGGCACAGACAGCTGTAGCGGCACAGGAGCTAGCAAACAGAGCTGTAAACAGAACTCCCACTCAAAATCCCCTGTTGGAGGAGAAGTTATTTGTGTGTGTTTGCTTTTGTATTGGTAGTATCTGTATGTGTAGGGGCTTTGTGCTGGGAGAGAAGCTGAGCCCTGATTAGGGGGCGGGGCTTCACTGACTAGGGGTCCTATAAAGGGATCAGCCAGTCAGGCAGCGGCACAGACAGCTGCAGCGGCACAGGAGCTGGCAAACAGCGCTGTAAACAGGGGAGTTTGAGTGGGAGTTCTGTTGGAGGAGAAGGTATTTGTGTGTGTTTGGTTTTGTATTGGTAGTATCCATATGTGTAGGGGCTTTGTGCTGGGAGAGAAGCTGAGCCCTGATTGGGGGCGGGGATTCACTGACTAGGGGTCCTATGAAGGTAGCAGCCAGTCAGGCAGCGGCACAGACAGCTGCAGCGTCACAGGAGCTAGCAAACAGAGCTGTAAACAGGGGAGTTTGAGTGGGAGTTCTGTTGGAGGAGAAGGTATTTGTGTGTGTTTGGTTTTGTATTGGTAGTACCTGTATGTGTAGGGGCTTTGTGCTGGGAGAGAATCTGAGCCCTTGTTACGGGGCGGGGCTTCACTGACTAGGGGTCCTATGAAGGTAGCAGCCAGTCAGGCAGCGGCACAGACAGCTGCAGCGTCACAGGAGCTAGCAAACAGAGCTGTAAACAGAACTCCCACTCAAACTCCCCTGTTGGAGGAGAAGTTATTTGTGTGTGTTTGGTTTTGTATTGGTAGTATCTATATGTGTAGGGGCTTTGTGCTGGGAGAGAAGCTGAGCCCTGATTAGGGGGCGGGGCTTCACTGACTAGGGGTCCTATAAAGGGAGCAGCCAGTCAGGCAGCGGCACAGACAGCTGCAGCGGCACAGGAGGTAGCAAACAGAGCTGTAAACAGGGGAGTTTGAGTGGGAGTTCTGTTGGAGGAGAAGGTATTTGTGTGTGTTTGGTTTTGTACTGGTAGTATCTGCATGTGTAGGGGCTTTGTGCTGGGAGAGAAGCTGGGCCCTGATTAGGGGGCGGGGCTTCACTGACTAGGGGTCCTATGAAGGTAGCAGCCAGTCAGGCAGCGGCACAGGAGCTAGCAAACAGAGCTGTAAACAGGGGAGTTTGAGTGGGAGTTCTGTTGGAGGAGAAGGTATTTGTGTGTGTTTGGTTTTGTATTGGTGGTATCTGTATGTGTAGAGGCTTGTAGGGGCTTTGTGCTGGGAGAGAAGCTGAGCCCTGATTAGGGGGCGGGCTTCACTGACTAGGGGTCCTATAAAGGGAGCAGCCAGTCAGGCAGCGGCACAGACAGCTGCAGCGGCACAGGAGCTAGCAAACAGAGCTGTAAACGGGGGAGTTTGAGTGGGAGTTCTGTTGGAGGAGAAGGTATTTGTGTGTGTTTGGTTTTGTATTGGTGGTATCTGTATGTGTAGAGGCTTGTAGGGGCTTTGTACTGGGAGAGAAGCTGAGCCCTGATTAGGGGGCGGGGCTTCACTGACTAGGGGTCCTATGAAGGTAGCAGCCAGTCAGGCAGCGGCACAGACAGCTGCAGCGGCACAGGAGCTAGCAAACAGAGCTGTAAAAAGGGGAGTTTGAGTGGGAGTTCTGTTGGAGGAGAAGGTATTTGTGTGTGTTTGGTTTTGTATTGGTAGTATCTGTATGTGTACGTGCTTTGTGCTGGGAGAGAAGCTGAGCCCTGATTAGGGGGCGGGGCTTCACTGACTAGGGGTCCTATAAAGGGATCAGCCAGCGGCACAGACAGCTGCAGCGGCACAGGAGCTATCAAACAGAGCTGTAAACAGGGGAGTTTGAGTGGGAGTTCTGTTGGAGGAGAAGGTATTTGTGTGTGTTTGGTTTTGTATTGGTAGTATCTGTATGTGTAGGGGCTTTGTGCTGGGAGAGAAGCTGAGCCCTGATTAGGGGGCGGGGCTTCCCTTTCTAGGGGTCCTATAAAGGGAGCAGCCAGTCAGCCAGCGGCACAGACAGCTGCAGCGGCACAGGAGCTAGCAAACAGAGCTGTAAACAGGGGAGTTTGAGTGGGAGTTCTGTTGGAGGAGAAGGTATTTGTGTGTGTTTGGTTTGGATTGCTAGTACTTGTATGTGTAGGGGCTTTGTGCTGGGAGAGAAGCTGAGCCCTGATTAGGGGGCGGGGCTTCACTGACTAGGGGTCCTATAAAGGGATCAGCCAGTAAGGCAGCGGCACAGACAGCTGCAGCGGCACAGGAGCTAGCAAACAGAGCTGTAAACAGAACTCCCACTCAAAATCCCCTGTTGGAGGAGAAGTTATTTGTGTGTGTTTGGTTTTGTATTGGTAGTATCTGTATGTGTAGGTGCTTTGTGCTGGGAGAGAAACTGAGCCCTGATTAGGGGGCGGGGCGTCACTGACTAGGGGTCCTATAAAGGGAGCAGCCAGTCAGGCAGCGGCACAGACAGCTGCAGCGGCACAGGAGCGAGCAAACAGAGCTGTAAACAGGGGAGTTTGAGTGGGAGTTCTGTTGGAGGAGAAAGTATTTGTGTGTGTGTTTGGTTTTGTATCGGTAGTAGCTGTATGTGTAGGGTCTTGGAGGGGCATTGTGCTGGGAGAGAAGCTGAGCCCTGATTAGGGGGCGGGGCGTCACTGATTAGGGGTCCTATAAAGGGAGCAGCCAGTCAGGCAGCGGCACAGACAGCTGCAGCGGCACAGGAGCTAGCAAACAGAGCTGTAAACAGGGGAGTTTGAGTGGGAGTTCTATTGGGGGAGAAGGTATTTGTGTGTGTGTTTGGTTTTGTATCGGTAGTATCTGTATGTGTAGGGGCTTTGTGCTGGGAGAGAAGCTGAGCCCTGATTAGGGGGCGGGGCTTCACTGACTAGGGGTCCTATAAAGGGAGCAGCCAGTCAGGAAGCGGCACAGACCGCTGCAGCGGAACAGGAACTAGCAAACAGAGCTGTAAACAGGGGAGTTTGAGTGGGAGTTCTGTTGGAGTAGAATGTATGTGTGTGTATTGGGTTTTGTATTGGTGGTATCTGTATGTGTAGGGGCTTTGTGCTGGGAGAGAAGCTGAGCCCTGATTAGGGGGCGGGACTTCACTGACTAGGGTTCCTATAAAGGTAGCGGCACAGGAGCTAGCAAACAGAGCTGTAAACAGGGGAGTTTGAGTGGGAGTTCTGTTGGAGGAGAAGGTATTTGTGTGTGTTTGGTTTTGTATTGGTAGTATCCATATGTGTAGGGGCTTTGTGCTGGGAGAGAAGCTGAGCCCTGATTAGGGGGCGGGGCTTCACTGACTAGGGGTCCTATGAAGGTAGCAGCCAGTCAGGCAGCGGCACAGGAGCTAGCAAACAGAGCTGTAAACAGGGGAGTTTGAGTGGGAGTTCTGTTGGAGGAGAAGGTATTTGTGTGTGTTTGGTTTTGTATTGGTGGTATCTGTATGTGTAGAGGCTTGTAGGGGCTTTGTACTGGGAGAGAAGCTGAGCCCTGATTAGGGGGCGGGGCTTCACTGACTAGGGGTCCTATGAAGGTAGCAGCCAGTCAGGCAGCGGCACAGACAGCTGCAGCGGCACAGGAGCTAGCAAACAGAGCTGTAAAAAGGGGAGTTTGAGTGGGAGTTCTGTTGGAGGAGAAGGTATTTGTGTGTGTTTGGTTTTGTATTGGTAGTATCTGTATGTGTAGGGGCTTTGTGCTGGGAGAGAAGCTGAGTCCTGATTAGGGGGCGGGACTTCACTGACTAGGGGTCCTGCAAAGGTAGCAGCCAGTCAGGCAGCGGCACAGACAGCTGTAGCGGCACAGGAGCTAGCAAACAGAGCTGTAAACAGAACTCCCACTCAAAATCCCCTGTTGGAGGAGAAGTTATTTGTGTGTGTTTGGTTTTGTATTGGTAGTATCTGTATGTGTAGGGGCTTTGTGCTGGGAGAGAAGCTGAGCCCTGATTAGGGGGCGGGGCTTCACTGACTAGGGGTCCTATAAAGGGATCAGCCAGTCAGGCAGCGGCACAGACAGCTGCAGCGGCACAGGAGCTGGCAAACAGCGCTGTAAACAGGGGAGTTTGAGTGGGAGTTCTGTTGGAGGAGAAGGTATTTGTGTGTGTTTGGTTTTGTATTGGTAGTATCCATATGTGTAGGGGCTTTGTGCTGGGAGAGAAGCTGAGCCCTGATTGGGGGCGGGGATTCACTGACTAGGGGTCCTATGAAGGTAGCAGCCAGTCAGGCAGCGGCACAGACAGCTGCAGCGGCACAGGAGCTAGCAAACAGAGCTGTAAACAGGGGAGTTTGAGTGGGAGTTCTGTTGGAGGAGAAGGTATTTGTGTGTGTTTGGTTTTGTATTGGTAGTACCTGTATGTGTAGGGGCTTTGTGCTGGGAGAGAATCTGAGCCCTTGTTACGGGGCGGGGCTTCACTGACTAGGGGTCCTATGAAGGTAGCAGCCAGTCAGGCAGCGGCACAGACAGCTGCAGCGTCACAGGAGCTAGCAAACAGAGCTGTAAACAGAACTCCCACTCAAACTCCCCTGTTGGAGGAGAAGTTATTTGTGTGTGTTTGGTTTTGTATTGGTAGTATCTATATGTGTAGGGGCTTTGTGCTGGGAGAGAAGCTGAGCCCTGATTAGGGGGCGGGGCTTCACTGACTAGGGGTCCTATAAAGGGAGCAGCCAGTCAGGCAGCGGCACAGACAGCTGCAGCGGCACAGGAGGTAGCAAACAGAGCTGTAAACAGGGGAGTTTGAGTGGGAGTTCTGTTGGAGGAGAAGGTATTTGTGTGTGTTTGGTTTTGTACTGGTAGTATCTGCATGTGTAGGGGCTTTGTGCTGGGAGAGAAGCTGGGCCCTGATTAGGGGGCGGGGCTTCACTGACTAGGGGTCCTATGAAGGTAGCAGCCAGTCAGGCAGCGGCACAGGAGCTAGCAAACAGAGCTGTAAACAGGGGAGTTTGAGTGGGAGTTCTGTTGGAGGAGAAGGTATTTGTGTGTGTTTGGTTTTGTATTGGTGGTATCTGTATGTGTAGAGGCTTGTAGGGGCTTTGTGCTGGGAGAGAAGCTGAGCCCTGATTAGGGGGCGGGCTTCACTGACTAGGGGTCCTATAAAGGGAGCAGCCAGTCAGGCAGCGGCACAGACAGCTGCAGCGGCACAGGAGCTAGCAAACAGAGCTGTAAACGGGGGAGTTTGAGTGGGAGTTCTGTTGGAGGAGAAGGTATTTGTGTGTGTTTGGTTTTGTATTGGTGGTATCTGTATGTGTAGAGGCTTG
The DNA here is from genome assembly GCF_965140295.1 of Lepidochelys olivacea. NCBI lineage: Eukaryota > Metazoa > Chordata > Testudines > Cheloniidae > Lepidochelys > Lepidochelys olivacea. Next base: position 20,646,716 of record NC_140431.1, on the reverse strand, counting down.
TAGGGGCTTTGTACTGGGAGAGAAGCTGAGCCCTGATTAGGGGGCGGGGCTTCACTGACTAGGGGTCCTATGAAGGTAGCAGCCAGTCAGGCAGCGGCACAGACAGCTGCAGCGGCACAGGAGCTAGCAAACAGAGCTGTAAAAAGGGGAGTTTGAGTGGGAGTTCTGTTGGAGGAGAAGGTATTTGTGTGTGTTTGGTTTTGTATTGGTAGTATCTGTATGTGTAGGGGCTTTGTGCTGGGAGAGAAGCTGAGTCCTGATTAGGGGGCGGGACTTCACTGACTAGGGGTCCCGCAAAGGTAGCAGCCAGTCAGGCAGCGGCACAGACAGCTGCAGCGGCACAGGAGCTAGCAAACAGAGCTGTAAACAGAACTCCCACTCAAAATCCCCTGTTGGAGGAGAAGTTATTTGTGTGTGTTTGGTTTTGTATTGGTAGTATCTGTATGTGTAGGTGCTTTGTGCTGGGAGAGAAACTGAGCCCTGATTAGGGGGCGGGGCGTCACTGACTAGGGGTCCTATAAAGGGAGCAGCCAGTCAGGCAGCGGCACAGACAGCTGCAGCGGCACAGGAGCGAGCAAACAGAGCTGTAAACAGGGGAGTTTGAGTGGGAGTTCTGTTGGAGGAGAAAGTATTTGTGTGTGTGTTTGGTTTTGTATCGGTAGTAGCTGTATGTGTAGGGCCTTGGAGGGGCATTGTGCTGGGAGAGAAGCTGAGCCCTGATTAGGGGGCGGGGCGTCACTGACTAGGGGTCCTATAAAGGGAGCAGCCAGTCAGGCAGCGGCACAGACAGCTGCAGCGGCACAGGAGCTAGCAAACAGAGCTGTAAACAGGGGAGTTTGAGTGGGAGTTCTATTGGGGGAGAAGGTATTTGTGTGTGTGTTTGGTTTTGTATCGGTAGTATCTGTATGTGTAGGGGCTTTGTGCTGGGAGAGAAGCTGAGCCCTGATTAGGGGGCGGGGCTTCACTGACTAGGGGTCCTATAAAGGGAGCAGCCAGTCAGGAAGCGGCACAGACCGCTGCAGCGGAACAGGAACTAGCAAACAGAGCTGTAAACAGGGGAGTTTGAGTGGGAGTTCTGTTGGAGTAGAATGTATGTGTGTGTATTGGGTTTTGTATTGGTGGTATCTGTATGTGTAGGGGCTTTGTGCTGGGAGAGAAGCTGAGCCCTGATTAGGGGGCGGGACTTCACTGACTAGGGGTCCTATAAAGGTAGCGGCACAGGAGCTAGCAAACAGAGCTGTAAACAGGGGAGTTTGAGTGGGAGTTCTGTTGGAGGAGAAGGTATTTGTGTGTGTTTGGTTTTGTATTGGTAGTATCCATATGTGTAGGGGCTTTGTGCTGGGAGAGAAGCTGAGCCCTGATTAGGGGGCGGGGCTTCACTGACTAGGGGTCCTATGAAGGTAGCAGCCAGTCAGGGAGCGGCACAGGAGCTAGCAAACAGAGCTGTAAACAGGGGAGTTTGAGTGGGAGTTCTGTTGGAGGAGAAGGTATTTGTGTGTGTTTGGTTTTGTATTGGTGGTATCTGTATGTGTAGAGGCTTGTAGGGGCTTTGTACTGGGAGAGAAGCTGAGCCCTGATTAGGGGGCGGGGCTTCACTGACTAGGGGTCCTATGAAGGTAGCAGCCAGTCAGGCAGCGGCACAGACAGCTGCAGCGGCACAGGAGCTAGCAAACAGAGCTGTAAAAAGGGGAGTTTGAGTGGGAGTTCTGTTGGAGGAGAAGGTATTTGTGTGTGTTTGGTTTTGTATTGGTAGTATCTGTATGTGTAGGGGCTTTGTGCTGGGAGAGAAGCTGAGTCCTGATTAGGGGGCGGGACTTCACTGACTAGGGGTCCTGCAAAGGTAGCAGCCAGTCAGGCAGCGGCACAGACAGCTGTAGCGGCACAGGAGCTAGCAAACAGAGCTGTAAACAGAACTCCCACTCAAAATCCCCTGTTGGAGGAGAAGTTATTTGTGTGTGTTTGGTTTTGTATTGGTAGTATCTGTATGTGTAGGTGCTTTGTGCTGGGAGAGATGCTGAGCCCTGATTAGGGGGCGGGGCTTCACTGACTAGGGGTCCTATAAAGGGATCAGCCAGTCAGGCAGCGGCACAGACAGCTGCAGCGGCACAGGAGCTATCAAACAGAGCTGTAAACAGGGGAGTTTGAGTGGGAGTTCTGTTGGAGGAGAAGGTATTTGTGTTTGGTTTTGTATTGGTAGTATCTGTATGTGTAGGGGCTTTGTGCTGGGAGAGAAGCTGAGCCCTGATTAGGGGGCGGGGCTTCACTGACTAGGGGTCCTATAAAGGGAGCAGCCAGTCAGGCAGCGGCACAGACAGCTGCAGCGGAACAGGAACTAGCAAAGAGTGCTGTAAACAGGGGAGTTTGAGTGGGAGTTCTGTTGGAGGAGAACGTGTGTGTGTGTATTTGGTTTTTGTACTGGTTGTATCTGTATGTGTAGGGCCTTTGTGCTGGGAGAGAAGCTGAGCCCTGATTAGGGGGCGGGGCTTCACTGACTAGGGGTCCTATGAAGGTAGCAGCCAGTCAGGCAGCGGCACAGACAGCTGCAGCGGCACAGGAGCGAGCAAACAGAGCTGTAAACAGGGGAGTTTGAGTGGGAGTTCTGTTGGAGGAGAAGGTATTTGTGTGTGTGTTTGGTTTTGTATCGGTAGTATCTGTATGTGTAGGGCCTTGGAGGGGCATTGTGCTGGGAGAGAAGCTGAGCCCTGATTAGGGGGCGGGGCGTCACTGACTAGGGGTCCTGTAAAGGGAGCAGCCAGTCAGACAGCGGCACAGGAGCTAGCAAACAGAGCTCTCAACAGGGGAGTTTGTGTGGGAGTTCTGTTGGAGGAGAAGGTATTTGTGTGTGTGTTTGGTTTTGTATTTGTAGAGGCTTGGAGGGGCTTTGTGCTGGGAGAGAAGCTGAGCCCTGATTAGGGGGCGGGGCTTCACTGACTAGGGGTCCTATAAAGGGATCAGCCAGTCAGGCAGCGGCACAGACAGCTGCAGCGGCACAGGAGCTATCAAACAGAGCTGTAAACAGGGGAGTTTGTGTGGGAATTCTGTAGGAGGAGAAGGTATTTGTGTGTGTTTGGTTTTGTATTGGTGGTATCTGTATGTGTAGAGGCTTGGAGGGGCTTTGTGCTGGGAGAGAAGCTGAGCCCTGATTAGGGGGCGGGGCTTCACTGACTAAGGGTCCTATGAAGGTAGCAGCCAGTCAGGCAGCGGCACAGGAGCTAGCAAACAGAGCTGTAAAAAGGGGAGTTTGCGTGGGAGTTCTGTTGGAGGAGAAGACATTTGTGTCTGTTTGGTTTGGATTGGTAGTACTTGTATGTGTAGGGGCTTTGTGCTGGGAGAGAAGCTGAGCCCTGATTAGGGGGCGGGGCTTCACTGACTAAGGGTCCTATGAAGGTAGCAGCCAGTCAGGCAGCGGCACAGGAGCTAGCAAACAGAGCTGTAAAAAGGGGAGTTCGAGTGGGAGTTCTGTTGGAGGAGAAGGTATTTGTGTCTGTTTGGTTTTGTATTGGTGGTATCTGTATGTGTACAGGCTTGGAAGGGCTTTGTGCTGCGAGAGAAGCTGAGCCCTGATTAGGGGGCGGGGCTTCACTGACTAGGGGTCTTATAAAGGGAGGAGCCAGTCAGGCAGCGGCACAGACAGCTGCAGCGGCACAGGAGCGAGCAAACAGAGCTGTAAACAGGGGAGTTTGAGTGGGAGTTCTGTTGGAGGAGAAGGTATTTGTGTGTGTTTGGTTTTGTATTGGTAGTATCCATATGTGTAGGGGCTTTGTGCTGGGAGAGAAGCTGAGCCCTGATTAGGGGGCGGGGCTTCACTGACTAGGGGTCCTATAAAGGTAGCGGCACACACAGCTGCAGCGGCACAGGAGCTAGCAAACAGAGCTGTAAACAGGGGAGTTTGAGTGGGAGTTCTGTTGGAGGAGAAGGTATTTGTGTGTGTTTGGTTTTGTATTGGTAGTTTCCATATGTGTAGGGGCTTTGTGCTGGGAGAGAAGCTGAGCCCTGATTAGGGGGCGGGGCTTCACTGACTAGGGGTCCTATGAAGGTAGCAGCCAGTCAGGCAGCGGCACAGGAGCTAGCAAACAGAGCTGTAAACAGGGGAGTTTGTGTGGGAGTTCTGTTGGAGGAGAAGGTATTTGTGTGTGTGTTTTTTTTTGTATTTGTAGAGGCTAGGAGGGGCATTGTGCTGGGACAGAAGCTGAGCCCTGATTAGGGGGCGGGGCTTCACTGACTAGGGGTCCTATAAAGGGAGGAGCCAGTCAGGCAGCGGCACAGACAGCTGCAGCGGAACAGGAACTAGCAAAGAGTGCTGTAAACAGGGGAGTTTGAGTGGGAGTTCTTTTGGAGGAGAAGGTATTTGTGTGTGTTTGGTTTTGTATTGGTGGTATCTGTATGTGTAGAGGCTTGTAGGGGCTTTGTACTGGGAGAGAAGCTGAGCCCTGATTAGGGGGCGGGGCTTCACTGACTAGGGGTCCTATGAAGGTAGCAGCCAGTCAGGCAGCGGCACAGACAGCTGCAGCGGCACAGGAGCTAGGAAACAGAGCTGTAAACAGGGGAGTTTGAGTGGGAGTTTTGTTGGAGGAGAAGATATTTGTGTGTGTTTGGTTTGGATTGGTAGTAGTTGTATGTGTAGGGGCTTTGTGCTGGGAGAGAAGCTGAGCTCTGATTAGGGGGCGGGGCTTCACTGACTAAGGGTCCTATGAAGGTAGCAGCCAGTCAGGCAGCGGCACAGGAGCTAGCAAACAGAGCTGTAAAAAGGGGAGTTTGAGTGGGAGTTCTGTTGGAGGAGAAGGTATTTGTGTGTGTTTGGTTTTGTATTGGTAGTATCTGTATGTGTAGGGGCTTTGTGCTGGGAGAGAAGCTGAGCCCTGATTAGGGGGCGGGGCTTCACTGACTAGGGGTCCTGCAAAGGTAGCAGCCAGTCAGGCAGCGGCACAGACAGCTGTAGCGGCACAGGAGCTAGCAAACAGAGCTGTAAACAGAACTCCCACTCAAAATCCCCTGTTGGAGGAGAAGTTATTTGTGTGTGTTTGGTTTTGTATTGGTAGTATCTGTATGTGTAGGGGCTTTTTGCTGGGAGAGAAGCTGAGCCCTGATTAGGGGGCGGGGCTTCACTGACTAGGGGTCCTATAAAGGGATCAGCCAGTCAGGCAGCGGCACAGACAGCTGCAGCGGCACAGGAGCTGGCAAACAGAGCTGTAAACAGGGGAGTTTGAGTGGGAGTTCTGTTGGAGGAGAAGGTATTTGTGTGTGTTTGGTTTTGTATTGGTAGTATCCATATGTGTAGGGGCTTTGTGCTGGGAGAGAAGCTGAGCCCTGATTGGGGGCGGGGATTCACTGACTAGGGGTCCTATGAAGGTAGCAGCCAGTCAGGCAGCGGCACAGACAGCTGCAGCGTCACAAGAGCTAGCAAACAGAGCTGTAAACAGGGGACTTTGAGTGGGAGTTCTGTTGGAGGGGAAGGTATTTGTGTGTGTTTGGTTTTGTATTGGTAGTACCTGTATGTGTAGGGGCTTTGTGCTGGGAGAGAATCTGAGCCCTTGTTAGGGGGCGGGGCTTCACTGACTAGGGGTCCTATGAAGGTAACAGCCAGTCAGGCAGCGGCACAGACAGCTGCAGCGTCACAGGAGCTAGCAAACAGAGCTGTAAACAGAACTCCCACTCAAACTCCCCTGTTGGAGGAGAAGTTATTTGTGTGTGTTTGGTTTTGTATTGGTAGTATCTGTATGTGTAGGGGCTTTGTGCTGGGAGAGAAGCTGAGCCCTGATTAGGGGGCGGGGCTTCACTGACTAGGGGTCCTATAAAGGGAGCAGCCAGTCAGGCAGCGGCACAGACAGCTGCAGCGGCACAGGAGGTAGCAAACAGAGCTGTAAACAGGGGAGTTTGAGTGGGAGTTCTGTTGGAGGAGAAGGTATTTGTGTGTGTTTGGTTTTGTACTGGTAGTATCTGCATGTGTAGGGGCTTTGTGCTGGGAGCGAAGCTGGGCCCTGATTAGGGGGCGGGGCTTCCCTGACTAGGGGTCCTGTAAAGGGAGCAGCCAGTCAGACAGCGGCACAGGAGCTAGCAAACAGAGCTCTCAACAGGGGAGTTTGTGTGGGAGTTCTGTTGGAGGAGAAGGTATTTGTGTGTGTGTTTGGTTTTGTATTTGTAGAGGCTAGGAGGGGCATTGTGCTCGGACAGAAGCTGAGCCCTGATTAGGGGGCGGGACTTCACTTACTAGGGGTCCTCCAAAGGTAGCAGCCAGTCAGGCAGTGGCACAGGAGCTAGAAAAGAGAGCTGTAAACAGGGGAGTTTGAGTGGGAGTTCTGTTGGAGGAGAAGGTATTTGTGTTTGGTTTTGTATTGGCAGTATCTGTATGTGTAGGGGCTTTGTGCTGGGAGAGAAGCTGAGCCCTGACTAGGGGGCGGGGCTTCACTGACTAGGGGTACTATAAAGGGAGCAGCCAGTCAGGCAGCGGCACAGACAGCTGCAGCGGAACAGAAACTAGCAAAGAGTGCTGTAAACAGGGGAGTTTGAGTGGGAGTTCTGTTGGAGGAGAACGTATGTGTGTGTATTTGGTTTTGTATTGGTTGTATCTGTATGTGTAGGGGCTTTGTGCTGGGAGAGAAGCTGAGCCCTGATTAGGGGGCGGGGCTTCACTGACTAGGGGTCCTATAAAGGGAGCAGCCAGTCAGGCAGCGGCACAGACAGCTGCAGCGGCACAGGAGCTAGCAAACAGAGCTGTAAACGGGGGAGTTTGAGTGGGAGTTCTGTTGGAGGAGAAGGTATTTGCGTGTGATTGGTTTTGTATTGGTAGTATCTGTATGTGTAGGTGCTTTGTGCTGGGAGAGAAGCTGAGCCCTGATTAGGGGGCGGGGCTTCACTGACTAGGGGTCCTATGAAGGTAGCAGGCAGTCAGGCAGCGGCACAGACAGCTGCAGCGGCACAGGAGCTAGGAAACAGAGCTGTAAACAGGGGAGTTTGAGTGGGAGTTTTGTTGGAGGAGAAGATATTTGTGTGTGTTTGGTTTGGATTGGTAGTAGTTGTATGTGTAGGGGCTTTGTGCTGGGAGAGAAGCTGAGCTCTGATTAGGGGGCGGGGCTTCACTGACTAAGGGTCCTATGAAGGTAGCAGCCAGTCAGGCAGCGGCACAGACAGCTGCAGCGTCACAAGAGCTAGCAAACAGAGCTGTAAACAGGGGACTTTGAGTGGGAGTTCTGTTGGAGGGGAAGGTATTTGTGTGTGTTTGGTTTTGTATTGGTAGTACCTGTATGTGTAGGGGCTTTGTGCTGGGAGAGAATCTGAGCCCTTGTTAGGGGGCGGGGCTTCACTGACTAGGGGTCCTATGAAGGTAGCAGCCAGTCAGGCAGCGGCACAGACAGCTGCAGCGTCACAGGAGCTAGCAAACAGAGCTGTAAACAGAACTCCCACTCAAACTCCCCTGTTGGAGGAGAAGTTATTTGTGTGTGTTTGGTTTTGTATTGGTAGTATCTGTATGTGTAGGGGCTTTGTGCTGGGAGAGAAGCTGAGCCCTGATTAGGGGGCGGGGCTTCACTGACTAGGGGTCCTATAAAGGGAGCAGCCAGTCAGGCAGCGGCACAGACAGCTGCAGCGGCACAGGAGGTAGCAAACAGAGCTGTAAACAGGGGAGTTTGAGTGGGAGTTCTGTTGGAGGAGAAGGTATTTGTGTGTGTTTGGTTTTGTACTGGTAGTATCTGCATGTGTAGGGGCTTTGTGCTGGGAGCGAAGCTGGGCCCTGATTAGGGGGCGGGGCTTCCCTGACTAGGGGTCCTGTAAAGGGAGCAGCCAGTCAGACAGCGGCACAGGAGCTAGCAAACAGAGCTCTCAACAGGGGAGTTTGTGTGGGAGTTCTGTTGGAGGAGAAGGTATTTGTGTGTGTGTTTGGTTTTGTATTTGTAGAGGCTAGGAGGGGCATTGTGCTCGGACAGAAGCTGAGCCCTGATTAGGGGGCGGGACTTCACTTACTAGGGGTCCTCCAAAGGTAGCAGCCAGTCAGGCAGTGGCACAGGAGCTAGAAAAGAGAGCTGTAAACAGGGGAGTTTGAGTGGGAGTTCTGTTGGAGGAGAAGGTATTTGTGTTTGGTTTTGTATTGGCAGTATCTGTATGTGTAGGGGCTTTGTGCTGGGAGAGAAGCTGAGCCCTGACTAGGGGGCGGGGCTTCACTGACTAGGGGTACTATAAAGGGAGCAGCCAGTCAGGCAGCGGCACAGACAGCTGCAGCGGAACAGGAACTAGCAAAGAGTGCTGTAAACAGGGGAGTTTGAGTGGGAGTTCTGTTGGAGGAGAACGTATGTGTGTGTATTTGGTTTTGTATTGGTTGTATCTGTATGTGTAGGGGCTTTGTGCTGGGAGAGAAGCTGAGCCCTGATTAGGGGGCGGGGCTTCACTGACTAGGGGTCCTATAAAGGGAGCAGCCAGTCAGGCAGCGGCACAGACAGCTGCAGCGGCACAGGAGCTAGCAAACAGAGCTGTAAACGGGGGAGTTTGAGTGGGAGTTCTGTTGGAGGAGAAGGTATTTGCGTGTGATTGGTTTTGTATTGGTGGTATCTGTATGTGTAGAGGCTTGTAGGGGCTTTGTACTGGGAGAGAAGCTGAGCCCTGATTAGGGGGCGGGGCTTCACTGACTAGGGGTCCTGCAAAGGTAGCAGGCAGTCAGGCAGCGGCACAGACAGCTGTAGCGGCACAGGAGCTAGCAAACAGAGCTGTGAACAGAACTCCCAGTCAAAATCCCCTGTTGGAGGAGAAGTTATTTGTGTGTGTTTGGTTTTGTATTGGTAGTATCTGTATGTGTAGGTGCTTTGTGCTGGGAGAGAAGCTGAGCCCTGATTAGGGGGCGGGGCTTCACTGACTAGGGGTCCTATAACGGGATCAGCCAGTCAGGCAGCGGCACAGACAGCTGCAGCGGCACAGGAGCTATCAAACAGAGCTGTAAACAGGGGAGTTGGAGTGGGAGTTCTGTTGGAGGAGAAGGTATTTGTGTGTTTGGTTTTGTATTGGTAGTATCTGTATGTGTAGGGGCTTTGTGCTGGGAGAGAAGCTGAGTCCTGATTAGGGGGCGGGGCTTCACTGACTAGGGGTCCTGCAAAGGTAGCAGGCAGTCAGGCAGCGGCACAGACAGCTGTAGCGGCACAGGAGCTAGCAAACAGAGCTGTAAACAGAACTCCCAGTCAAAATCCCCTGTTGGAGGAGAAGTTATTTGTGTGTGTTTGGTTTTGTATTGGTAGTATCTGTATGTGTAGAGTCTTGGAGGGGCTTTGTGCTGGGAGAGAAGCTGAGCCCTTATTAGGGGGCGGGGCTTCACTGACTAGGGGTCCTATAACAGGATCAGCCAGTCAGGCAGCGGCACAGACAGCTGCAGCGGCACAGGAGCTAGCAAACAGAGCTGTAAACAGGGGAGTTTGAGTGGGAGTTCTGTTGGAGGAGAATGTATGTGTGTGTATTGGGTTTTGTATTGGTGGTATCCATATGTGTAGGGGCTTTGTGCTGGGAGAGAAGCTGAGCCCTGATTAGGGGGCGGGACTTCACTGACTAGGGGTCCTATAAGGTAGCGGCACACACAGCTTCAGCGGCACAGGGGCGAACAAACAGAGCTGTAAACAGGGGAGTTTGAGTGGGAGTTCTGTTGGAGGAGAAGGTATTTGTGTGTGTTTGGTTTTGTATTGGTAGTATCCATATGTGTAGGGGCTTTGTGCTGGGAGAGAAGCTGAGCCCTGATTAGGGGGCGGGGCTTCACTGACTAGGGGTCCTACAAAGGGAGCAGCCAGTCAGGCAGCGGCACAGACAGCAGCAGCGGCACAGGAGCTAGGAAACAGGGGAGTTTGAGTGTGAGTTCTGTTGGAGGAGAAGGTATTTGTGTGTGTTTGGTTTTGTATTGGTAGTATCCGTATGTGTAGGGGCTTTGTGCTGGGAGAGAAGCTGAGTCCTGATTAGGGGGCGGGGCTTCACTGACTAGGGGTCCTATGAAGGTAGCAGCCAGTCAGACAGCGGCACAGACAGCTGCAGCGGCACAGGAGCTAGCAAACAGAGCTGTAAACAGGGGAGTTTGAGTGGGAGTTCTGTTGGAGGAGAAGGTATTTGTGTGTGTTTGGTTTTGTATTGGTGGTATCTGTATGTGTAGAGGCTTGGAAGGGCTTTGTGCTGCGAGAGAAGCTGAGCCCTGATTAGGGGGCGGGGCTTCACTGACTAGGGGTCCTATGAAGGTAGCAGCCAGTCAGGCAGCGGCACAGACAGCTGCAGCGGCACAGGAGCTAGCAAACAGATCTGTAAACAGGGGAGTTTGAGTGGGAGTTCTGTTGGAGGAGAAGGTATTTGTGTGTGTTTGGTTTTTATTGGTAGTACCTGTATGTGTAGGGGCTTTGTGATGGGAGAGAAGCTGAGCCCTGATTAGGGGGCGGGGCTTCACTGACTAGGGGTCTTATAAAGGTAGCAGCCAGTCAGGCAGCGGCACAGACAGCTGCAGCGGCACAGGAGCGAGCAAACAGAGCTGTAAACAGGGGAGTTTGAGTGGGAGTTCTGTTGGAGGAGAAGGTATTTGTGTTTGGTTTTGTATTGGTAGTATCTGTACGTGTAGGGGCTTTGTGCTAGGAGAGAAGCTGAGCCCTGATTAGGGGGCGGGGCTTCACTGACTAGGGGGTCCTATAAAGGGAGCAGCCAGTCAGGCAACGGCACAGACAGCTGCAGCGGAACAGGAACTAGCAAAGAATGCTGTAAACAGGGGAGTTTGAGTGGGAGTTCTGTTGGAGGAGAAGGTATTTGTGTTTGGTTTTGTATTGGTAGTATCTGTACGTGTAGGGGCTTTGTGCTGGGAGAGAAGCTGAGCGCTGATTAGGGGGCGGGGCTTCACTGACTAGGGGTCCTATAAAGGGAGCAGCCAGTCAGGCAGCGGCACAGACAGCTGCAGCGGCACAGGAGCTAGCAAACAGAGGTGTAAACAGGGGAGTTTGAGTGGGAGTTCTGTTGGAGGAGAAGGTATTTCTGTGTGTTTGGTTTTGTATTGGTAGTATCTGTATGTGCAGAGGCTTGGAGGGGCTTTGTGCTGGGAGAGAAGCTGAGCCCTGATTAGGGGGCGGGGCTTCACTGACTAGGGGTCCTATAAAGGCAGCGGCACAGACAGCTGCAGCGGCACAGGAGCTAGCAAACAGAGCTGTAAACAGGGGAGTTTGTGTGGGAGTTCTGTTGGAGGAGAAGGTATTTGTGTGTGTTTGGTTTTGTATTGGTGGTATCTGTATGTGTAGAGGCTTGGAGGGGCTTTGTGCTGGGAGAGAAGCTGAGCCCTGATTAGGGGTCGGGACTTCACTGACTAGGGGTCCTATAAAGGTAGCGGCACACACAGCTGCAGCGGCACAGGAGCTAGCAAACAGAGCTGTAAACAGGGGAGTTTGAGTGGGAGTTCTGTTGGAGGAGAAGGTATTTGTGTCTGGTTTTGTATTGGTGGTATCTGTATGTGTAGAGGCTTGTAAGGCCTTTGTGCTGCGAGAGAAGCTCAGCCCTGATTAGGGGGCGGGGCTTCACTGACTAGGGGTCCTATGAAGGTAGCAGCCAGTCAGGCAGCGGCACAGACAGCTGCAGCGGCACAGGAGCTAGCAAACAGAGCTGTAAAAAGGGGAGTTTGAGTGGGAGTTCTGTTGGAGGAGAAGGTGTTTGTGTGTGTTTTTGTATTGGTAGTATCTGTATGTGTAGAGGCTTGGAGGGGCTTTGTGCTGGGAGAGAAGCTGAGCCCTGATTAGGGGCGGGGTTTCACTGACTAGGGGTCCTATAAAGGTAGCAGCCAGTCAGGCAGCAGCAAGGACAGCTGCAGCGGCACGGGAGCTAGCAAACAGAGCTGTAAACAGGGGAGTTTGAGTGGGAGTTCTGTTGGAGGAGAAGGTATTTGTGTGTGTTTGGTTTTCTATTGGTAGTATCTGTATGTGTAGAGGCTTGGAGGGGCTTTGTGCTGGGAGAGAAGCTGACTCTGATTAGGGGACGGGGCTTCACTGACTAGGGGTCTTATAAAGGGAGCAGCCAGTCAGGCAGCGGCACAGACAGCTGCAGCGGCACAGGAGATAGCAAACAGAGCTGTAAACAGGGGAGTTTGAGTGGGAGTTCTGTTGGAGGAGAATGTATTTGTGTGTGTTTGGTTTTGTATTGGTAGTATCTGTATGTGTAGGGGCTTTGTGCTGGGAGAGAAGCTGAGCCCTGATTAGGGGGCGGGGCTTTACTGACTAGGGGTCCTATAAAGGTAGCAGCCAGACATGCAACGGCACAGGAGCTAGCAAACAGAGCTGTCAACAGGGGAGTTTGAGTGGGAGTTCTGTTGGAGGAGAAGGTATTTGTGTGTGTGTTTGGTTTTGTATTTGTAGAGGCTTGGAGCGGCTTTGTGCTGGGAGAGAAGCTGAGCCCTGATTAGGGGACGGGGCGTCACTGACTAGGGGTCCTATAAAGGGAGCAGCCAGTCAGGCAGCGGCACAGACAGCTGCAGCTTCACAGGAGCTAGCAAACAGAGCTGTAAACAGGGAGTTTGAGTGGGAGTTCTGTTGGAGGAGAAGGTATTTGTGTGTGTGTGTTTGGTTTGGTATTGTTAGTATCTGTATGTGTAGGGGCTTTGTGCTGGGAGAGAAGTTGAGCCCTGCTTAGGGGGCGGGGCTTCCCTGACTAGGGGTCCTATAAAGGTAGCAGCGAGTCAGGCAGCGGCACAGGAGCTAGCAAACAGAGCTGTAAACATGGAGTTTGAGTGGGAGTTCTGTTGGAGGAGAAGGTATTTGTGTGTGTGTGTTTGGTTTTGTATTGGTAGTATCTGTATGTGTAGAGGCTTGGAAGGGCTTTGTGCTGGGAGAGAAGCTGAGCCCTGATTAGAGGGCGGGGCTTCACTGACTAGGGGTCCTATAAAGGGAGCAGCCAGTCAGGCAGCTGCAGCGGCACAGGAGCTAGCAAACAGAGCTGTAAACAGGGGAGTTTGAGTGGGAGTTCTGTTGGAGGAGAGTGTATTTGTGTGTGTTTGGTTTTGTATTGGTAGTATCCGTATGTGTAGGGGCTTTGTGCTGGGAGAGAAGCTGAGTCCTGATTAGGGGGCGGGGCTTCACTGACTAGGGGTCCTATGAAGGTAGCAGCCAGTCAGACAGCGGCACAGACAGCTGCAGCGGCACAGGAGCTAGCAAACAGAGCTGTAAACAGGGGAGTTTGAGTGGGAGTTCTGTTGGAGGAGAAGGTATTTGTGTGTGTTTGGTTTTGTATTGGTGGTATCTGTATGTGTAGAGGCTTGGAAGGGCTTTGTGCTGCGAGAGAAGCTGAGCCCTGATTAGGGGGCGGGGCTTCACTGACTAGGGGTCCTATGAAGGTAGCAGCCAGTCAGGCAGCGGCACAGACAGCTGCAGCGGCACAGGAGCTAGCAAACAGATCTGTAAACAGGGGAGTTTGAGTGGGAGTTCTGTTGGAGGAGAAGGTATTTGTGTGTGTTTGGTTTTTATTGGTAGTACCTGTATGTGTAGGGGCTTTGTGCTGGGAGAGAAGCTGAGCCCTGATTAGGGGGCGGGGCTTCACTGACTAGGGGTCTTATAAAGGTAGCAGCCAGTCAGGCAGCGGCACAGACAGCTGCAGCGGCACAGGAGCGAGCAAACAGAGCTGTAAACAGGGGAGTTTGAGTGGGAGTTCTGTTGGAGGAGAAGGTATTTGTGTTTGGTTTTGTATTGGTAGTATCTGTACGTGTAGGGGCTTTGTGCTGGGAGAGAAGCTGAGCCCTGATTAGGGGGCGGGGCTTCACTGACTAGGGGGTCCTATAAAGGGAGCAGCCAGTCAGGCAGCGGCACAGACAGCTGCAGCGGAACAGGAACTAGCAAAGAATGCTGTAAACAGGGGAGTTTGAGTGGGAGTTCTGTGGGAGGAGAACGTGTATGTGTGTATTTCGTTTTTGTATTGGTTGTATCTGTATGTGTAGGGCCTTTGTGCTGGGAGAGAAGCTGAGCGCTGATTAGGGGGCGGGGCTTCACTGACTAGGGGTCCTATAAAGGGAGCAGCCAGTCAGGCAGCGGCACAGACAGCTGCAGCGGCACAGGAGCTAGCAAACAGAGGTGTAAACAGGGGAGTTTGAGTGGGAGTTCTGTTGGAGGAGAAGGTATTTCTGTGTGTTTGGTTTTGTATTGGTAGTATCTGTATGTGCAGAGGCTTGGAGGGGCTTTGTGCTGGGAGAGAAGCTGAGCCCTGATTAGGGGGCGGGGCTTCACTGACTAGGGGTCCTATAAAGGCAGCGGCACAGACAGCTGCAGCGGCACAGGAGCTAGGAAACAGAGCTGTAAACAGGGGAGTTTGTGTGGGAGTTCTGTTGGAGGAGAAGGTATTTGTGTCTGGTTTTGTATTGGTGGTATCTGTATGTGTAGAGGCTTGTAAGGGCTTTGTGCTGCGAGAGAAGCTGAGCCCTGATTAGGGGGCGGGGCTTCACTGACTAGGGGTCCTATGAAGGTAGCAGCCAGTCAGGCAGCGGCACAGACAGCTGCAGCGGCACAGGAGCTAGCAAACAGAGCTGTAAAAAGGGGAGTTTGAGTGGGAGTTCTGTTGGAGGAGAAGGTGTTTGTGTGTGTTTTTGTATTGGTAGTATCTGTATGTGTAGAGGCTTGGAGGGGCTTTGTGCTGGGAGAGAAGCTGAGCCCTGATTAGGGGCGGGGTTTCACTGACTAGGGGTCCTATAAAGGTAGCAGCCAGTCAGGCAGCAGCAAGGACAGCTGCAGCGGCACGGGAGCTAGCAAACAGAGCTGTAAACAGGGGAGTTTGAGTGGGAGTTCTGTTGGAGGAGAAGGTATTTGTGTGTGTTTGGTTTTGTATTGGTAGTATCTGTATGTGTAGAGGCTTGGAGGGGCTTTGTGCTGGGAGAGAAGCTGACTCTGATTAGGGGACGGGGCTTCACTGACTAGGGGTCTTATAAAGGGAGCAGCCAGTCAGGCAGCGGCACAGACAGCTGCAGCGGCACAGGAGATAGCAAACAGAGCTGTAAACAGGGGAGTTTGAGTGGGAGTTCTGTTGGAGGAGAATGTATTTGTGTGTGTTTGGTTTTGTATTGGTAGTATCTGTATGTGTAGGGGCTTTGTGCTGGGAGAGAAGCTGAGCCCTGATTAGGGGGCGGGGCTTCCCTGACTAGGGGTCCTATAAAGGTAGCAGCCAGTCAGGTAGCGGCACAGGAGCCAGCAAACAGAGCTGTAAACAGGGAGTTTGAGTGGGAGTTCTGTTGGAGGAGAAGGTATTTGTGTGTGTGTGTTTGGTTTGGTATTGTTAGTATCTGTATGTGTAGGGGCTTTGTGCTGGGAGAGAAGTTGAGCCCTGATTAGGGGGCGGGGCTTCCCTGACTAGGGGTCCTATAAAGGTAGCAGCCAGTCAGGCAGCGGCACAGGAGCTAGCAAACAGAGCTGTAAACAGGGGAGTTTGAATGGGAGTTCTGTTGGAGGAGATGGTATTTGTGTGTGTTTGGTTTTGTATTGGTGGTATCTGTATGTGTAGGGGCTTTGTGCTGGGAGAGAAGCTGAGCCCTGATTAGGGGGTGGGGCTTCACTGACTAGGGGTCCTATAAAGGTAGCAGCACAAACAGCTGCAGCAGTACAGGAGCTAGCAAGAAGAGCAGTAAACAGGGGAGTTTGAGTGGGAGGAGAAGGTATTTGTGTGTGTTTGGTTTGTATTGGTAGTATCTGTATGTGTAGGGGCTCTGTGCTGGGAGAGAAGCTGAGCCCTGATTAGGGGGCGGGGCTTCACTGACTAGGGGTCCTATAAAGGGAGCAGCCAGTCAGGCAGCGGCACAGGAGCTAGCAAACAGAGCTGTAAACAGGGGAGTTTGAGTGGGAGTTCTGTTGGAGGAGAAGGTATTTATGTGTGCTTGGTTTTGTATTGGTAGTATCTCTATGTGTAGGGGCTTGTTCTGGGAGAGAAGCAGAGCCCTGATTAGGGGGCGGGGCTTCACTGACTAGGGGTCCTATGAAGGTAGCCGCCAGTCAGGCAGCGGCAGAGACAGCTGCAGCGGCACAGGAGCTAGCAAACAGAGCTGTGAACAGGGGAGTTTGAGTGGGAGTTCTGTTGGAGGAGAAGGTATTTGTGTTTGTTTGGTTTTGTATTGGTGGTATCTGTATGTGTAGAGGCTTGGAGGGGCGTTGTGCTGGGAGAGAAGCTGAGCCTTGATTAGGGGGCGGGCCTTCACTGACTAGGGGTCCTATGAAGGTAGCAGCCAGTCAGGCAGTGGCACAGACAGCTGTAGCGGCACAGGAGCTAGCAAACAGAGCTGTAAACAGGGGAGTTTGAGTGGGAGTTCTGTTGGAGGAGAAGGTATTTGTGTGTGTTTGGTTTTGTATTGGTAGTATCTGTATGTGTAGGGGCTCTGTGCTGGGAGAGAAGCTGAGCCCTGATTAGGGGGCGGGGCTTCACTGACTAGGGGTCCTATAAAGGGAGCAGCCAGTCAGGCAGCGGCACAGGAGCTAGCAAACAGAGCTGTAAACAGGGGAGTTTGAGTGGGAGTTCTGTTGGAGGAGAAGGTATTTGTGTGTGCTTGGTTTTGTATTGGTAGTATCTCTATGTGTAGGGGCTTGTTCTGGGAGAGAAGCTGAGCCCTGATTAGGGGGTGGGGCTTCACTGACTAGGGGTCCTATAAAGGTAGCAGCCAGTCAGGTAGCGGCACAGGAGCCAGCAAACAGAGCTGTAA